>NC_091719.1:1292992-1939489 GCF_000512605.2 Kwoniella pini CBS 10737 | reverse complement strand
CTAACCCCTAACCCCCAACCCCCTAACCCCAACCCCTAACCCCCAACCCCTAACCCCCCTAACCCCCCTAACCCCTAACCCCCTAACCCCTAACCCCCAACCCCTCTAACCCCCCTAACCCCCAACCCCCTAACCCCCTAACCCCTATCCCCTAACCCCCCTAACCCCTAACCCCCTTTAACCCTCTAACCCCTAACCCCCCCTAACCCCTAACTCCTAAACCCCCCTAACTCCCTAACCCCTAACCCTCTAACTCCCCTAACCTCTAACCCCTAACCCCTAACCCCCTAACCCCCCTAACCCCCTAACCCCCCTAACCCCTAACCCCCCTAACCCCTAACCCCTAACCCCCTAACCCCTAACCCCTAACCCCTAACCCCCTAACCCCTAACCCCTAACCCCCTAACCCCTAACCCCCTAACCCCTAACCCCTAACCCTAACCCCCCTAACCCTAACCCCCTAACCCCTAACCCCTCTAACCCCTAACCCCCTAACCCCCCCCTAACCCCCTAACCCCTAACCCCTAACCCCTAACCCCTAACCCCCTAACCCCTAACCCCTAACCCCTAACCCCCTAACCCCTAACCCCTAACCCCCTAACCCCTAACCCCCCTAACCCCCTAACCCCCTAACCCCTAACCCCTAACCCCCCCTAACCCCCTAACCCCCCCTAACCCCTAACCCCTAACCCCCTAACCCCTAACCCCTAACCCCTAACCCCTAACCCCTAACCCCTAACCCCTAACCCCTAACCCCTAACCCCTAACCCCTAACCCCCTAACCCCCTAACCCCTAACCCCTAACCCCCCTAACCCCTAACCCCCTAACCCCTAACCCCTAACCCCCCTAACCCCTAACCCCTAACCCCCCTAACCCCTAACCCCCTAACCCCTAACCCCCCTAACCCCCCTAACCCCTAACCCCTAACCCCCTAACCCCTAACCCCCCTAACCCCTAACCCCTAACCCCCTAACCCCCCTAACCCCTAACCCCTAACCCCTAACCCCTAACCCCTAACCCCTAACCCCCCTAACCCCTAACCCCTAACCCCCCTAACCCCCCTAACCCCTAACCCCTAACCCCTAACCCCTAACCCCTAACCCCCCTAACCCCTAACCCCTAACCCCTAACCCCTAACCCCTAACCCCTAACCCCTAACCCCTAACCCCTAACCCCTAACCCCTAACCCCTAACCCCCCTAACCCCTAACCCCCCTAACCCCCTAACCCCTAACCCCTAACCCCTAACCCCCCTAACCCCTAACCCCTAACCCCTAACCCCTAACCCCCCTAACCCCTAACCCCTAACCCCTAACCCCCCTAACCCCTAACCCCTAACCCTAACCCCTAACCCCTAAACCCCTAACCCCTAACCCCTAACCCCTAACCCCTAACCCCTAACCCCTAACCCCCTAACCCTGATAGCCCCTGTTGGTTCATGAGTAATGGCTCAATCTGTCTGACTCACAATCTGGGTCTCCATCTTTCGCAGCTTGAGCAATCGATCCCAGCGTTTGAGTACACTGCGTGTATAATACACCACTTGAATCGAAAGGTGGCTTAGGACAGTTATATGTAGGGCCGCTGAGGTCGGCGAGGTAAATACGAGTGACGGGTACCTGTCGAGGGGAGGTGCACAGCGCAGGGTTATAGCTGTAGGTAGCGTTGAAGTAATGAGTACTGTCTTGAGTTGACCAGGTTGGATTTGCTTCGTAGCTCGTGAGTGCGAGGGAATTTGCACACGCTTGTATTTGGGCTTGAGTTTGGGCTTGAGCTACACCCGTGACAAGCGATAGTAGGCCGAGCAGGAAGAGCATTGTGTGTCAATCAGAACGAGGAGCCAGAAAGTACTTACGGAAAGATAATTGACGCTTCAGTCGACATATATATGTACTGACGCCTTATCGGAGTTACGTCGCGGTCTTCGAATCTTTTAGGCTATCGTATCGCCATCTGAATCTTTCAAAGTTCTACATGGGTAAAGAGACCCTGACAGCAACTTGCAGCTTGCCAACCATCCCACAGACATATTAACGAGCTAGTTGTCATAGAATCAGTCTTATCTTCACGCCATTTGAAGTATCTATCGAACGATCCGATAGGCATGACAGATGAACATCGAGTATTGGCTGAAGCCGGAAGGTAGGTCAATACACCAACTGAGGCATTTGAATTGATTTTAGCTTGCAGTTTCCTAAATATGAAGAAACGTGGGCACACCCTCGTTCCTCACAATGTGCTAGTATCCAATCCACCTATCGGGCGGAACATACGAAAATTTCTACTTCCTTGGGCAACGGTGTACCAGAGCTGTTTCTCTAAAAGTTCCACGGAAAGGTAAAAGTCTGGACCCATTCAATCACGATCACATATCAGTGCTTTCTAACCCCAGGACGGAGTATAAACTTCAACAAAATGAATTGAACGGGCTTCATGTGTATCGCTGTCGCTGAGGTTATTCAGTGACCATCGAATCTTCTTGCGATTTCACACGGCAACGTGATATTCAGTTCCACGATTCACGTGGTATCTTCATCCTATGTCAGATCGAGCTTACTGGGGCTTGGTTTTTTCGGTTACTTTCGGAGATGTTCAATAATTCTAGAATCACACAAATAACTCCTCGTAGGCAGCGGAGCGGTAGACTGATAGCACATGCCCTGTAGAGCTATCAGAGGCTGGCAACCTGCGTGCTTGTAGTGTAATGATTGTCTGATAAGCGAGAAACAGGCATTCTCCGCTGGGAGTGACGAGGTAGAGTGGCCCTATCTAAGCGTCGCTTCACCAAATTACCTGCCTTTTAATTTAAACATCAGATTCGCAATCGGCGTAATCCGCAGTTGAACACACAATGGTCGCGTAGTTTGACTCGATACTTAAGCTCATAATTTAGTCATTCCTCACTCCTCCTCTTTTCCACTTGTAATAACAACATGGTGCGGGAGACAGCTCGACTAGGTAAGCAGGCCGCGCCAGAAGGCTCTATTGCTCACCATCGTGACCAGGTCTCTCCGAAAGATGGTCTCTGTCTCGTAAAAACGTCAACTCTCCAATCACGGTAATCTACCACGCTTCTATCCCTGCTGACTGTGTCGCCAAAGAGGACTTGGTAGAAGCAGCAAGGAAGCTGAGCGAGATTTATCCTGTACTCTCCTGTGGAGTGGACGGCGCGTCGAGCAGGACTCCAGAATACGTGTATAGGAAGGATCTGAGCAGTGCGGACGTAGTGAAAATTGTGAATTTAGACAAAGAAGACAGCTTAGAACAACTGGTAAATCGTGCTGTGATCCAAGGCAAGTCATATCATGTCGACTCGGGAGCATTATGGGAGATACAGCTTCATCGTGTTTCATCCTCAACACCACCTTCGCCCAGAGACCGTCTAGTCCTTTTAATCGATCATATCCTCTGCGACGGGCTTGGAGCTAGAAATCTTTTTGCGGATTTGCTAGGATTGCTGTCAGGAATACCGATACCAGACCAACCCGATGGGCTACCAGCGCGTATGGATGATACTGTAAATCTTAAGCCCGCTTTAGAATCAACTGAACCTTCTATCTGGTCATATATTCAACCATATGTTGGCTCAGTAGCACGAAGGCTCAGCTCATTTCTAACATCGCCGCCATTGTATGCTCCATTCCCACCTCGCCAACAACCGGGATACAATTCTGTCACTGCTCCGCAACAATACAGTCATTTTGACCTCCCTTCTTCCGATCTCTCTGCGTTGTTGTCGGAGGGCAAGAAACATGCCATTCCCACAATTCATCCCGTTTTGCACATCGCCGCCGTGATCGCCCTGTATCGCGCAACCAAGTCGACTACGGGCTTGAGTTTCTATTCAAGTATACCCATTTCTGAACGGAATCCCTCACTTGGTCATCCTCGGTCGACAGGCAATTACGTCACGTTTCACTTCTCTACCGATCGCATCAACCGCTCAACAATAATCTGGGAGCACGCGCGAGGGTTCTCCAGTACACTGCGCCGCCCCGAAACTAAGCTCGTAGCCAGGCAGACGTTGGGGAAATTAGATGCTATTGACGGAGATCACAAGGAGGACGATGGTCCTTCAGGATGGGAGGAACATCTCAAGAAGGTCATGTCTGATTCCTTAGGTCCACACAAGCTGTCTCTAGCTGTATCCAACGTGGGATTGATGGAATTACCATCGACAGGAAAATTAGCAGGAGAGATTCAGGATGTGTATTTCACGCAAAGCGCTTCAGCTATGGGAGGATGTGCGGTTCTCAGTGTGAGTGCAGAAACCGCTCATGGTGACAATGCATCATACTCACTTTTTGATATAGATTCTGAGCACCCGTGGAGGCTCGATGACCGTTTCCGTTAGTTCCAAAATAGGATCGTTGCCTGCAGGCGTTTTTGAAGCCTTCGCTGAACAACTCAAGCCTATCGTATATGCTATCGCTCGAGGGGACGTAGGCGAGAATACGCAAGCTGGTGACTCGATAGCAGGCGTTCCTGACATATGACGAGCCTGTTCTCTCCGCTGTAGACGCACCTAAATACTGCTCATAGATGTACATCGAGAATTGTATGATGGTCATGCGTTATGAATTGGTTGTATGTTGGTCGTACTTTATGAATGTCCTTTTTCTGCTTTCTCAATCGGTAAACCCTTGGCTTTCCATGCTCTATACCCACCTTCGAGGTCGGTAGCTGTTTCCACGCCCAGGTCAACCAGAACTTGGGCTGCAAGCGAAGATGCGTAGCCTTCGTTGCACATCTGAGAAATATCAGTGAGAAAATCAGCTCCCACGAAGTCGGACCTGAACTCAGCCTCACTATTATTGGTTTGAATCCATGAGCTTTTGCTTCTTCAATACAGTCCGGAGAGGTTGGATCAAGCCTCCATTCGAGCACGTTTCTACGAGTTGGAGCCTGGGATCAGTGATAGGATCATCTGGCCCCAACAGAAGGGAATAGCCCACCTTTCCACTACGATCGCGCCTGGCACGATCCCTTCAGAGTTTCGATATGTCGAAGGGCGAGTATCCACCAAGATCGTCCCCGCCTGCTCTGTGATCGCCCGATACGCTTTCTCCGGAGTCAGCCGTCTGATATTGGCGCGCTTAGCCTCCAAGTATTTCTCAATGTTACTTTTGGATTCAACCATTGTTAAATTATCAATTGACAGGAACTCTCAGAAACAGTTGTTCCACTTTTCCGTTTAATGTTGGCGTTACATACAAATTACCGGATGACGCCATTGCTGTCTACCATTTCACGTGTCATCATTTTCAGCAATAACCGCGACTAGAAGAGAGGAATTGCATGCATCCGGTGCATCTCATTCATTTCCAGATGCGCTACACGACTCATGTACATGGTACAGCAGATACAACCTGTCTTGTTCTTCACAACGTCTTACCACTTCACTCCCTCTGCCTGCAGTCCTTCACTCTTAGATATACCGCTACTACTTAGATATGGCAACTCCCCTATAGAGGACGCCCGGTCCCCTCGTCTTTCCTCGGCGTAATCGAATGTAGCGGAATGTAAGGTGGAACGCTGCCTTGATTGTCAGCCACTTACTGAGGCGACCTTGCATTTCTGCTCTTCGCTTTCGAACTCACGTTGTCCCAGATCGCAACAGAACCAGCTTCCCAACGGAAACGTACAGAACAATCAAAGTTATTCATGCAGAGTTGCGCTGCGAGGGTGATTCACTATCAGGTAAGCAAAAACAGCGTGTTTGCAGGAACTTGTAGCCTAGCTCACTAAGATATTCCCGTAACATCACATGCTCATCATATGTTACACCTTGTATACGTCCACCAAATCCATAAGAGTAGTACAGCGCATTCCACCCAGTGACCGGATTGGTTCTAATCAACGGATGACGGGCTGACAAGTCATCTCCCACATTAAGCGGATTACCTCTGACCATGGTTTTCGATATAGTTCGACCATGATTGGCAGCTTCCTGGTGGAAGAAATTTGCGTTGTGCTCGGCTTTGAGACCTTTGAAGTATTCTAACATCGAGGGTGACAGCTTGTCTAGTATATCATAACAGTTCACCCACTGCGTATCACCTCCCGTGGGAGGAAGAACGTTGATCTTGAGCATGGAGTAGTCTGAAGGGACCTTCTCGAATGACACATCCTAGACCGAGACATCAGTTTAACAGATAACCCTGCTTCAGAACTCGACTTGACTCACTGAATGATACGCTCGAGTAGCCCATCTTGATACGTCATCGTGAAGTCTCATAATCCCACCTCCTTTCCTTTGCATCTCAGCCGAGATCAATTGGGTTTTGGCTCCCATCTCTCCAACATTCTCCGATACTGGATGAATACACATGTTGGATTGCTGCGGTTGTCCAGCCAAGGTACTAATCTTCTTTTGTAATTGCATCATCTCATCCTGACTGAGATCCTGCGCCCTGAAGAAGCATACGCCACGCCGCGATATTAAGACTGCTAAGTCTCGAATCAACTCGTCCGAATTGGGCGCTTTCAACAGCTCGGACAGCTGAAGGTCTGAACCAAACTCCCGGCCTATAGAAGGAGTTACTTCGAAGTGCTGTTTTGAATACATCAAAAGCTACATGAGTATATACACCACAACTCAGCGTTTCGAACACTTACAGTATAGCCTTCAAGTGTTCCATTGTACTTCATTGGGCCAGGAAGAGTGTTCCGCGCTACGCCGGTCGATTCATCTTCAGGTGCACCTTTAAGCTTGATGGTTTGTATGAGTAGAGAAGAGTGAGCTTCAGTCTGAGTGTGAGCCGTTGTAGCCATTATGAGAGCGATCTGGATGGAATGTCAGAGCTGCAGCCGGAGACGATGAAGTTGAAATTGTTTTGCAGAATTCGCAAGGGTGACATGATCGTCGGCTTCATATAGCGTTCGGCGTCTACCAAGTAGTCGTCATAAATTCAATTCCATTTGATTTGCACATCTTTGAATGAATATGCAAAATTCACTGCAAGCATATGACGATTACACGATGACATCTTAGCTTAGTCGGCGACTCCGGCAGCTATAGCGATGGCGTGATGAGAGTACCGCGTGTTAGACTTTGCAGGGAGACTGAACGACAGAACTCTGTCTGCATCGGGCCGGGTAAAAAGCCGAAAGATAAATCCCAACTTGAGGTGCTGCTGGTCGCAAATAATCGCGTAAAATCCTTTTTAATCGGCGATTACACCCTGAGAATTTGGTTTTTCGCGATAAAAAGCTTCTTACGTTGACCAATTCGACTTATCACACCATTGATGCCGTAAGAAAAATGATCAACCTATGACATATAATCTATATGAATGTTGAACTTCAGACGTCAAATGCATTCATATAAAAAGTCATGTCGAGATCTTCACTGATGTCACAATGCCAGACTCATCCTCGTAGATACACAGAACAGCATGTCCGAGAAAGTAGATTTACAGGTGGACTTGGAGCAAGATGAATCCACTACCTGGAATCAGGTTCGAGTGGAGGCTGACCGGGAGGAAGATTGGCAACACAACCTGACGATCTGGCAAGCTTTGAAGATCTACAAGACGGTCAGTACTGAGTCTTGTAGCTCCAAGCTGAGAAGGCTAATGCTAGATGTGTAGGCCGTCTTCTGGTCCGTCGTAGCTTCCTTTTGCATTGTCCAAGAAGCATACGATACTCTCCTGCTGGGTTCGCTTTTTGCTTTACCCGCTTTTAAGCAGCATTTTGGTTACAACGCAGGCGGGAAGGCTGGCTATCAGATCTCGGCAGCATGGCAAGCCGGACTAGGTCAAGGTGCGAACATAGGTAGTCTAATGGGTGTGTTCCTGGGAGCCTTCCTCGTCGACCGCTTCGGATACAAATACTCGATTCTTGGCAACCTTATCGTACTTGCCCCGATCATCGCTTTGGTCACCTTTGCTCCCAATCTCGGGGCTCTGCTTGCAGGCGAGATCCTCTCTGGTATCCCGTGGGGTGTTTTCAGCACTCTTGCTGAGGCTTACGCCTCCGAAATATGTCCTCAAAGCTTGAGAGGTTATCTGACGATGTGAGCGCAAAACTTTCAACGTAAATCGTATCGCGGGCAAGGCTGACCTGGTCAAATTAGATTCGTGAACCTCTGTTGGGTACTCGGCCATTTCATTGGTGCCGGAGTCCTTCGAGCGGCAAATGATATTACTGGGAAATGGTCTTACAGAATGCCTTTCGCGGTACAATGGGTCTGGATACCTCTCTTGGTCCCTCTAATGGCTTTCGCTCCTGAGTCTCCATATTGGTTCGTGAGGAAAGGCAAACTATCCAAAGCCGAGAGAACTGTCAGACGAATCGCTCCTGCTGCGGACCAGGACCGAGTCCACGAAATAGTCAGCTCAATGGTTCGAACAAACCAATTCGAAAAAGACGTTACCGCTGGCACCACTTTTGCGGACTGCTTCCGAGGCGTTAATAGAAGACGAACCGAGATTAGGTAGGTAATCCTGTCTGATGCTTGCAGGAGTATAAATACTCATCGATCTTTCCGAGTTTCTAGTTGTGTCGTCTGGACTACTCAAATTCTGTGTGGACTACAATTTGCCAATTATTCAACGTATTTTTTTCAACAAGCTGGCCTCCCAACTGTGTATTCCTTCGATATGACCATCGGGCTATACGCTGCAGCATTTGTCGGTACCTGTTTGTCTTGGGTCCTTCTCAATTATTTTGGTCGACGGAAGATCTGGCTCTCAGGGTTATCATGCCTTGTCGTTGGTCAAATTCTCATTGGAGTTCTTTCGGTAGTAGCGGATAAGGGTCACACTGGAGCTAGATGGGCACAGGCTGGTTTGATGATCGGCTGGCTATTTACGTGAGTCGGCATAAATCACAACTGATCAGTGATTTCAGCTCAGACTCTGCTGTAGATACGATATGACTGTTGGACCTCTAGCTTATGCCATCGTTGGGGAAACTTCCTCTACTCGTTTGAGAAACAAGACAGTCGGTCTCGCACGTGCATCATAGTGAGCCCATCATCAACTGAAGCATGCGCTTTGCTGACAAGCCGTGAGTAGTAACGTCTTCAGCATATGCTTCGGTGTCTTGATGCCATACGCCCTTAACCCTACCAAGTGGAACTGGGCAGGAAAGACCGGTGAGCTATCTTCCCAAATGTCTGTTGTTAGAAGCAATGCGTCTCATGCTGATTCCATCCTTAGGTTTCTTCTGGGCTGGTATCGGTTCCCTCTGTCTGGTGTGGGCATACTTCCGTCTACCAGAGCTGAAGGTGAGTGAATGTAGCAATTTGCTGAGACCGGTTAGCTGACATCGAGTCATAGGACCGAAGTTTCCTTGAGGCAGACATCATGTTCACTCGTGGCGTTCCTGCGCGAAAATTCAGAACGTATGTGATTGAAGCAAATGCCGACAAACACGTACGAGAAGTTCTAGATAAATAGTCTTGACAATTACGATCGATTATCGAGATCAGTCCAGGAATCCAATGTACCACTAAAATTTGCTAATCGGGGGCTACAACAATGAATGCATTCTGTAGTACATCGATTTATGTATGGATACAATATATTTCGAGATGTATAGGTTTTTGGGTTCCAGCGTGCGTGATACTCTAGTGAATTCTGATTTCCTAGTTCTCTTCCGTATTACTGCCAGTTTGTATGGCGAGAAACCTCAGATCTTGCTGTTCTGTGGAACCTATGTCCATTCCGAATGAGGTGAGAAAGGTATCGAGAAATGCGTCAAAAGGGTTCCGCGATTCTTCAAGCATGGGTGGCCATATTGATCGACCAAGATCTTGGTCAAGCATCTCGCCAAATGTCTCCAA
Organism: Kwoniella pini CBS 10737; assembly: GCF_000512605.2. Taxonomy (NCBI): domain Eukaryota; kingdom Fungi; phylum Basidiomycota; class Tremellomycetes; order Tremellales; family Cryptococcaceae; genus Kwoniella; species Kwoniella pini. Next base: position 1,929,699 of record NC_091719.1, on the reverse strand, counting down.
ATCTATCGAACGCGACATTGGTCTGAACTCGTGAAGGTTTTGTTGGTCCGGGCTGGAATAAGGCACACTTCGCTGCACATTTGCTTCAGATCGTTCATCTTCTTTCTCCGCCGGCTGTGCTTGTTCAGTACGTTTGGCTTCTAACAATCTAAGCAGCAGAGTAGCGTGATCATTCTCAGATCCATCAGAGTGTGTCACTGCCCGGCCAAGCATCTCCGCAGCCAGTTCAACTCCTGCTAGGATTTGTTCCCAACCTAGACCGAAGTGGTTGAACTGAGGCTGGACGATCCTTAATAGCGAGACCGCAGCGTATGTGACAAAGGTGTGAAGCATATCTGGACAGCCCAGGCGAGTGTGAGACAGTCCATCAAAGGAAGAGTGATAAGTTTGAATCAACTGACTAGCTGATGACTGCAACTATTGTAAAGAAGCAAATGAGTCAAGGTGTGGCTACTGGACTAGCCTCTTCCGACGTACCTCAATTACAGTCACCGGCAAGTCGCCACGAGCAGATCCAAGAACACGCTCGAGGGCAAAAGAGTGTACAACGAGCTCAGCGTATTGCTGGTACAGCCGTATGTTTGCCATAGTAAAAGGTAGAGCTAAGGCTGCGGTCCTTCTCCCGTTTGGGTACTTCGAATTGCTCTGATAGCAAGCTCGAATAGAATTCTCCGTAGCTTGGCGCCAAAGCCGGAAGGCTTCAAGTGATGAGCGTTCGATATTGGATTGCGCAGCACTAGCAACTGGTTCCAACGGCTGTGCGGCTGTTCCTGCGTCCGTTCCGCTATGTCGAAAGGTGTTCACGGACTCTCCCAGAATCTGAGTCCATTCTGTGAGGGCAGCGATCCATAAGTCATCGGAAGACGAAGGATGACAGTCAAGCGCAGGGCGATGTTGGGTATCATGGTTAAATGGCTGCCGCAAGAGCGTGACGTATGATGAAAGAGAAAGATCTTCCTGAATCGCTGGAGGTTTCCCGAGCTGAGCCGACAAGGTTCTATCCAGTCGTCACTCAACATGTGACTAACCAGACGTAGAGAAACTCACCGGTCGGCAATATACACACCCAGCCAGGTCCTGGCGATAGCTCTCCGGACCCACCCCGGCAATCCTTCTCGAGCTTGTGATGACACGGCAACTCTATGAAGATTTATGTCTATAGCGGTCCTTACAGCCAGTCCCACCCGCAACCATGTCATGTCCAGCTCGAAGTGTTTAGGTCGATGCAAATTCCAGGTGATGTATATTAGATGACCTTGAACCACATCTATATTCTTCTCTTTCGGTAAGCGTTCCATCTCAAATTGAGCAAAGTCAGCAAGACGAGACCATAACACAGGATCTCTTGCTTTAGCACTAGAGCAGCAAATTGCGTTGAAGAGGAAGTTATTGCGTCTGGCGACAGCTGAGGGAGAGGAATGTGAAGGATCGAGCAGGGGAAGATGCGGATGAAGGTATGTGAAATATAGATCGAATAGCTTATCAGCTCTGGACCACCGTTCAGTTAGCTGAATTTTGCCAAAGCTAATTGCAGTATGATCAGAAAGGACTTACTCTGACACGCTGATGAACGTCATGATGTGGGGTGCTTCATCTTTCAGCGTTCTATGTAGAGGTGTATAGTATCCTTCTCCACTCTGCTTCGTGCCCGCACCTGGAATGGCATCTTGGTTATTTGCTGAAGGTGCTGGTATTTTGTTGTGAGTAGATACTGATGCACTGGCCTCTGCTAAGACGGCAAGAGGATTGCGGTCGCCAGGCAGGGGAAGGGAAGTAAGTCTGTCAGCAACATCGTCTGGGAGTTGCTCTTGAGATGTTTCCAAAGGAGCACCTTGCTTGACCTTATCTAATGGTCCCTCACGATGTGAATCGCCATCGATTGCCCTGGTCCGACGCCTTTTCCCATTAATACTGTGCTGTAGCTCCAGATCTGTTATAGGTGATCTGTTCCATATCAAAGAGTTACCGGGTGCCGTTTCACCTATAGTGCTATTCTTCTTCCAGCGGATATATTCCAAAGTGGGTCTTTCGGGAGGTAGCATTCCAAACGAGTCTCCTGAGCTAAGCATACCATGCTTCTTGGCCTCGCTAATACCTTCAGAAGTTTCACTTGACTCAGGCGGCTTACGCTTTCCCCTCATTCTTCCCCTCAGACTAGGTAGATAGACGCATCTATCTGGAAATCCAAGATCCACACATCTAATACATGGTTTACCTCCACTACATTTGAGTTTCTGTTGACTACAGGAGGAGCAAGCTCGAAGAGTGCGGGTGCTGAAAGGACTAGCTGCGTTGTTATGATTCGATGGGCCGGCGTCACTCGCTGGCGAGCGACGAGAAGGAGGCTCTGCTGTTGCCAAAGAGGTGTCGAAGGTAGGCGCGGAATCGAAGCATTCTACCATTTTAATTCCGAGTCGAATTCTTGCATGCAATAGGTGACATCGCTGTTCCCATCCTGATCAATCTTGATGAGTTATGGTTAAATGTCATCATCGAAGACTATCTAATCGGCCTTTAGTGACTGTTACTCGGATTCGTCCGCCATCAAGATCAATCACGTCATTTTTCAAATTGTGATCAAATTGTTTGAGATGAATGCATATGGCGTCTTCAGGTAGATCGGCAATATCATCACATGCATGGGTGCTTTCTAAATTCATTCCGGAATATGCGGACAGCAATATCAACCGTGCATGTGTCACAAGGTTCGACTAGACAACTCCAACTGGAAAATACAATCCTCTCATCATGCAATGCTCTGAAGTCACTGGTGAAAATTATGACATTTGTCAAACATGCATATGTCTTCACGCGTACATAGCCAACCGAGGATCAATGCCAGCAGGATCAGCGAACCTCAATCCGATGTCTAATGCGTCGATCGCGTCCATATCATGTTCGCTGAGGTCCAGGCTCTCATTTTGCAGGTTCTCTTTCAAGCGTCCCTCGCTTGACGACTTAGGGATTACAGTAATACCTTTTTGGGATGCCCATCGAAGGACGACCTGAGCTGCAGTGGCTTGGTGCGACCTCGCGATGTTGGCGATGACGGAGTGAGTAAACAGGGATTCACATTTTGCTACTACAGAATCCGAAATGCCGACCCATGATACCGGACCGAACGACGAGTAGGCTGTAACGTGGATGTTGAACGCCCGAGCAAGACGCACAAGATTCGGCTGAGCAAGGTAACTAGTGCAGAGAACGTGACTCAGCATAGAAGACGACTATGAGTGAGGTCGACTCACGGATGTAATTCCACTTGTAAAACAGCTGGCTTGATTCTCGCATACCTCATTAGGTCCGCTATCATCGCTCCAGCCATATTGCTAATGGCTATATTCTTCACTAACCCCAAGTCTACCAGTTTCTCCATAGCCTCCCACGTTTTATGAAAGGGTGAATCCTCCAGCACTAGATTTCCCGTTGGCGTTCCATCGTAACTCCAACCTGGAGGGTACCGTACTTTCGGATCGACTGGAACAGCAGATGAGTACGTGATCCTGCTCGTAATATTTCTTGCGACTCACCATATTTCAACGATATAGGCATGTGAACATAGTAGACGTCAAAATATTCTACTCCCCAATCCTTCAAACTCCTTCTACAAGCGGCTTCAACATGCTCAGCTGCATGAAAGGTGTTCCACAGCTTGCTGACGATTGTCACATCTTCTCTCTTGATTAAACCCTCCTGAATCGCTCTATTCAGTCCTTCACCCGCTTGAATCTCATTGTCGTAGTCTGCTGCGCCGTCTAACAGACGGTATCCGAGTTTGAGGGAAGCATACACGAGATCTGCACATTCCGCTTGGGGTACCTTCCATAGACCCAAGCCTGTGAGAGGGTACTCATCGCCAGACGCGAGCTTGACGGATCTACTGCTCGTCCCAGAGACTGTCATGGTGTGTGTTTATATTGTCGCTATGGTATAATATTGGAGACCATGGTATTCTATACACTGTTGAGTTGGACTTTCCAGCTCGGTACAAGCAGCGGGATGGAAAGGGAATGTTTAAAGAGGAAATCACGCAATATTTTATCGGCGACTAGCTGAGTAGGGAAAAAATGTCCCTGCCATCTCTACGCGTCAACTATTTTGATCCCGCTGTTACTGATCTGCTTTCATGGGGGTAATGATCTCAAGCTACAATCAGCGGTCAAAAGGGTCAGCTACTTTGTAATGACCAATGTTGCTCTGTTTCAACATCGGGAATATGCCACATCGGTCGAACCACTATTACCCTACATAAACTACATCAACGGACGCACAAAGATAGATGAACACCCCGGACGCAGTGTGCTCTATGCCCAAACAAGATGAAGAATGACACCTCGCGCAGGATCACGAGAGCACTATTGTGTGTGTGTGAATAGTGACCTCATCTTGAGTAGATGTACAGCGGAGCCTTATCACCCATCTCCTCGAGCTCATCCGAAGTATATTCGGCCCGGATCTCCTCTTCAGACATGGCAGCTCGTTTCTTGTTGACCGCCCCGACGTAAAACCAGTATCCAGTCATCACAATCAAATTACCGAAAATGACCAGACCAGCAGAGACCCCGAAGCCCACCGGATAGTACGCTTATCGACGGTTTAGGTTAGCTGATAGATGAGAAGGCGATTACTGGAATCAGCTCACGAGCTTGTGAAGACAGATAAATGTTGGATCCTAAAACTCCTCCCACTTGAGTGAAAACTAGTAAACCGCCTAAGGCTGCACTTCGCTTAGACTGGCCAGCGTTGTTGAGAGCCAATATGGATGTGTGTGTAGGACTCAGGGGATAGAAGCCCATCGCAGCGAGCATACACCCGGTGTCTATCACAGAAATATCAGGATTGCACATAACCTCAGGCTTAGAACAGACTTACAGCATACCCCGACGAGATTCTTCTTTCCAACTGACGCCCACATCATCGCTAAACCACTTTTTGTGGTTGAGCACGACCTCTATTACTCGCAGCATCGGCCCTGATATCATTCACTCACACGACTGCCACAAAAGCTGGACCGACCACCGTGAGAATTCTCGTTTTGTATCTGTCGGAAGCCCAACCCGTGAACCCAACGGCAAAAGTAGCCGCAACGTAAGGAGGGGCCGAAAGACCTTGCTCCGCTGCAGCAGTGAAGCCCATACTAGCGATGATGGTTGGCAACGTGAATGAGAAGGCGAAGATCCCGACCGGGAAGCTGAAGAAGGAGAACCCGGGGATCAAGAGATGAGGAGACTAAGGAGTATGAGTGAACGGCAGTGAAATCGGAAGGAGAGCTATACGTACTGTCCAAGCAGACAAATATTCTTTCAACTTGAACTCGGACGAGTTACCGGATTTGTCTGTTCCGTAAGTGTATCTTCCTCGCAGCAGAATGAAACGCTGCTCTTCAGATGTTATCCATTTGTGAGTTCTTTCTGTTGTACCTGGTATGACAAAGCACAACAGGATAGCTATTATGATACTAGCAAATCCTTCAAGGACGTAGATCCATCTCCACCCCTTGTAGCCCCAGTGATAGTCCAGCTGAGCGATACCATAAGCTAGTAAACCAGAAACAGCGCCGGATCTGTTAAGCGTTAGCTGTCTGGTACCAACTTGCAATCTGGTTGACGTACATGGTAGCTCCGAAGTAAAACCAGGAATACCGACTGGTAAAAATGTCGGATGAGTACCACGTTGAGAGAATGTAAGCACTGATCGATGGTACACCTGGTCATAGAGATGAAAATCAGCTTGATTCCTTGGAACCCCACATTCAGTATCGAAGATCAACTGACCAGACTCAAACAAGCCAAGGATCAATCGGAAGGCATACCAAGCCGCCTTGTTGTTGGAACATCCGGCCGCAAGGATCGTAGCGCCACAAGCAGCCAAAAGCAATGGTAATTTGAACCTGGTCGTGTATTTCTTTCCTAGAGCAGCGCTGAAGGGAGCACCAATGGCGAAAGTAATGACTATTACTGGAGTGAGCCAAGCCTATTGCATAAGGAAGGATTCGAACAGGACAACACGTACATAGCAATGACAAGCCGATATTCCAATCAGTTCCTTTCATGCCGAGATCCTTCTGAGCACCAAATAATTTGGCATTACCAACATTGCTTCGATCGACATAAGTCAACATGTAGATGAGCATGAGGGGAGGCAAGATATGCCAGTCGATTTTCCGCTAAGCCCCGTCAGCTTTGTTGGGACAACCAGAGATTACGATACGGTCAACTCACATTCAATCTTTGTTCTTTCTCGCTAGAGAAGTCTTCGCGCAAAGTCAAATAGTCTTGATAGTCTTCAGTATGAGCATCAACAATGACAGCTACGTTGATTTGATTTTTCTCGTCCTCGACGACGAGAGCTTCTGGGTCCCGACACTGAGAAATTGTGACACGATGGCAGATCCGGTGAAGATTCGTGAGCTGTCTATCGATCTTGAAGAGGGGGGGGCAATGCCCATGGAATATATATACTGGTGGAACAGAGCGTAGCTCGGAAGGTGACAATTGCACTTGCTACCGTGTTACTCCGCTTCAGACAATGCATAGTGCTATCAGATCAGAACGTTTCTACTTAGCCAATAAAGTTCAGATCGCGTAACTCGGCGATCGCTCATTCGCCTGAATTCCCCTCGTCACCTGGAAAATCCCTTCTGGTAGATAGACGTCAGGTTGGGGGATCGGCTCCGTCGCGATCCATGGGTGCATGGGTGACTGATGAATCGTTATCACATGACCTTTGTCTGAAACACGAAGGTTTCCTTGGGAGATTGTCATAGACATGAACGATTTAGACATGAAATGAATAATCGGAAAGCACATCGCGAAGCTCGCTTCCCTCGGGCTGAGGGGAAGCTAACCTATCGCTTTATCTTTCTCGTTGACAAATCACTTGACTGGATTTCCAGTTATATCACCTTGCAAGATCATATTTATTAGACGTCCTCGGTCTTCTCAATCATTTCCTCACGGAATTCTCCATTGGCTCGACTTGAGGCAGACTGAACACAATGACAGGTCAGTACAGCCTAATAACGAAACGAAGCTAGACTGAAGTATAATCCACAGACGCTACCTCCGCATTATCAACTCTGTCCGTGCCTCGATTGTTCTCCCTTGCCGGACAGACTGTGATCGTTGTTGGAGGAGGAAGGGGTATAGGAGCATCAGTCGTTCTCGGTTGTTTGGAAGGCGGAGCCAACATATTCGTCCTGGATCTTTTGCCTGAACCCGACAAGAATGATTGGCCACCTGCCAAGGCCACAGCGGAGAAGAATGGGCTGAAACTTAATTACGGTGTGGCCGACGTCACCAACGAAGAATCGCTCAAAATGGGGTTCCAAACTATCTTCGATTCCATTGATGAGTCATCGGCACCTTTAAGAGGATTAGTAGTCACTGCAGGTGTTCCTATACCCATTTCAGGCTTAGAGCTAGAATACGATCAATGGAAACGGGGAATAGATGTCAATCTCAATGGCAGCTTCCTATCATGTCAGATCTTCGCTAAAGAATGGATCAATCGGAACCCAAAAGTCAACTCATCTGACCCAGATTCTCCTCTCGCCAGTATCGTCTTGACCTCGAGCATACATGGACAAGGCTTCAACAGACAAGTACCTGGTCCTTCATACGGTAGTGCGAAAGCTGCTATCAAACATCTAGCTAGTATTTTAGGAGCTGAATGGGGTGCTCGTGCCATCAGAGTAAACGTAAGTGATTGTTTCTCGCAGGTGTGAGGTCCAAGTGAGAAGGCTGACGTGACGATTTCAGTCTATATCTCCTGGACTGGTGAGTACAAATGTCATGTAACATATACCGCTAGATGAATATAAGGGTCTCTTAAGTATGAAGCAACACTGACGTTCGTTGTTGTACTAGATTGTGACAAGCACTATGAGGCAGAATTACATACCGACGCATCCAGAGTACGTCGATAATATGACCAAGTTCACCGCTATCAAACGGGTAGCCGATGCCTCGGAGCTAAAAGGTGCGTAATCTTCTCCCCTCTTTAAACTCGAACTGACTCCTGTCCATAGCTCCGGTCGTATTCTTGCTATCGAAGGGCAGTTCGTTCGTGACAGGAACGGATCTCGTGATTGATGGAGGTCATCTAGCTAGTTAGGTAGTTTAAGGCTCGATGTTTTCGAACGGTCCCTGAAGATCAATATAACTAGCATCAGCAGATGGGTGAACTCATGCCATACATGATCGCTACAAAGGTTCCGTCTATATGCTCTATGTGTATGCTAAATGTTGAGGGTCGATGTGGCTACAATCTTTTGGTCTCGGTCAACTTTCGATTATTCCGTAATCAAAACTTCCTGCGAATCACCATCCTCCAATTCTACCTCCTTCATCGAACCAACTATCTTCAAAACCTTCAAACACATGTCCTTCCTCTTCTGATACAGGTATCGTTTCTGGCCTTTCTCGTTCCCGTAGCTCCTCAGGTACTGTATCATGCCAATCTAAATCGAGACACATGCCGCGAGCTTGACCCATGTATACCCATGAATGGGCGTAATTCAAGGAAGGACTCGATGAGTAATCGTCAGACATTCGACGCTAAGGCAAGCAATCACGTAGATCAGCCTTCGCAACGTATGCGTAGGAGATGCACTGTACTCTGAATGTACTTACAATGTCGGTGAAAAGACTACCTTTGCCTAATCCACCAGCGCCCAGGTGTTTCAACAAATTCCTGTGTAATGTGTTTTTTGGAATCAGTATCTCACAAGAATGCAAGATGCCGTTCGATGTGCCATACTAGACTTACGAATGGACGAAGAGCGGAGGCGGTCGTGAGAACCCTTCAGGTGTATCAAGGTCATATTGCAGAACTGAGCTGTGCGGTGATAGACATCAGTTTTAAGCCACAGACTACAAAAGTCCCACTCACTGGCCGCAGAATCTATTACCTTCGAATTGATTCCTAAATCCTAAAGCACTCATCCATCTGGGTGATACACCGAAGTCTAGATCCAGTATCCTAAATGCCCATCTGAATGTGTCTTTATCACCACCACACATCCTGAACCAGAAATCCCTCTCATTCATCATTCCACTGGCTATAATTAAAGCAGCGAGATTCAGACCATCATTCCCCGCTTTGTCAATTATGATTTGACCAGACTCAAAAGTCCACTTGTCCAGAGAGCATGTATCTCCTACGATTCTCCATATAGCGTTGTCAGGGTGATCTTTTGATAAATCAGGCCAGAACACAGCTCGACCATTATTCTGATATGTTGGCGAATCAAAGAGGTGGATAGGTGATCGAAGTGGGACGTTATCTGAATCGAGATAGAGTATCTCACGGAAAGAAGACTGGACGAGAGCAAGTCCTTTGATCTATATGGGTATCAGTCAAAGACCCATAATATGTTGGAATGGCAATGAATCTCAGTAGAGAAGGGATAAGACGGTATGTACAACACTCACTTGCCAATTCTATCGAAGAACATGGAACAAAATTATTAGCTTTTGCATTTCTGCATTGTATTTTAGCAGTCCGCAAACACGGGCTCACCTTCCAGACTCCTTCGACTTTTGATAAGCCTTTCGCCTCCCGCAACGTCGCACCCAAGTTTTCTATCTCCCCTCGTTGGTTTCCATCTGTCAATTCATCGGAGTAATGGAAGACTTCAATTGGGAGGTCAACATTCAGGCGACGAAGGTGTTTGATAGCGGTTATTGTTCGCAAAGTTGTATCCTGATTTTTATTTTTAGGAGTCAGTTCAGAAAGAGTGGCTGATCTTATAGGAGTTTGAATGATTGTGAGACGACAACCATTACAAGGAACAACGTTCGCAAGGATATCGTTGACTCCGATCAAATATCAAAGGGATCGCTCACCTGGTTCCCACCTGTCAACACTATTCCCCTGCCTTTACCCGTACTGCCATCCTTTCGGCCTATCACTTCCTCCCCTCGTTCTATAGCTTCTTCCAACCATCTGACCACGTCATACCTTCTCTTGGCTATCTCCTCCTCCTTGACATCTTCTATCCAGAACTGCGCATCACCATTATATTGATCTGGATTGACTAATTTATCGCTCAATTCCCTTGGACATCCCTCATAATTACTTTCTTTCGCTTCATCATGTGCTTGAACAGGTCGGTATAAAAATTGTGTTAGTTTCGTCGAGAGGTGGTAGTATTTGGGTACGTCGAACGATAAAGGTAGTGATAGTGATGGGAAGTGAGAGGAGTATATCGAGGGTAGTGAAGGTAAATCTGGTTGTTCTATCGTTCCAACATCATCTTCTGGATGTTCTAAATCATCGTAAGGAAGTTCATTCGTGCTAGGTGTCGAGCTCCATGATGAGGGTAATAAGTGGGTATCATTGTTGGATCCAGACAGTAAATACAACACGCTCAGAATTGTTAAGGATAGTAATGCATATCCTAAAGGTGTCGGCTGACAATTCCTCTTCATGATTATTCTATTCCACCTCTTAAGCTCGTATCTCGCTGGATCTATGAATCTAGATGAAGGTGACAAAAACGATTCTGGTGAAGGTGAAAATTCGTATTGAAATGGATTTGACGGTGAGGGCAGCGCTGAACTATCGGGAACAGGTGGTATATCAATGTCCAGATTCACACCAGTAGATCTAGAAGGCGATCTTGATCTCGATCGAAAATCGTTTGTCGGCGATATGACTTCCAAATTATGTTTTGAACCACCTTGATTCGACGAATAGGAGGTGGAAGGTGAACTCAAGTTGATATGTAAATCTGGGTACCGTCTATTGGCTTTTGAAGAAGATGATTTTGAAGAAGAGGAATTCATTTTATCTAGGCTGCGTACATGTATACTGTGCTGTTCTTCGAAGAGGTAGATCTAGGCGAGAATCTCGTGGGAAGGCTACAGGTGAAACAGGAATTTTCCTGTTGCATCAACAAGGGATAGGAATGAGTTATGTAAATATAAGCTACCCTACTGCGATAGACTGCGGCAGTAGCAATTGTCCCAGCATTTCGTGAATTGTCATTGAAGCTAGATAGGGAATGACGTTACAAGCGATCACATTTAGGACGGGAAAGAAGAGAGGATCTTCAAAAGGACATGAATTATGGGAATCGCAGTCAAAAGGGTAAAAATAAACAAATAACACCATCCCAGGAACAGAACGTTATCTCTTGAGATTACTACTACTCAACATGTAGTTTACTTGGGAGTATTGGGATTACATGATCATCTATGTATGTTACTATTTTACAAGCGATGAGGATCTATTATATACACCGAATTCTACTATCATGATTTACATGCTACCATTCAACCCATTGTTGATGGCACTGTTACCATCCTCTTCACCACTCTTGGCGAGATGCTCTAAGAACTCATCCACATTGAAATCAGGATCAAGTAATTGTTCACCTTCACCTCCCATTCCGCTTGCATTGAATCCGTTCATATTTCCACTTGCGTTTGTATTCCCGGATGATAAATCTCCAGTTGTATTAGTAGGGAGGTCCAACCCCATCGATCTAACCAAGGAATCTATACTTTCCTGCAATTGATCCACATTGCCATTCATCCCTACTGCATCTTGGTACGACTTCATCAAGTCATTGGAATTTTGCACCAAAGAGTCTTGATTAGGCAAAGGTGAGAACAAAGCTAATGTGGGATCTAACGATGCATCGCTATTGATTTGCGGTATTGCTGAAGTCTGATAATTCTGTGGTGCCTGCTGTTGTTGTTGCTGTTGTTGCTGTTGTAGATGTTGTCCTGTTTTCGTAGGTGTTTGAAGTGCTTGACCCTGCACCGAGTTATTCAGAGAATTCAGGAACATCTGAGCGGCAGCTGGAGATTGTATCAGCGATCCAATGGTAGTTTGCAGTAAAGAAGGATCGAGATTGTACGCCGACGCAGCAGCCTCTGCCGATGTGGGACTAAGTAGCGGTGCAGATGATTGAGGATTTAAATTCAACTGTTGCTGATGTGGATTATTAGGTGCGCTGTATCTTGCTAATGCGTTACTATCACTAGGTAGCAAGTGATCGGAGTCGGACAAAGGAGATAAATGGTTCGCTCCTAGGGTCTGTTCAGCACCCGGTGTGATACCCTTTGGAGTTGCTCTAGTGCTACCTGTGGGTGTTGACTCGTCTTCCGTAGGTATTGTTGTGAATCGTTGCGCGCTTGACCCCCACGAATCAGGCGTGGTAGCCGCTCGTTTGAAAGGTGGCATTGAATAAGCTACGAAGGTGTATGCTCTTGTCAGCTTGACAACACGACAAGTAACACGAAAAACTCTACTCACTGGAACCAATTTCCACGAGCCTGTCATCATCATCTTCATCTTCGACAGCCGGAGCATTCTGTATCATCCTATCAAGACCCATGCGTCTGCGTTTCTTTGCACTGCCGCTGACGGTTTCTTCCGAATTACTATCCTCCCTTGGTCTACCCAGTCCTCCTCGCAACATAGCTTCTTTCAATCCTTTTAAACCTTCTCCTTGGGTACCGAAAAGCTGTTCTAAGAAAGAGACGATCAAGTCTATTGTTTCACCATGTTTCCTTTGTTTCTCCTGCGTCTCATATGCTTGTCTCCATAATGCTTCGTTTGAAGCTTGTAACTTGCGCAGATCAGCTCCTATCGTTGCTTGAGTTTGACGTATAGCGGCTATACCAGAATGAATTGCGTTGAGATCTAATGCTTGTCCAGCTGGTCCGACCAATTGATTGGCTTCACCCTCTACTGTGCCATCTGTGATTAGGTATTTTCCAGGAGGCGCAGACGAAGTGGAGGCAGATTGTGAAGCCGAACGAGTATTGAGTGATCCAGTCGCAGTCAATGGTGCTGTAGGTTGATTCCCAGGTCGGTTGTTTTTACGAGTTACCTTGACGAGAAGATCAGGATGTCCTTTCTTGAAGAACGGGTTGGCAAATTCCCATAGCTCGACAGGTGTTTCGTTTTTAAGCGCTCCTGATTGAAGGTGAGGAACTTTGTCTAGATGATTTACATGTATCGTCAGCCCTCGTGACACCTCTTACCTCACATTGATCCCGCAACATGCACTCACGGAAACCGTACCTAACGAAAAGCAACATCAGTATCCGTCGCCCACGATCATTAGAGAACGGAGAACTTACATATTCAATTGCCTGACAAAACTCGAGAAATTCGAGTGTTTGAACCATCTCGGGAGCAGTTCACGACCGAACTGCTCAGCATTCGGAACTGAAATTCCAGAGAAGATTACATCAGTATCTGTCATTCGATACCCGTGCATCTTGTTGTCATGAATACTTTGTGGTGTTGACACATTGCTGCAGGACCTTACTCACCGAAAAAGCTATCCCCGTTCTCTCCCCAGTATATCAACTCGTTGACAGACTCATCGCTGACCATCGTATACAGTTTATTGAGAAACGCAGGTACTTTCAATACTTCTCCATTCTCATCTAAGCTCATCCCGGATTTCGATACTCCGGCTGTATTTCCATGAGGACTGACTGTCGAGGAAGATGAAGGTAAAGGGTTTATTGACTTGAGAGGTGAAGGTGGTTCTGATTTGGGGGACGCTGTTGATACTGATACGACTGATGATGGTTTGGATGGTCCAGCTACTGCGTATAGGTTGGTCGTCATTTTGTTCAAAGAGGAAAGCCAGGTTTTAAGTTCAATTCGGGGTAATGGGGGTTATTGTGCTTATTGTTTGACTTAATGGCTTTCCAGTTCCGTCTCCGTCCTTTGTTGCTCCGAATAGACCTGAACCATATAGGCTGAAAGTATGAATGTAGATGATGTGAATAAAGTCTCTTCAAAGATTTAACAATATTTGAGATAGAGCGAAAACAAGCAAAAGAAAAAGTCATTAATATTATCATTCCTGTTTATGTAATTTAATTTATGATTGTCGTGTGCCTAATCGAGATTGGGCCTGATTGGTAGATGGAAGATCAGCGAGCCTATTTCGGGTATTCCCCCTACGCGCGTCATAATCAATGCGCTGTTGATATCTTATAAGATAATTATTGTCTCTAAACGCTCTCCTCATTCATCTTGACTTCCTGTTACTATTATACATATCTTGTACTCTCGCTCCTTGGTAGCAATATGTCGGCCACCGCTCCGGGTGAGAGCGAGAATTTAGTGATGCGGGAATGTGCTCTACAAGCAGACGAGCTATCGCAAGCCGAAGCTTCCAACACAAAATCTACGTCTGCCGAGCAATCCAACAATGAATTGCCAACAACGTCAATCATTTCTGCAGCTCCCGAGAACCGATCCGATATAGTCCCGTCACAACCACTCCAGAAATCGACTACCACGTCTATGAATAGCGAGGAGCAGGTCACATCGCATGCATCCTCATCGACTCTCGTACCTCCTTCTAACAATGATTCAACAATCTCCGTCTCGCCTTCACCGGCTAAAAGACGCCCAAAACCACCCACCAAAGGTATACTCAAACCCCCTCCTCCACCTGCTAAACCTACTTTAGGAAACAGATTGAGAGATATGGTAGGAGGAGCAGTCAATACAGCTGTAGGTACTACTTCAAGGTTATTCGATGCGAATGAAGACTCAATTGCAGGCCCAAGCTCAAGCTCCAGCTCAACAATCGACCCTACAGCTAAAGGACCAAGCTCTATGACCCCAGCTACAGCAGGAGCAGCTCTAGCCTCAATTTCAGGTAGATTGGCTGGGTTAGGCCTGAGTAGGTTTGTGCCTTCACCTAATAATACTGCATCCATGTCGGCGACCGGCTCCCCCGCAGCTTCACCTTTACCATCCAGAAGCATCTCCCTACCTGAAGCTGGATCACCCATGTCAAATAACGGGTCAAACGGAGTAGTATCCGAAAAGATGAAACAAAAGCAGCCCCTCAAGAGAGCTACTTTTGTGTTGCCAAGTTTGAGTATCACATATCCAATCAGCTCACACGGGGAACCTTGGTCGGCAAAGGTCGTAGAGGACAGGCAAAGGGTAAGTCTCACATACACGAGCATATATCGAACTCAGGTGAATTGCTGATTGGGACCAATTTTCGCTTGTGTACTATGGTGTAGATTGAACTCAATCACAAGACCTTACTATCATCAAATTGTGGACCGAAGTATTGGCATTCTCGGAGATTAGTACTGCTATACGAGACGGCATGTAGAAGCAGGGAAGAGAGACCAAGAGTAGGCATCACCAGGGCTCTAGAGGTGCGTACTAGTTATACGTTTTCTTGTTGCCTGCACCACGTGCCATATATATGTCTTTTTATGGACTAACAGTTCGAGGTATATAGATGATACCTCCACCTCCAAAACCTCGGCATATACATCTCACCCTTCGACTCATCGACCATACTACGATAGGTGTCACTGCTCCTCCAGGAAGTCCAAATACGCTCGATGTACCCTTTACGCGATATTCAGCGGAATCATTTGCTGATGTGTTATCGGCTGAATGGGGTTTAAGCGAGCTGAAGCTTGAAAACGGAGTTATAGAAACCGAAGAGAGCTTGAAACCCATTCTACACGCCTTGTTGATATCTGGGACGCTGCCGAACTTGAGCTTGAAGGGAAACAAGAAGATTAAGCCTGGTGGTTGGAGGCTCCTGGCTGTATTCCTGAAAAGAGTGAGTCAGTAAAGCGTTTAGCTGTTGATCTTCGTTGAGGTTATACACTTTCGGGACTTTCCTTAACAGCAAAATTGATTTGCTTTCTTGACCTGCAGGCTCGATCCCTGCGCTATATTGACCTGTCAGAAACAACCTGGGATAAAAAGAGCATCGAATACCTTGTTCAAGCTCTGACATCGACACAGATCAAAGCAACCGAATCGACGCCGAACACTGGTGTTTCCTCCGACGCTTCAGCTCAGCTCGATGTCGATCACGACGCGAAAGTCATTGCTCACCATATGGCAAATAGCATAGACGCAGCAGATGCAAAGAGAACTTCCAAGGACGCGTATGGCAGCTTCATACCGCCTGCGCCATTGTTGAAAGAGCATGAAGAAAGTAGTACACCTGCTGCAGTGCAGACTCTCCGTCTGGATGGTTGTGCCTTGAGAGCAAATGTCTTGGAGACTTTAGGTGAGCTTTCCCCATTCGCTCTTGTTATTCCCCTTTATTGAGCAAGGCTGAGTCGTTGGTATCATAGCCCAGGGTGTACGTTCATCCGACCTCAAGAACATATCCCTGCGGCGGAATCGAATAGGACCACTAGGAGCCGTAGCTCTAGCCCTTATGATTCGAGACTACCCAGACTCGACACTCGTTATGTCTTCCTTGTCACCCGGATTATCACCTAACCCTTCCACACAATCACCTTTACTCGTTCCCAGTGACGCCGCCTCATCGCCCAATCCTACTAACCTTCCTCCAACTGTACCGTACGCAGCTCGAACAAGGAAACCTCATCCTCCTTTACTGGATGAGAGAGATTTACCTCCTATCCCCCTCGTCATATCATCGCCCACAGGTGGGGTCACGTCACGAACAGTTCCAGATGGCTACAAACCACCACCGCCACCGAAACATCCCTTGGTCATGCCTGGCGGAGGCAATTCCGCCATGCAAGACGCAGGCAATTTCCCGATCACAGCCGAAGGCAAAATGTCTAACCCAGAGCTCGGCGGAGCAAGTATGGCATTGCAACGGAGTGTCAGAGCTCTAGACGGAGTGGAGAGGATAGGAAGGTTGTTGACCCTCGATTTGAAATCTAATGAGATCAAAGTAAGTAAGGTTGTTCTTCAATCGCGAGGTACACTGTGGTTGACTGTTTTCATCTCCTTTGACCATCTTAGAATGGTGTAACTTATATTGCTCAGGTACTGAAACGAAATCGGACACTCAAAGTGCTCAATCTGAGCGATAACAAGATCGAGTCTTCCGGATTAGCATCCCTTGCCGAAGCTTTGAAATATAATTCTACATTGGAAACACTTGATCTTTCAAACAACCCATGTTGTGGACCTTCCAATGAGGGAATATCATCATTGAGGACTTCGTTTACTGTCAATACTTCTTTAAAACGACTTTTCCTTTCTGATACAGGATTGACAACTGAAGGAGCGATCTCATTAGCTGAATTCTTGCCAGAATCAAAATCACTCTTGCATCTAGATTTGACCAATAATGATCAAGTTGAAACTGCTGGTATATTAGCTTTATCAGTTGGACTGAAATCGAATAATTTGATTAGATGTTTAGATATTTCTATTCAACCTAATTCAATATCTCAATCGGAAATTTCTCAAAGTATCTTACAATCATGTATAAGAAATACTGAATTAGCTGTAGAGAAAGCATCAAGTCAACAAGAAGCAATAGTTTGGGGTCCAATTAAAAAATCAAATTTAGTTAAACAAATTAAAGAAATTGATCAATTAAAAAAGGATCAAGAAAGATTTGAATTAACTTTTACACCTTCTGGACAAGCTAGAGAATATGTATATACACTTAAACCAGAAAGAGTATTAATAATTTCAGAAGAAACTTTAAAATATTTACAAAAATGGTTTGAAGCTGGACAAATTTATAATAATTTAAGAAATAATAAAGATAAAAATATTTCAAATCAATGGGAATCAAATCAATTACCTATTGAAGAATTTGAAACTTTATATGAGAGGTCAAAAGTACTTAAAGAAAGGATAATTGAACAAATTCAAGATTCTAATTTACCTTCAGAAAGCTTAGAAAGATTACTTTGGTTAAATGATCAATTCACAAATATGATTGAATTAGGTTCAAACTTTATACCTCCTCCTAGATTATTATTACCTTCTCAAATTGTTCCTACTAATTCCCCCAATAATCAAATGAATGGAAATGGTGGTAATGATAATAACATCAAATATAATGGTGGGAGAGCAAGGTCCGGAAGTGGAAATGGAGGAAGATTATATCCACAAAGAAGACATATGAGAATTAGTTCAACTGAAATTTCAAGTCCAAATTTCTCAATTGGTGATTCAGATAATGATTCTGATCCTGAAGAGATCGATGAAACTTCTTTCACACAATCAACTCCTACTAAAACTCCTATACTTCGAAGATTGAATACTCCTACAAAATCAAATTCTGGTTTAGGACTAGGTTCAATTAATACTTCGAATCCAGTTGAAAATGAACCATCAGTATTGACTGCGCATACAAACGAAAATTCACTTGAAGATCAGAATAAGCTTCAAGGTAAAGAAGGGGAATTTGTTGAAAATGATTTCTTGACTGATTTAACTAGTCCAACTGAAAAAGCTTCTAGGAAATGGGTAGAAGAAGAAGGAGAAGTATTCAGAAAGGGAACTAGGCTTGGTGTGGTTGATGAAAAAGATGATACATTAGGTGAGGAGAAAGACAAGATTAGTGGAGAGGAATTGAGGAAAGAAGTAAGTACAATGCAGCAATTTTCACAAATAGCATTTTGATCTGCTTCAGAAATCCAAAAACGAAAAGCTAAAAATTAATGTCTTTCGGGATTTCATTTAGATCCTCGAAACTCCTGTAGCTAGAAGCCCAACTAGAAGAGTCATACCTCTTGAAGGTGAACGAGTAGAAGGAGAGGAAGATGATCAGGAAAAAAGCGAGAATGCAAGTTGAAAACTGGGTGTAACCTCTTGAAATCAGTTGTATTATATAGGACATTTTGTAGATAATCTTCTTTTTGACTCGTCTATTTAGAAGTCTGACGCGTTGATCTTAGATTCTTGCTCATTTGTGCTTCCCATTCCTTTTTTAACGAGATCTTAACGAATTATCATATTAGCGAATCAAAACCAGAATGCATTCATCGAGACTCTTGCCGAACCAATATATCCCACACTCGGTCCATTATCAACGCTCCGCTCCACGAGATCTACTGCAATTTCAACTTGATTGATTGAAAGATCAGTGTGACAATTTGAGAGAGCTTAAGCGACAAACTCGAGCTCGGTATCGATTGCTGCAGAGTCCCCACTAAGTCAGTCATAATCGGAAACCCGATCAAGAGTATAATTCACTCACGATGACAAGCTGAAAGTTGTGGTTTCTGGGTATATTTCCCTCTCATCTCCTCTCTGACACTTACCAGAAGCTGTTGGTAGCTCTGCTTGGGATATTTGGTCAACGCAGCGATGAATGCCTATTCATCGAAGGATGATTTGTCAGCTCATGAGAGAAAGCAAATAGCCGCAAGCTTTGTATGATAGCTCACATAAGACATGGCACCCGTCGCTTTGCCTTCTTCCTGGGAGTCGGCAGACTGCACAAGAGTAAGTCAGTGATCAGTAAGAGATCGATTGTATCTTTGGTGAAATGAATGATAATCAAAGCAGCTCACTGTTTGATTATCTTTACAACCCGCCCACTGAATAATATCAGCAGGACTAGTCTTAGTCTTCCTGGTCTTCTCATCCGCTTTCTTGGCATCAAAGACGTTTTTAGCTGCTCCGAAAAGATTTGACATGATACCCCCAGCATTCCCTCTAAGGATATCCATTCCTGCTCCCAATAAGCCTTCTTTGGCTTCATCCGGAAGATTGGGCTCCTTGATTTTCCCTTCGGTTGAGTACTATTCATTTAAGTTTTCAATTATGAAAATCAGCACTTGAATCACTATATTCGACGGACTGATTGGGATGCTCACAACGTATGGCAGATCCATTACTGTACCGGAATGGCATGAATCAAAAATAGCTGTAAGTCTGCAACCAGCAGGAAGTGGCTGGACGAGCAGCTCATGACTGCCGAAAGCAAGGCATAGGGTTCAGACCATAACGACCTCAATCATTTAAAGAGAAAGCTCACACTGAACATTGGAAAGATAACAAGGCATCAGTAAGGTCATGGTTATCTTAGCTAATTAGAAAAGCTTACTGTCATCGTCTACAATCAGACCAGCTGTTCCATAATCGAGTGGACAGATGGCTGAAGCGGTGCAATTACCGCCGCATTTATCAGCCGCTATAGTAGTAGTAACCTGCACTATGTTAGCTTACCTTCATCGTCGTCATCGCCCTCATCGCCATTCAAGTCTTCTGTCTGAGTACCATGTCCGGAGCTGTGATAGTTGGCCGATTAGCTCAGCTTCAACTGTCATCAACTATATCACGAGCTCACTAGTGGAAGAATAGAGCATCGTCCTTCTGAGCACCCTCAACCAACCACTGCATTCCTCGAATGATATTGTCTCTGGTGGGAAGAGTTCTAGGGTCATTGACATCGTCGGTAAGCATGACGATATCAGCAGGTCTATACCCGAATCTTTCGCAGATGAATTTCTGAACATTGTGGACGTCGTTAATGCACCCTGCTAGCTCGCCCGTTGTGCCGAAGTAGTTGATACCAATCTGCGACTATGTCAGCAGATCTCCTGCAATCAGGTATTTTACTTACCAATAAAGCCTTTCTGGTACCGTTACCTAAATACAGGAATATTGGCTGAGCGTCAATCAAGCATGCCAAGTATATCAAACTGACATTTTGAGTATTCAAAATAAGCTTGAGCCATTTCGCCGGTTTGGGGATCAGTAAAAGTGGGTCCATAGTGCTGTTGACGAGGTCTACCATCGTCGTCTCCTCTGTATTGCTGACCATAAGGAGGTTGAGGGGCCTGATATTGTTGCTGGGGAACATATCCGGCTCCACTGACGATGGTGGATTAGCGGCTCTTTGTGAGTTATCATCGATCAAAACTTACGTAGGATAATAATGCTCAGGAGGTGGTCCTGGAGGTAGAATGTTATTGTACTGGTCGCCACTAGAGCGATATCTAAACGATAATGAGTTTGAGGCTTACAGAAGCATGATTAGAAAGGGTACCTACTCGCCACCAGCATAACTTTGGTTATCGTTTGCATATGCAACATATCGTTGGTTAGACTGATCTTGGTGTTTGTTTTGACCACCCAGTCCCCTATTATACCCATCAGAACAACTCTGAGTTGTCAGACCAGGGCGCTTACATAGCTCCGAAGGCACTCATCACTCCAGCTGGGATTCCTCCAGAACCATCGGAATGCCTTGATTCATTGTACTCGTTTCCGGAGTAGAACCTGTTAAGGTACTGATGAGCCAGTGAGGATGGGTGACAAAGCGTAGAGAAGTAGTTGTTGTGTATAGAGCAAGATCAGGATTATGAAGTGTGATGTTTACTCACGGTTCTTCTACTGGCTGGGGACCTCTACCATAGTCACCGTATTCATCCTGTCTTCTATACTCCTCATGATGTTGCCTCTCACCTCTGTACTGGTTATCGTTTTGATCTTCATCGGAGTGATGACTCTTACTGCTATGTGAACTTTTTCGAGAATGGTGACTATGATCACTGTCATCGTCTCTGGATTCCTCAGCTTCAACGTATCTCTCATGATCGCTTGAAGAATGATCACTTGCTGCGTCTTGATAGTATTCCTCGTATTCGTCTCCTGACATTTCGATGGGTGTATGACGGAGCTGCAAGATCTTTGTTAGTTCTTGAATGAGTTAGTGCAGTGTTACTTGATGATTAGTATTAAATGATACAATGGGGATGAGATGATTCTTATAACATGAGTCTCTTTGTGTGTGTTTGATGGTTTAAATGACTTGATGACCTATGCGATTCGCTTTGACCTCTTTGGCACGGTTCATCTGTTTGATCTGATTGATGATCATGACGTCGTATTTGATTAGACTGACAACAAGACAATGACATATATATATATATTATACGAGTTTACATATATACTTATCTGAAGCTGTATATTTTACAGGTTATTGAGTGAATGGTAAATGATGGAATGCATCAGTTGGGTTCGACAGATATATAATAGTAGAGCTAGGACGAGATTATATTGAGGGTTTAATTACAGGACATTCATTACGTCATCGACCACCATTTGGGATGTTGCAATCAACCCGTATGGTGGAGTTTATTGGATTATATGGTAAACAACATCACAAAGGTCGATCATTGCTATTACTTTTATAACTTGTCCTTTCCATTCAAGGCGGATTCATACATTTCATCTCTGATCACATCCCAATCTTCAACATCATGTCAAGCTACGATGCGACACCAGACGAGGTCATCACCCCGACTCAATTCAGGGATTCGATGAGATTAGTTAGATTACAGATCGCCATTCCCATCTCAGTTCTTGTTGCCATGGGAGCGAATCTAGTTTGCGCTCTAGCCATCAAACCAGGATTATGTGAGTATTCGTTGGCGTGAAATATGTGAGAAAATCCACTTACAATCCGCTGTCAATGTAGCCGGTATAAACACTTTATTCCCCACACTCCTGTCACCTAATGCAACCTTTGTAGGAATATATTGGGCTATATTGTATATTCTACAAGGTAAGATAGACCTTCGTTTCAGCTATAGTGCTAGCTAAAGATTTGAGCAATCATAGTTGGCTTCTGTCTGGTACTCCTACTAGTCAGAAAAGATGTGACCAAGGAGACTCTGATTTATGGTGTCGGTCTTCGATTTGCAATTTCCAACTGGCTACAGGCTGCTTGGGCTGTTTTCTTTGTGAGTCTACACACTTCACTCATTCTGTGCGCTCCGATCCAATTCTGACGATTCATCAATTTTGCAGACTCTCCAGTTCTTTTGGGGAGCTGAAGTTGTCCTTATCTTGAACGTGATCTTACTGTATGTTGGCTTCATCCTTCAGTCGTGTAATGACTCTCAAGCTTATCGCTTTTTCAGTCTTTCAATTCATATCACCCTTCTTTACTATCCCGTCACCCTCAAGCGACCTATCGATGCTCTGTTCATCCATGCGCCAATGACAATGTTCTTGGCAATCCTATTCCAATTGGACTGGATGCACAATGGATTTGTTGCTTTGGGATGGTTTATCAAAGAAGAAACAGCTAGGGAAAAGTATACTTGGCAAGCTGTTGGAGCTGTTGCCGCTGTCAATTTCATCTCTGCTATATGGGCAGGTATCAAAAGATTATAGTGAGTCATATCCGTTGCCCTTTGCGTGATATTTGAGCGGTCGTTATTGACTTAGTATTATCCATTTCCAGCCTACTCACTACGGCAAGCGTTTACCTGCTCTTCACCTTACTTTTCGCTTCGCCAAGATCAAATCCTACTTTACCCACTACTGCTTTACCCAAACCAACTCCTTTACTTGTGACTATCATCATCTGTTTAGTACTTCATCCTATCGCTTTGATAGCTGGCGTAGCTTGGCAGAGGACTAGGGAGAAGGAAGGTAGAATCAGACTAGAGGAGGAAGTGGAAAGAGCTGAAGAGGACGAGAGAGATGCCGAGAGAGAAGCAAGAGCAGAGGCCAGAGCGAGAAGGGCTTGAGTTTATGATAAGATTGCCAAACTGGGAAATACATTTCCCTAAGCAACTTATACCTTATTGTCAACTCAAAATGTATAATTCTGAAGAACGGACTATTGATGGCAAATCTTGCAAACCAGCGTAATATCTTTGATATTCTATGCAATTCACATCTTCATGCTCATTACAAACTACGTGATTATCCATGTATCTACACCGATACGACCTTGACTAACGTACAAAAATGTACATAAGAATCCTGATGACGCTTGTGTCTTAGCATCATCTCTACCTTTCTCTTCCCCTTTCTTGAATTTGGTAAACTTTACCTTAATTCGAGATTACACGCAACACCTAATTGGAGAACAACATTCTGTAAACTTTGACGTAGAAAGGAGCAGCTGCTCTTTCAGCTCGATAAATTCTCATCTCTTCAACAGTCAACCATGACTTTCTTCCTGTATCGAGATCGATTTCAGAAGCCTTTCTAGGAGTTCCTCTCTTCCAAGCGTAACCGACAACGTAGAAAAGAATCATGATGGGAGCTGCCAAGTAAGAAAGGAAGAATGATTCTGCTCTTTCACCTGCACTTTCAACACCGCCAATAGGGAAAAGTCCCTGTAAAACATTTCAACATTTTGATTAGCCTTTTGTTTTCTGAGAAAACTTTTTTTCGCTAATGTAGAATTTCAACAACTTACAATATAGAATTGAGCGATAAGAATGATAATGATTAAAATCGTACCAAGCCAAGAACCATATTCACCACCTAAAGCTTTGAATGGTAATTCTTCAACTGAATGACCTTGAGCTTTCCAAGCTTTTCTAAATCTAATATGAGTTATACAAATTGATAACCAAGTAATTAATGTCGAAAGACCTGATAAAGCTACCAACCAATTGAAAACTTCACCTCCAACATCTGCACAATTGATATATGCTAAAGGACCTAAAACTAATAAAGCTAAAACTGAATATAAAGGTCTACCAGATTTATCAATATATGTGAAGAATTTTGGAGCATATCCAGTTTCAGCTAAAGCAGTTAAAGTTCTTGATCCAGCATAAACGCATGAAAGACCAATTGATAAAACTGAAATACAAATAGTCAAATTGATAAGATGATTTAATCCTTTAATTCTAGCTCTATCCATTAAGATGACGAAAGGAGAGATATCGGAACCACTACCGTTATAAAGATCTGGATCATCTGATTTGATAGTTAAACCAACAATAGTTAAAGAAGTGACGTAAATCAAAGTAATTCGCCAGAAAGTGTTCTTGACAGCTGAAGGCATAGTTTTTCGAGGATTTGGAGTTTCAGTGGCGGCTAAACCGACAAGTTCGGTACTGCATTCCAAGTTAGTACTAAAATTCAAGGAACTTCAGGTGAAAAGACAAAAGCTCACCCAGCGAATGAGAAGGCAGCGGTAACGAATACAGCACAAACACCCTTGAAACCGTTAGGGAAAGCACCAGGTGCTTCATGCCATAATCGAGCACCTTGATAGGTATCGAAATCACCACCTAATAACCCAGCCGAGTAATGTTAGTGGTCCGTAATGTTTACAGAACGGTTTAGTCAAAAGGACAGTAACTAACCTGCAGGTCCTCCACCACAAATACAGACGATACCGATGATGATATACATGACCACAACTAGCAATTTTAAGCAGGAAGACCAAAATTCTTCTTCAGCATATCCTAGAGTACCAAGCGCAGAGGCGATGATTATAACGACGAAGAATATGGTGATCCAAGCAGCGAGTGGTACTGCATCAGTCTACAGAAACATGAGAACATATAGGATTAGCTTATCGACGGTGTAGTTACAGGTCTTCATAGATATTTCTCACCCAGTATTGTACAGTAGATCCTGCAACAGTAATTTCAAGAGGTAAAACAACAGCCCATTGTAAAACGTAATTCCATCCCATCTATTTGTGATAGGAATCAGCTATTATACTCTTGTTCACCTTGTGAAGAGTCTTTGACTCACAGCAAAAGCGAAAGAAGGGTCGATCTGAAAAAAGACGGGAATGATATTAGCTTTTGACAAGAATTATATCATCAAGACTGCAAAGCTGATCGTACCATTCGAGATGCCAAAGTATAAAATCCACCAGAAACAGGATAAAGAATAGCCATTTCACCCAGAGCTTGAGTTACGTTGATAAGCATGACACCTGAGAAAATAGATATCTTGCGTCAGTTATCTGGGAGAAAATCATTGACAAATTCGCACTCACCCATAATTATCCAAGCAAGTAAGATACCAGCGGGTCCACCATTTCCAAGGGCAGATCCTGAACCGACAAAAAGACCAGTACCGATACTTCCACCTGAATATCAGTTTAGATTAGCAAATATTCATTTGTGAAAAGATCTTGTACCGATATGATTATGATTATACTCACCGACAGCAATCATTTGTAAATGTCTAGGTTTCATTTTTTGTTGTAAAAGTGGATTGTCATGTTGAAGATACTCAGGTGGGATATCACCATGAGCAACTAAACCTCTCGTTGTACCTGGAGCTCTTTTGAAAGATTCTAAATTTAATCCTAATCTAGTCATGAGACTTTCTTTACTTGGATCATAGTATACATCTTGAGCTGGATCTACCGAAACACTATGTCCAGCTTCAACACCTGCACCTGTATAGGCCCCCTTCTTCTCCACATCGTTGAATTGAGTAAAACTGCCTTCTTGAGCCATTCTTACTCTCGGGCAAACTAGCAGTAAGTAGACAGTTGGAGTAAAAACCAATATCAGTAAAGAAAAAAAAACGGGCAAGGAAAATCAAGATATATGTATATATATCTATATCAAACCACCACTGTGGTCATAACACTGAGTTTTCTTATCGGGTGAGTAAGTTGTGCAGAAAAGGCAAGCAGTTCGTGAGTTGTCGTACGGGATCTCCTTTTTCATTCAAAATCCTCGGTTGTCCTTCCCATAAGATGTGTTATCTTTACACGCAAGTTAATCTAGCCATTTTGGATTGGTTGATTGTGTTCAAATCTCAATGCCAAGACAATGTACATTGTGTGGAGTAATTTCCATTACCCTCAGATAATCAGAAGGTTTAGCGGAATGATTGGAAAGTGGTCCTAAAGGGAAAATAGGATGATTGATACAATCGTAAATTTGACGCTTGAGACATCGCTCAAGGTCTAGGTAGGTCCTAATTCCCATATAACAGGTAAATTCATTTAAGATAGTTTGGCTTAGCAAAAACTGTCAAAGGGAAATGTCTCACTCAAAAGGTGATCCTGTTCCCATGGTCAAAAGACGAAAAGAAGCTTATCATGTAAATTCAATTGGTTACAGAAGTAGGACCTTATTTCATTCTTTACCAAATCCGCTTGGAAAGAGGCCTTTGTATGAGCGGTAATTCGATCAATTGAGGACCAAAAAGAGACATAAAATCGGTAATGGTACCGCGTGGAGCTGTTGTCTTGGCAAAAACTAGAAAAAGGGTCTGCTTATCAAATTCCCTCCTCGTACGGACTGAGCCCTTGTTCAATTCAATGCAAATAATATGCGCTAAAAAGGTACAGTATATGACATCACAATGGTATATAATACGCTTAAATGGTATCAGCCTTTCGACAGATAAGACGATGCTGCAGTCTCAATCCATTTTGCCTGAAGCGATAAATATCGCAAGTCTACTTGTGTGTCGATGTACAATCAATCTGACTCTAAACGATCAGCTCTATGCGATATCAATCAATTCGTGTTCAACGAGACTACGGTCACAACTCGTTGGTAATAAAGCTCGTCGGAGTCAAACTCATACACTTGCCGGTCCGCAAATTCCGGAATCAATGCCACTTGGTCATCGTCAAATGACCAATGCCGCCAAGTCAGATAATGCCAAGCATTACGTAGAACTCACACGACGAGTTACATAGCATCTATCTCCGTACTTTGATTCGCTACAGATACGGCACTTCATATCGTGCTGCATACGCATTGCGTACTCCATAGCATTCCTGTATACGTATCTGAATCACTCCTGAGGGATTCTGAGATCGATTACAACGTTGAGCTTACTGATCACTCCTTGACGATCTCCCTGGCATACATTCAGCCTCTCCCTTTCAGACCATGTGAAGTCAATCTAGACTTTGCCTTTTGTCCTTTCAATCTCTTCGGTGGTTAAGTCCATGCGCTGCAAGTTGGTTTCTTTCTTATCGACATCAAGATTTCGGAAGAAGAAGTAGATAGATGCAGAAGCAAGTAAATTCGCACAGCCGATTCCGACGCTGCAAATATATCACGTCATCAGTCGAGCAAGGATTATGTAAAATGTGACTGGAGAAAAACTTACAATACCCAAGTTATATTTGGATCTTTGAAGGCTGGGGTACATCCTAACAAAATCGCTCTGGAAATAGCGCTTGTAAAGAATACACAAGCGATGATTGTACCTTTCATTCTTGGGGGTGTCATCGTATATGCCATCTCGTAACCTGATACCACGATTTATCAGCTGAATCAAGTCAGGTTTCAAGTGTATGGAATATTTTAACCCACAACTAACACTGATGAAAATTCCACCGAGAGGTTGGAGGATGAAAGGAATAGCCACCAACCAGGCGGACTAATTGAAAGAGCTGTGAGCTATAATCAGATATTTAAAAAATGGTTGATAGAACCTCACCAGCCCAGAGACCCCTGTACCGACATCACATTCTG
The DNA here is from genome assembly GCF_000512605.2 of Kwoniella pini CBS 10737. Classification (NCBI taxonomy): domain Eukaryota; kingdom Fungi; phylum Basidiomycota; class Tremellomycetes; order Tremellales; family Cryptococcaceae; genus Kwoniella; species Kwoniella pini. The sequence goes on along the minus strand of NC_091719.1, from coordinate 1,901,767 downwards.
TAGCGGCATATCCGCAAGGACTTGTCTCGTAGACTCTCCATTGTAATACCGCTGCTATAGCGTTAAGAATAGCACCGATAAAGAAACCAACGGCAACTTGACATATTCGTCAGTCGCAGATGAATCGGCTAGCTTGACATGCACTTACTTCGCCTGATATAACCGAAGTTAATTCCCATCTTCCGCAACGTAGGGTACAAGAGATAATTGTAGACTGGAATAGCGCATACGGTTGCAATAGGATTGAAATTGTTGAGAACGTCATCTATCATCCATATTTTAGTTTTGTCTATGAGCAAGATATAATTTCACAGACTCACTAGGTAATCCATTAGTTGTCATAGACCCAGCGAGATTGGTTAGAATAGAATCTGTTCCGCCATCTGCCAAGTACCAAGCAGGGAGAAATACGAAAACTCGTAACGCTTTTAGAGTGGCTTTGACTTCATCCACAAACTGATCATCGAAGCTGATCCAACCTGCTTTATGCTGGGAAGCGATTTGATCATATTCTCCTGATGCTCGAAGGTTTGTAGGCTTGATACTTTCCCATTTGTCCTCTGAGCTTTTGCTTTGCTTACTTCGCTTAATGATCAAGCCTATAACCTTGAAAGCGTCGCCAACTGATGATCCAGACGGAGGAAAATGGGTGATACGTGATCGAACCCATAACAATGAGAGTGGTTGAAGAAGGAAGCATATTCCAGGAAGCATACTATTTTTACTTTAGCTGAATACAAGCTTAGATAAGGTGGTTACCCTTACAAGGCGAGCCAAAATCCGATACGCTTCTCACAGTATGAAGTCGCAATGGAAAAGAAAGCACCGACGTTCCCAGCCCAATAGTAGAGTAAAAGCATTCTCTCAACGGTGACACCAGGATCCTCGATGACTCGCTCGCCTGAGGCAAGGACCTTAATGGTCTGTCGTTTGACGGTCGATTGATCGGCGATCAAAGGTGCAACACTAGACCAACAAATCAGCAAACCACTGTAGTGAACTCCAAACTATATTTGCCTACCTTGGTTTTATAAAGCCTGATCCGAATGAAAGGCAGATCATACCGATTATGAAAGGGACAATTGCATGACCACCAGCAATAACACTTGGGATGGAAGCTAAGGGATCGAGAAATAAGATAAAATGCTGACTTGAAGATTGAAGATACGACTCACCGATGACCAACATCATGTGGGATGAGAAACCGATTATGATCCCTACCCAAAGTCCTTTATATCTTCCAAGCTTGACATCTGCTAGATATCCTCCTAGTAACGGAGTACAGAACACCATGAATTGAAAGAGAACGGTAAGCGCAGTAGCTGTTTGTAGACCCATTCCCAATGCACCAGCTGATCGTTGTGTCCCCGAAGGAGGAGCTCCCTGTGACGAATTCGAATCAGCATGGTCATATTCACTTGAAGGAAGTCAAACTTACAGCTCCGTTACCACCTTCAGGAAGGGGTCTTTGAATGAAGTTCTGGAAAACACCCGTAACACCATAATAGGATGCGTAGTTGGCAGCTTCCACAAAACATAAAGCATATCCGGCACGATTCACTTTTCCTGGAACTTTGCGAAGAGTTTTCTTTTCCTCTTCAGTGGGTACAGTCGGATCATCTTCCACTTCAGCTGATTCCACGATCACGTCTTCAGCATCCAATTTGGAGCTGTTATTCTCAGTGTTGTTGATGAATGGCTCTTCGCTCAAAATGTGATTGGCATCTGCGCCAGTCAGAGTGAAATCTCGCACCAAGTCTGCATCTTTGGCGGCTGTGACGATGGATTTAGCAGAAACCATGGCAAGAATAGGAAGCTGAACATACCCATGACGAAAGAATGCACTTCAATTGGATGTCCAAAGTTGATGGAAGAGATGACAAATGCCCTCGTCGACCTGTTTAATACCATTTCTTGATCCCTTCTTCCCTTATCGCCATGTCATCCTTATCGCTCAGTCGCCCACTTCGCAACTTCCCTCCACCAGTCGTTATGGCACGGCCCGAGCATGACTAGGGATTGTCATGTGATTAACCAATTTGGATGCTGATCGAGCCGCTGCCAAGCGTACATCCCCTCGGCATAGCGATGTCCTGCGCTTCGGATCGCCAAAAATACGCTAAAGCAAGACAAGGTTCACTGGTAAATGAACATGATGCTTAAAATAGACTTTTTTCCGAACGAGATAAGGGAAAAAAGGTTCATCGGATCCGACCGAACGGACTTGCGCGATCGGTAACGATCACGAGGACACCGAGTGAGGTTTCTGTACACCGTATAACATGGATTTGTTTGACCGTTAACGCAATTTGCTTGCTCTCGAACCAGTCATAAAATACTAAACTGCAACATACGTGCTCCACCGTACGACGAGTTTCCATATTGAATCTATCACAAATGTCCCATTTGACTTCACATCATACCCTACCACCATTTCCAGAAGGTGAAAAGACAGCTCCTTTAGTCTCTGTTTCTTTCTCAAAACTGGAAATCAATGACGAAGAAGCTTCAGCAGCCCTGTTTCAAGCTTGCAAGCAACTTGGATTCTTCTATCTCGACTTCTTAGGATCAAGTTTAGGCGAGATTATCGTGTCTGAGGCAGAAGAGCTGAACCAAGTGCAAAAGGAGTTCTTTGCTTTGCCGAATGAGGTCAAGGATATCTATGGGAGACCACACCTTCACCCATTCTACGCTTATCGATATACAGAAACGGAGGGAAAAGACGAGAATGGGTCGCCCCTCAGGAATGCGAACTACAACGTAAGTCAAGCGTTCCTACGATATAATACGTTTTGACCAGGCTGACTCGCTTGACAGTTGCGTAAAGATGACATTTTGGGTCAATGTGAACGCTTAGCCTGTCATCCCTTGATCTTACAACATCAGAATTTATTCGAAAAGTATGTTCGACATTGTCGGGAAGCTGTAAATGTGTTACTTGATCATCTCAACTCCCACCTTCAGCTTCCTCCTGGAACACTTGCCAATCTCCATCGAATCAACGAACGATCAGGTGATCATGTTAGATTTACTCAAAATCAACCTCACGAATTTAATGAAGAAAGAGCAAGAAGAGCTGAACATACCGATTTTGGTTCATTAACTGTACTTTTCAACTGGCTAGGTGGACTTCAAATTCGTACACCCGATACTAATGAATGGGTTTATGTGAAACCAATTCCAGGTTCATGTATCGTCAATTTAGGTGATGCTATGGTCAAATTCACTGCTGGTATCCTCCGTTCAAATATTCATCGAGTTGTACCTGCACCTAGTACCCAAGCACATCTTACAAGAAATAGTCTCGTGTTTTTCACTCGACCTGAAGATGCGGTGATTCTCAAGCGATTGAAAGGTGGAATCATTGATGCTCAACCGGAATCTGATGAACCCGAACAAGAGATAACGAGTCATGAGTGGATTATGAAAAGAGGTACTGGTCAAATGCCGGGGATCTTCACGTCAAAAGGATTCGAAGGTAGAGTTTACGATGCTCCATCTCATGTGACTCCTTCAGTCGGGATTCCCGCATAATGTCAAAATCATATTCCTATGCATGTTGTATCTCAAGTTATTCATTGTACTTCCAGTCTGATGGCATCATACATGACGGAAATGCCTGAAGCATTATAAGGGAGACTCAACACCATCTCGTTGGTTGCATTGGCTTGCAGGTATGAGGTCGGGAAGGTGAACTTATGCGCGTTTTGGTAACAAGTCACAGCACTTCGTATAGCACATGAAGAAGATCGATAGTATCTGTCACGAATAAGCTATAGTCCCATGTAAAATCTGACTCACGGTATGACCCAAGGCTCAAGCTCGTTGCTGTTGATTGCTACGACAAAAGGTAAATTGGAATACTTGGTCTTGTTGCTGAGTACATCCGTATTACCGGCTGCGGTGGAGACACCTGCCATTTGAATAGTTAGGGTAGCATTCGATACGTTCGTTAGATCTTGCTCTTGGAGGTCGAATGAGATCGTCCAATTATTGATGGTTGGATTGGCAACGACCTCCGGCCTAGTCAAGCTACCTCCAAATACACTCCATTGGATATAGTTGAAATCATCCGCTTCATTACTTTCGCCGATTTTGAAATTCACCCCATTAGGGAAATCATTCACGTAATCGTATGCACCCCAGTATATCCTGTATTCAGGAGGATGTAGTGGATGATTCGGATCAGGGTGATTACCGTGCTTATATTCACCTGCTGACTTATCGGGAACACCTAATCGCCATAATTCGGTACCAGCGGATTCAGCATTCCAAGTGATTTGCCCACTATCGGTTTCTTGACTTGCGGAAATGACGATTCCTTCCTGGATGAAGTCTCCAAAAATATTATCGGCGTAAACGGTCAGTCGATATTCTCCAGCTTTAATTCGGTCGATATAGACGGAGCCGTCAGACCCGACTTCACACCAGTATTGATAAGCAGAAGTATTGAAAACGTTATCTTGATAGTCATAGCCGGGAGCTGATAAGATTGCAATCGTGTTGTTGGCACCTTCGGGAAGTTGTATTTGAGCTTTCCAAGAGCCTCGCTGTGCAGTAGTGACATAGCCTGGGACATGTTGTGCAATGTCATCGTAAAATTGATGCGCATAAGTATTGTTCGCGAAGCTTTCTGCCTCCTCTTGCAGCTTAAGCAAAGTGTCAGCTACGGTTATAGTGTAAACAAGATCTACGCACTGCTTGTAAACTGCCGCCTATGGCTCCGTGATTTAAGTGGAATACTGCAGGTCCCCAAGTTCTATCAAATCCATCAGTGATGTTAGGAGTCTGATCACCGTGGTGATTGGATTGGATATAATTGTAGAGCAGTCCATCGACCACCAAATCTGAGTAGGTAGGTCCGCCAAAGAATGTGTCTTTGGTATTGTAAATCGTCCATGCGCCGATAGTGGAATTATCTGGGGTGTTTGTACCATCTGCGAACAAACCATGGACAGTATGATGTCGGTAGGTATCCGACATAGTGTACTTTGTAAAGTAGTCCGCAACATTCTCCACAAAGGGATCGTCTACCACGTCTGTCAGCATTGATAGGTAGGTCTCTCAATCTGAGGATAGAAAGACTCACCTGTACGATTTCCAATATACCACGTTGTATCTTGGACAAGAGTAGCAATGCCCAAATCCTTACTAGCATCTATGGCTGGGTTTGGTCTCGGTTGCGGTACATAAAAGTCCTTGTTGGTACTCAGGTGTGTGAATAAATAACCATGGGGTCGAAAGAGAGTTCGAATGTCTTGCAAATCAGCGAGGAAGGGCACGGAAGAATTATGATACGCGATCCGTGAGAAGGCATGAAGACTAGTTTCTGTCTCTCGTAGGAACCAGTATTGCTGAAAGACCTCGCCTATGCTGAGGGATCAGTACTCGTTACGACCTGATACCGTTTTGTCGATAACTCACCCACAATTCCTTCTGGCTGATTTTGGCTCATGATCATCCCACCATAAGCTATACCAGACGAATCCACACCTTGCACAATCGAATAATCGGCTGTAGCGCCAGGAACATAATTATCTTGTTTCGGTGTCAAGATAGCATCGGCATAAGGACCAATTGCACTGGTCGCATCGACTGGTGTGCCCAGCAGATTCACTCCATCGAAGATAACTGTTGTGATATAGCTTGTTGTCTTGTTCATGATAAATAGAACACGATCATTCTGAAGTGACAAGGTACCATTGGTTTCGGTGACATTGAGGAAAGCACTGACGATGTTCGTTAGACCTAAGAGCAGAAGCGTGATTAGGATAGACATTATGAGTGTCTGCTAGTGTTCCAAAGCTGACTTCACTCCATACCGAAAAATTCGAAGGCATCGTACTCTTGTTGTCATCCTTATATGTTTATCTTCAGCAACCTTTCGGAACATCTAAACAAACGAAGTCCGAATGATGATGCCGGGCCGGACGCAGCTATGCAAGAACGAGATATCAAGAGTGGATAATCAGGTGATGTGAGTCGTGACCTTCAGGAACATTCAAAATGCTTAATTAAAGACGTTTCCGTGAGAGGTGGAAAGAGTCTATTTTTCATGTGGGTTGGATCAATAGTGGTGGAGGTTCGCTGGGCAATCGCTATTTATAAACAGACTAGCGGATTCAAATGTTACTGGAGGTGATCATGTGGTACGAATCGCAATGAAGTCGTACCGCAAACATCGGTGTTAGATTCTGCCGAACAGCTGGAGCATCGATCTCTTTCATCCTCAACTTCTGCATGCCAAGTACCACCAGCTAAACTACATAGAGTACAAAACAAGAGCATTTGGCCCTCCACAATTTTGCTTCTTGTTTCCGGCACATGTCATAGTGCACTGAGTACTGTAATTACTCAAGCTAGCTCCATTGGCAAGACTGTTACCACAGTAACATTCTTTTCCGTATTCAACGGCGGCGTTACTGAATCCAGATGATTTGCAGTAGGTAGTACAAGTATCAACAGTCATACTGTCAGAAGTGAATGAGGCACCGGTTAAAGCACGTCCAGCAACTTCAACAAGACAGCCTTGTTTGCTGTAACCATTGACCGTGGTGGCTGAAGGAGCGAGAGAAGGGTTGGTGTAAACTTGAAGGACGCCAGATCCTGACAGTAAAGAACTCTTAGCCTGTGCGTTTTGACCCAAAAATGATAAACACTCACCACCGCAATTCTCTCCGGGAGCACCAGAACAAGGCATGTTACAAGTGGTAGCGGTGTCTCCAGCTCCGTTTCTGAAAGCGTTATCGCAATAGCATTCACCTCCATATTCTAAACCGGCCATAGAGTATCCTTTGGTCTTACAGTAGTTGATACATGTAGCAGTGTTGATGACACCAGAGTAAGACCAGCCGTCGAGCGCGCGACCGGTCTTACCTTCCTTGTAACACCCGGTAGAAGACCAACCGGAAGGAAGAGTGATGGTGGTAGAGGTGTAATCGGACGAGAGAGTCGCTGCGTTGTCTTTGGTGGAAACGTAGAGAGAAACTGCCGCTGGACCACCACATTTTCTGCCAGAGTCACCGTTGCAGTTCATGATACATTGATCGCTTTTGGCGTTGAGAGATGCACCGTTCCCAAGCACGTTACCGCAGTAACATTCGCCTGAAAACTAGAAAGGACGGATATCAGCGGGTACCACGGTCGCGTGAGCGAAAAGAACTTACTTCCAATCCTGCAAGAGGCATGTTGTAGTTGTCACAATAAGCGAGACATTTTTCGACGGTCATGCTAGATGAAGAAGTCGTGACCCAACTGAGTGCTCGACCGGATGTACCTTCGGCGATACAGGCGGAAGGAGCTACAGCCCAACCAGTAGGGATGGTCCATGCGGCAGACGACTGAACAGCTGCCGCAGATGATGTGCTTGATGCTTTGGCGGAAGAGACCGAAGATGCGGCAGCCGAAGAGGATGCAGCAGACGAGGACGGCACCGGAGCCGAGGACGACGCAGCTGCAGAGGAGGGAGCAGCAGAGGAAGCGCTTGAGGACGCGACCGAAGATGATGCGGCAGCTGAGGATGAGGAGGACACTACTGCAGTAACAGGTACAGCCGAAGCTGATCCAATGAAAGCTAAGGCAGCAACGATGGATGTGAGAGATGAGATAGAAACCATGTTGAGGATGGTCGGAAGAGAGGATAATTAAGGGGGTCGGAAAGGAGGAGTTGTCGGTGAGGATTGTGTGGTGCGTATAGGTGTCCGTTCTGTGATAACGATGGGGATGAGAGGCATCTTTTCTTGAAATCCTCGTGAGCTATCTATATATACATGATTTTATCAGACGGCTCGATTTTCACTACCTTTTCCTAAACATTGAGCCGACGCCATGTCTGGGACCTTTCAGTGTGATCGTGCAGACGTCGATCTTTCCCGTTAGACATCACTATAAGAACGTCTGTGATGACCTGAGCACCTAGTTATTCAGCATTGAAATGTCTCAAATAGATTAAAGATGTCCCTAGATTTGCGCCGCGCCGTTTACATGCCTTGTGGTCTTGCTTTTTCCGGAATGGCAGTTGCTGAAATAATACCCAATTCAAGACAAGTAAGTGCCTTCCCGGTGAAAATCACGTAAGCCGGTGTTTGACCTTTCAATGATGCAGCGGCTCGCTCTGGTCGGATATTTAGACCCAAGAGTCACATCAAGCATACATACAGCAAGCTCGCCAAATACTTTATGTTCAAAATAGGAACTAACGTGAATACAATAATTTGGTAGGACCTGAATCATCACAAACCGTGAAGCCATAATGACACCGGCTGCATGTCCCCGATGAGTCGGGCCAGTGAAAAGGACGAGCCGGAACGAGCATCCCTTAATAGACATAAGTGAACTCGTTATTCTTGAAGTCAGTCAAATCCTTAAGAGCTATAGATGAATAGATGTTAGATCTCCTTCTTATCGTCGATGTTGTCAAGTCGACTGACCATTTTCTCCAAGACCATCATTCTGCGCGTATGTCTCGTACTTATTCAACATTGAAGTGTCCCGGATCACAGCAGGTTTACCAGCAGCTACACGTTGCCTTTCTCTCTGCTTATTTAACAAGTAAAGACAGACGAAACAAAGCGCATTACAACCCATCATGGCCGAGAAGACACCCAAAGTAGCTCGAAGCCCGGGGATATAACGAGGTGAATCTCTAGAATTGTACATGAGTGGACCTGCGCGAAAATGTCAGGGTTTTGTCAAGATCGCTTTCAGGATCATGAACTCACCTGCGATGCTACCAATGGCGTTGAAGCCGTTGAATACTGACAATATTGCACTCTTTTTGGTTTGACCTGCAGTATTGGCTACCATCCAACTGACGATAATGGGATTACCACTCCAGATGAAGGAGAGACAGTAATATGCTCCGAGAGCTAAATGTAATTGCCGCTGTTCGGACTTATTGGCAACGTACATCAACGCAACTCCCAGTAACACAGGGGTCATCATCGCTGCTAGGATGAGTCCTTTCTGCTTGAATCGTTGTGTCAAGAAAGATCCAAGCCAAATTGTCAAAAATTGCAATGCGCCAAAAGGAGCGTTCAACAAAGAAGCGGTCTAGAGGGCTGATCAGCCAACTCCATTTTGAATGTGGAAGATAACTCACCTCTTTGGTGAAGCCCATTTCCTCCAATAACGTAGGTCCGAATGCTGTGGCAACGGTCGCACCAAAGTTGACACAAAGGGATAGTCCACCGAAAAGATAGGTTTTGGGGTCATACAAAACTTCCCTTATGTGAGCCCACTTGAACTCCCGAGTACCTGTTCCTGTTTGATTGGCTCGAACTCGCTCAATTGCCATTGCCTTTTCTCGCTCATTGAGAAATCTAGCTTGTTGGATATCGGCTTCAAGAAAGTACCAAACGAATGGAGCGGATAAGATGGTAATCGCACCAACAACGATGAAAATGAGTCGCCACGATTCCAATTTGTCCAAGTGAATTTTGCCAAATCCGAATGCGATAACTGCCGCGATGATTTGACCTACTCCCACGGTCGAGTACCAAGCAGCCACTCGAATTGGTTGTTCAGATCGTCGATACCAATGAGCAGTGATGACTGAGAACATAGGCACGCATCCCGCTTCGAATAGACCCAGGAAAAATCGGGCTGCGGACAGACCCGCGAGGCTGGTGGGCTGAGGTGAGCGATTGCGCGCAGATTGAGCATTCCAGATACTCACTTGTGAGAAGCAGCCATGCATGCTTGAGCTGTACCCCATCCGACGATGAGAGCGGGCATCAAGATCTTTGCAGGGACTTTTACGATAAGATAAGTCGAAAAGGGCATCCAGGCGGCTTGAGCGATGTTGTTCATGGTGGAGGCCAAAGAATAATCGGTTCCATGCAGACCGAGCTATCGCATTAAAATCACTTCAGACATGGGCACGTCATGTCTACATTTGGAATGGCATACTCACTGATGTACTCATTCCGTATACGTTGCCGTATCCAAAGCTATGTAGTGTTACGTATCAGCTTGTTATACCAATTTAGTAGCTGCAGCTCCACTCACACAAATTTGTCCAAGATTTGTAAGAGGTAACACCAGACCAAAATTGGTAAGACTCGCTTGTCGATCATTCGACGAAGTCGACGGTTCTACAACATGTCAGCTTAGTCATGAGAGCATTCTACTCACATCTTCTTCAGTCACTTCCACCACTTCAGACTCAACGACCTCAATGGGTTTCTTCAGATCATCTGCATCCTCAATCATCTCGATAGATGGTTTACGCTCGATGTGAGCTGTGTCTCTCTTGCTATCTGTCTGACTTGTCATTGTGTATATTTGATTAGTAAAGGGTTGAATCGATGTCTGCGGGGCTCTGAGGGGAAGGTTGCGGGACCTCCGTTTATATCATGTTGGTCGATCATGAATCCACCTGAACATCATGAGACAACCTTATCCTTGATAGTGGAACCTCGTCGGCCCGTTCGATATCCATGAGATGGACCTCTCAGATGATATATGTATTGTATCCATTAAGCTTACTATGGATCCATCCCGGTCCGCTCGATGAGATCCTAGCTTAACGTTAGCGCGATACCAAGAATGTAAATCAGGCAGAAGGAGAGATAGCGTGGGAACGAAGCAGATCCATTGATGTATATGCTATCTTATGTATTGAACGACGTTGGGTGCGCTTTGTGAAACACGCCATTATCGCTAATATTACTGGGATAAGTAGCCGAAGTGGATATATATCTCTTGGCGCGATTGCGAGGAGTATTTGCGGTGGAAGTATAAGAATCACAAACGTAACGTTCGGTCCCTACATCTCGTGAACCTCCACATTCCGTGACCACCTGTTTTCAACTTGTTTTCACTTTTCAACCTGTTTTCCCATCATCTTGATCTTATAATTTAATGCATAACATACTCAATATTCATCATGCAGCAAAAAGAAGACCAGATTCAGACTGCTGTCGCTCTATACAATGCACAAGTACTCATTCCAGAAGAAGAGCGCTTAAGCATAGACAATATTGCCAAATCTTTCTCAATTCCCTATATGACACTTCATAATCGAATTTCTGGTACTCATAACAACCATAATACTGCAGCTAGACACTTACAACTTCTCACAAACGAGGAGGAGACATCACTTGTTGATTATATCAAAAGAATGTCGCTCTCTGGCAACCCACCTCCTGTTAGAACTATCAGGGAATTAGCATGTGTAATTCAGCAAAATCGCTTGGATTATGACCCAATTTTCAATCCACCACCACCTCCAGTAAGCTCAAAATGGATAAATAGATTTAGGAAAAGATACCCAGAAGTCCAGACAGCCTGGTCTCGAGCTTTAGACACATGTAGAGTGAAAGGAACTGCTCCAGAGAAGCTTGCTCCATTTTATGCTGAATTAGGAATTTTAATGGAAAAAAATCAGTACCTTCCATCCAATATTTATAATATGGATGAAACAGGACATGGAATAGGTAATACACAGGCAGAGAGGGTAATGTTTACTTTGGATAGGAAGGAGGGAAAAAAGAAGGGTGGAAAAATTCAGAAAACATCACCTTCAAGACAGGAATGGGTAACTGCAATTGAATGTATTTCAGCAAATGGTTTAGCTCTTCCTCCTCATCTTATATTCAAGTCCAATGAGAAGAAAGAGGATGATCAATGGGGGAGATTTGATTCCAAATGGATTCCTGTAGATCTTAGAGCAAGATTAGATTGGTGGTGGTCAACAAGTAAATCTGGGTGGTCAAATTATGATATTGGCTATAGCTGGCTTATCAAGGTATTCATTCCACTTTCAATTCCACCAAATCCTTCACAACGACGTCTACTTATAGTTGATGGTCATGGTAGCCATATGCAAGCTAGATTTATTGCTGCTTGTATGGAAAATAACATTGATCTTATGATTCTTCCTGCTCATACTTCTCACCTAACTCAACCTTTAGATGTTGGTGTATTTGGTCCACTAAAAAGAGCACTATCTAAAAGAACTGAAAGAGCTCATAGATATGTTCAATCTCGAGTTAGTAAGGCTGATTGGGTCTTAGATTTATATCATGCTAGATTAGAAGCCATGTCATACAAAAATATTCAAGCTGGATGGAAATCAACTGGAATTTACCCCTTTTCTCCAACAAAATTAGTTCCAATAATGTCGCTTCCAAACACTCCAACAAGGTCTCAAAATCCTAGAGAGTCTCAAGTAACAATGTCTAGTGAAAATGCTGCTTTCTTGACCATTTATGGGGCTTTTATGGCAACCCCAATCAAGAGAAAAATCTCTGATTTGACCTCAGCTTATATGACTATTCAGTCAGAGAATGCTCTTCTTAAACAGGAGAATGATGATCTCAAAGCAAAGGGCACTAATCCTAGAGCTGGGGTAACCATTACCAACCTTGGAGCACACTGTATATCCACACCAGATGCTTTAGAAAGAGTGGGAAAAATGGAGGAAGAAAGGGCAGCTAAAAAGCAGAAAAAAGCGCCCAGGAAAAAGGGAAACCATGCATCTAATGGGCCTATAAGAGACCCAGGGCCTAACCCTTTTGTTGCCATGGCTTTGGGTGATGCATATGAATGATATGCATGGTGGAATTGTATATTTTTGTGTCATATGTATAGTGAAATTCATTGAAAATAACCAAAATGGAGGTCAAAATGCAAAATGCGAAGTGGTCACGGAATGTGGAGGTTCACGAGATGTAGGGACCGAACGTTATCTTGGCATCATTTATCGCGCAAGTGGATAGGGATTTTTTGGTCATCTGGGACGGGGTCTTAACCTGGTAAGATCTAGTTCAATTTGGATCTTCGAATTCGCCGATCCGCAACCGGAGGTAGATACGTGTTTTATGACACCACCGATCCACATAATTCAGCAAACGGACATGGTAGATGTATGCGAAATACGACTGCACGGGTATAAGCTTATCTATACATACATGGGTGGATACGTGTACAACATGATCCTGCCATTATCTATAATTCCCACGTGTTTGATACAACCATGTTTCCGTAGGATTCTACCTCTATCTTTATGGAGCCTTGCCAGAGTTATATAGCCATTTAACCCATCAACAGAGAATTCGGTGGTATACCATTGTCGATATATATCTCTTCCACCTTGGTCTGAAGATCGCCGATTCTCCGTGTATATACATCTTTGTATACTTCCGCTATGATACTTTGAATAGCCTTCAGATCATCTTGTCCTTTTACTAGCCACCCATCTAAAGCTGCGCTACCGGCCATACCGATGGATTGGAGCCTAGGATCTGAAGAACCAAGTCCAGTCAAAGCGTATATCTTACAAGATGGGAATTGCATCTCTTCACTTATACTCCTCATCTGTTGAGCAGCCGTGATACCATCCATTACGGGCATTGAGACGTCCGTTATGACCAAATCAGGTCGGAATGTTGTGAACACTTTGACAGCTTCTGCTCCATCTGCCGCTTGAACACATTGAACTGAAGTTGCACCTTTCTTGATTGATCTAGTCAATAGCATACGGCATATATGGTTATCATCGACTACCATCACCTTTAAATCATCGAGATGAACTTTCTTCTTTTTTGTGGTCTTCAGGGATCGATCGATTTCTTCAACGGTAGTCAGACCGTTGACCGTAGGAGCCGAGCCGAGTTTCACCGCTGTGAAAGGCAGCTTTTCTGCGATAGCTCCTTCATTTATTTTGTTGTGTTGAACTGAATGCTGTCCAGCATTTGAATTATCGTTAACAAACTCAAACTCGATAGGAAGTGTGGCTTCAAAAACAGTTCCAGTCCCGATCGAAGAGCGCAGGGCGAATGTGCCTCCCATGCTGTTCACTAAATTCTTGGTTATATACAATCCTAAACCAGCCCCAGGACTATGTAGATCCTGCTTCGTGAAGGGCTCTAGCAGGCGAGGTAACACCTTTTCGTCTATGCCCATACCAGTATCCGTAACTCTGGCAATAAGGCTAGTAGAATCATTTGCGGTGGTAAGGGATATAGTGATCGACCCTTTCTTGCAAAACTTCATGGCGTTCGTTATGCCATTGATGAGAATTCTGAGGGACGGATGATCAGCGATCTTCACCTGGTAATTCTTAGTAAAGCACTCACCGATGGAATCTCGCCTCATCGATATAAGCTGTCCAATCTCGTCCTTCATGTTCTAGATGTACCGTTGAACCCGTTTCCAGATCATCTGATTTTGTTAAACACATCTGTATGGCCTTCTGAGATAACTTGAGCAGATCCACCTTGATCCTACGAAGGACACTGGTTCTCTTATTGAAACCTGGATCGAAATCTAATACGTCATCTAAAATTCTATTCAACGCGTGTCCACTGTTCTCCACGATACCGAGTAACGAGTTTAGGTTTTCCCACTCCTTATCTTCTATCGCCGAGCGAGCCAAAGTCAGGCCGGAAAGGATACTGTGCATAGGCGTTCTGAGTTCGTGCGATATGGAGGACAAGAAAGCCGTTTTGGCTGTATCTGCTTCCATCACTCGACTTTGCATAGCTTTAGCTAACAGAATCGAGCCCATACTCCGTGTAATATTGATCGTACTAGAAGGAATTTTTGAGGCTTGTGAAATGGCTATGATGATGAAGGAAGGTTGGTCGAGAACGAAAAAAGGGATGACAAGGTGGGATTGAGTCTGAGGAGGCAGAATAGGCTGTAATGCGGATGGTGATGACCGTGAGAAGGTGAAACCGAATTGTGACTGGTTGAGGAACGAGGTCAAATCGGATGGCCCAGGCAAATCATTCCAGCTGATTCCGTGTTGAGAAGCGAAGGCGCTTGATGAAATAGGATACAAAGAAGTAGGGTCGACAAAGTATCTTGCATCCGAGCTTTTTTCTGCCGCCTAAGAAGGTGTCAGTCCGGTGAAATTTTTTCGAGAGACAGGGGACATCGTTAAGTAGGAATCGTCAGAACTCACTTTGAATCCGATGCCTCTGATGTCCATCATCACTACCGCTTCAATCTCGGGCGCAAGTGTGATAAGTCTATCCAAAGCGGACTGCGCTAAATCATTGAGAGCCGATACTGATCTTCCTGTAAGAACCGCGCCCTTGCTCACTTGATTCGCTTCAGCGAAGGAATCCGACAAGGTCGATTGGTCTCCAACAAATGCTTCATCGATGAGATCTGTCAGAGCACGTCGAACTTTGGCCTCTCTCGTTCTAGTATGACCTTCCCACGTCGCACGTAATTGCGTTTCTAGCATCTTGGTGATATTTTTCACAACCATCAGATGTTGCGCAGTCATCTCTTTTAGCGGCTTGTACATGAAAAGGATATTCAAAACACCAATCCCTACTCGTTCTGGAGTACCAACAGTGCTTGGCGTAGAATTGAGAGGATCTACCTCTAGCGAAACGGGACTGCCTATATAACTCTTCATACCAGCTTGACCATATGGATTCGATCTAAATCGCCAATCATCCTCTAAACTGGGTACATGAAGGATTTGCCCATCTAATAAAATGGAGTGACCACACATGGACGATTCCGGTTCAACCCAATTGCCAGTCTTGAGTCCAAAGCTCTCTAATAAATCTTGCGGTCCAGCCTCACCGAATGAGTTCTGCATATCGCTACTGTATAAGCTGAAGGTTACTATTGTTCCAGGAAAGAATGCAGCAATGACTTCCACAGCTGATTGTATGTTTCCCGCCGATACTGGTCCAGTCAAATCATATTCTTGTATAATCTTGTCTCGAAGAGATTCTTGTGGTGATCGTGGTGGGGGAAGGTAATCATGTTCAGATAGGTAAAGTCGGATCCGCTTTGCTAGTGATTTATTGATGACAGGGGATGAGTACACATTGGATCTTAAGGCTAGGGATTTAGAGCTCTTTTCTACGTCGCAATGTTTTCCGTCTACTGTTACTGATTCTGGCTCTGGCACATACTGAGGCATGTCCGGGGTAGAGCCGGATTGCCATGCCCCAGAAGCGTACGATTGAAGGAAAGAGGTCCATTCTTGAAGGCGGATGGATGCCTCCGAACCTGTATCTAAGAGATCATCCACCACTGGCAATGGACTCATGGTGAAGGCATGCGAAGCGTTGTAGATACTTTGTAAATGAAAAAGTGGAAGAGAAATCTTTCTTTTTTGAAAAATGCGCGTACTGTAAAATGGGCTGTCGATCGACATTAATTATAATATTAATATTATTGCACTGTACCCCCAAGATACCATTGTTACAAAAATAAATACCTGAATCAGGGAGAGATAGTATTCCATGCAACTAACCCGTAAGGGTCGCCATCGTACCTTCTACCCTAATTGGCAATAATACGCAATAATATGCATATGCATGTCAGGGGTCCGGTGTTTAGAGAGTGGTTTCGGCACCTCTCTTCCCGAGAAGAATATGAGTACTCGTATGGATTATTTTAAGGGTACTCATACACCCGATTGTACCTCATCCTGACTCGACATCGAAGCAATTCTTAGAAAACTTCGAGTTGAACATTTTTGTGATATACATAAATAACATCTCCATTCACCATTGACCTCCGACGGTATGAGCAAACGTGGATCAGCTCATCAGTCCCGAATGGTGTATGTGCATTGAGCTCGTACGCGTCGGCCTGTACATAAGCATGATTTGATCAGCAAATGGACCACAACGGTTGAAGTGGATGACTTACCGATAACGTAAAACACAAATGGAACAGGCGTTAGAGCTAGACCCATGAACGCGAATAACCTGATGCCAAAGTATTTTTTAACGCGGCCCTAAGACTGTCGACTGTCTAATCCGACTCGCACTTACGATGTTGCCCATTGATCGCCTAGCGTTTCATACGCTTTGGGAAAAGCTAATGCGACCAAACCAGCGACGGCTAAAAGGATTGCATATCAGCGGATCACATCATACGCACATCGAGAAGAACTCCACGTACAGTATCTGATCAGTGTGGATCCTGCGAGCTAAAGTAACAGACGATGTATATGGTTAGCCTCAATCCACTGTATCACAGGCGCAAGCCTGAAATCCATACTCACTGCTGAAGCGGCATAAGGACCATATGCGTCTATCAGGTATTGAGTGGAACCCTGGAAGATAGCCAAGAGACCGATACCAAATATCACACCTGACACCAAGGGTATCCAGACATTGAAATGGGGTGCTGATGTCCAAGCTAACCAAAACATCCCCGCGGGAAACAAAGCTGCACAAGCCATCACTTTGGAAGATACCGCGTTAGAACGGTACACAACATTCATGGAAAGCGAAAAGAGGGACTTACAAGGTACAAGTCTTTCTTCTGGTTCTACTTTCCCTTCATGTATGCCCCTCCTAGTTATACCGGCTTTCGCATCTAAAGCTAGTTTTTTATACCGTATATAATGGAACACGTTTATCATCATTAAGATAAAAAACCCAACCATCACCGGTAAGAATGCCAAACCGACATTGCGAGAAGTGAAGCCATGTTTGAGGAAAATGATAGGGTATGCTGTGAAAAAACCATACAGCACAATATACACGACTGATACAAGACAGTCCGTTTTATTAGCTTTTTCGGTGACAGCTAAGAGATAGAGCAGATGCAAAGCGTTCAACAAAACTCACCGGCCAAGTAAACGACAAAAAGCTGGATAATGGGTTCTTTACTAATCAATACGAAAGGTCTTTGCATATACTTGACTGTTAATTTATGTATATCTTGATCTTCGATAGGAGCTCTCCATACATTTTCACCGGTCGTAATTCTATATTGAACTGCTTTATATTTGATTAAAGCAGGAGCTAAAGTTTCAGGCATGAAAAAGAAACACATTAAGAATGCTAATCCATTCCATATTGCACAGATCCAATAACACCATCTCCAACCATATCCTTCTGCTTGAGCGACGAACCCACCAATAATAGGTCCTAAAGTTGGTCCTGCGAAACCGGCTGTGGTGAAAAGTGGTAACGCTATAGTCCTTAATACTGGATCTCCAATATCATTTAGAGTCCCTCCTGAATTTGATAAAGGTGCAGAAGACCAAAATCCGGCTATTAATCTAAGTATCAATAATCCTGGTACATTCGGTGCAAGAGCTGATGCAACTTCGAAAAGTGTGGCAAGAATTATCGTTGTGAGATAGATTGGTAGTCTTCCGTATACTGGGATAGGAAGACCGAAATTATGATTAGTCGTTGAATATCTTCCAAATCTTAGAAACGGAAAGATGAGGATTACTCAAACTCACATTCGGATAATGGTGCCATAGGCATAGCACCTAAACCCATACCAACTAAGAATAAACCCGTACTAGCCGTGGCAGCGATCGTACCACATCCGAATTCCTTCATCATACCATCTTCAGCTGCAGAGGAAACTGAACTTGCAAAAGTTAAAGACAATGTCAAAAAAGATAATTGTCCAATTACAAATGTTTTATACCAAACAGACCAATTCTTTGGATTTCTTTTATCATTTTCATCAAAATCTAAATATATATTAATATGTTTAGGTCTTTCTAGATCATTTTCATGTATTGGTTCATGAGTTGGTTCCTTACTAGGAGTGAATGATTTATATTGAAAGTAAGCTTCCATTTTTTCTGTAACCTCTTCAAGATAAGATCTGGATCTAGTTATCTTCTTTCTTGAGATCCGGAGAAAGCCGATCGGATCGAAAGCTGAAAAACAATACCCAAATTCGATCTCTTGCTATATCCTCATATCTTTCGTTAATAAATATATACAGATCTATTTGAGGAGGATGAAAAAGTGATTAGGCGAGTTGTATTTGAAGACTATCCATACTGTTGGCTTTTGTTGGCGGAAATCTGAGCCGCGATAGAATACAGATTATAAATAACTTCCAACAGGTTAAAAGATCAAAAGATCATACCGCGGCCGTACGTAGAGCCCTGAGATAACTAACCGGCGCCGATTCAGCCGCTTATATACGGAAATTCGGTATTACTTAGATGTCATAAGCTTGAATATCATGATCTCTCTATACTCAAAGCCTCAACACTTCTGCGCTGACAGCCTGGGGCTAGATCGTTATGCAGTTCACTGTGCAAAGCTCAGTCGGATTTACTTGCGCAAGCTTCTGACATTGGTGCTCGGAACGATTGGGTCAAGATCCTTCCTTCCTACCAGATTCGAGATCTTCACTTATTTGTATACTATCCCTATGCACTTGAGTAAGGGTTAGGCTTTGCAGCCGTTGTATCATAGATCATAGGCGATTCTCTCGCTGTCGTCTCGCGGGGGACCATTACCTGAAGAAATTGACCATGAGTCACGGTATCCGACTGTGAGGAACATACAGGGATCATACAATCCTCGCGTCATGTGCTGTTGCCTCCAGCAACCAGTCCTTGCAATCATACATACACTCTTTGAGTCATTGTTCGGCCTGTGCCATGCTGAGCGTTTGACAGAGGTGAAAGATATGGAAGATACGTTTGATGTATGACAGCAACCCTGGTTAGAGGCTGCATCGTGGATGCCACATTGATGCCACATGGTCACCACATGTGTTTACTCAGGCTGAATTCTCTTTCTTTGCCCGTTAGCAATGTTCTTCCTCTTCCACCGACCTCATGGACAATCCCTCTTGTTCTTGATATACTTCACGTCAAACATCTACCGATATCTTCAGTCATCTACCCAACACTGTCTCAATCGTGAGGAAGCTATATCGAATCTGCAGATATCTATTCAAGAAATAAAAGCGTATACTAGCGAAAGCTTAACCTTCCGGAAATCCTTTCTCTTCTAGAAGACATTCCGATAAAATGCCTCCTGGACATGCGAGCAAGACGATATTTGGTGAGTCATACCATACTTCAAGCATAGCATCATGAAATGATATTTCCGAACGCGTTGCACTGTACGTATCTTGGTCGCTAATGTTAACATGATGTACAGTCGCGAATATCCCTTAGTAGGTATTTCATCCTCCAATATCTTTCAACGTAATGCTCAATGTCGAATTAGCCATCCAAAAGGACCAATGACTATATGGATGCGATCAAGGCTGATGAAAGTTTCTGCCCTTAGCGACGTATCTGAAGAACAACTTGCAAATACGTTTTCAGAAGCTGGACCAGTAAACAATGTAGAGTGAGTAATAGATTTCGTAAAGCACTTGCGGCATTCCTTGCATGATTGGTGCATTGTTCATGATTGATTAACGTCCGCATGCTAATACCTTCGGTATAGAATCAAATTCGATCCGCAGACTGGACGTTCGAAAGGATATGCTTTTGTACAATTCTATGGTAAATTTTTACTTCACCTTTCTTACGCATTCTATTTACAGCTCTTTGACAAAGTGATCACGGACGCTGACGCGATGATGATATTGCCTTAGACGAAGCCACAGCTCTTTCAGCTGTACGAAATTTACAAGATGCACCTGTGAATGGTCGTAATCTTCGAGTAGAACTATCTACAGATGAACCTGGACCCAGAAGAGGTGGAAGAGGTAGTAGAGGTGGTATACCTGGTCAACCTGGTGGACCTATTGGGAATTCAGTACCACCAGTTGGTGCTGGTGGACCACCTGGAGGAGCTGGGGGATACGGTAGAAGTCAACACGATGATGGACCCCCCAGAGGATTTGATCAAGGATATCCTGCACCAGGAGGACCAGTTCCACCTCCTCAAGTAAATAGAGTAGATCTTAGTGCTTTACCCGAAGGATCACCCGTACCACTTGGATCAAATCCAACTGATAGTATAAGTAAAACTTTGGCAGCTGTTACTCCTGGACAAATGCAGGATGTAATGGCCAGTATGAAGGTGAGTTGAGTGTACATCCTGTCAATACCTCAAGCTGGGCTTGGTTTTTCTAATGTGTATCTATTTGCTTATGAGTCATTGCTTCGATAGTCACTGATATCGACTAACCCTGAACAAGCAAGACAACTACTCACATCTAAACCCCAACTTGCATACGCCCTATTTCAAGCAATGTTGTTAATGAATATCGTAGACCCATCTGTACTTCAGGTTAGCCTTTTGATTTTTTATCACATTGTCAGTCCGATTTGACTTACAATTATCGCTTAATAGCGTATTCAGCCTTTACCAACAACTGCCCCACCAGTACCAATACCAACAATTAACCATGCACCTACCCCTCCACCAAACTCTTATTCTTCTTACCCACCAAATAATGGTCCACCTACCAATTATCCTCCTTATCCACCTTCGAATGCACCCCCACCCGCAGTAGGTGGTTATAGTAGACCACCACCACCACCTACATCAGGTGGATATAATCCTCCTACTCAATCTGGATACGGCGCACCACCACCTCAAGCTGGATATGGGGCACCTCCTCCTGCGTCTGCACCACCCCCACCAGTAGCGAGCGGTATGGCTTCATTACCTCCTAGTGCTCAACAAGCTTTAGCTACTTTACCGGAAGATCAACAGGTGAGTTGTTTGAACAATTTGAATGGATGATCATCATGTAAACGTCTGACTGATTATCTTGTTCGGGTGTTTCTAGCAAATGCTTTTACAAGTATTACAACTCACCCCGGACCAGATCAATGCTTTGGACGCTACTCAAAAAGCATCAATAATGCAACTGGTGTGTGAAACGCTTACTTTATCCCCATATGAGTTGGAGAAATACTAATCGTTCTGTCCGTCTACAGAGACAGCAATTCCTAGGTACAGCGATGTAAATAGACCACAATTCGAGAATCACAATATACTTTTCTTGTGCGAGTCGAAATGTAATGAATGAAGGTTAGAGAGGATAGAAGTATACTGAAAGAACATAAGGCGAAAATAGCAATCGATTATAAACATGTAAAAACTCAAAATGCATATTATCAAGCTATGTGTTCATCGTTTCTTCACATTCCAAAATGTCTAATTTCCAATTCTCGTCAATGTCGCCAATCGTCACAATGCGCTTACGGACAAAGTTAAGACTCATCATCGTCAATTTCTTCGATTGATGCGGCTTGTCTATTTCTTAAACCTTCAGCTGAAGTGGGATTAGGGTTTACTTCCGCTCCAGTTGCGCTAGCTTCAGTTGGATTTCCAGCTGATTCAGCAGGAGAGTCACTTGTTCCAGCAGCTTGATCCAAAGCTTCCATAGGATCACCGGCTGATGTAGTTGGAGGTGAAGTTTTGGATTTCTTGACTAATTTCGTACCAGGAGTCTTCTTCTTAAGCTTCTTTTTGGGTTCATCGTATGCCCATCCGGGTCTAAACGAATCGAACTATACATTAAAATATGATTAGCGGGTACGATGTGATAAGAAGGACTATGATAGCTGATGAGTGGGAATACGCAAGAAATGTCAAGATAGCATTGACGAAATATTTGTGAGAGGAGAAGGGTTGAACAAGGTATAACGAAATACTCACAAATCCAACATCCTCAAATAAATTAGGATATATCCAAATAGCCCTTTTCATACTTAAAACAGTGATACACCAAAATATCAATCTAACTATTGCTAAAACGATGAATAATCCAACAAGGATTAGTACACCAATAGAAAGATACCAGACTCCAATTCGTAATTTAATAGGCCAAAGAGGGAACATAACACCAGCTAACATTATAACTACCATTGCTGCTCCTCCTAAAATTGTGTATAAAGGAGATCCATCGTAAAACCATGTATAATATGATGGTTCATCGAAAGCTTGTTGAGGAGCTAATTGTAGAGTTTTTGGTGTTCCGGTTGGAGGGGGTACAGCTGGGACAGGTCGATCGGTTTTTAAGAAGAATGCACTGAATAACAAAGATTGATCAATGAGGATACGGATTATTTTGGCAGAGTCGTTCGAAAAGGAGGGATATAAGATACTTACTGAGGTAAGAGTTTGACCATCAATGCCTTTGCTTCTTCCTCTGTTTCGAGTTTAGGTACTTTTTTGAGTTTTTGATATTGAGGTGAAAGTAAAGTTCGGATGGCCGTCTTGCCTATGATTATATATGTGGGTTAGTCCAGAATGACTCGGAGTGAAGGAAAGGTTGGCATGGATTAAGAGCAAAGGTATATACAGCTCATTTCGTTATATGGGGATCCCCCACGTAACAGGATATAATGATTCGTTGACTCACCTTTGAAGTAATCCACCCTCTTACCGTTCAGGATACCTCTTCTGACTTTTGGACCGTGTTTTCCTCTCAGAAATTCTACAACATTTTTCAATTCTGGATCGGCCTATAATAAGGTATATATGAGTCAGTATACATCGTCTGCATTGAGAATAGTAATTATGTTATGAAGGGAATAAAGACTAACTCGTTTTCTAAACAAGTGAGATCAATCAACGTCAGCTGAAGCTGTTCGCCTTCGATTCGAATTATTCAGCAGATCAATCATGCACTCACTGCGCTTCTACTACTGGCGTAGCATCTGAAGGACCTGCCATTGTACAGAAAAGCTGTTCTGATTTAGTCTAATTAGAAAAGTGAATGGAAATGATTCAACAAAAAAAAAGGAATTAATTGATATTTGATGTTGAATGATTGAATGTGGATTATTTCGGTTGTCGCGTTGGAAGATTACTCATAATTCAAAAATCAGTCAGTGTATATGTCGATTTCCCATATGTTTCATGGCATACTATTGCTCAGAATCATGTATGCATCACGGCTCTGTGTTCAGTTTCATACTAATGAAGGAAGGATGAGTGGCAAGTATGCATATGCTATAATGGTAATGTGATATAAACAAAAACGATCATATCCTTGGTCTACTGCTTTTGGGTGCTCCTCTACCCCTCGTCAAGACATATACTAACATGACAGTAGTCGAAGCGGAAAGCGATAGCCTGGATTGATGAAGCGATATACATTGTCAGTTTGACCTGTACAACAATATAACATAAGAGGTAGAGAGTTGAACTGACCATATACCTGCATATTGAGCATGTTGATTTCTCAATTCTACATGAGGAGGTCTACCCACAGGTACACCTTGATTCATGAGCATAGTATACGACACATCGGGTTCTGGATAAAAATATCAGCTTATGGAAGGTTATCATTATGATAGTCTAGAAGGAACAAAGACTCACCTTCGATGGCATCTACTAAAACAGGTTGAATACCTCTTTTCTCTCCTCCAGCCCAAGCAGTCATTCCAGCTAAATCTTTCCAGAACCATTCATTAGTCAAAGGTTGATTTTCAGGTGTAAAGAAAGTCTTTTCTCCAGCTTTAGTTAACATTCCTTCTATTTCATATATCTTTCCATCTCCGTTCATCCCATCTTCAGTCAAACCAGGTACAGCTTGTCTTTTCTCTCTTATAGCTGTTGCTCTAGTAGTAGTTATAAATCCTCTATTGACGAAAATGATTGAACCTGATTCTCTACGAAAAGGAAGTATCAAATGATATCCTGGGAAACCATCTTTAGTTTGTGGACCTTGTAAGATTGCTGGACCTTCAAATTGTCCACGAAGTACTACTCGACGAAATGAAAATTCGGGAAGAGCTGACAGACTGTACACGAAGATCACTGTCAGCTTTGATGATTAGGATCATTTTGGGCAAAAGTTGATGCAATATGTCGAGAGATATACTCACTTGATGTTATCAGGCAATAACATTGGTTTCTTTTGTAAATTCCGATCTACCTCTTCTATCAGATTCAGTTTCCATTGTAATCTCTTTAATTGCCAAACCCCTAGGAAACCAGTCAATATAGGTACGCAGATCAGTACCAATGTCGTAGGTCTAAGAATATTTGATCGAACACTCGATCGAGTAGTATATTTAGGAGTAGATGTAGTGGCGGACGATGAGGAAGTGGAGGTGGTGTTGAATCTTATAGGTATACGATGGGAAGTTTGGGACGACTGAGGAAGAGCTCGCCGTAAGGGCGCTAAGAAGGATGATCTTGACATGATGAGATGGGTGCTTCGAATTATGCTCCTGCTTAAAAGGGATGATAGGTCAAGAATGAAAAGTTAAGAATGAGAAAGTGGAGAGCTAGTTGGGAAATTGAAGTTAACTTTATTTCCGATGGTAATGAAAAGGATGACGAGAGAATCCTAATTCACTAAAATCAACTTGTAAACAAATAAATAAAATCGTTCTTTCTTTTTTCTTTTTCTTTAATCTTGCACTTGATAACAATGTCAATATAGCATCTAATGAACAACTACATAACTTCTGAACAAGGGGCTAGGTTAAAACTCTCGATATCGTCAAATTATGCACCGACGTCCAATTTCGCGCTGGATCACTTGCCTCCCCTTCCGTCCTTGATCGGCTGGTCTCATCGTCCTCAAGCTATAGCGAAATGCTTCATCAGCGATATCTATCGAATGCAGGCGCTGGTAAATCTGGGTACTGAAGGGATGCAGTATGCCTCAAGAGGTAAGTTCATGCCTGTCCATAGATCCGATGTCATCATCCTGGAAGCTGAGCATGCTTTTTGGTAACGTGTATCGTCACCGCTGCGTTAATCGAGCTGACGAGTGCCAAATAGATGTCTTTTTGCTTAATCAATTCCCCTGTAAAATGATAGAGATTGTAGCTTGGGTATGTGGAGTAGATCACAAAGACACATCGATGACTGTCACCTGTAAGAACGACTATCTTCTTTTACTGGCATGCCTCTATTCTAACGATGATACATAGTGGATGATGGTGATGGTCAATATGTCTTACCTACTCTCCTTCGCCTGCATCCGACCACTTCGTCTAGCAATGCTCATGTCTTTGACCCCACTTTATGCAAGCCTGCCGCTCAGACTTTCCCTTCAGCGTCAGAGCGCAGACTAGCAAAACGCAAAGCCACAGAGGAACTTCTTGCCTTTGAACGATCTCAGAAGATGAAATGGGCTCCGATAAGACAATACACCCGGAAAGACATACGGACTGGAGATACAGTCAGGATTGTCGGAAAGATTGATGAGTGGATGAGGCGAAAGGCTGATGGAAGTAGCGAGTGGGTGAGACAAGTTGTTGTTGATGAGAATGCAGGAGGTTCAATATGTACGTTATATTTAAGGTTGGAAATTCCTCTGTAAGTTGAAACGTGCTAACCAATACATGTAATTTAGGCGTAGTCGATCCTGATGAGCAATATACACATACTGCCGAAGTGCATAATCTTCATCAAACCATATATTCTCGTCACTTCACCTTGCCTAGACTTAATGTCGCCAATCAAGGCCCTACAATTACCCCATCAAAGAATGGCTCCAAGTACATCATAGATCCGAATGTGTCTGATTCTTTCGGTATGACACTAACCAGTGAAGCACCTAGTGAATTGAGTATGATTGATGCTGAACCAGAGGTACGCCTTTTTTATAGATTTACTATATTGAGAAAGCAGGATAAAAAAGTTTATTGACATATTTTGCCTTTTGATCATAGTTGCGCGATCCAAACAAGTTACGCTCATCACAATTAACAGATCGTACTTTCCGACAATACATGTTAGATTATATGACTCAGGAAACTATCAAATCAGTCTTGAAACTTACCGAAATATCTCAAATGACTTTAAACAAAGAATTAGAAATACTTTTCCCGGAACATCGTCAGGCAAGATTACCTTTTGGAAAAAATACGAGATCTAGAACTAGCTTAGGGGTATTTCAACCTAGTACTCGAGTCAATTCTGCGGTTGAAATTAATAGAAATAAAAATCCAAGAGGATTGCCTACAACGCCAACGCAGCGAAGTTTTGATTCGAAACGCTCGAACTCTTCTTGCTCATCGGGCTTGAAATCACGAGAATGGAAATCTTCGTTGAAAGCGTTCATGCCGTCGACAATCTCGGAGAATGAACGACTTCAAACCTTGGCCAGATTAGTAGTTGAAAATGAAGTTAGGAAGGAAGAACGAAGGAGACGAAGGAGAATGAGAGAAGGTAAAGCCACTAGAAAAGATTTAGATATTGAATTGGATCGTAAGGAAGGTAAAATTCAAAATGAACTTTGTGAGAAAGAAATTTTGAAGAAAATGGATAGGTTGGTAAATTGGGCTATAAGAGCAATTTCAGAAGAAGGATCTCTGGTTCAAATTACTTTATCAAGAAACGGAATTAATGAATATGGATATTTACCATTACCTTGTCAACTATTATTCACACTTTGTATACCTCACTTAAAGAGAGAAAAGGAATTAAGAAAAAATACAATTAGAAGAAAAAGTGATCCGAAATCTAATAATGGTATGACAATTGATGAATTAACTGATACTTTCAAAAGTTGGGGAATTGAAGGTAGATGGGAAAGATTAGGTGATTGGATAGTTGAAGATGCTGTTGAATGGGGATTAAGTAAAGGATATCTCAAAAAGGAAGGGAATGGTTATTGGTTGAACGATGATTATGATGACTTTTATGAATGAATGGTTATTTCCTCATCACGACGTGTAAAGACTTGGTTGTATTTGATATCTGTTGTATTATCATGTAGCTATATATGCATTTTTCGACTCGTCCTATGCATGGTTGGCAGGGAAACTAGATATACGATGTAAATCATGATAGCATGCCGTTATAGAGTACCTCGTCATCGCTCATTACCTTGCCAACAACGCCTCCACTTCACTTGACCTTCCCATTTCTCAATCGATTTCATATAATACTTGCTTTGCCACCAAATTACACCCTCATTTGAACATATTGTAATATCCATCCGAACGCCTTGTAGAAATTCAATACCTATCGGATCATCAATAGATACTTCTTAATCTCTCAAGCTTTTGTCACAGTGAGATGGACTACGCTAATTTGAGGAAGACATTACATACCCCAGCATGGACATCAACGCAAGAGAGGGTATGGGTCTACATTCATGCTTATTGAACAAATATTCTAAGCTTTCTCAAAGCTAATATCCGTTACCTTTCTCGTCAATAGACCTTACTTGAACCATACACATATATTTCAGCAAATCCAGGTAAAGAATTTCGAGGTAAACTAATAGATGCTTTCAATATTTGGTTGAAAGTACCTGAAGAAAGCTTGAAAGTGGTGACTAGGATAGTTAGGATGTTCCACAATGCAAGTTTGTTGTAAGTACTAGTAATCAGCAGCTCTTTTCTGATTTTGATTTAGGTTGTATAGCTAATGAGATTATTTATGTCAAATGATAGAATGGATGACGTAGAAGATAATTCAGAATTACGAAGAGGATTACCAGTTGCACATACAATATATGGTATACCGCAAACCATTAATACTGCAAATTATGTATATTTTTTAGCTATGCAAGATTTACTTACTTTGAGAAAGACGGATTTGAGTTTGGATAATCAAGAAAAAGGAAAAGAGAAGGAAGTTGATGTTGTGGGATTGGTTACAGGTGAGTTGATTTTCAATTTATGTTTTCATGTCTTTGTCGTGTCTGTATCTCGTCGAATGAATTTGCTTTTGACTGTTGGTCATTGTCCACCATAGACGAATTGCTACATCTTCATCGAGGACAAGGTTTAGACCTTTTTTGGAGAGACACACTTACCTGCCCAACTGAAAAAGAATATGTAGACATGGTACTTGGAAGTAAGATCAATCAATCCTCAGTCTGCTTGTGTAGATACAGAATAGCTGATATGGCTTCTTCCTCGACTCAGAGGCTGGAGGTCTTCTGCGGCTGGCTGTCAAGTTGATGATGGCCAAATCGGACTCAGATGTGTGAGTATTCATTCACTTAGAGATCACATGAGACGCCAAATCCCACCATTGTGTCGTTTTGTCAAGAGGAGTCTCAATAATGAAGTCATATCGTAGTGACTATGTACCATTGGTCAACCTGATATCAGTTTGGTTTCAAATTCGAGATGATTATATGAATTTACAGTCAAGTGAAGTGAGTTTAAAGATTCAATTCTTGTTAGATTGAATCCCATACTGTCATATCCTAATCGAAAACTAATGCTCCTTATCTATTGGATAGTACGAAGCAAATAAGGGATATTGCGAAGATTTAACAGAAGGGAAATTCAGTTTTCCAGTAGTTCATGGAGTTAGAGCAGATAGTACAAATCGACAAATACTGAGTAAGTCATATTCAATCGATTGGAAGTGATATGAAGCCACGTTGGATTGATTATTGACTTGTGGCGTGATGCGTAGATGTGTTACAGAAGAAAACGAATTCAGTATCGCTCAAAAAGCACGTAGTTGATTATCTAAGAGATGAGACCAAATCTTTCGAATATACTAAAAAGGTAATTATTCAACTGCAAGATCAGATCCAAGAGGAGATTAAAGAATTAGGAGGTAATGGACCACTTGAGAAAGCTTTGAATTCATTGGCATTGAAAGAGGATGATGGTCAATAAGGCGTGAGAATGAAATTTACCATGCTCTCTTTCACAAAATAGGTGTCGTTTAGTTCAAGGGATCGCTGGGATTAGGATTCAGATCCTTTCATATAGTCGTATCATTGTATAATATAATCCATCCAAATTTGATTTTGCTCCTAAGACATCGGTTCTGCAATCAGCGTTGTACAGCCTTACTATCATGCCTTCTAGCATGTGTTTCACAGACTGACGAGAAAGGGAGCGAATACGAGTAAAAGGGCGGTTCGGATCGTTAATTATGAAACGGAGGGTAAAACTCAAATTACCTGGATATCCTTTAATGTCGAGGGAAAAGATTATGATTATTGATTTGCACCTTTATGCGTCGACGGAAAAATAACTATGAATTGGATTTAGGTGACAACTTCCTTTCAAAAGAAATGACAGACGAAATTAAATGTACTGATCAATCATATAATCATTTGACAACTCGAATTTGATCAAGGTATAAAATCTCATTTCGGCGGCATTATTATATTATTTTTTCTTCAACAATTCTTCAACTTTGACATATCTTCAACCTTGTCAATCTTGAAAGCATCAACCGTTGTACAATGTTGTTGTTTCATATTTTGGTTACTCTATTGATTACCTCTCCAGTCTGGAGCATGAAGAGACAAGCAAAAGACGGTTACAATGTGATGTTTCCACAAGAAGATGTCGTCAGCCATTTTTGCGTGTCAGCAGCTTCTCCCAATGGTGAAGTGAACAAGCTCGTTAATTCAGGTAAGATATATGACGGAGGATTGGCAGTGAGCCCTGTGATCCTTGGTCATTAATACCTCTTTATTGGAATATAACCGAATCAACAAAATCCGATATAATTATGTTAAGAAACGACATTCCTAGTACTTCTTGGGATCTAACATCACCTTCGCCTATTTACGCTTTAGATGCTGGAGATCTTAATAAAGATAGTAACGTAATGTTTAAACCCATAAATAATACAAAAGCAGAACAATTGTAAGTTAATACCAATTTATGCTGTAAAGCCATATGTTTCAGTCAATTTTCTATTAGGTCATTATAATGCTAATTTTTCAATATTGTAAAAACAAAATAGATGGACATATCAAGAGGATAAACGAATTTCAGTAAAGGTTAATGAGACGTCAAACCGATGTCTGACATGGGACAGGAAAGGTAATTATAGCGTGATTACTACGCCGTGTAAAGAAGGTCCTCAAGTTCCCGAAGATTCCGAAGATCCGTCCACTTTTTGGAGACAACGTAAGCAGACATTTGGAGGTGTCTCGAAATGACATTGCTAACTTTTCCAATAATTCTCGTAGTTTGGAACATCACACCAGAAGGAAAAGACTGAGACAGGTTGAATTTACTGCTGGATTCTGGATTGAAGTGAAGATCACTTGTTGTAAATTTATTACCATTATTAATTTTTCGCCATCATATACCCCTTCATTCCTTCATACCAGGACGAAAGCGAGAGGGAGCCGCCATTTGTATTTATATATATACCTCTGATCCTGTGATGCGAGTGAATGCAGCCCATCATGACAATGACTTACTGTACAACGATAACATATCATAGCTATTTCTCGCCGTCTTCAGCTATCTCTCTAGCCAATCTAGCTTCCTCCCAAAACCCTCGCATCTCCTCATCATCTTCGCCCCAGCCCATCTCTTTCTCCCAATCACTCTCTTCCCTTTCTTCCTCGACATCACTATCATCCTGAGCTAGATGAGCCAAAGGCTTCGAAGCATTGACAAAAGTATTTGATAATCCGCTTGTACCTGAACCAATTAATGATGATTGTGCACGACGAGCGTCTTTAGGCGAGGCCAGATCTGATTGTCCGGGTATTGTTATGACTTTCGTGGAGGGTTCGATACTTTTATTTTGGGCTTGATTTGGCTTCGAAATTGTCGAAGTGGGTGATTGTGCGATGGAGGACTTGGTAAGTGAAGGGGCGATCGGTGGTGTAGATGGTATAGGATGTTCATATATTGTTAAATTGGCAATAAGGTTGGATATGGGATTTTCTGGTTGACTTGGAATAACCGCTTTAGACGAGTCAGGAGTGTCAGAAGATTTGTTCCTGTTCGGTATTTGTGAACCGCCGGACTGAACGGGAACATCAAATGGTATTTCATGATTAGAGCTCTTGTTATCGTTGGTCTCGGTAATCGGCTTCGGAGAAGGTGATTGGATTTTTTGCCGTTTTTGTAGATTAGAATTTCCCTCTGGTGTATTCCAATTGAATTCTCCTCGCTCTTCAAGTTCCTCAAGTAAATCAAATTCCTCAATCTGACTTCTAAGCCAAATAGCTTCATCTTTTAGATTTTTCTCTACCCAATTTGATCGAATCGTACATTTCTTACTACAATACCCATCTTCTGGATTACCTTCTTTCTCCTTTATCGTTCGATTTGTCGTTGATATCTTGAATCTCCTAGCTGTTGAGTATTCCCTTTTTGGAGCATTCGAACATAATGAATAAGAACATATGGAATTTAAGTGTCTTTCATGTGTTATTTCATTATATTGCGAAGGTGTTAGATGGGCCGTCTGCAGCATGAGTCAGCTTCAACAATGTCACGTAAATCTGCTTATAAGTTTGACGATGCTAGATATGCCTTGCGGCTTTTAGGGTTTGATAACCGTTTAGAGAGGATGAATATCACTCACAACTTTTTTGAATGTTGGTCGATCAACGGTCTCTTCCATTAATTTGTCTATCCATCTATCTACCCTTCTTTGCAATTGAGCTTTCCTGACTGATGCTCGTAATAAAGTATCATTATCTGTTGGTTCTTTTTGGACTATGATTTTGTTCTCGCCTGCTGGTGCGGCTCGTCCACTTGCATTGGCAGAAGCATCGATCACCGAGTGACGTTGGGCTACAGCTAAACGGACAGGATTTCGTGAAACGGGGTTGGAAGGGCCAGCTCGGGCATTGATTTTGGACGAGTTTGACATGTTCTACGGCGACACACTTGTGCAGGTGAAGGAATGAACCTTGATTGGTATCAGATTGTGAGGAGGTATTGTTATGACCTAACTTATAGTTTAGGATGAAGATGCCGAAGAGGAAGATGGATTTACAATGTAACGAGGTGAACTTATCAAGTGGAGGTTGACGCCAAGTGGGCAAAAGTATCTATGTTGCAGACAGCGTATCACTTCTGAGGAGTCCATCATTCCGCTGTGTCTGACCTTCGATCAGTACACACCGATCATGGGGAGGTATTAGGCAGGACCCAGATTTACCTATACAAAGAATTTTACATTTAATGTGCGATGCATTTTGGTCATGCGGATATAATGATAACATGTAACCTGTCTATTGATACCATGTTAAAGTCTTCCCTATATTTGTCTCAATTTCCATAGTTTTTTCCTTTGATTACAGCTTAGAAACCCCTTCCTCTACCTCTTGGACCTCCTCTGCCACCACCTCCACCACCTCCACGTCCACCTCGCATAGGTGCACCTCTCGCTCCTCGAGCAGCACCTCCTCTTGGCGCACCATCCTTCCTTCGTTTAGCCTTTGGCATATCATCCACCAATAATGTATCTAATGGTAAAGAATCCGGTAAAATGTAATACCTGACGTTGTTACCCCTTATAGCAATGGAATCGAGAGATAACGGAGGTTGATTTGGAAGTTGGTTTTTAAGAGTGAGTTTGACGGATTTGAGATGAGTGTTCATTTGTGGGTCGACGGCTGTATGATTTTTCGAATGAACATCAGAGAGATTGAAGTTGAGTATAAACAGGTGAACAGAGGCATAAGAATGTGAGAATCCTAATATATCAGCGTCTTTCCTTTCGTACCATCTTACTCGGTATTTCTCAAAAGCCAACTTACAGGTGATCGTACCATGCACTATCGAACCATTTTTGAGCTCGATCGTGACCGTCTCGTTGTTGAGCTTCATCAAGAACCTATAAAGAACCATATGATCAGCTTGATCTCCAATTTAAATGAATCCCTTCTCCTGTGTTCTTCATCTATTCCTAACTCGGATATCAGACCATCCCACACATCCAGCTCTATCCGCACCTCCCTAGAATCCGATGCTTCGTAAGACAATCATCCGTTGGCTTCTAAACTGTTCAACAGCTTCGATGTCGCGAGCATCATTGGCAGCAACCGACCGGTCGTCTCCAAATTGATTCTCTCGCGAAGTATTCCGAATAATCCTCGACTAAAAAGTACACTAACCTGACGAGCTTCATATTGAAAGACGGAGTCGGGTCGAGCTATTCGTTGTAAGATTGCCAAATTGGCTTTTAAGGGATATGATGATGACTTGGGTATATATCGAAGATGAAAGTAATGTTTAATATTTATGTTATGAATTAGATGAATGATATTAACTTAAAGTCAAGGTGAAGCGGGATTATACGGCGATATCTCTCTTAATAAACCAATGTGGCACTTCAGTGTAACGCGTCTTGAGTTATAATTGATCATGTTGAATTGAACATCCTTATTCTTCTTCTTCTTTAAATCCTTCATATCCTCTTTATCCTCTCAGTGCCTTACCAGTATCTTTCTCTATTCTTATATATCTCAACGAATCATACCGAATCCCATAAAAGGAGAGCGAAAGCCCTCAAATTATACCCAGCCGAAATCACTTAGCAACAGATTAGCAAATAACGAAATTAAATCAATTGTCGCGTCATCGCTTTTATCTTTGAATCCCAAGCTTGTGTCAAGAATTCAGCATACTTGTGCATCAAATCACATCAATACAAACTGTACCAACATCAGCATAGATTCCAATAGAATAGTCAAACTCCTGCTTCAAACACCTTGTTTTCCGCTCTTCATAGACGTATCTGTTCTTCAAGTCGACATTTATGATTCTCCAGCCTTGAAGGCTTCTCCAGCAATACGTCAATATTGTTGCTCAAACTCCACTATTCACCCACCTCTTTCATTCCTACAGCTTTCATATCAGCTGCTCGCCCTCAGTTAGCTCCATATACAAACCCACTCAGACCATACACGAGCCTATTTCGATACACAACCTGACTTAACCTAACTCCAACCAGATCCATTTGAACAAAAAAATATAAGCGACTTTCTTCCAGTACCATGTCATACAGCAACGGCTACAATTCCAATCCACACTCACATTCAAGCACACCTGCACCAGGAGATTCGAACGGAAATTCAGCTGTCAAAGTTCAACCTTTATTATGTTCCGGTCATACTAGACCTGTAACCCATTTATCATTCTCTAATTTACTTGACGATGGAACCTATCTTTTGATTTCAGCTTGCAAAGATGGAAATCCCATGCTACGAAGCTGGTTGGGTGATTGGATAGGTACCTTTCTAGGTGAGTCGCTTTTCCACATGATTTTCTGTTTATTTCCGAAGGATAAGCTCATATTCATTTCCTTATAGGCCACAAAGGAGCGGTCTGGTCTTCCAAAATCTCACTTGATACTTCAAAAGCAGTGACTGGAAGTGCAGATTTCACAGCGTGAGTATGCGTTCAGCTCAATGGCCTGGTTGATCTGCTGATACTGATTTTGGACGACTTTCATAGCAAGATATGGGATTGTAATTCCGGAGAAGCCCTTCATACATTCTCACATAACCACATAGTTCGATCAGTAGCTCTGAACCCTCAACAAACTCCTCAATATCTTTTGACCGGTGGACATGAGAAGAAAATTAGATTGTTTGATTTAGGTCGACCAGATGCTGAACCTTTGATACTTGGAAGTAGACCTGATGGATTATCCACAGATGGAATAGTTAGAAGTCTGGTTTGGGATGAAGGATCAGGAGGAACAATGGGTGTCAGCGCTTCAGAAGATGGTCTGGTCAGATGGTGGGATCTTAGAACGTTGAGTCAAACTGCTCAGCTTGATTTAGGAGAATCTATCTCTTCTATGGAATTGGCTCATGGTGGGGGAACTTTGAGCGTTACTGCTGGCAAGAAAGTGCACTTTTTGGACATCTTGAGGTGAGTCGTCAATTTCTTGCTACATCGTGCCTATATTCTCAAATCCATTGACACCTTGTCTCGAATCCTCATTGATCATATGTGTATCATGAAAATTATGTGCTAATAACCCTATGCTGTGTTAGGCAACACCCACCCGTGACCGTCGAATTACCACACCCACCTACTTCAGCCTCACTTCACCCTTTCGCCCGAGACCGATTCGTCGTTGGATCTACCAATGATCCCTGGGTCAGAGTGTATGATTTAGATTCAGGCAAGGAAAAGGAGGTATATAAAGGACATCACGGACCCGTGCTTTGCGCGAGCTATAGTCCGGATGGGGAAGTTTATGCGAGTGGATCTGAGGATGGTGAGTGCAACTTTGCCTTGAGGGTGGATTTGCTGGCGGATGACTCTGAATAGGGGAAAATTACGGTTGATGACGTGACACGTTACTGATCATGGGTCTCATCTTGTGAATAGGTACAATCCGACTATGGCAGACCAACCCGGGTAAATCATATGGTCTATGGCAAACACAAGACTAGTATGTGTTGCTACATGCTGGACAGGACATCCGAAGTATAGTGATCATCACACCTAGTGCCTGTGATACTTTTCTGTCAACCAGTTGCCATCATCAGAGGAATCATGTAAATGGCTAGTCACCCATTATCGCCTTCCTTCCCATATAATTACATTCAAATTACATTTCATGAGGAGAGGATTCTCAATCTTGTCTCCTTCATATTGAGGATGATTATGTGCAAAATTTATATATTGATATTGCTTTACATGTTGCATCATGCATTGAATTAATGGATGGGGGGTATCATTTGAGCGAGTCTGACGTCATGTTCTCCTATATAACCGGTTCATCCAATTTCATTGATCATTGATTTATAGTCATATATTTCGTTTCAACAAACTGGTCAATTATAAGTCTTACATCAGGACACACTCGATACATCCTAACCCTCTAGCAATTAGTATATTGAACCAGTAACAAATACGATGCCCCTTTTGACTTCCCGCGCAAGACATTTTCTTCAACCTCTTAAGCCTCTGACTTTGAGCATTGGTTTTAGCTTTATTGTACCTTTAAGATTTTTTGGTTCGGCGCCTGATCATAGCAAAGTACAATGTACTAGAAGATTGATTAGACAACCTTCACCAGCGGCAAGTAGAGAAAGTCCTTATCCAATTGTATTTCTACGTATGAAAGGTGTTGAAGGATTAGAAGATGAAACAGAGTGAGTTAAATTGGTTTTTATTTTCCTTCTTTTATTGTTGATGATTTTTTTTGCTGAATGAATGATGTTGGATTAGTTGGGTAGATTGGTCATCTATGTTTGCAGAAAAAGGTTATACTTCTGTTGAAATTGATATCTCATCACCAACTGAATTTTCAAAATCATCTGAATTAGAAGAAATGAAAGAAGATATATCAATTTTAAAATCAATGGTTAATTTATTATCATCTGAAATTAGATTATTATCAATTCCATTTCCACCTATTTTAATTGCATTTGGTAAATCAACAATTTTAGCACAATCTTTTATAGAAGATAATCCTTCTTCTGGATTAATTTTAATTAATCCTTTATCAGATAAAGATGAACGTTCAATTGAATTACAAAATAAATCAAATTTTAAATTTCCAAATTTTACTTTTGAACCTCATTTTCCTATTTTAATTTTATCAAATCAACAAAGTTTAAGAAATTTAAGTGTATCAAATAGATTAATTAGAGAATATGGACAATTACCAAATCCAAATACTGATGAAGAAAAGAAAGGATGGTTTAAAAATAGAAGAAATAAAGGTATTGAAATTGGTGTTTTAGATGAAGAAGGATTTGAAAGTGGTTTAAATGAAAATGGGCGAATTCAAGTTGAACGTTGGATGGATAGACAAGGATTTTAAAGAAAATGCACAGGTGTATAAATTTAAAAATTATAACAATCAGAGTGGACAGAATCCAATTCACATATATAAATGATACATGACTAGACTATAATACATTTTGTGCAACAGACAATAATCATGTAAAAAGCTTCAAATGTCTTCCATTTTTATTCGAGGTATACTCAATCCAGCCATTTTAGCTTTCGTTAAAAGATTCAAAGCTTGTTTATAAACTGGTGCATCAATCATAGCACCATCTAATGTATATGCACCTTTTCCAACTTTATCATTATGTTCAAAAGAAAATTGTATACGAGCTGCTTTTACAACATCTTTTTCGCTTGGTGAATATGACTTATGAATTATATCAATTTGATTTGGATGTATAGCTTGTTTTCCATCAAATCCTAATCTTTTTCCTTCTTCGGATTCCTCTTGAAGAACTTTTGGATCTTTATAATTCACACATACTAAATCAATAGCTTGTAATCCGAATGCTTTAGCTGTAGTAACTAATTTTGATCGAGGATATAATAATTCTTCTCTTGTTGATGTACGGGTTAAACCTACGTCTGCACAATCTAAATTCGAAACGTAGATAAATATTCAGCTTCATTTCAGAAAAACAAAATACGAGAGTTTACTACATACAATCTTCAGCAGCAAACTACACAAATACGAAGATTAGATTTCCTCTTTCACATTGTTTTTACCAAAAGCGAAACATACAAGTAAAGCGTTTAAATGACCGTTTCCACTCCTAGCTATATTCTCAATCTCAATCATAGCTCTTGCGCTCTCTATCATAGCTATTATCTTGATTGGCCTAGAACCCCCTGTGCGTTTTTCAGGTGGAGCAAGTAGATTGATTTTCGAAATTAGATACGATATATGGTCTGCAGATTGAGTTTTAGGTAAAGCGATAGTTTCTAAATGTCTTGTAGATAGCTGTATATGACATTTCTCAGCGTATATACTCATTAAGAGCAAATATGCAGTAATACTATGTTGAACGATAATGATATAACGTATGATAACTCACCACAGCTGCCAAATCTTCTTCCTCAAAACCAGTCCCTAAAGCATTGATCCTAGCTACTACCTCTCCTGTAGGTCTTCTATCCCCCTTTATCACATTGATCGTATCAGTAGATGTAACGATTGGAACGCTTCGACTGTATTCCACTCACATTTAGTATATCAGATACCAATCTTCTAGCTTCAACTTTCTTTCCAGGCGTAACACTGTCCTCCAGATCATACGCTATAGAATCTGCTTGAGAGTCAAAAGATTTTTGTAGCATACGCGGATTTGACCCTGGCACTATAACAAACGAGTTAGCATATAGAGTTCTTCAAAGACCATCATAGGAACCTAATATAGACTGACCATATAGCAATGCTCGTCTCAAAGTAGGCAGCTCGACTTGAGTGGTGGAAAGCAATCGCGCTCGCAAACATCTTGAGTACGGGAATGGGGTCACCACCACAGGCTTCAAAGCCGTTACGGATCTTCGCAGGTGAAGCATGACACTTCCTGATCAATCCACAGTTCTCCGATTTGGTGAATATGCAATTACGATGGATGTGTGAAGTGAAAAAGTGGAGGATCACCCAGGTACAAGGTAAAGCTCTTGGCAGACGCAGGGAACACTTTAAAGCCCGCTCATAGTTATCTTTGCACATGGTTCATTGGTATGATCTAGACGCCAGCAGCAGAATTGATAAAACAGAAAGCGTAGCGTACAATGAATAAAACCTATGATACAAATCATCTAGGTACATTTAGACGAGGAACGCAAAATGAGAATACAACGGTAGAACAAGAGAGGAAAATAAGGATAAGTATTCTAATGAAATGATGCAAAAGCTTTCATTCCAATCTTGCTGCTCTGCTCGGCAATCAATTCAAAGGTACTAGTATCTAAAGGACCTTCCTTTGATGTTGATCTACTAGCGGATAATCTAATCTCCCTATCTATCGTCATTGGATTTGTCGCTCTATACTTAAATTCCTTTATTTTTTTGTCTGGCTTTAATTGACCAGCTAATTCAACTAATAGGGTAGCCGTCAATGGACCGTGAACTAAAGGCTTCTCGTGTCCTTCTTCCTTTATTGTCCATTCATAATCATAATGCACTTTGTGCGGGTTGTTTGTCAAAGCCGAATAGAGGAATAACAAAGTCGAGTCTGGTATGTATTTGAATGAGTGGATCGGTTGTATAGTCCTACTACTTTTCTGTGAGTATGTACTCTTCTCTGATGAAGCTATTTGGTGAACTGTATTGAAAGTGGGCTCTTTCCTGAATACATGAGTGCGTATCTCCTTGATAGACCAACTATCATCATTCTTCTTGGAGCTTTGCGAGTTCGATCGTATACCAGGATATATAAGTAATTGTTGATTTACAAAAATCATATCCTTTTTAAATTCCACTTTTGGTATAGTAACGATTTGCGTGACGTCGTCTCCAATCTTTAGTGAATTATTGTTAGACCATTGTATAGATCCTCCTGCCCACATACGTCTAGTATATGGTGATGGTGCATTGTACTCCTATAATATAAAAGGATGATATCATTCGTCATCAATGGTGTTGATTTTAAAGGAATGAAATTGAAGCAAAGCTAAAAGATGGTGTGAGAATATTCTAGATGACGAAAATCATATAATCTGATAAGACAAAAACACTTAAAAGGCGCTCCGAATAATTAAACAATATTAGTATGTCTATTTGATCGGAGCGCCTTTCTTGAGCACGGCCGATCGTTTCTTACGTCGACTTCGTAACAAAGGAATTGTCGAAGGAACTAACCGTTGCAGAACCGTCTTTACCCAAATCTTTTAACATGAATTTAGGCCTAAATAATACTAAGTGAAAAGCCGGCAACAATTCATCTCCTTTCTTGACATCTTCCAAGTATGAACAAGAGGATTGTCGAATTGGTAAAATCCTTTTCAATTGACTTATCCTTTCAATATCGATAGTATCAAAATTGTATTTTACCGGACGAGATGTGATTTCCTGTATGAAACTTTCTATGTCTCTCGTCAAAGTCGTACATGTTCTTGAAGAGCCGGACGCATATTTGGAAAAACTGATTGAAATATTCTGAAATGGAGATGCGCGGGCAAATCGCTTGGAGGAACGAAATATGTTAGAAGGCATTTGCTTGGCGAAATTATCGAACCTTCTGTAATGGTGAATGAGGAAGGAAAATCACTGTCTACGATCGGAGAATGATCCCTTGGTCTTGGCGTTCTTATAGGATTTGAGCTCAATCGGATCAAGGAGCGGGGTAATCGAAGCGTTGGAAGGAGATGATGGGTGAAGAAAAGGTAGACGTAATCGAAACCTTGGAAAAGAAACCGAAAACACCCGAATGATCGTTTTTTCAGGGAAAATAGGTGAAAGAACTCATGATATGAGGATTTGCTTTATCAGATAGGGGTTTTCAACGATTAGGGTAATAAGAATTTTTTATCTGATATCGGCCGAAGTTGGTCAGTTGTTTCATAATTCAGTAACCATAACATCGTTTATCTCGCTGCTCTCGCTATCTTTCGTGTACTTGACTAAGAACGAACCTCTCGCTAACCCCCTGGGGAGGTCTAGAATGCAAGAAGGAGCCGGAACCTTACTTAAGGCAATCACGTTGAACATGGTTCTTTCCCTAATCAAAGTAAAAGCAGTTCTTGTAATATACCGGAAATCACGCTCCACAACTTTGTTTTTTTCGGAACTTCATTTCGACCTTTGTGTAGAGCACGGAAGATTTATCGCTTCCATTCCGCCATGATTATAAGAGTCAACTATATAAATAGTAGAGTGTGCTGTCGAAAAATTACAGACCAGCCTTCTTCTATCATCTCATTCACAGAACACATTGCCAATTTTGGGAGGTAAATAACATGGCTTCTAGATTATCATCCGAAGTCCCAACGTTGGATGCTCGACCTGGATTCCCCAGAGCCGATACTGACATCAACAACAAGGAAGCGAAACAACCTTTACCTGATAGCGAAAGCCAGAATCACTCTCAAGATGATCATACCGACAAGGAAAGGATCGAGACCTTGGAAAAATACCCTGGTGTAGCTAAGATTGAAGCTTTGTATGTGGTTTTCGGTAAAGGTACTAAGCTTTGGATTCTCTGGTTGTGAGTAGACACCACGGCTTGCTATATAGTGTATCTTGATTGACCCCAAAATGATCCGTTATCAGCTCCATCGGTCTCATCTCTTGTGCTTACGCTTTGAGTGACATGACTACCTACTATTGTACGTGATTTTCAGAATATCACTGATTTCACCTTAAACTGACGCGATGTACCCCGTAGATGTTCCATTTGCCACCTCCGCTTTCGGAGAACACACAGTCCTCGGTACTATATCCGTTATCACTGCCATCATGGCTGGTGTTGCTAAACCTTTCATTGCTAAATTGGCCGATCTCTGGTCAAGACCCGTCGCCATCGCTTTCGGTGTTATCTTCTATACTATCGGATATATCGTCGTTGCTGCTTCAAAAACCGTTGCCGATGTTGCTGCTGGTGAAGTCATTTACACTTTGGGTAACACCGCTTTATCTTTCGTTCAAACTATTTTACTCGGTGATATCACTTCATTACAATATCGAGGATTGGTAAATGGTCTCGTATCGCTTCCTTATATCCCCTTCGCCTTTGTTGCCGGTAACATCGCTGAAGGATTGAAGGTATACACTTCAACCGACGGTTGGAGATGGGGTTTCGGAATGTTTACTATCATCATACCTGCTACGGTCATACCTGCTGTTCTTATACTTTTCTGGGCTGATAGAAGAGCCAAGAAAGTAGGAGCTCTATCATTGGCTTCTTCAACATACGCTAGAGAACGAGTTTTGGCTCAAGCTCCAACTCCTAAGAAACCTTTAACTCACATTTTGATCGACTACGCCAGAAAAATCGATGCTGTTGGACTTTTATTACTTGGTTTCGCTTTCGGTTGTATCTTGACCCCCTTTACCCTGTCCTCGACTGCTATCGGTGGATACACAAACCCTTCACTCATCGCCCTTCTCGTCGTTGGTGGTATCCTCTTCATCGCTACTATCGTTTGGGAATGGAGATTCGCTTCTCACCCAATTATGCCTCTTCGAATCTTCAACAGAACTTTTATCTGTGCAGTTGGTATCGACTTCATGTACTACTTCTCCGGATACTTGTCTGATGCTTATTGGTCATCATGGCTTTGGGTTGCTAGAGATTACGACGTGAGTATCTTTTCTTGTTATGATTGGATATTAATTTCGCTTAGAATGCTAATATCAGATATTTTATCATTAGTCCAGAGATTATACTTACATCCTCAATATCCTTACTGTTGGTCTTTGTGGTCTTTCCGTTCCAGCTGGTTTAATAATGAAATATACTCATCGATTCAAATACCTTCAAATTTCAGGTTTATGTTTCAGAATTTTAGGTATGGGATTAAATTACCTTTCAGTAGCTGGAAATGGTTCGAACGCTGTAATTGTTTCTGCTCGAGTATTCATTTCAACAGGTGGAGCAATTTCAGTCATTTCTTCTCAAGTTGCTGCTCAAGCTTCAGTTCCACATAATGATTTAGCTTTAGCAGCTTCTATTCTTGCACTTTGGACTTCTGTTGGTGGTGCAATTGGTTCTGCTATTGCAGCTTCAGTTTGGAATAGAAGAGTACCAATGATGTTAGAAAAATACGTTGGTGATTATTATAATCAAAACGCCACTGCTTTGGCCGAAATTTTCGGTTCAATTTATGTAGCTAGAGCTGCTGAACCTAGAGCTTTGATTGTTCAAGGTTAGTTATCAACACTTGAACGGAATCAGTTTAGTTACCAGTTATTGATGCTTGATTATTTTTTTTCCCAGCCTATGACGAAGCTATAAAACCTCTTTACCTCGCTGCTCTTCTCACTTCTTTCGTCTCTTTGATATTCGGTTTCTTCACCAAGAACTACGTTTTAGACGATAGACACAACGCCGTTGAAGATACTAAGATCAATTTCAGATCAGAAGACGAAACAGCTCCAGAAGTGGTTGCTGCTAAAGCTAGAGAAGCTGAAGCTCGTGTCGCTGAGAGATTACAACAAGAAGGCAGACTTTAAACGGACATTCCTTTATTCAATCTGCTTGGGCAATATTACCTTGAATTTTTCTGGATATACTTTAAAAATGGGAATAACTTGCAAGGAAAAAATTTAGTTGATATATCGTATTTAGACTATTTAATAGTTGTCCATTTCGTTTCGAGGTCAAAGATCGTCTTGTGAAACTGTACTTAGATCAAAGGAGCCAAAATGGTGACTATATTGTTACATCATGAGTGCATGTCAAGGAGAAACTCCATTATGCATTGACTTGACAACTATATAGCCGTTCTTCATCGCCGACCAAGCGGGAAATCCTGACTGGCTTCGTTACAGTGAGATTTCAAAGCGGATATTGGACCACATTCCCCTTTCCACCTAATCTAGATTTGAGTGCTTCTTAGGAAACAAATTACCCTTGTCATGAGATGTTTTGTGGAATCGAAATGTTAATAAAACGAGGAATACCGAACATTTGACTAACAGTCTTCGTTCGAAGCTGCTTAATTGCGTGCACCTTCGATATTTCCAATTCGTTCACGAGTGATTGCGCGGTAGTTTGATCACCGTTTCCTCAGAAGCCTGTGCGCGGTACCTGCGGTAGTCCTGCAATATCATCAGCCATGTGAGTCTCCTGCGGTCAATGAACAAATAGCTAAACAATGATAAGAATTATTAAAATGAGGAGTGGAGGGTCATGCCTTGAAATAATGACGCTTATATGCCAATAAATATTCTTAATTCAGCTTGAAAGAAATCAACTCACCCCTTGAAACTTCTTTAGCTTTATTCCCTTGTTCTTTTCTTTTCAATTCATTTTTCCTCATTTCAAATATATGTCTATGTAAAGCATATTTTTTATGTGTTGGTGCAGGTATAGGAGGTTGAACTGTTGATGTAGGTATAGATTGTGTAGAAGGTATAGAAGTGGATGAATTGATTTTATCATTTTCGTTCTCCTTCTCCTTATCTTTATCTGTATCCTTTTCATCTTTCTTTACTTTATCTTTATCTAATTTACGAGCTTCTCGAGATTGATATTCTGATATCACTTTTTTGAGATCTTCTGCTGAGGGTCCTGATGTAGGTGTAAGTGCAGGTATGGGTGTAGGAGATGATATAGGTGATGCGCTATAGTAATATACCATATTTAGCATTCAAATGGTCTATAATGATTGAAAATGTATTACTGAACTTACAATCCTCTGTGCAAGATATAATATATCAGTCATTATTCTTTCGGGGTTTTTCAAGCATAAGTGAGGGATGCCTCGAAAACACTCACGTATCCGTCAAATGACTATCACAAGTATATAAAAAATCCTCCGTCTTTATTGTAGCTAAGACAGTCGTTGTTGGTCTATTACATATAAAACATGGTCTAGATGTACCAGTTTTCTATTGTTATATCATCTTCAATCAGCAAGAGGTCGTTCTCATCACATTAGGGATTTTATGGCCACGTTATGAAATATAGTACGAAATAAGAATACTGACTCTTTCATAGTATATATTCTGAAGACCGGTCGATGTTGCTGTTGCCATCTTGCTTTACAGTAAGGTGAAACAGGATATTCAGTAAAACGCATACAATCGGTGTACC
The DNA here is from genome assembly GCF_000512605.2 of Kwoniella pini CBS 10737. Lineage (NCBI taxonomy): Eukaryota > Fungi > Basidiomycota > Tremellomycetes > Tremellales > Cryptococcaceae > Kwoniella > Kwoniella pini. The sequence goes on along the minus strand of NC_091719.1, from coordinate 1,856,953 downwards.
TAGAGATTCTGCTATCTGAGTGGTTGTTTTATTCAAGGAAGATTGATATTATGATGAGGTAGTATATATAATAGATGTTTTCTTTGATGAAGAGCGCTAAAATGCTACCGGTTCACCTCCACTACTCTGGCTAAAAGGTTACAGTAAATTCTACGATACAACCGTATAATTCAATTTCTTATGCATGATGAGATCTATATAATCTATATTCAGAATTCAGAGCAAGACAAAATTAATCATGAGGTAAATAAGAACTATAAGCATTTAAAGCAGGTTGACCACCTAAATGAATATATAAAACGTTTGACCCTTCTTTAATTGATCCTTCTTGAATAAGCTTGATCATTCCAGCTAAAGATTTACCTTCATAAACTGGATCAGTTATAAAAGCATCTGTATTTGCTCCAACTGGGTAAAAATATAAATATAATCAGTAGGAGAAAACTTTAAAAAAATGCGATAGACTTTGCTTTGGAAACTCACGTTTCATAGCAGCTATAGTTTCATCATTTGGAATTCCATAAATACCAGCATGAAATCTTTCATCTAAAATAACATCAATTTCTTTAACTTCTTTTGAAGGATCAAGTAAATTTGAAGTATTTTGAGCAATTTTTAAAACTTGTGCTTTTGTAGCTTCTGGTTTTCCACTTGCATCAATACCTATAACTTTTCTTCCTTTTCCTTCTAATAATGAACCAACTAATGTACCAGCATGTGAAGAACCAGTAACTGAACAAATTACAATTGTATCAAAATATAAACCTAATTGTTTTTCTTGTTCTGCAATTTCTACTATCATATTAACAAAACCTAAACCTCCTAAAGGATGATCAGAAGCACCTGCTGGAATATAACTGCAAAAAATAATAATTTAAATCAACAGCTGATAAAGAGGAAAAAATTGAGTCATCTTATTAATAGAAATTTCATACGTACTATGGTTTTCCACCTTTATCTTGTACATCCTTAAAGGCAGCTTCAGTAGCGGCTTTATGACCAATATCAAAAGTTTCTTGATTTAATCTAACATCACCACCCATTAATCTAGATAAGAGGATATTTCCAGTTTCAGCGTAAAGAGGAGGATCAATTGGAACCCATTTTTCTTGTACAGTAACGGCTATCAAAAGAGATAATGCAATATCAGTAAGAAACCGTTTGGATTGTACATTGGGCGTAGTGAATACGGAGTGCATCTTGACTCACCTTTCAGACCCGATGAAACGGCTGTGGCTGTCACAGCTCTAGTATGATTTGATTGTACTCCACCTACAGAAACTAATGTATCACACCCTTTGGCTTTAGCGTCAGCTACCAAATATTCGAGCTACACAAGAGAGAAAAATTGATCAGCTATTTAATGTCTTTATCGAATAATAATCTTTCGATAAATGAAGAGTTTTGAAAATTCACTTTTCTAACTTTATTACCACCATATGCTAAACCTGAATTACAATCTTCTCTCTTTGCGTAAATATTTACTTTACCACCTAAATATTTTGTTAAACCTGGTAAATGCGAAATTGGAGATGGTCCGAACTATAAGTAAAGATATAATCAATTTTAGGCAAATTGGAAAGAATGAACAGCCTTATCTTTATATATAGATATATATTTTCACTTACAAGGAATGTTTCTTTTGGGATTGAACGTAAAGTTTCAATATATTTGGGTTGTCCAGACATTGTTAATTTATATATTTATATATATATAAATTGAATAACAGTTAAAATATGAAAACGAAATAATGATAGAATTAGGAATATCAAGTTTCTGGGCGAGTCTCTTGATAAGTCTGAGTATATATATACATTTCCTCTCTTTGGCCGATTTAAGAATTAAGACTACTATCACTATTACTATAGGGACTTGGCGAATCAATAAACCCCCCTTGTCATATCACCTTTTAAATGACCGATGTATCGGTAATTCAATTGAAAGATGATTGATGGATTTACCCGAAACCACTTTAAATAAAGAGATAAGCGATTTCACCTGAATGACTCAAACGATTTCATGAATTCCGAATATACATGTCGTGATTCTGAAAATAATTCGTATTTCGACTTGAATGCTTTAACACATCGACCTCGTCATTTGATTTTTATATGATGAATGTAACAAAGTATATTCAGCAACAATTTGATAAAGCGATGGATCTCTTCTATTAGCTGGTTATCTGGGAACAATTTATTCAATATGCATACTTTATTTTACTTTATTTTCTTGCAAAACTATTCCGAATTGATACCCAAAACATATAACAAGTTCCTTATATATACCACCTCTTCCTCGATGATTTATGATTTGTTTTACATAATTAATCCCTAATAACCTCGCTCAGGAATGACCTTATTAATAGGTTTACCACCTTCTCTAATTCTCTTTACATTTTCTAATAAAAGATCAGCTCCAATTTCAAAGTATCCTTTAACATTTGACGAAGTATGAGGAGTAATTATAACTAATGGGTGAGTATAAAGTGGATGACCATCTGTCAAAGGTTCTGGATCTGTCACGTCTAAAGCTGCTCCTGATAGATGACCTTTATCGAGGGCTTTGATGAGTGTTTCTGGGTAAGTGGAGAATGTTAATTAGTATAGTATGTCTGTCTTCATCGATCGTAATCAAGAGTTTACGGGTCTATGCTTACCTGATTTGAATAAGTCACCCCTACCGACATTTAACAATATCGCATCTTTAGGTAAAGCATCTAAGAGGAAGTCATCAGCTAACATAGTAAGAACGGGATTAAGCCTATGAGAATACTTACCAAAGTGCTCATCCTTTAATAAATCTTTGGTTTGCGGTGTAGAAGGCAAACTTGCTATCAATATATCTGATTTACTTAAGAAAGCTTTGAACGATTCAGGATCATTGGTAGAATAATAAGCAGATGGGATAATACCTGACAACAAGTTTGAACTAAAATCAGCATCAAATATCACAAGCATTTGAATAACCCAGATATGATTGTTTTGTTTGTCTTCAACGAATGCAAATCTCAGTGGATAAGAATCTTGCTCACCTTCTTCATCACCTGTTCCAGGTATAATATAACCATCATCCTTCCTTTTTGTACCAGTTGAATTAGCTGCAATAACATTAACGTTAAATGCTTTAAGTAATCTTGCTGTTTCTCTTGCAATATGACCATAACCTAATAAACCTGCTGTTTTACCATATAAAGATCTTCCAGAATTACCAAAATCTCCTGGAGGAGGTGGTGGAAGTTGAGGAATTTCTCTATTCCATTTTTGAGTGTGCTAAGGGGAATTCAAGAATGTTAGATATATTGTCTGTAAGGATAAATTAATAGTAAAATTGAGAGACAAGTAAGATTTAGAGGGTAATGTAACTCACCCTTGCATTATAAGTTTGTAAATAAAGATGAAGGTATACTTGAATAAAGAAGGACAATTATTAGCCTTGTGTTTTTTTCCGTTTCTCTCAATTGTAATTGCGGTCATTGATTTTAGAATTATAATATATATATATATATATATATATTGTAAATAACTTACAACTGATAATTTGAGATATTATCCATTGTGGAATACTTAAAGAATGAATACCAGATGCAGAAGAAATTGTAATTTGTTTTCTAGCTTCTTCTGAACGTAAAGCAGGTGAATTTAAAGCAACATTTGCACCAGCTATCTCAATTAAAAAAAATTATATCAGGTATTTTGTTTTCAAAAAAAAAAAAAGATTGAAAAAAAAAACATACCACTAGTTAATTGAACTAATTTTAAATTAGGTAAATCTTTAAATTCTAAATAAGTTGGAATTCCTGTATAATTTGAATACCAAACATCTACATTATTTGCTAATTCTTTTGAAACTTTTTCATTAATTCCAGGTGGAAAATGATGAACAGATTTAAAATGTTTTTTAACTTGTGCTAATTTTTCAATTGAAAGTGGTGAAGTAATTATTAAATTTGATAATTCTGGAGCCATCATTTTCGTTTCAATCTTTTAATAAGAAAACAATGATGATTAATTAATTTCTGAAATTTAAAGAATTATAAGTTCTTAATAAAAATGAATAAGTATTATTTGGTTTTGAGAAACTTTACTTATGAAGGAAAATCAAGTAAGATTTGTAACAAGATATAAAATAATACATATAAAAAGATAAAGAGATATGGTGCAATCATAATGGTAATATGATAATCATCATTATGTATTGTTCGGATTTAACCGATAACGGATATAGGGTGATAAAACATCATCCATACATTATTCATTAATCACGCCATTAGTGCATATTTTATGAAGATACATATATTATTATTGGCATATATGTGTAGATTCAATAGTAAATTGACATTCATCAAGCGAGATTCATCAAGCAATCGCATCACCCCTGAGCTTCCTCATTACCATACGCATTACTCTTATGTTTAGGTATAAAATTAAATGAATCATCAACTTTACCTAAAAACATTTCTGAAATTTTTACCCAATCATTTGAAAATGGACTACTAAGTAAAGTTTCTAATTCATTTCTACCTTTATATGCTGGAGGTCTTTCATTTAATTTTCCAGGTAATCTTTCTAATAATCCTATTGGTATATATCTACATTGAAAAGATAAAGCTTCACATAAAAATCTTCTTGTTGTATTTATTCCTTGTGTATCAGACCCCCAATGAGATAATCCAAACTCAGCATACTAATCAGAAAAAATCTATTCAGCAAAACTACATTTCTCAAGTTTTTATACAAACTTAGGAATCAATTTACCTTTCTTATACCTTCTAATCTTTCTGTCGATGAAATATCCCATTCCCTTCTTTCTTTGATCTCAGTAAATATCCAAGGTTTAATTAAAGCACCCCTAGCAACCATAACTCCATCTACACCTGATTTTTCCATTTCTTCATAATATCCTTGAGCAGAATAACAATCACCATTACCGAAAATGGGTACAGATGGCAAATTCGCATCTGATAATGACTCTCTTAAAGTATCCGCACATGTTTTTATGTATTCCCAATCTGCTAATTTACTATATCGTTGGGTACGTGATCTACCGTGGATCTACGAATATACCTTGTGAGCTTATGACTCACTCATCGTTGAACAATGGCATGGTGATCAGAGGTCTTTGAGAAAACCTACAGTAAGTGCGCCTGCTCCCCATTGAGTAGCGAATTTAGGTATTAATTTATGTGCATTAGGTTTGTTGTTCGAGATACCGGTTCGCTAAGGTTATCCAAAGCGTTAGCTTGAAAGGATTTTCGATCGACGTCTGACTCACGAATTTGACTGTCAACGGGACTGAAAGACCAAAGCCAGTAAGTAAACCGTAACACAGCGATTTCGGTAGAAGCTGGAATCATCACTTACTATCTCCCAAGGCTCGGTTCATTCCCACTAATATCTTGGCCAGTCGTCCCGGTGCCTCCATCACTGCATTTCCTCGCATCAATTGCGATTCCCTAGGTATCAATTCAACATGACTTACATGCACTACCAGCACCCTGGTTGAATACCAGATCGATCGGACATCCCTATGAAGAGACAAGCTTGTAAATTCACAAATACCTTATGAGAGCTTTTGATATGGGAACTTACCATATTAATATCCACGAAATCTACTCCACCGTGAAGTTCTTTCCTAATCAATTCAGCAGCAGGTACCATTCTATTCGCATAACCCCCTGCTAATTGAATTCCAAACATTTTTTCGCTTTCATGCCTTCTACATAATGCCCATTCTTCGTTATGCCCTGAAACGAGAGGTTGAGCCAATGCCATCTCGGAAATAGTTATAGTCGCTCCATAATCAACACAGAGTCGTCGGAAGGGCTATATTTGAGCAAGATACTGAATCAGCCGGACACTCGTACCAATGATGGGCAAAGTTTAGCTTACCAAATTCCCAACAGTAGTCAATGGAGCCAAATACCTTCCACCTTCCCAATTCAACCTCTTTTTCTCTTCAGGTCGAAGAGGAACATCCATAGCTTCACTCTCACCTACAACCAAACCTTTCTTCTCTTCCTGAGCTGCATTCAACGCATCTTCTTCTGTTCCGTTCTGAATTTCATTGAAAGCACTTTCCTCATTGAATGCAGCTTCTTCAGAAACGTTCATAGCTGATTCTTCATCTTGTTTACGTTTATGAGATTTGGAGAATTTCGGTTTCGAATTTGATAAAGTGAATGGTTTGTCAGGTTCAACTACTGATAAATATGCTTTTGAAAATGGGAATTCATACTATTCAATGTACGCGTGGATTGTTAATTCACATTATCAATAAAATCTACAAGCTACACTTCAACTCACTTCATTTCGTTTTAATTTATTCGTTGTTTCCCATTCTATCCAATTCGTTTCTCCTCCTTTCCATTTTCCTTTTATTTCATTATCATTAGATGAAAAATTCAAAAGTTCCCATTTACCAAGTTTTCTAGATGTTGAAGATGAATTAACATTTTCATTTTGTTCTTGATTATTTGAATCTTCAATTTCATTTTCGGAAATTCGTTTAATATGATTACCTAAAAATCTACATCTCCATCCATATGGACAATATCCTAAATCCTTTAAAACAGGACAAGTAGTTTTCAGATTAATTTTTTTCCCTATTAATTCATCTTCGGATCCAAATTCGATTATTTCATTGATATGAGGAGGATTTGAAGATAAAATTGATGAAGGATTTAAATAAACATCTGAAGGTTTAATTTCAAAATAACCATCCCAACTATGATTGAATTTACAATTATCTCCTTTTTCACAAATTCCATTTATTTCCCATGATTTACATATTTTTATATTAATTTCTCTTATTACTGGGAAATGTCTTCCTTTATTTGCACCTTTTCTTTCTTTCTTATTGTTATTTGGTTTACGTCGTTTATTATCCCTTGAATCTCCACCTGTTACACCTTCTGCAGCGTCATCATCTCCTATGTCATTAAGGGCTGATGATGAAGCTCCATCCACAGTTGGTGTTTGATGTATCAGATATCTGAATTAATTGTCATCAGATTCAGTACAGGCAAAACTCATTGTAAAGACGGAAACTAAACTTACTCAGCTTTGATGGGTGCGGTCCCTGCTGGTATTGGTCTAGCTGAGAGAGAAGTCTCAGGTCGAGCTGTGATTTGTGGATCTGTTGATGCAGTTTGCTGTATTTCAGACATTGTATCTGATCTACTTCCACTTATATTGTTGACTTGAATGGGGGAGAAGAGTTCAATCTTGATGAAAGCTTGTATGAATTTCTGAATTATCTTTTGGCTTTACTTTATTTTAACTTTTCAATCGGGAATAGTGGAGCCCCCGATACTAGCATAAGTTACGTAACTTGGATTTATTGAACCAACCAAATGCGGCATTAAATTCCATGTTTAGTGCCACGACACCACTTTCACCACTCCCTTACCACCCTGACAACACCATACACCATACACTTCATATAACATCTTCTACCTCCTTCTATCACCTTGATTCATCTACCTCCATATCCATATATCAAAACCAATCCTCACTTCTCGTCTGTCTTTTCGGCTCGGCTCCCCCTCACCTGGTAACTCACGCGCAATGGGTTGTAAGTGTTTGCTCTCTATTGTAAATGTGCTCGTTCGGGAACTCATATCTGACTTTTGGGATAGTCCGATTCCTTGAGCTCGTCCGACCTTTCGTGAGCATCCTCCCAGAGGTCACTGCTCCAGAAAAGAAGGTGAGTTCATCTATTAATATATCTTTTGACTCAATCCGAACGGACGTCCAAGAAGGGCTGACAGTTACCCATCCTCATAGGTCGTATTCAACCATAAAGTTTTATGGACAGCAACCACCCTTTTAATCTTCTTGGTATGCTCTCAAGTCCCATTATACGGTATCATGTCTTCAGACAGTTCAGATCCTCTTTATTGGCTTAGAGCTATCTTGGCTTCAAACAGAGGTACATTGATGGAATTGGGTATCACACCGATCGTTACCTCTGGTATGATCATGCAACTTCTAGCTGGAGCCCAATTAATCGACGTCGATTTCAGTCTTAAGGATGATAGAGCTCTTTTCGGAGCTGCTCAAAAGTGTGAGTTGGGTCCCATTGCGCTATATGACACAAGAGCATCGCTACCCTCATCATATTTCAGCTCAAGCTGACATCTGCTCTTGTTTCTAGTATTCGCCATGATCATCGCTCTCGGTCAAGCAACTGTTTACGTTCTTACCGGTCTTTACGGATCCCCCTCATCTTTAGGTCCAGGTGTTTGTCTCCTTTTAATCCTTCAACTTGTCTCTGCCTCCTTGATTGTCATTCTTCTCGATGAACTCCTCACCAAAGGATACGGTCTTGGATCTGGTATTTCTTTATTCATCGCTACCAACATTTGCGAATCAATCGTTTGGAAAGCTTTCTCCCCCAACACCGTCAACACAGGTAGAGGACCAGAATTCGAAGGTGCAATCATCGCTCTATTCCATTTACTCTTCACATGGAACGACAAAACTCGAGCTCTCAAAGAAGCGTTCTATAGAGAAAGATTACCAAACATCATGAACCTTTTAGCTACCGTTGTGGTCTTCGCTTTGGTAATTTACTTGCAAGGTTTCAGAATTGAGATCCCAATTAAATCTTCAAAGATGAGAGGTCAAAGAGGTTCTTACCCCGTCAAATTGTTTTACACTTCCAACATGCCTATTATGCTTGAATCAGCTTTAACCTCGAACGTTTTCTTGATCAGTCAAATGTTATCCTCTAGATTCCCTAACAATTTCCTTGTTAGACTTTTAGGTGTTTGGGAGGTGAGTGTGATCGTTTCTTCTTCTTCTTATTATTATTGTGAGCTGATTATTGTTGTCGATCCGTAGCCAATGGAGGAAGTACCATCCCAATTATCTGCTGTGTCAGGTATCGCCTATTACATGTCCGCTCCTCACTCTCTCACCAAGGCTATTCAAGATCCTTTCCACACCGTAGTTTACATCGCATTCATTGTCACTGCATGTGCTATCTTCTCAAAGACTTGGATTGAAGTTTCAGGTTCAGGACCTAGGGATGTAGCTAAACAACTAAAAGATCAAAATATGACTCTTGCTGGTCACAGAGAAGCATCAATCTATAAGGAACTTAAACGTGTTATCCCTACCGCTGCCGCTTTCGGTGGAGCTACTTTAGGTTTACTTTCTGTCTTAGCTGATATGATGGGTGCTCTTGGATCCGGTACTGGTATCTTGATGGCCACTACTATCATCTACGGATACTTTGAATTAGGTGTTAAGGAGAACTCTGGTCTCGATGCAGCTGGTTTGGGTGATTTACGTGAGTCCTTATTGACTTGGAATCTGTGTAACTCAATGTAGTAGCTAATGCCAATTTGATTATCTTACAGTCTTCTAATCACCTTACCGCTAGTCTCTGATAGTCCAAATCCGAATTTACTGGTTTTCAGTGAAAGAGGTTTTGTGAATGCATATAATTAGGTGGATGGATGTATACAACGGGTGGAGGAATCCTGAGCGTGGATACCAAAATTATTATCGGGAGGAAAAGCTGATCTCGGAGTGGAGAATGTGAAGGTGAAGTTAATCAAGAATGCTATCGGAAAAGATGGTGTAGAGGAAGGATCAGGTGTATCTATGGCATTGTCATTCATTCAATACGGCCTGATCAATAACAAACCAACCAAAAACGAATGAATCTATTGCATATTGATTGTTCTCGCTTTGACTTTTGTTTTTCTTCTCGTCTCCCTTTCATTTACACTTTAAATTACTTTGCGAAGACAGAGGATTAAGAGAGATGTTGGTGGTGGAGGACGATGAATGATGAATGTGGCGATGACCGATTATTTTGATTAATCACGTGCTTTGAGATAATCTACGGCCCGCATTTGACCGGTCTTTCGATCGCATGAAGATTATAAATAGATGGTATATCTACTTATAACAATCTTTTCTTGATTTGTCTGTCTTTTGCCTTCATATTAACCATCACCATCAAATAAGTGAGGAAAATGTCTACTGAAAAGAAAACTGAAATTCCGTATGGTGAGTCAAAGTTGTCAAAACATCTTTAAATTAGAGTAAGGTTAAAAGTTTAATTTGATAGTTCGACTTGGTAAATCCGGTCTTAAAGTTTCCAAGTTAATCTTGTAAGTAATTTGATGTATATTGGAAATATGGAATATTTGAATAATCTTAAGATTACATATATAGAGGATGTATGTCATATGGTACACCTGAGTAAATTATCCCTCAACTTATAAGTAAGAAGTAATAAAGCTAAATATCATTTTTTTTATGTAGATGGCAAGAATGGGTATTAGATGAAAAACAAAGTATTGAACATATTAAATTCGCTTATGAAAATGGTATTAATACTTTTGAGTTAGTCAAAGTTTTCTTTTTTTCTTAAAAAAAAAAAAAAAAAGTTATTACTTTTTGCTATGAGTTTTGTTTAAGGTTCTTGATAAGAGGTTATATTAATGTTGTTGATAAAGTACTGCCGATGTTTATTCTGGTGGTGTTTCTGAAGAAGTACTTGGAAAAGCATTAAAAGCTATTGGAGTAAGTTAGAAATACAATTACATTGTCATGAATTTTCATTAATGTTGGTATATCTTTTATAGGCTCCAAGAGAAAGTGTAGTTATCCTTACTAAAGTGAGCATATTTTTTCGAGATTTCACCTTTGGATTCTGCTTCATATCTGGCCTCTTCGATCATAGGATGACTCACCTGTTATTGGTGTTTTAGCTCTTCAACCCAGTCATCAGACCTGGATCGGGCGATAAGGTGGCACCCAATGGCAGAGGTTCAAGTCGAAAGGTTTGTCAGATCAAGCTGTTCACCAACGGGTATGTGCTGAATTTAATATGATGACTCGGTTATAGCACATCTTCGAAGCCGTTCAAGCATCTTTAAAGAGATTGGATTTGGAATATATTGATCTTTTACAACTTCATCGGTGAGTCTAATGCAGTGTACATATGAACCAGTACACTTTGACTGACAAAAGTGACCTCACAGATTCGATTATGAAACACCCATCGAGGAGACAGTGAGCTCATTTTTGTTATGAGTTGAATCCGCTGACATTAATCATTAATCAGATGCAAGCTTTACACGACGTCGTTCAGAAAGGATGGGTTCGACATGTTGGTATGAGCAGTTGTTACGCATATCAATTCCATGCTATGCAAAGTGAGTCATCATAATCTTGTACTAACAGGTTGTTTATTGGCTGATAAGTTAATTAGACTATGCAATTAACAATAAATTAACACCTTTTATTTCTATGCAAAATTTTCATAATGCATCATATAGAGAAGAAGAAAGAGAAATGATGCCTTTAACTCAATTATTAGGAGTTGGAGTTATACCTTGGAGTCCACTTCATAGAGGATTTTTAACAAGACCTTGGAATTCTGAAGAAACTGTAAGAGTTAAAAGTGATACAAATTATAAATCTCGTGGACATGATAAACCGGATGAATCAAGAAAAGAAATTAATGAAAGAATTGAAGAAATATCTAAAAAAAGAGGTATTAGTATGGCTCAAGTTGCTTTAGCTTGGTCAATAAGTAATGATTTTATTACTGCTCCTATTATTGGAACTACTTCTATTGATAAATTAAAGGATCTAATTGGTGAGATTTTCTATCAATTCGTAAATAAATATATAATTTCGAGCTGACGAAGATTTGATAGGTGCTCTTGATGTTAAGCTTACTTCTGAGGAAAAGTCATATATCTCTGAACCATATGCTGCTAGGTCGATCTCGGGACACCAGTAGAAGGGAAAACAGTAGGGTTACATGTCGGATGCAAATATTAGGATAATCAGTTGTTTTCGTCATCGAATCAGCTCGAAAGAACTTAGCCACGACTATCATGTGATCGGGTCATCACTTTCTGACCCCTTTGATCTTCGTCTGTGCTTCACTACAGTGGAAAGTGAATCATCAAAGGAATGGGATTTGAAGCTTGATGTTCACGAGTGGGTCCGTGGGACGACTCTATTAATGAGATGAGTTGATGAGGAAAAGGATTGATCGCGCGCCCTTAGAGACAAGTCGTTAAGATGCAAGTGGAAAAATTGCCTAAGCAATCAACCACCTGGCGCCATCAACTTAACCGTTATGGTTCAGCAATAATTCAATACACGATCAAAAAATGCTAAATTTACTTTCTCATATACTGTCGTGTAGCTCTCGAGATATCTTCATGAACAATCATTCATATTGACATTGGTCCGCATCTTTGATAATTACCAAGCCTACCGAAAAGATCCGACCGCTTGGTATGTACTGCACCTCACGTAAGCTCCATCGTCAGTCGAGCAGCTTTCAGACAGGCATAGAATATCAAAAAGATCTTATTCATGTTTTCTGCAACTCCGTTCAAAAAGTCGAATTTGAATTACAAGAGGTAATTATCTGCGGCCTGATTCTTCCGATCATGCTACTTGTCTTTTACCTTCCTGAGACTTTTTGATTTTCCGTTTGTTCTCATATTGCAGCCCAAAGTAGATAATCAGATAAAGTGCTAATCCCACTAAACAAAATCCAAGATAAAGCTTAGCTCCGATTCTCCAATTTGGAGCTTCTGACGCTGGAAATGCAGCTAATGGTACAAAAGCTGATAATATGTAGGCTAATAAAGTACCAGAAGCGAATAAAACGGTACGTGCTTCAGGTTGATCGGCAAGTACAGTAGATGCCCATCCACAAATAATTAACATTGCGGCACTTAATTTAACTTTTTGTCAATTATCTGCTTATCTTGCCTAAGACTGGAAGAAGGAAAAGATACTTACAATCCACAATAATTCAAATACCAACCTGCCATATAAGTATGATAATTGCTCGGTCTAATGATCAAGATAATTTCAGAAGTGAAATTGAGCGCCTATTGAAGAATTGAAAAATTAGTTGGAAAATTTTTAGAAGAAAAGAAAGAGAGATAATTCACAAAGTGAAGTAGTAAAAATCCGATTCGATTCCCAGTATAATCACTTATACTACTGAAAATAACTTGAAGACCAAGTGAAATTGCTTGACCTGCAATAGGAAGGTAATTCAATTGGGCCACCGAGCTAACAGAAAAGTCATAATGTCAGGGAGAAAAATCAATCGATTTTTCTGGATTGTATGAATTCACTATCTCGCTTTCCCATTTGGCAATTTCAAACTCTTTAACCATAAATTGAAGAACCCTGATGGAGTAGTACATCCTCCTAATACCCAGGCAACTGCGATTCAAAACCAATTTTTGATCAATCCCCGACCATGGGTTCAACACCTAGAATGACAACTTACGACCGAATGCCCATACTTTCCAATTTCTGAATACGTTTAAAAAGCTTTTGACAGTTATTGGTCTTTGGCCTGATCTATTGACTCTGGCATTTCTTCGAAGTGCGATGGCTGAATCCATATCAGTCGTATCGCGTAAAGGGGTTTCTATCGGAAGAGCTGCGTACCAATGTGTTTTTCTTTCATATACCATCCTGCGAGAGGATTCGGTCTCTCAGGCTATGATCAACACGCATGAATTTAGCTTGGTTGGGGAGCTGTTTAATATGGATGAGAGATTTACATATCCAGGTAAGACGAAGAATGCAGCTAAGGCGATAGCGATTGTACAGACCCCCTACAGTCAATTGACGATCTCGATCAGCTAAGATCTTCAAGAAGCGCATGAGAAGGGTTTTGGTGACTCACATTGACGATAAAAGCCCATTGCCAACCAGCTTTACCTCCATGACCTTCTAAGTTGGTACTCAAAGCACCTTGCATAGCACCTGATAGCATAGCTCCAACAGGTTGAGCAATATTATATAAACTCATACGCAAGGCTATCTCATGTGGAAGATACCATTGACTTATAATAGTCATATATCCAGGCCAAGCACTACCTTCAAAAAATCCAACTAAAAACCTTAATCCATAAATTGTTCTGTAGTTCTTTGACAAAGCTAAACAACATGTGAAAATACCCCACATGACCTACTTCCAATAATGAATTGAATTAGCCTGTGCTTTATCACGGACAAGGACAAATCAAATTTACCTCGCAAAAAGGTAACCATTTTGAGGGACCAATTCTCGAAACTAATATGCAAGATGGCCATAACATTATGATATATCCCGCATTGAATAGAACGGTAAAATAATTATACTGATTCCCAACAATGTTAAGATCTTCTTTCATACCACTAACATAGGCGTTACTCTATACAGCCTCATTAGATTAGGAATTCCCTTCAGTAAAGAATATAACGGCTTACGATATTTTGTTGATCAATATATTTGAAAGCGTATCCTAAAAACCCGATTACCAAGAGTGATAAATCAAGCCTCCAGACCTACAAGACAAAAGCAAGGATACAGTTAAACAAACGCACTTATCAATGTAAGGGGAACACTCACGAATTGCCTTTCCTCGCGACGTTGTTCATCTGTCAATTCAGTAGATGTTAATGGCACGAGCTCCGGATAACTTTCACTTGGCAAATCGTTCTTGTCTGTGAAGTCGGGGCTTTCAATCTGAGGAGTTTTGATCTCGGCCATTTCGTTAAATTGGCCTCACTGTCAATTCAACAGTCGTTATCACCGTGCAAGCTATTACAGTGCGAATTTACATCCGGCATGCATTATATATATGTATAAATAAGGTAACGGATAAAACCTGTTCATCAATACGATGATCAATGAAGACGTGATTCTTCCTACCTCTTCAATGCGTTCTGAATAAGCATATTTAGGCTTAGTATGACACTAATATTGATGGATGGACTTTGATGAACAGAAAGACCGATTTCCGTGGTGCAATTGCGAAAATCTCTTAAAGTAAATACTCAGCTGTTGTCTGTTATGGTGAAGTTTTCTGTGCTCTCAAAGGATATTTCGGTTTATTTCGGTATCTTAGGAACCTGCTTTGGATCTCTTCACAAAGAAAAGGCGTAATGATGGTTCAAAAATTCGGTTGATATTGGGACGATGAGTATTGCGGAGATAACCGTATGATGTGATAATCAAGTAATATTGACTAATAGTGGCGACATATTGTCTGCTCTACCCTCTATCGAGGCAGGATCATTCTCCTCTTCCTCGATTGTCGCACCGGACCGGAACTAACCACAAGTCTGTCACAAGTTTCTCTACTGGACGAGCTCGTTTGCTATCATTCTCGCAATCTCATGAAGTTGTGGGCGATATTAATCAATTGATGTGGGATTCAAGTTGTAGTATTTCGTGCGGAGAGGCCCCGAAAAGTGATTTTAGTCTTGATCTCCTGCTCTACCCCAGCTCAATGATAGGTATATCGGGAAGATAGGGGATTCCAATCGTATTCCACATGACTCCCTCTTTTCGCTTGAACCACAACACCAAGATATGTCATCTCGTTCGCGCAGCTCACAATCAAGCGATGTACTCGATATAAGCGAAATGTGCTTCGCTACGAACCGAAAATGCTTCTACCTTACGTTCAGAAGCCAGATATGCTGGTGTTCAAGATTTCGCGTTTCTCCGACAAGGGTCATAGGAGGTAATCATTAAGGTACAAAGCAATTAAAGTTGATCCTTTATATTTTCTGCGCGATTATCCGAGTCTACAACATTTGGCCTTTGATAGAGAGAGCTAAGACATAAACCTTGATGGTGCGATTACGAATGCTGGTAATTTACCAAGCCACTGAGTCTTCGAGGATATCTTTGGCATCCTGGCGAGTTCCGGGGTATACCAGTAAACCGGAGGATTAACGCTAATCACATCATTCGAGAAATGAGATAAGGATTGGCGGAGTGTTCCGCCTTTTCTTATCACGACAAGATTCGTCACTTATCTTTGAGAGGGAATATATTGTTAAATTTGCTAAAATTGACTATACCTCGCGGTTTAAGCCGGTGTGAATCGTGAAATAACGAAAGCACATCATTTTAGAGCTAAAGGCTGATAAGCCTGAATTTAGATTATATAAAGGACTGAACTTTCATTCGAGATAAGCAGGAATGTCTCCCCTGAATTGTTAACGGATCTCAACAAGATGTCTACTGCAATTGACGTTGATAATCTTACACCGCCTACGACAGCAGTCATTCATGAAAAGACACCTAAAGCCAGTGTATGGCTTCGATTCCGAAGTTTCATTTGGGATAGTGATACCCATTTAAAATCACCTGAAGAAAGAAGATTGCTGTGGAAGCTTGATACAGCTATGCTGGCTTGTCTTTGTTTGGGTATGTTCGATATCATTCCGTAAGGGCCGAAAGGCTGATATGTCATTCTTGAACAGGCTTCTTCTGTAAATACCTTGATCAGAGTAATCTCAGTAATGCTTATGTCTCTGGTCTCAAAGAGGATCTCGGATGGTCTGGGAACCAATTGACGTAAGCTATATTGTAAGGAAGCCGCTTTAGGAAGGTTTCTGACCAATTTTATAGCTACGCTACATCGCTGTATACTGCCGCATATGCACTCATGCAAATTCCCTCAACAGTAAGTTTATCTATCGAAAATTAGAAAGGTACAAGACTGACATTTGACTGTCGGATCCAGCTTATTGTGCAGAAAGTGCGACCTTCTCTCTGGCTGGGAGGCTGTGAGATAGCCTGGTGTGCTTTGACGTAGGTCAACTTGTAATTGGTAGTGTCGTTCGCACTGGCTGACTTGTTTTGGGTCAATATTAAGTTTCGCTCAGGCTGGTGCACACAATACAAGCACGATGTATGCCTTTCGATTTCTAGTTGGTATATTTGAAAGCGCTTTCTTTCCAGTTGGCTTATACCTACTTGGATCTTGGTACACACCTACGGAACTGGCCAAAAGGACTGCAATTTTTCACTTTACCGCCCCTGCAGGTGTATCTTTCGCAGGATACATGCGTGAGTTTTGCGATCATGTCTTAAGAAGTCAAGCTAAACCGGAGCAGAGGCTGCCGTATATAAAACCTTGAACGGTCATGGAGGTCTAGAAGGCTGGAGATGGCTGTAGTAGGTCTTTCAACCGATTTGCGCATATGATTTAGCACTAATTGTTCTTACAATGTAGCATTATCTGCGGTGTATGTATAATCTTTATCGATGACTGGTTAAATACTAAAACGTTATTTTTACAGATTATTACGCTACCCTGCGGCTTGTTGGTATTCTTCGTTCTTCCAAATCACCCTTCTTCAGCGAAGCGATGGTATCTTACCGATGAAGAGCTTGAACTGGCTCGGGAAAGAATGCGACGAGTTAAGAGAACGCCTACGGATGGGCTATTCAGAAAAGCAGTTCTTAAGAAGATATTCTCCAATTGGCGTGAGTCTCTTTACACTTTTCTTGATTGAAATATCAGCCGACTTGTCTTCCAGATGTGTACCTTCTTCCGTTGACTTACATCTTCTATGGTCTGAGTGTGAGTTGTGGCACTATTCGGGATACTGCTAACACATTATAGTGCGCTGGTTCAAGTTATTTTGGAATTTACCTGAGTTAGTATTTTGGCCTTGTCTCGAGTTTGCGCTACAAATGCTGATCTCTTGATATGATACATAGAATCAACCAAGAAGTATTCAGTTGAGATGATTAATATCTTACCCACTTTCATATCGGTCATACAAGCCGTTACGACTTTACTCTACGGGTTCTTAAGTGACTACACAGGAAGTCGATTCTGGTTCACTTTTGGTCCAATGGCCTTTGGAGCTATACCTTGTGGTATTTTGGCTGTTTGGCCGAATAATTACGAATTGAAAGTATTCGCTTTTATGACTCTTGGAGTTCAGCTGATGACTGCGGTTATCTATTCTTGGTGGAATGAGATTTGTTCTGCTGATCCTCTGGAACGAGGTATGTAATGGTTGTTGTTAATTCCTACTTGTGTATATAAGATTGACTTGAATCTCGCGATCAGCCCTCGTTATCAGTATGAGTAATGGATTACAATATGTAATGTCAGCTTGGCTGCCTCTCTTGATCTTCAAGCAGACAGACTCTCCTACGTTCAGAAAAGGTTTCATTACGGACTTTGTCTGTAAGTCTTCTGCAAGGCGGTTCGGCGATTAGCTGATACATCTCTTTAGTCGTTCTGATCACCTTGGTTCTCCTGGTTCTGGTGAAGATTTTGCATGGCAGAGAAATTCGACAAAAAGCGCCGGTTGATGAGGAATACCTCGATTCTCCGAAGAGTGCTGATGGGTCTTTCGACAAGAAAGACGCGGTGTACAACCTAGAAGACCATCTAGGAAACACTGCGGTACTAAACGATAAATGATTCGTAGTGAAAGACTCCCTTCATGATTAGCTCGATAGATCATGCTGCTCTCTCTGTACTGCTTGTCATTCCTGTTTTTCCCGACAGTCTCATGAACAAAGCCTAGTATATTACTTGTTCACGATTCGATCATGTATCTCTTGCGGATTCACACCATCATTGCATACAATATTACTGGTCGATAAGTTACCCTTCCAATTCAAAAGCGCCGGAACCTTTGATACTACGTTGGCCAATTGGGGTCATACGGTTCTGATGAATTAAGAGGCTATATTCGGTTGAGTCCCCAAGTGGACTGATTATCTCTTGGGAACGCCCTCGAATCCCCTGTCTTGATATCTCCACTTGGCAAGGGCAACCAAGACAGCCCCGAACGCCATCAAAGAGATAGTGACGCAGAAACCTGGTATATATCGCGGAGCATCACTTGCGGGCCAGAAAAATGAGCCGTACACCGATGATAAATTCCCAAATCCATTGATTAACGCAATCGAGGTGGCACGTTTGCTTCGTCCTTCGAACATCGTAACGATCCAACTCAGCAGGATTGGGACAGCCGACCATATAGCGGCGCCACCGAAACAGATAAAAGCGTATCTATACAATTCGATTTAGCTACAATGCCCATCGGTGAGATGTCTTCGAGTTTCTGACTTGCCTGACAGCGTTATTGTGAACAGCTACGACAATTATGAAGCTGGCTATTCCCCAAGCACATGCTGCGAGCACATGGAATGCTTTTTGGCCAGTTCGATCAGAGTTAAAACCCATACCCACCGAAATGACAAGTGCCACAATGTAGATGGGTACAGTCATAAATTGAGCTTTTCTTCCCGTGTACCCAAGCGATGTCATTAAAGTCGGAAAGAAGTACGATATGGTGCCGACAGAATTGATGACATTATAGATAAATAAGAAAACCCAAGTCTTAGGATCCTTGATAGCACTGATAAATGCTGCTTTGTGACTAATATCGGTTCCTTGTTCTTGACCGACGGCTAACCTAGCCACCGCCAAGTCTTTTTCGCTGTCAGATAGCCAGCCTGTATTAGTGGGATAGTTGGGCAGAACGAAGAAAGCCACCGAAGCGATCGCGACAGTAATAAGACCTTCGATGATGAATAGCCTGATGAAGCGTTAGCGAAGAATGTGAGTTCGCTGCACAATCTTTGGCTCACCATTTCCAACCTCGAGTACCGCCAACTCCTTCCAATCCGTCAATGATTCCGCCTGCCAGCAGTCCGCCGAATGCTCCTGATACTAGGGAAGCTGTGTAGAATAATGCGATTCGTTTGGACATCTCTCTAGGCTATATCCAATGATTTAACATAGCGTTTCCGACATATCAGCTCGGCCTCACCTTATACCAACAGGACATGACAAGCATTACTCCAGGGCTAAAAGAGCGAAGTGGGTCGATAACATGCAATCTGACGCCCAGAGATTATCGGGACTTACAAAAACCCGGCTTCAACAATACCGAGGAAGAATCTAAAGGCGACCATTCCACCCAAAGAAGTGACCCCTTTCGCACCGATACTCATTGCACCCCAAGCTAGCATCACGCAAGGCAGAAATATTCTAGGTTTTGAACGAGCGAGAATCAAGTTACAAGGTACTTCATTCAAGAGGTAACCCTAAATCGCCATTCTTAGCTGATATTCATCTCGTCGGACTTTTAAGGAGCTTACCACGAAAAAGATAGACAAGACCAAGGAGTAATCAGATGATGTGAGCTTGAGATCCTTTTGCATTCCTCCTACTTTGGCGTTACCGATGTTTGTTCTGTCCAAATCTACGGTTTAAAGGAAATAGAATTGAGAATTTGACAAGGCCCATGTAGGTTTAATTATCATTTGAGGATGATTCGCATAGGGTAAAGGTGACATGGCAGATAGGGTGAAACAGTAGGTCAATGACGCCCGCATGCAAGAGCTCTCGGAATGAAGAACTCACAATTAAACACGTACATCAGCCACAACATCGGCAACAGATGTCTATCAATCTTGCGTACCAAACGCTTTTCTTCTGGGGTATTAGGAGTATACTGATATCCATCAACCTCGACTTTGCTCGGAGGTATCGCATCTTCGACATGCGAGACATTGTGCTTATCGATGACATCCATGTTGGAAAGATTGTATTGTATTTGTTCTGTAATGCTATCAACGATATATCAATCGGGGAAGGGGAAATCTTTTACATGATTTTCGGTGATCGATCCTATATACTACATGGTGCAGATGGACGGATCATTGTTGTACCGTTCTTACAACGTATGAGATGGGAACACTGTATAGTACATGGACGGTGTTTGTATTCCCTTCTATGCGCTAATATGACAACTCATTTTAATCCATTTCTTCCTCGTTTTCCCCTCAGAAGCCGTCGGTAACCCTAGCGGAGCGCCATGGGAAACTACGGTTAAGCGAAGTTCTAATCAGCTGATCATGGGTAAATATATGAGGTATGATGTCTATTTTCCGTCTGGCATTTCCTTGGCTTAACATACAAGCAGAGAGAGATTTAGCGTACCAGGTACTTCGGCGTAACTTTGCTTTATGTGACGTAGTTTTAGATTGATTTGGCCTACGGTCCGCGCGTTATCCGGATATAATCGTGAAAGTTACAAGCATCTGGATAACGTGAAAGTGGTTTATCCGTTTAAGCTTTCTCATCGAATGTGGAGGAACAAGGCAAAAGACGGTCCGGACCCCGTTTCACCGACCACACTAAAGAATCCACCTCAAAAGCTACACTCGATTCGCCTCTTTGCTAGGTCCCTACTCTCGCGTTAGGCTCGCCATGTGTCGGACCCCCGCACTTCTGTTTCCCGTTTCAATCCTTACATCGAATGAGCCCTTATGTCATTGCGGCAATGATGACTGTCAAAGATTGGTAATAGCCTAAAAACTTTCGTGCCGATTTGCATCAACACTTGCAGCGCATAGAAATCTTGTAACAATCGTAGAGGCAAAAGCTTTGTGAAATCTTGGCCATGATCAATCTGTGTTCTTTCTCATGTGTAATTAGCATGGATGCTGTCTTAGCAGCACTTCGAGCTGGCAACGAGCTAAATCTAGGACATCGTCAATCACTGATCTCCACGTACTAAGAATTTTGATCAGAACTAGTCTACGTCTCTACTCGCACTAAAAGTCGTGGTCGGTAAAACAACGCAGGTCACAATCAAGCATACAGCTATTACAGGTCTATATGCATTCAAGTTCTACTTTAAATATGAGTTCTATTGACCATGCACTGAATTCTTTACTGGCTTTATGCAATCTTATGGGTTAATTTTTGACCAGACACCTTGTTGGCCTACAAATATCGGTATTTTAAATTAGCGTTGCCCATCGATAATGACACAATTAGCAGGAACTTACCTTGAGCTCCTCAAATCCTGATGTAATGGTGTCTAATCCACCTCGTAAAGCGATAGGATTGGGCTTGATACCGTATTTAGTGATAAATTCGGGAGTGGCAGCATAGAATTTAGCGCCGAATGCTCGGTCCGCTGGTAATGCTGGGATGATATTTGGGTTCTCCTTCTTTCTTGGACTGAAGTTGAATTCCTGATAACAATATTTGGGGTCAGTTATACTGAATTGGTAATCAGGTCGCATCGAATGTCGCAAAAGCTTAAAGCTAACTCACTCTACCTTGAATAGTGTATAATAGAGTATTGGCTATCTTGACTTTGGGGTTGATGGACTTGGCGTCTTCAGGCAAAAGTAAGATCGCATTTAATTGATAGCCCTTCTCTCCCAGAGCACCAATAGCGATCTTGTAACTGTTTCCAGACGAGATGGTGTCCAATCCGAACTTAGCACCTTTTCCACCTGTAACTTCTAAGGCTTCCTTAATGGCTTTCTGTTCATCATGATAGTCTACAACGTGATCTGCTCCGTACGATTTTACCAAGTCGAAAGAATGAGGAGAAGCGAAGGCGAGGACTTTGTAGCCCAATACTTTGGCTACTTGTACAGCGAATAGACCCACAGAGCTTGAGGCGCCGTAAATGATGTACCATTCGCCGGCATCGACTTTGGAAGGTGGGTATTCGTGACCTTGACTGTGAATCAATGCCTGTTTGAAAAAATCAGTTTGATTACTACGAAGACAGCTCTCTGTGATAGATGTCACTCACATGACCAGCAGTTCCCCAGCCAATACCGTATGTTGGAGCTTCTTCTAATTTGGTTTGCTCAGGTAATTTGAAAATCAAATCACTCTCTGCTTTAAGATATTCTGCAAAACTTCCTTTATCCTTGTAGATTCCTCCATGGACTGATCCTGCGACCCTATCACCGACTTGCAGAGGTGTCTTCAAGTTTGATCCGAGCTTCACCACTTCTCCTGAGAAATCACATCCGAGCGTGACACCATCGACGGAGACGAAAGAAGCGTGTTTCCAATCTGTAGGGTTCTAATAAGTAGAGGATCCGTCAATATCGCCAATAACAATGCAGAATGTGAGACGGATTAGACTGACTAGAGATACATATGCTACTTTTACGAGGACTTCATTTTCGCCAATCTCTGGTATAGGGACTTCTTTTACAGTCGCCCAACTGGCCTACGAACAGGACAATTGTGATCAATCATTGGCCAAAATCAAAAATGAAAGAACAACAGGAGGTATAACTCACTTTCTCGTCAGCAACGAGGGCTTTGATTGTTTTTGGGATTTCGACAGACATTTTTACAAATGTATACTATTCGTGCTATGGAAATGAGGATCAAAGTTGTAGCGAGTGTCGTGGAAGGATATATATATTTCAATGGCCGCACGATGATCGTATAATCAATAGACTCATAGTTCGTCATCACCTACACCTTACCTCCACCATGATGAATAATATTGAATAATAAAGATTTGTCAGACTCAGATCCGCGTTTTCCGGGAATCACGCGCGGGGCTCTTTTGTGCTTCCTTTCTTCCACAAACAGAAGCGTATTAAATGTTCTTCCCTCCACCTGCCTGGCCCAGACTTCAACTTTACCACGTGACTAACGAGGGAATGAGGAGATTGAGGTACTTGTGCTTACTATTGATGAGGTGGAGGAACGGTAAGCATCCAAGAGAGAGTGCAAACAGAGAGCTACCATACGGTGGATGGTCGCCAAAGTCGTATGACAACAATCTATGTTGTATACATTCTATACAATGCTTTGCGACTCAGAGATTCTATATATTATACAATTCAGTCTTCATTTCTCGCATGAAGTGACATGTCTACGCAGAAAGACACCTTGAAGCTTCCTTCCGGGGTCAGTCGCCGATGGGTGTGGAAATTGAGGTCTGGGTTCCTATGCCGAAAGAAACAATGTTAACCTTTTGATCTGGATGCGGATTTAAGTGTACAGAGTTGACATATGCATCAGTAACAAGTTGAAGACATCAGACATACCCTGTACTCCCTGTATCCTCTCCTCTCGTACCAAGACCAGTTTTTCCCTTGCCTCTCAGTATCCTCAATCAACCATCCATCTTCGTCTATGTATGTGTGATAAGCCGTTGTGTCCAATGTCAAAGTCTTCGCATTATAAATTTCTATAGCTACTTTCTCTAGAATGTCTACAGCTCTTGATCCTAATCCGCTAGCCTGATATGCCTTTCTTATGAAAAGTGACGCTTCAGATGGTACCGAATTAGCATCATGCCAGTGTTGTTGTCAGGCCATGACTTACAGAGATATACAATTCGATGTTTACGACTCGCGGTTTCTTGATCATCTATCATATCTAAAGCCCATCCTCCCATACCTACTTCTGTTTTCTCGCCGTTATCTTTCGACAGTATAAAAACGCAGAATGGTCTATCTGGATTTCCCAGGTATTCCAGAATTTTCGGTCCTCCCCAGCCACATTCCTTGCGGAAATCTAATAAAAGCTCTTTGTCGTCTATTGTAGCCATACGATATGTCAATATACCCGCATGGGTTGTCTGGGCGATAGTCATGCTTGCTCTATTCTTTATTTATTGGGATTGTAAGGGAAATAGCTCTAAGTATGCTTCCTAAGGCTGCGTCGTAGGAGTCAATGCCCTCATACCTTGTGATTTTCAAGTCTTGAAAACGATCACACGAAGATGCAATGATTTCACGACGGTTTCGAGCACTTTGCATGGGGTGTGAATTGGAATCGAGTCGATGAGATATGGCTTAAATCCCTGACATAGATAGAGCGAAGTCACACCTCGCGACTTCTTAAACGATAACCCGGTCAAATCCGATTCTCCACCCTGACCTCCTTTGCATCGCGTCTGAAGATGACCGAATAATTTCTGCTTGGCAACATACTTTCCATAACGCAGCTGATATACAAATTCTGAGAATAACGAACGATAGCGTGACACCACCTCCAATAAGGCCTCTGCCTTTCACTGATGCCGAAATTTCTTTCGTATGTTTTATCTAATCTCGTCAAGGTTTTCGACTCTTTCTACCTCTAACAGCGCACATATAAAAGCTTTTTAATAAGGATAGATGAAAGAAGGAATCTCCTTATCAGTTCGACTGAGAGCAGATACACTTTCGTCAGCCGATACACTTTACTCATTTCGGTACGACGCGAAAGCCTGAAACTCACTCTTTGAATTCGATATTTTGCTCTTCAACAATATGATCTGTTCTCTTGGCATTTCGATTGTTCCAATATTTGTGAAGAAGAGCAATCGCACCAAGGGTAGCTGCCGAAATGGTCAAATTCATTAGCTTTGAACAACATCCCTATACTTCGCATCTCGATAGAGGAACTAAACTCACCAGCGTGAAGGGTAATAGTAACCAAAATAGTGATTTTTGCGGGAATATATGAAGGTGCGTCTTTTGCACGATAGATCTGTGGGAAGGGCATAACGTCAATCACTACAGGCAAGCAGATTACCAATGTCCTGCGATACTCACTTGAGCTCCAATCACATTACCTGCAGAGTATCCAATCTGGTATAAAGCATAAAACATCGATCTTTTAGTATGACCAGCTACCATACTCTGCATCAAGGGTATGAACATCATTTGTCCGGTCGCCCACCAGAAGACAAGACAATATCCTACGGGCGCAAAAGGTCATTTTAGTCCCGCACTTCATCTGTCGCTGATAATTTCGGGTATCACATACCAGTGAATTGAGCATTCTTGTTGTGCGTTCCTACCATTAATATAGCTCCAATTATAGCAACGGAAATACAGATAATAGCAGGTAGAGCTATTGCAGTGAACGAGAGCGGGAATTAGTACGGCGAGCGCTTTGTCGAAGCAGACCGAAAGATATGTCAACTTACCTCTCATCTTTAGCTTCCTCGATAAGAGAACGGCGGCAATCATGGCTACAGTCTCACTAACTCCGGTGGACATACCAAGCAAAGTAGTCTCCTTTGTACCAAACCCAAATCCTGCGATGATAGTAGCTCCGAATGAAGAGATACCTCCGTTGGGAATACTTGCACAGAGCACGCTGATTGCAGCAAGGTAGATACGAGGATCGGTGAAGGCTTGATATACTTGATTCCATTTAAAATGTGTAGTGGCTGTTCCCGTCTTATTGTGTCTGATCCTTTCAAGGGCAATTAATCTTTCTTGAGGGGTCAAGAACCATGCCGTAGATGGGGAACCATCGGTCTTTCGGACAAAACTCGCATGACTTGAGGTGTATCGACATGAGTGTCCAACAGGGGAGATCTATGTGCGCACGAAGTCATCAGTATGTTGTACATACTACAGCATCTGCTCGTAGGTGTACTACCAGAGTTTACTAAACTCACTGTGAAAGAAGGTACTTGGCATGTTGTACTCGCTTATCGTCGCTGATAGCTTGCCAGCTAGTTTGTGAGGACCTGGTTGCAAGGACTTCCTCATAGGTAGTGGCTAGTAGAACCGTTATGAAATGATGAATTTTCATAATTAGTAAATTTGGCTGTTTGTTCTTCGTCTGCGGAGCGAAATGTCAGATAATGAGATTTACAATAGTCACACCAAAGAGATATTGGACATATTTTTGTACCTTATCTCTGATTTTGGCGATATATCGGAAATCGCGTAAGTAGCGGGCAAGTTGGGAATTTTAGCTTGCCCGATTGGAATTTCAGCTCGGGCAAATCCCCTTGTTATACCAAAATGACTCGCGCAATCTACGTTCATTTTGCGATTCGCTTCATCGTTCCCCAGGCTCAGAAACGAAATGAAGTCGACGCCATGGTATGATATCCCCCACAGAGCTTCAATATGTATAGGTATATAATGGAAGGCTCGAATTACTGACAAAGAACATATCTTTCCGTTGTAGTTAAATTCTCTCTGAACCTAAAAATTGAGCAAACATAGTTACAATATTGACCAAAATGCCTACAGCTGTTCAACCTCCGATGACACAAGAAGAGGATCAAGCTTTTTGGAAATCTTCTCAGAAATTGATTCGATATGGTGGAAGCTGGAGTAATGTGATCGTTACCAAAGCTAAAGGTACTGTCATGTGGGTGAGTAATTTCCATCGATCTGCCACTTCGTCTCTTCGGAAAAAGTTTAGCTGATATCTATTTGACCTTTTCAACAGGATGCAAACGGTAAAAGGATCTTGGATTTTACTTCTGGACAAATGAGTTCATTACTTGGCCAGTAAGTACAACTCCTCAATTGCAATCGCAAATTCAGATTAAGAGACGATATTCGGTGGCTTATGGATTCGACCGATTTTAGCGGTCATCCAGAAATTTCTGATGTTGTAGACGATGGCATGAGAAATCTTGATCATCTTTTCTCAGCAATGGTTACTAAACCAGTTGTTGAACTTGCCGAAAGACTTTCGAACATGTAACCTCCCGGCTTAAATAGGTGCATGTTCTTATCGACAGGATCAGAAACCAATGAAGCTGCTTTAAAACTTGCTAAAATGTATACAGGAGGTTATGAAGTTGTATCTCTTTCAGCATCTTATCGTATGTTACACCTTCATTCTAACACAAACAAGAATCCACAGGCTAAATCCGTCAATGACAGATGGAATGACTCATGGTGCTGGAGCTGCAACATTCTCAGTGGGAAGAAAAGGATATGGTCCTCAACTTCCTGGAAATTTGACATTACCAGTTCCTTATGCCTATCGATCTCGATTTAGACATCCGGATGGATCTTACGATTGGAAATCCGAATTAGAATATGGTTGGTCCTTAGTCGACTGTAAGTCGTTGACATCTCTCTTTTATAATTTGTACTTTAAAATTCTGATACTTGATGATAGGTCAAAGTACAGGAGCACTTGCCTGCGTGATTATTGAGCCAATCGTTTCAACCGGTGGTATAATCACACTTCCGGATGGTTATCTGAAAGAAATGAAAAAACATTGTGAGAAGAGAGGCATGCTTCTTATCGTTGATGAAGCGCAAACCGGAATGGGAAGAACCGGAGGTTAGTCTCAACTGTTTGACAGGATTTAATAGGATATTACAATGATCAAGAAGGCTAATGATATAACCGTCTCACTCATAGATATGTTCGCTTTCCAACATGAAGGAGTCGTTCCTGACATCCTTACCCTTTCTAAAACTCTTGGAGCAGGTCTACCATTGGGAGCTACGATTTGTACAGAAGAGATAGAGCGAGTGTGATAAGAGGTCGAGACGATACACCGATATCCCCTGAGCAGGACCGGAAAGCGAGTACGAAGGTTGCTAAGTAGAGTTCGAGACAAGGTTCACGAGATATACATTTCTTAGGGAGAAATAGTAGTAACTTAGATACAGTGTTCGGTATATATATATGTATAGTTCTAGAACCGCGCATCTCCGTCCTTCCTTATCTATGACGTCCTTAGCGCTGTACTAGCGTATTATGACAGCGAGTGTGTAACGAGAGAGGTTTCTTTTATTACACGACCCATTTGAACGATCCCCTCGTTTGTGCTGTGGGAGCAAAAGTATGCGAAATTGTCGAAAGAGATGATTTCCCTGCTCAAGCTCGAAATAAAGGTGAAATTCTGAAAAAAGGTCTATTAGATGTAAATCTTATTATACTTTTCAATCAGTATGAACTTCAAGCTAACATTACCCTGTGAGTTCTTCAATAGCTTCAAAAGAAGTATCCATGTATCGGAGATGTCAGAGGAAGAGGTTTGATGATGGGTATTGAGATTGTTCTTGATCCTCAAACTAAAGCACCTGCCGATTCTTTGGGTACAGCAATCTCGGCTAGAGCAATGGAAACTGGTCTAAGTTGTAATGTTGTCCAACTGAAGGGAATGGGAGTGAGTTGTTTCTGAAGCAAAGACGATTCAACAAGGCTCAGACAAAAAAAGTTTCTTTCCATTATTAAATTTCTGTTTATTTTCTTATCAGGGGACCTTCCGAATCGCGCCTCCACTTACCATTTTAGAGGAAGAAATTCTTGAAGGTATTGATATACTTGATAAAGCTTTTGCTTACGTCTTGGATCAAGAGGAATTTAGAAATGTAGCTCAAGGTCAGAAGACGAACCCATAATCAATTGTTTTTTCTACTTTACATCCCTCCTTACTCATGAGTTAGTAGGATTTTTAGCAATATTCGAATTTCCACATTTCTGCACATCGCTGATGTGATGCATGAATGTACTTGTAACAATCAGTGCTACATTCGAGACATAATAAGCTCGCAGTTCACTGATAGGCTTCTGAGATACTTATTAGTCATTCAAGATCAACATCTGCGTGTATAACGCAGAGCTGTTGCTAAGAACCACATATGTATTCCACTGTTCAAGCCAAAATTGAAACCTCGTTATCATGCCGGGATCTTCGAGTTGATCTCGGTCATTTCCGACAAAGATGTTCATTGAAATAGCCGATTCCTTCTCATCCATCAATGATAACTTAAGTCTTTGTCCTAATAGATCGTTTTAACAATTTCAACTTTCTTCTGATCTGAACCTACTACTTTCAATCAGGATTGAACAAAGCATCGAAATTACTCTATACTTTTCACAATGTCTTCAGAAAGAATCGCAAATAAAGTACCAGGTACTGCACCACCTTTACCTGTATTATGTGAGAATCTCTTTCAAATCGAAATCTCTTTTTTTTTTTGCTTTTTTATATTAAGATGGACTGAAGGTGAATAGGGATGATTAAGGAATTGAGTTTTGATATTTTTGGTTTAGCTCCAGCGATTTTATCAAATGGATTCATTTATTGTTCAGGTCAAATTGGTCAAGATGAAAAAGGGAAATTAATAAAAGGATCAATAAGTGATAGAGT
Organism: Kwoniella pini CBS 10737; assembly: GCF_000512605.2. Taxonomy (NCBI): domain Eukaryota; kingdom Fungi; phylum Basidiomycota; class Tremellomycetes; order Tremellales; family Cryptococcaceae; genus Kwoniella; species Kwoniella pini. The sequence goes on along the minus strand of NC_091719.1, from coordinate 1,827,482 downwards.
TGTGAGTGAATTTTCATAAGAACTATTGAATATATAATAAAAACATTTCACACCGAAAAAATATTGAATAAATAAATAAATGAACCAAAATTCAGAAGAAAAAGATTGAACTGATTGAAACTAATTTGATTGTAGAATCAAATTATGGATAATTTAGATAAAATTTTAAAAGCTCATGGAAGTTCTTTGGAAAATACAATTAAATTTAATATTTTTGTAAGTGATTTTTCTTCGAAACTATATTCATCTTTTTTCAAAATTACACTTTAAAGAGAAAAAAAAACGCTAATCTAAAATATAAAATGAAATGATATTTTCTCTTTCTTCAAAGATTACTTCATATGATGATTTTAAAGAATTAAATGAAACTTATTCAAAAAGAATTCCTTATCCACCACCTGCAAGATCATGTATTGGTGTAAAATCATTACCTTTTAATACAGATGTTGAAATTGAATGTGTAGCTATTGTACCTAAAAAATCAATAAAAGCGAAATTGTAATCAGGCTTTTTTTTGTATTGTAGAAAATTTGTTTTTTTGGTAAAATCACATTATATATGTCATTTATAAATGCCCTAAAACCCCTATGAAAATGATCAAACGAATGGTAATTGTTTATAAAACTTGGTTGACTATCTTTCCTCACTCCTCTGATTAGATTCTTTCACTCTTATTAACAATCTACCAAGCCAGACAATCACCTAAATAGCCTGCAAGTCCACTAATGTTACTTTCCGCTACATTTCTTAATTTCTCTTGTGCACTAATAAATGCATTTTTAGCAATTTCTAATTTTTCTTTATTTTCTTTTTCATCTTGTTGATTAAATTGATTATTTAATTTACTATTCAATTCATCTTGTTCTTCTTTTTCTTCTTCTTTTAAAACATTTTCAGGGATAGGTAAACCGAATCTTTCTTCTAATGCATTTTTTTTCTTTTGAGATTCTTTTTCTCTTATTATATCTATATCTAATAAATTTAATTCAGCTCTTAATGTTTTAGATAAATTCCTAATTATCAAACAAGCTAAAAGTGCTGTTCCCACTGGAGTACGAGTTTGTGGATCTGACGGAGTTGAAATTCCCATAAAGTGTAATTTAAACGGTCTAGCCAGTGGAGGTACTAATCTATTCGTTATGCTTGATTGAGAAGATTGAATGTCTGGTGTGGAAGGATGAGAAGTAATTACCTCGGGTACAGCGACAGGATTGAATGAAGGTAAATGAGTCAATAAATGAGAAAGAGTGAAAGGTGTATGAGTACATTGAGCCCATTGGCAACGAAGTTGAGGAGTGGCCGTGTGAGCTGATTGAATATGGGAGAGTAAGGTCGACGGGTCGGTGGGCGAATGCCGCGACGAACAGTCATTCCACAAACATGTAAAGCGTTCTTGATCGTCTGTAACAATAAATTGGGATCAGCAAGCTACCCTTCTTATTCATCTCGAGGTGAAGGGAGCTGCTCCGCTCAGAAGATACAAGACTCACCACTACCTTTCCTGAATCCCATTCCCGCAATCACGAATTTCTGACCTCCCATTTCATCCGTCCAGACTTTAGCCATTGCACCTGGGAAAGCGACTGTGACATTCTTGATGACTTCCGATGCACTAAGTAAAGCATCTACCGTAGCAGGATTTTGGAAGAAATCCCGATATGCGTGCCAGAAAGTGACTTGAAGTAGTTGTGACGTAGAGGAATATATGAAGGTTTCGTGCATCCTATGCAACCAAAATCGGTTTTAGTTTGATAACTCTTCACATGTACATGATCAGTAAAAGGACAGCTGTAACTCACCAAGCAATACTCCTTGTGGGTTCATGCATACCGTACAACCTATCTTTAGTTTGTTTACTCAATATTGGAGCTTTATCACCCACATCGACTCTAACACCTGGTCCACCGTAGATTTCCATTTGCCTTTGATTTAATTCTCTCTGCAGCTTTCTTCTTTTTGCAGAATTTTCATTCCGCACATACTCTCCAGCTGGATTTCGAATGACTTTTCCAGTTAAATGATGAGGATTTTCCCAAGTTGCTTGAGTTTGTCTACCATTATATTCTAATAACATCAACAAACTTTTCAAATGTGCGTTAAATCCTTGAGAAAGTAAGATCTGTTTACAGTAATTTGAATTCTGCGTTAAAGAGATGAGAAGATCCAAGCTAAGATCAAGTAAAAGAGGTGGAGAGGTGGGACGAAGAACAGTAAGTTTTAGTAAATGATTGATTAAATCTTGAAGTGTTGAATATTCGAATGAATTATGATTGTTTGTTATAGTTAGATTGCTAATCAATAATGGCAGGATGTTCTGTATTATTGCTTGGTCTCTGGTATTGATTAAAAAGTGAGGTAAGACGTGATTGAATATACGTTGAATTCTAACATCGTTTGTATGATTAGGAATGAGGAATGGGAATATAGATTGTAAGATATTCAAGATGTGATGTATAGGTTCTGGATTTCTCAAAGAAATTTCTAATAGATATTCTACGGGTAGTTCGAAAAATCGAATTAAGAATTCCAAGAAAGTTGTTCGACATATTATCTTGGAATTATTGGCCGTAAAGGAAGCATTACGAAGGATTAAAAGAGAATTTGTAGCTCTATCAATAGTAGATTGAGGTATTATCCATTCAGGTATAACACTTAATGCTAAACCTTCTTGTCCTTGAAGTTCAATTTGCAGACGTGATTTTCGAAGTTCATTTGAGGTAACTTCCAACTCTAAACCTTCTATCCATTTCTCAGGCCATTCTTTGAGAGCACTTACGCTATCTACCCAAGTTTCTAATTTAAATTTTTCAGTTTCATGGAAAGAAGCTACAACTAATTTTGGTAAAGCATAATCTACTTCTTCCTCTATACCGGAACGTAAGGATAAAAATAATCTGTTCTTTGGTCCAGGATAAAGTTCAATGATGTTTGGTGAATAAGGTGTCCATCTTGAATTTGCTTGTTGAAGTTGTTGTTGTTGTTGTTGAGGAGGAGGAATGGATTGTTGATGACCATGATGAGGTAGAGAAGCTATCTGCCTTGATGACGTTGCTATAGGGGTGAGTGTACGTGACATCCTTTTGGTGAGACTTGTCTAGCCTCTCCCTGCATTCAATGATGCTACGCTCAACAATCAATGATGAAATCGTTATGAATAGTGTAAGAGAAGGAAAGAAAAGACGCGTTGATGGAAAGAACGTAAAATAAAGTAATGTTGATTTATTTGGAAAGCGGAAACAATTATTTCGTAATTCTCATTACAAATAAAGGAACAGAATTCATTACAAATATTGACTAATCGTTGTGCTTCCAGGTATCCAGTCTATATTTGAAAAGAAAGATTAAACATAATTGACTGATCAAATCATCGTCGAGATTCTGATCATGTCAATTCAAGGTCCAGCTGTCCAGCTGTCCAGCATTCAAGCGGTAGAGTACGATTATCAACAAAACAGGATAATGCATGTGTATAAAATGAGTAATTGAGACAATCTTCTTCTCTTTTCGTTCAACGTGACAATCGGGAAAACCTTCGTTACTCTCTATGGTCCAGTTCTTATATCCGTTGCACCTCCGCTCTAAGAATATTAAAATCATTCATATCAGCCATTATCTTTATCTCGATTAATATCCAGACCAAATTCATTGATCTTTTTCTTCCAACGATCGAAAACGAATATTTCCTTAATTCCTCATTTCAATCATTCTTCATACGTCCTAAAATCGCATTTGATAGATTCGTAATTTGACAAATCATCCGAAAACTCACCATAACAGCTTCCAATTCTTTTTCTGAAACTTCTTTAGGAGTCCATAAATAACTTGGAGCTTCCCAATAATTCTCAAAATCAACTGGTTTATTATTTTCTTTTGATGATCCAGAACTTGTTGTTGTTGTTGAAGTTGAAGTTTTAGTATTTTTAGATTCTTCACTTTTAACTATACCTTTTGAAGATTCATTTGAAGTTTGTGCTTTTGGATTTGAAGATGGATTTGAAGGTCCATCTGAAGTTGATTGTAATTTTGCAAGAAATGATTGAAATGAATCTACTATTTCACTTGGTGCACATGGATGTGCTGCTGGTGCGTGTGGTCCTAATACCCGAATAGAATAAGTAAATGAGAGAGAGCGATGGTTTTTTAAAATCGATCTCAATGAAGCTTATTGATGAATAATAGGAATCACAACCCACCATGAGATATCTTTTTACGTTGACCTAAGAATTGTATTGAAGGTTTATAATGAGTTGCTCGAAGTAATTGACTTGGTCGCATTGTGCTTCTGTGGATCCAATCGATCTGTTGTACTGATTAAAAATAAGTATTTAGAAACTTGTGTTTGAGTTTAAGTGTGTGTTATCGCTATATTATATGATCGTTCATGCATCGAATATTATTGTCAACATTATGAAATGCATCATTCACTTGAACTGAAGTTACGGATCAAGCATCTCAAAGCGGAGATATTCCGAAAAGTCCGAAAAAGCACAACAGTACACCCTAGTCTTCCGTTTAATCCAACTACTCTCGTAAATATGCATTAAAATCATAATCGTCGACAATTGTATATACAGTATAGGAATGATTCCGAAGGAGAACATCAATGAGATATGGAAAATATGGATACTATGGATATCTGATGTGTATAAACAGCAATGGTAAAAAATTGACAAATCACTACTACACATAGCGAATCATTTACTACTTGAACTGCTGAATCGATACTTGTCCAGCTTATTTCTAATTTTACCTCCTGGTTGTGTACTTTCAAAAATCAACTCCGATGGACTGGATGATAACGGCGAAGAACTAAGTGGAACAATGACTTCATTTTCCTTCTCCATCGGCTCAGCCTCTACACTAAGCGGGATGTTATTCTTTCCTATCGGGATGGATTTGTTCGATGTATTGCTATTCGTTCTTAAAATTGTAGGTGAGGGTATGTTTAGTTGTCTTGCCATTAGAATTCTTGGAGCTTGTGCAGAGATCGGCATCAGTGGCCGTTTGACCGAATTCGTTCGCGGATTAGGATCAGATTTGGTCCTTTTCGGTTGTCGAGGCGTATCCTCATTGGACGCAGGCGGTGATGACTGTATTGTCGATCAACGCGAACTCATTACAGTATTTCATGTCCGCAAATCAACAACGAGACTCACCTTCTGGCCAAAGGCATATTTCGCCCGCCAATCCTTCGCGAGCACTTTAGCCCTTACAAAGCTCTTCCTTTCGCCTTCATCCTCAAATTGTTCAATATTTTCATCCTGTTCTATCGGTTCCAGCTTCACTCTCTTGCGTTTTTTCTGACTAATCTGATCCATTGCCGGAGTGATGAGTTGTTCTTCGTCTGAGATAGAGTCGCTGGATGAAGAGAATGCCTTGAACCTACTTGAAACATTAGACAAGACCCGCGTATCAGGTATAAATGGTCGTGCAGGTGTTGAGGTGATGGGTGAGGAAGAGTTTGGTATGACAACGGTGGATAAGCGAGATAAAGATTTTCGTTCTCTGTGCATGGGAGTCTGAGTATCCACCGGAGTCTCAACTTGTGTTTCTCCGATTTCAACTTCAGCCTTTTCTGCGTTGTGGGCCTCCAGATCACGATCTATATCTACCATTTGTGAGCTAGCGGAGACCAGCACGCTTCCTCCTACTGTGGCGCCGGTGGGTGATAGCGGTGTGTTCGCCCTTATTCCGTTACACTTCTTACGTGGTGTGGAGAATAATATACCCTGCGAAGGGGTATCGGGTGGACTGGAAAGGTCGCATCCTGGTGAGGTCAAGTTGTGAGTGGAAAGGATTGATTTCGAAGGAGACTCTTCTCCTCGGTCAGAAGAAATCGCTGGACTAGGTGATCTTCTGGATTGCGAAGACGGTATTCTAGACGGACCTGCGAATGGCTGAGACTCGATGTCTTCGCTCTCTGTATCTTCTTCCCAGTGTAGAGATTCGCTTAATTCTGGTGTAGTCGGATGCTTCGATTTGTTGAAGAACTTGCTCTTGATTCCGTTTGTTGTGGTGGGTTCCGCCCGTGAGTAGAGCGCTGGAGCGGAAATTGACATGCTGACTTGCTCGGACAGTCGGGAGGGGCCTGACCCAAAAGCTCCGACCGGTGTTGGCAGAGGTTTGGCTTTCTTCGTTCCTGTGGAACCTGTCAGCCGGCGGACTCGAGCCTCGTGGGATTTCATCCTCAACTCACTAGTGATGAAAGCATCCATAGGACCTCCCGAAGCAGCTGGTGCTGAGTTGACCTTTGAGAACGCATCCCTCAGTGGTCTGGCGTTGGCAGTCGGCTGGAAATCCGGCCACTCGTCGACAATGGGCGATTGAGTCTCAGGATGCAGCTCTCCCGTAGCTATTCCCTGTGCAATATGATGCTCGACATCTAATCCGATCCATTTTTCGTCGTCTTCAGCTAGTCCACCGGGAGGGAAGTTATTCAGTGTAACAAGCTTGCATAGATGAGGGCAATAGACCCGTTGATGGATGAAAGCAAGTTCTGCTTGAGCAAAGGATGCTAGGTAATTTGGGGGAATCGCCATCGTTCCTTCCAGTCGGATATGTTGCAGTAGCTAGAAGGGTTATTAGCTTCTACTGCCTCCGACAGACGACGAGCTCACCTTTTCGACCGTCTTGAACCGCCGCATCAACGCGTGAGCCTTTTTCAGGCCTATTCCTACGATTGAGTCGAGGTAATCACACCCGGACAGCATCTTTAAGTATAGAGTTAGTTCACCTGTACTTTCGAGGCACAATTGACTGATAGAACACTCACTGCCATTCGCCTAAATTGGACATCGGTCCATCCATGCATAGGAAAATCACGTATAGTGGCTATATTGTTGCGATGTATCCATACACATTTACCGTCTCCATCAAGCTTGAAGATGACCTAAACAGTGTATTTGTAAGCAGGATTTCCTTCATCAGCATGAGCATGTGAAGATTAGCTTTACCTGACGACAACCAAAGACTAGCAGATCTGAATCTTCCGTTATGATACCATCTACGAAGCCTTCTCTTTCCAGATAACACAACTGTGCATCAGCTTCGTATGGAGCAACGACGTAGTCCACATTCTCAGCTCTCAATGCCTAATAAAGTTCAGCTTAACATCAGCTTTTCCTCTGCGAAACCAACACGAAGATCAATATACCTTGATGAGTTGATATGCCATTTCGGGAGTGATGTCTACGCATTTAGTGTATAAATCCCGCGCTTCCTTAAATCTACCTTGAGATTCCATCGACCGAGCTCTATCAAGATTTTCGGCTCGAGATCTACGTGATTGCAGCTGAGCTGCTGTTTTGATATCACAATAAATGTTGAAGAATCAGTTATGACTCACTTTGCTCTCGATACTTCGGTGCCTTTCTTAGCTGGTAATGGACCACCATCAAAAACTATAAAAGGGGTTATTCCGTGATACCGTAACATCCTCACTCGGTACATGGCATAATCCACGAATCTGATCATCTCTTATAAGCTTCCTTCGCCCAGATTCACGATGAACAAGAACGATAAAGGCTTCTGGGTAGCTTACTTGGTAGTCTTCTTCCCCTTCACCAGTTCCTCAGCACATCCAAAAGCCCCTTTATGTAGCCATACGTATGCCTATGGTGTCATAAGTCAGCTTCACATCACGTCTGAAAAATAAAAGCTGAGCCGCTCACATCTACCGCTAGCCTATTTGTAACGCACTCGACTCATCAGCTCCACCGTATTGGGTTTAGTCGCGTCATAGAAAGTAAATGACAATTGACTTACCTCTTACCCTTAAAAGCAGATACATGACCATCTACCTGTATCTCTTTCAGTAGCGGTAGTAAGCCAGAGATACCCATCTTACTATGGGATGAACGTATACACTAAATAGACATGTGTTGAACAGAAGTTGAAGAAGTAAAGAAGGAATAAGGAATAATGTGAATTGTTTCTTTTTTTTCAATTGGTAATGTTCCAACAGCAGTCGCGTCTACCACACGCACAGATCACGCACTATAGTGTGGTGCATTACGTAATCAATACAGACTGAATGAGCTAATGCTGAGACGAGTATGTCGTAGTCTAAGATCATCTTACTTGAGCATTTATCATGTTATATTTCCTGATATTCATGCATATTTCATAGGACCATAGTATCACTCACGCAAGTACCATGTCAATTCCACACGTAAGCTGAGGAGTGCTTTGCTGAATGATGCAACACAAGCTGACTGCTAAATAAATAGGCAACATATGACCCTCGAAGGGTATTCCGATTCTCACTTCCCAGATTCGAAGTAGGACCTAAAGTAAGATCAGGTGGAACATACTTGTCCGGTGGATTGGTGAGTGGCTGCTCGAAAATAGGAGATGCATATGAGCTACAACAAAGTAGCTGACAATTTACTGTTGAAACCCCTTGGAAACCGCAGTTCGCTTTATCATACTTTTTCTTATTCGACGCAGCAACCATTTCATCTCATGCTAAACCACCTCCTGATGCCCCATATGATGTTGTTCCAGTACATATGAGTTTTGTAGATTGGATCCCAGCAATATGCTCTACATGTAAGTCATCGTATATAATTTTATATTGAATATTACTCCAGATCCCTTCCTTTGTGCTCCGAAGTGTAAAGGTAGGTAAAGCTAATAATTCACATGTGTTTTGAATTTAGTGGGGTTCTTGATTACTTCTCTTCTCGATAAATCACATCTTAGTGCAGCTTTCTCAGGTGATAGTTGGGGAGGAGATGGTCCAGCTGCTGTAAGAGCTAGAGTAGTTTTATTTATCGGAGTAGCTTTAATGGCTGGTGGTTTAGCTGGAAGTTTAGTAAGTCTTCCTTATTCTTTGGAAAGACCAAATCAAAGCGTTATATTTGCTATTCAATCTATGTTTTGACTCTGTCAGAATTGATTTTCTGAATTATTGATTTATCATTAGACCGTCCTTATTCTCAAATACATTATTACAGAATATACCGAATACCTTTATTATGGAATAATGAATGTAGCTATGAATGGCGGTATGATGATTTCGTGAGTTTCAGATTTTAATGTCCTTGTTTAGTAGTAATAAAACCCTGACATGGTGTTTGATCTCAGAGCTATTGTATTATGGGTATCTCAGAGTGGAAGTGACGAATATGAATATCAATTGACTGTATAATTGGATATTCATTCATGTATCAAGTTGTAATCAAGGAAGGAGTGAAGTGGGAGAAGAAGGCCACCTGGATCATCTGACGAGAGGATACGAAAAATGATCATCATGCATAGTATGACTATAGGACTAATTTCAAGATAATCAAGGATATAAAGGATATGCATGGTGTTGACAGTCATCAAGATAGAAAAGTATCAATCAAGCCGCTGGAATAGCAGAATTACATTGATCTTTTTGAGCCGAACAAGCAGCTACAGAAGAATCACCACTTCCAGAATTAGCTACATTTGCACTAAGATTTTGAACAAAAGAGAGAATGGAATTAGCTTATTGATAATTTCGATAGAATTGATCCAAAAAAACCAAAAAAAAAAAAAAAGAAAAAAGCTCACCATCCATTAAATTGTTGATCACATGATCTTTGAAAAGCAGCACTAGAATTAACAAAAGTGTCATTTTTTACTTGAAATGGTCTATCTCCTCCGATATTAATTATAGGAGTAGCTGAAATTCCATTTAATGATCCAGTAAAAGTTTGAAGATTATTTTCGGTCGTCTGTAATTATAATTTATTCTTTGATCAGCCTTTACCTGAAGGGCAATTGTGAATAAAATACTACTCACGGATCCTGTGCCTACTGCTCCTATTACGTTTCCTGCTGTGTCGTCTGCTACTTTACTAGAGTTGTCATTCGCAACGGTGTCAGTGACATTTCCACCGATATCGCCAATCGCATTAGAAGCAGTAGTGTTGCTAGTAACATTCGCCTCTTTGTTGGTGGTGTCGACAGTACCTGTAGTAATGTTTGCTCCGGCATTGACATCGCCAGTAGCAATGGTAGTAGTGTTTTCAGCAGCAGCAGCAGCAGCTTCTCCTGTTCCTGTTCCAGTTCCAGTGCCAGTTGATTGTATGCCAAAAGCAGTCTCAAGCTAGATTGGTAATATGTATTAATCATTCGATGCACATCAAAACAATAAGCAAAGCGAATGAAATACTTACTCCACTTAACCAAGCATCTGCAAATCCTTGATCACGCTGTAAATTACCAACAGCAAGTTGATTATCTAAATCAGCAGCGACTGTTTTACACTAAAAAATCAATCCCTTATTAGCTATTATCAAATAGTAAAGAAAAAAAGGAGTACACAATGGAAAAAGGACTAAAGGGGACATACAGTATCTCTAGTTGCAGCTGATTTGGCACAAGCATTTACGAATGTATCGCACATGAATTGAGTTATGATTGAAGGATTAAGAGCTGTACCGTGATTGAAATTGGTTTGATCGGTCTACTCAGGATAAGCATGTTACATTAAACTATTCTGTACAGATTGGTAGATAGAAGAGGCATGGTATGAACTTACAGGCTCAAAAGAAAATTCATCAGCCTTTCTACCTTCTAAACCAGCTGCAAAAGTCATGGAAAAATCCGTACATTGTCCTACGTCAATACCGGCTACCGCAGCGTTATTGCTACCCTATACGCAGGAGTGGCATATGAGCTTATACTTCTGCAGTAGGTGTACGGGAATAACCTACAGCGGGGGTATCAGCTCCGGTTTCGAGATTACCAGCAGTATCTTGACTAGTGCTTGTAGTAGCATCTGAGATGGTATTATCAGTTGCAGCTGGACACCCACTTGGGATGGGAGTTTCAATGCCAGTGGTGGTATCATTCCCAGCTGTCGTATCAGTTTTCAAGGTGATTCCAGCAACGGCAGCGTTAATCTCATCTTCCGTTACATCCTACATCAATCATATTAGTATACACTTTAAAAGGTGAAAAGTCGAAATGATAAGACTTTACATTAACAAGTAAAATTTGATCAAAAATACAATTATCTTCATCACAACTATTTCCTTTTGCAGTTTGATCTGTAATATCCCCAGGAGCGAAAGTACCACTTTTTAAAGCATCAATAGGATTTCCACCAATAGAAGCAATTTGTTTAGATAAATTTAAAGTTATATTTTTATTTATATTTTTTGCTCCTTCTGAAGCTGGATCTTGATGTTGTGAAATTTCTCCTATTTCAGGATTTACAGTTGTTTCAGTACTATTAAGAACCAGTTTTATATTAGTTTATTCATTTTCAAAATTGAAAGGTATAAATCGATCGATAACTTGGGAAACAAAATGAAAAACAATCGAATAACTAACCATAAAACACTAGCTAATCCAACTTGACCTGTATTTCTTTCAAGAGCTCTATAAGTTAATGCAGCTGTCATACCTTCTATATCATTTGAAGCTTTCGCATTAGTGAATGCTTGATCTGCTATAGCTTGTTGTAAACAATCTGTATTTTTAACTTGACCTTGTCCTGCTGAAGCAGCTGCATTTCCAAGAAGACCAAATACCCTATGAAACAAGGTATGATTAGTCGAAAAATATAATAATAATAATGTACATTCTTGGCATATTGTATACATGATAGAGAAAGACTTACGGATCGATAATAGCTAATGGATTATCTTGTTGTAGGAAAGTTTGAACTGTAGTCAAAATGCTCGCATGGGATTTTTCTAAAGAAAAATCGTCAGCTATGGTCTGCCGCATTGAAAATCGAACAGTATGACAAAGCTAACCTTGTGGAACTTCTCTTTTAGTGAGTTTGTGAATTGGTGAAGCATCGGTCTGACTGGCAAAACCGGCTAAAATAGGTAAAAGAGCTAAAAGGGATTGAAGATGCATGTTGAATAACAGGTTAGTCAAAAGTTGTCGGGATAACGAAAAAGAAGAGATATCAACTCGATAAATGCTTTTTTAGGTGCTAGTATGGAAGGATATAGCGATGATGAATAACGATATAGAACAAATTGAAGCAGAAAAAGAAAGAGCAACCAGTGCCTTTCTAGAGTATGAAGTAAAGAAAGAATGAGCGTGAAGAAGGATAAGAAAACAACGATGAGTAAAAGACCTTGTCAGTACGTTTTATACACTTCTACAATCTTGTGAGAATCAATGAGCAGTAAACGACTTGCATAGCTTAACGATCTGCTCTTAGTCCTGAGGAGTCAATCAAGTTGAAGTTTAGAGTGTCGATAAGATTCCTTATTTCATTTTAATAGAGATTTCAGTCCATATCCGAAATCTCCGAAATGCGTCGCGGTGATAGTTGTACATGGTAACGATTCACAACATAGTTACGTGTACCTGGCGATTAACTCGGATCTTCGGCTCCTAAAGTAATCATCGTTGTCAAGCTGCATAAGAAGGATAGAGTGTAGTGTGTTTATGTCATTGGGCTGTCCACTGACAGGCCATTACATTCGACTATTGTTCCCGTTGTGCAGGTCGGCAGACATGTCTGGACTAACAATTAATCCATCACCTTGACAATTGATTTGTAGTGTTACGCACGCAACCGTGCTAGATTGAAAAGCGCTAGGACCGTTGAGTTTAGCAATGATAATGAAGACTTAAGCAGTAAGCTGTAAATGAATATTCATGGGAGGTAGATTTTGTTGACAGATGAAGTACGCCTACGCTTCGTTGTTAGGCATGACAAAGGGGGAAAGCTGATCACACGCGCGCCTACTCAATCGAACCGAGATTTCGAGATTTCATGTTTTCAAAGTTCAAATGACTTTGATTATCTATATATCTGTGATATAGAAGACAATACCGTATATTTATTATCTCTTGATCACCTACACATACAAATCATCCCTTTTACGCCTACCATCTTACCAGTTGTACAATGCGTCCTACATCGATAATAGCAGGAGCTTCTAGATTACCTTTGACACCGAAAAGGGGTAATAAGGATTTTTACAAAGGTTCGTAATTGAAAAATTCACTTTTATCATTTATTCAAGAACTTGTTTCACAGCGAGTCATATTGATTTTTGAATATTGAATATAGGTACTGGTCAATCTCGAGTACCAGGAGGAGGTCATCGGACTGGACCACCAGGTGTACATGTAGTTAAAGGAAAAGCGAAATATAGAGTTTTAGATGAAAAAGTTAGAGTATTCGTTGGACCTGGTTCGAAAGTATTAGAAGAAACTGAGGTAAGTTAAAATTCATTTAAATCATGTTATAATTTCTTGAAAGGTTTTGGTCAAATTTCGATCTTATGAATTATTGAGAAGGGAAAAAAAACATTGACTCATTGATCATTATTAATTCAAATAGTTAAGACCTTATGTTGGTACTCAAGAAATGATAGATTCTTCAAAAGGAATAACTAAATTTTTTAATCCATATTCAAAATCTTCTTCTTCAAGACCTAAATTTCCATCTTTTTCACCTATGCCTTTACCACCTAAAATTCAAACCCAAACAACAACAACAACATTAGAAGGTGGTGAAGAAGAAATAATTGGTAAATTAAATAAAAAACATTTTACAAAATTTAGTAAAAAATATCAAAATTTAAATTGGGAAGAAAAACAATCTTTAATAATGCAACATAGACGTGAATGGTTTGAAGCTATGTCAAATGCTTATGGTGGTGGTAATGTAATTACATCAACACATGAAGAACAACAAACTCAAGAATTAGAAAATCGTTCGAATCAATCAATGGAACCACAACCTACTGTATAAATCATTTGTACTCATGCATATATGACATCACAATATCATTTTGATCATTCTGGTGTGGTGAACATTTTCGTTATTGACATGTGTGGAAGAACAATACTTGGAGTGATTCAATAATAGGCAGAGCACACCAACAACATGCATGATTAATTTATTAAAATTGTATATACACCTTATCTAACATAACTTTCACTTTAACTAGTAGATGCACCAACGGCCTATCATAATACGTCAAATTAGCTTTTATTCTTTGATTTTCGTCTCAAGCAAAAGAAAACTTACCAATCTCTTTAGATGTTCCATGAAAACTTGTAAACTGACATCATCTGTGAAAATAGCTTGACCTCCACCAGAATTACCATATCCACTTCCAGATTGATGAGTTGTAGAAGGATTTAATTTTGAAAGTAAAAATCTAGCTTGTGATCCACCTTGATCACAAACTATATATCTTGGAATTGGATTTCTATCTTCTAATAATTCTTGTGCATCAACAATAGGTGCTTCTAATAATTCTTTGAAATTTGCATAATCTTCTTGTTCTTGATAATTTGCTTTTCTCCATTGTGCAACTGTTTCTCCATGGAAAATTAAAATATGGAAAAAAGTATCTAATAATAAAATAACATCAGGTCTAATTGAAACTGAATCCAATAAAACAGGATGAGGTTCTGTATCGAATCCATATGACATTAATGTAGGTTGAATCATGATTAACGAATTATTGACGTCGGCATCATTCAATACGTGCCTAAAACAACATGGACCTTCAGTAAAAACCTTAATTATTTCAAGCGTATCAAAGCAGACATACCTGTAGAATGCAGTTTCATCTGGAGAATTATTGAAGACTTGCAAAAATTGACTTCGTCGAAGATGGAACATGAATTGAGGATAAATACTGAAATTTGGCGAAAGTTGGAAAGATGTCGGATCTTCTTTTCTGTAATCGGCAAATTTCTGACACAGTCGGATAAGCATTCTATCCAACCATCTGAGTACATCTGGCGAATCATCGATCTCAGCTTTGAAGACTGCAATTCTAGCCATGAGTACAGCAGCAGCTTCTTGATCGAATGAAGCGGCAATAGATGGATGTCCACCTTCTTGGAAGGTTCTTGATATGGTCGTTACTCTCAATCTATATTGACCCGATGAGTGTTGATAATGGGTGACAAATTGAATCAAACCAGATTGATTTGGTGACAAGGCTTGTCCAGCAGGTGTAACTACTTCGAAATATACCGCCAACGAGGTCTTTGGTGTAAGCGAACAAACTTTCCAAGCGGAGGTTTGACCGATACCAATTTCGGTTTCCCCGACACATTGGGA
Source organism: Kwoniella pini CBS 10737 (assembly GCF_000512605.2). Classification (NCBI taxonomy): domain Eukaryota; kingdom Fungi; phylum Basidiomycota; class Tremellomycetes; order Tremellales; family Cryptococcaceae; genus Kwoniella; species Kwoniella pini. Next base: position 1,812,448 of record NC_091719.1, on the reverse strand, counting down.
TTTCTTGTTGGCTGAGATGACATGACCGATAACTCCCGAGATTTTGAGTTCTTTAGTCGTCTGCAAGACAAGTATCAGCAACCTTTCCGAGTCAATCTAAGGATCGCACACACCAGAACGTCGAAAGTACCGTTGAAACCCATCTTCAGGTATCCTTGCTCATCTTTGCCGAAAGTTCGTAAGAAACTCTGCTTGAAAATGGCAGTCATGAAAGAATCGGAGATAATCATGAAACCGTTCGTGGCGTTGGTGAGCGATTTCATCTCGAGTAGACCGACTTGATCAAGACATCCAGCGTAGATATCAATGGCGTGACCGTTTGCAGAAGCTCGCTTAGAGAGACCCTCGTAATACTGCATGTATGGCTCAATTAGCATACCTCTCAATCAGATTGTACAGGTGCAACTCACCTTAGTAGCTCTCTTAAAGTGCTTGACGCTATCTCGATCGATATCGTGATGGGATCTGATGGGTTCTCTGAGTTCTGGACTGACGACCAAACCTGGCCCATCGGTGGGGGGACCTCCAGAGAAGAGCATAATTCTAGCACCGGTATTCGGGAAAGCAGACTAGCGTGGACGGATCGCTCTATTAGCACTAGGGAAGCTGGAGTAGCAAGGAAGGGAAAATTACCCACCTCAAGTAAAGCAGTTGCTACACCTAAAGCTACACCAGTACATCTAAGAGGTCTCTTGTCTTGATCTACGGGCCAAGGATCTCTTTGTAGATTCTCGAGAATATTGGTAAGTTGGAACTCGCAGCTTTCTACTGATTGAAGGAATTTGGAAGCGGCTGGAGCAGGAATTGGTTGACCTGGTCTCATTGGTTGAATAGGTCTGTTTGAAGGGTTCAACCCTAGCATATCGGCAATTTGTTTAGGTTGATAATCCTTTGATCCTCTGAAAACGTATGCTTTGGGACAGTCCGCATACGCGAGTTCGTGGACCATAGCCTGTAATCAAATAACACTGGAGTCAGCTCCGGGTGGAATGTTTGTAAAAACGACAATGGGAGGTATGGTACGCACCATTGTACCGAAGGTGATTAATCCAACCAACGCATTAGGAGGTAAAAGACTCAAAGAAACCACCAGAGTCTCTCTCAGAGCTTTCAACTCATCTTCATCTACACAAGTATCCACAATGTAGAGAAACACAGGTGGGATTTGAGCAGGTCTAGATAACGTATATTCGATAGTTGTAAATTTGGGTAACAATTCAGGGGGAAGATTATTAGGTGAAAGATCTTGGTGATAATGTTGAGGGAAAGGGTTTCTCTGAAGACAGAATGGGCAAATCCACATTTTTCCTCTAACGTCCACTTGACTTCGAATCCATCATTAGTCAGCCTCATGGTTCGAAGTGCGGAAACAAGACAGCTAATGGAAGTGGAGTGCGAAGATAGGATTAACTCACCAATAAGGGTTTAGAATAGCCTTACATGATCCTTTACAAGTGACTGGTTCATACATCACTGGAGGTAGATCTTCTCTTTCTTTCAAGGGAGTATAAAGAGCAGAAATTGGGACGACGGTACGTGTAGCTTCAATACGACTGGATGGCCAGACATTCCATGAAAGTCTGACACCTATGGCCATCTTTCCATATTAGCTCTTCTTCCCAGCAACGAAGTCATGCTGTATCTGCACGCACCATCTTTGTCCTCGACATCCTCAAATCCAGGTCCGTTCATGTTGTATGTATATTGATCCAGTGTGATGTTGAAAAGGGAAGATTGCTATCTTATCTGGGAAATTGATGAATTCAGCTTGTCATTGACTGAATGAATGATTCGTTGGAGAGGTATCAGACAGGTTCCACGCCGCGTCTAAGATTGTTGCCTTTGATGGTATGGAATCGATGGTATATAATTTTTGTATTACAACAGGAAACAACAAATCCTTGTTCGTATAACGGCTAGTATGACCGCTTGTCACTTCTGCCCTAACAGGTTGTAAGTTGCGCGGTAGATCAGAGTTCGATTCTCTGACAGGGAGTTTCTTTTTGGATCCTTGTTGTATAAGTTTTAAGCACGATTATTTTATCTTTCGCTTCCAGAGTATATTACGGAAACGCAGTTGCTGAAACGGAGGGACCGGTTTCGAGTAGGTGACACCCTTCACTCGGATTCCGAAATATCGAAAATAGATTCATCTCTTCTCTTGCTCTATTATACATTACGAAGACTCGTCGCGCTTCATGGAACACGAATGACAAAGCAACTTGCTTATTATGCTTCAAAGTTATTTTGGATCATGATGACAGATTACAGCTAAACGCGTAAACACCTCCACGGTAACATTATCAGTAAGTATCTATCTAGTTAAGCTGTTTGCGCGAAATGGGCAAAGTGAAGAGGAGAATATAAAATACGTATTGAATGTTTCCCGTTGAATTCGTAATCTATTCGTCAATTCATCATTTGACCAACTTTTAGCGAGACTATCTCAAGCTCAAAAAATACTGATAATTACTGAATCGCTAACGATATGACATCGGAAATACCAACAATTATGAAAGCGGTAGTTGAAGATCAAGCTGCAACTTGGGTCGAAATCAAGCAAACTTCTATACCCGAGCCAGGAGACAATGAAGTTCTGATCAAAGTTGAATATTCAGCTCAAGTGAATTGTCTGGTTTTGTTTTTGTTTCTGTCGTCATCAGGGTTGGTAAGATGAGATTGACAGATATACCTTTTGATATTTACAGAACCCAAGTAATTTGAAACTTGCTGCGTTCATATCGATTGAAGATATGACTCAAGGATGTGATTATGGTGGAACCTGAAATTGAATTGGTTCATATCAATTTTTTTCATGTTACTTGGTTAAAGTGAGTTTTTTTACAAACCTTTTGTTCGTATCAGAATTACAATTGAACATGTATAATTTTGGGATTTAATTGAATGAAAATTTTCTTTACTTTAGCTAAATATATATTTTTTTCCCTTTGGTGTGTTGTTGATAAGGAAATTAATTTTTAGCCTAAAACACCTGATACTAATATGATAATTCCTGTTGTTCCAGAACTTGCTGTTTTTGGTAAAGAATATCTCTCAAGAACAGCAAAATTGATTTCGTCTAATGGTCTCAGAGCGAATCCTATTGATTTGAGAAATGGTTTAGAATCAATTTCGCAAGGTTTGTAAAATCAAATGGTATGTTCGAAATTGTTATCAATCAAATCCAACTTCTTTTATCGCTGTGCTGATTCTAAGTGGAATTTATGTAGGAAGGAAAAGTATCTGGAAAAAAGATATTCAACAAGATTGCTTGAGCTCGTTCTCTGACTGAGGCGTTCTATTTACCCCAAGAGTATTTTGTTTAATTCCTTACTGCTTTGTCTTCCAGGACAACTTCGTGTATGTGAGAGAATGTATATGATTGGTTCTGTCAGAATGACATTGAATACAGCGCAATGCTATTATCATACAAGATCTCCACGCGAGTGGTATGATTCGAAGCATCGAATGACACTTAAGTACCAAATTGATACATGATGAGTGGGATGACTGATTGACCAGTTCAGCCTAAAAATCCCGTATCTACGGCGACATGCCACATTAGTTGATAAGAGTTGAATATCACTCCAATACCCATCATGAGAGACAAGATTGCAGCAAGAAGAAGACTTGCAGGATTTACTGCATTATTATATAAAGTATTATACCCATCGAATAATGCCTTTCTTTCGACCTTCTCCAATTTCGTCTCCTCCGATCCAGAATCTCTGCAATGCCCTAGGTAAATTTACACCCTCATATTCTTCTGTACCTTCTTTGAATCTGATCCCATTTTCGATGAGAGCGACCAAGAGTCGAGGTATAGCAGCCGCAGTACCATTTAAAGTATGCGCAAAAGGTAATGGCCCATTATGTCCTTCTGCTGGTGGGGCGGGAGGAGTATTAGGCGCTGATTGTGAAGAACCCGAAGAAGGTGATGGTCGATATGTAATTGATAATCTTCGTGATTGGTAAGTTGTACAATTCGAAGTTGAAGTGATCTGTATGGAAAATTATAATTAGTGGAGGACACTAGATTTGCATAAGAAGATCAAATACGTGAAAATATTTTACTCACCTCACCCCATTTACCTCTTCCAGGCATCCAAGCTTCCATATCATATTTTCTAAAAGCCGAAGCACCTAATTCTTCAGTAGGCATATCTAATACTCTAACACTTAAACCTAATCCTTTAGCTATTTCTTTTTGTACTTTTCTAATTTCTTCCATCATTTCTTCACTTTGATTTTCAGAAGTAACAGAAAAAAGTTCAACTTTTGTAAATTGATGTACTCTATATAAACCTCTTGTATCTGAACCTCTTGCACCTGCTTCTGCTCTAAAAGCTCTACCTACACCAACTATTTTTTTAGGTAAATCTTCTTCATTAAATAATTTGTTTGAAAATAAACCTGATAATGGAATTTCACTAGTTCCTGCTAAACATAAATTTGGTCCATTTCCACCACCACTTTGCGAATTGGTTAAATGATAAGTTTGAGTTGAAGGATTTGAAGAAGAATCACGTGGTTGAAATCCACATCTCCAAGCTATATCTTCTTTTATTACATCTGGAGGTAAAACAATTTGAAATCCATTTTTGATTGCAATTGATAAACTATATTGAATTAATGATTGTTCTAATAAAGCTAATATTCCTTTCAAGTAAGGCCAAGATGATCCCGTTGTATTTGAAGAAGCTTCTCCATCTAATAATTCATAATAATTACAAAAATTAACATGATCCAATTTATCATTCGCTATTTCCTTTGAAATTGTTGGAGAAGGTCCGAAAGTTTCTAATGTTATAGCATTTTCTTCTGAACCAATTGGAACATCTGGATGAGAAAAGTTAGGTAATAATAAACTTAAATCCAACAATTCATTCTCAGTTTCAGTCAAATTAAGTTCATAATCTTTTATACGTTTCTTAATTTTCTTAGCTTGTTCTTTCAATTCTTCTGAATCTCCCACTATTCCTGTTCGTATTAAAGAACCGATTTCTTTTTGTTTAGCTCTGATTGTTGATAACTTTTGTAATAATATTAATTGAGTTTCACGTAATCTAGCAATATGAAGTAAATGATCTGGTTTCAGAGGGGAAGCACGTCGTATAGCATTCAAAGTTGTATATCCTGGATCGGAAAGTAAGGAATTATAATCCAATCGAGGTTTTGGTAGCGTCGATGACGCTAGCGTATTACTTCTACTATTTTGGGAAGATGGTGATGGTGATGATGGGGGATTGCGAGATGCAGGGGGCGGAGCAGGTGGTTTGACACCTAGCAAGGGACCCTTGAGTGGAACTTGGGAAGCATATTGTCGTACTGCAAATCGGATGAAATAAAGATCAATGATGAGATGCAATTCTAATTTTGGCTAAAGAGCTTACTATTCTTTAACCTTCCTACACTGACTCGTCGCATCTTTCAGATTCTCGCGGTGATCAGAAACAAATATACCTATAGAGTTGCACTAACAAGATATAAATCATATATATATAGTATTTCATGATTAGATTTCAACTTTTTGTGATTACACCTATCCTAACACGCGATAAGCGGTATGTTCCGGTTAAATCAAATCTATCCTTTTATTTATCCATTTCATCAGACTGTGTTCTTGCAGGGGTGATCAGACTTGTGGTAATAGTATGAACATGCATGAGCATCTGTCATCTTGACAGGTGAGAGGGATTATCCGTTATGTACAGTCTGGTAGAAGAATATAATATGACGTGACTTACCAATGATATGGAGGGCTTTTAAGACAAAAGACTATGTTGTGATCGGTTGACCCGTGATTAACCATGTCTCACATTCCGCCTTATAACCGCAAAGGGGATATTCCCATGTTACTCTCCCAGGTCCAATTTATTGGAATATGTCCATAGAATTGTTTGGGGTTCTTACCATAAGGGAATATGAGAGAGGTCAGATCTGGTTGTTTTCTTTGAATATCCCTTACAAGATACCCAATCACGAAGAGATTTGTGATCGCCCGACCATTAGCGTGTCTTGTCTAGGCTGTTAGGACTGAACAATGTCGGACTGAAAGTACCGCATCCCGCATACCGCATACCGCTTCCTTGTTTTCGTGTCCCGTACCACAGATCAAGAGCTTGACATCTTGAGGCAAAACTGCATAATAACTGTACCATCGAAGTATAAAGCACGTACTACAGTCTGCAACCTATACCCATTACCATACCTGAATTGAAAGTGATAAACAATCTACCTTAATATTGTTCTCATGAGTAGTAATCGTTATTATTATTATACCTTACGGCACTTTTTATGGAATTTGGGCTTGAGTTTATTACAGCTTAACTGCATAAAAATACCTTATTCAAGCTTAATCGGACCGTAAGAAAAGGATCAACTGATTATTTCATTTTTCGTTACCGGACATAAAAAAAGAAGATTCCCATAAATTGTTATGCAGTGTTGAGAGGTACTACAAGGAAGTCATCAAGAGGGTCTTTTGTATAATTGGATTAAGAGAGTAGCATTTTAGATCATAAATACTGTAGAACTTTAGGATGAACATAAGATAGTAGATTTGCATTCGTCACGGCCGGTCAAATTGTAGATCACTTTAAAAGATTAGATCATAACATATTCAGGAAAAATAAATTAATAAATTAGTTAAATTAGTAATTAACAACAATGTGGTCTCCTTATCCTACTTCATTTCATCAACTTCAGCAAAATATCACTTGGCAACAATCTCATTCTCAATTCCAACAACAACAACAACAACAACAACAACCACCACCACAAGACGAATCATCAACAATTCATCCATTATATAATTCATCCGACTCGATACAACGTGAATTGCATCAGAATAATAACATGTCTTATCATTATGAAACCGAAGAATATTCACAATCTCACGGAGCAGGTCCTTCATCTCATCATACCCATACACCAACTTCAACAGGTTTACATGATACTCAAAATGGTTATTTTGATGGGTTAAATAACACTAATTCCGTACATACACCATTAGAACAACCTCCATATTCTCAACAACAACAACATCAACATCATCAACCATGGTTCTCATCTAACAATCAACAACAACATTATAATTCATCATCTACTCCATTGATTAATCCTTATCCACCTGTTACTGGAATCAATTCGACTAATGAGAATGGTCACTCAGATGCTATTTCAAGGATTTTATCGAGTACACCATGGCATGAGAATCTTTTTCCATTTACACTCGATGTACCACCACCAGCTGAAAGTGGATTACATATGAATATTAGATCAAATGAAAAGGGGAAAGAAAAAGAATATCAAGGTGATGAATGGAAGTCCGAAGAATTTGAACGTGAAGTATCTAAAAGGGTTTGGCAAGGTTTGGAAATTGGACATAGAGGTAATGGAATACAAGTTGATGTGGAAAAGGGAAAAGAAGAGGTGAGTGTTTTATACCTAAACTCAAAAGGTTCTTAAGGAATGATGATTAAGTAGAGGGGATAAGGCTGGTTTTCTTATTACCTGCCAATGCTAATACATCTTGTAATAGCTAAAAATCTACCTAAATGAGATAATATCTCTTCTTCACCCATTCATTCCTGATCAAAATTCGAATCGTATACCTTCTCCACCACCTCCATACCTTCTTACTCGATTTGCCAAACTTTCTCAAATGATACATCGTATCCTAATTACCCTTTCTCCTCATGTCAATCCAAATTTATCACATATTTTCAATAAACCATTTATATCATCTAAATCATATCAGAAAAAGAAATTTGAAGATATGACTCCTGCAGAAAAAGAAATGGAAGTTATAAAAAAAAGAAGAGATGCTTTGATTGCTAAAGCTCAAGCTGCTACTGCTGCTTCCTCTACAACAAATAACAACGGTGTAAATCAAACTAAATCAAGTGGATCTAATACGAATGGTCAAAATACAAATCGAGATTCAGGAGGAGGAGAAAGTAAGAAAGCGAGATTTTCAGATATTATTCAATCAGAATCTCGATCTCAATCTCAATCTCAGTCTCCATATCAACAACCTACTTTACCTCCAACATATTCTCAATCACACGATTATTCTCATACTCACAATCATCATCATCATCAACATCACAATCAACATCAACATCAACATGGTAATCATCATCATCATCAACATCACAATCAACATCAACATCAACATGGTAATCATCATCATCATCATCATAATAATCATGATTTCAAAAATCAAGAGAATTTATATAACGAAGAATATTCAACAATATATGATCAATCAAATCAAATTAATTCTTTATCAGCATTAACTGAAGCTTCTTCTTTGATTTCTCCAAATGAAAATAATCAATTAAGAACAAATCAAAATTATTCAAAATTAAATGAAGATGATAAAATTTTAGATATTTTCAATCATCAAAATATTAGTGTAAATCATAATAATAATAATAATAATGATAATAATAGTATTAATGTTGAATCATTCAATATTACAAGATGTCATGGATGTGGAGCAAATGTAACTAATGAATGGATGAAAGGTCCTGATGGACCTGATAGTTTATGTGATTTATGTGGAGTAAGTTTAATTTTTTTTCATTGTAAGAAAGTTATTAAAATGATTAAAAAAGAACCCAAAAAAAAAAAACAAAAAGCTAAATTAAAATTTGATTGATCCTTTAAATAGCAACATTATGCAAAATTATTAGCTAAAAAAGATATAATAACACCTTTACAAAATTCAAATATAAATGATTTTAATTCAAATTCAAATTCAAATTCAAATAATAATTGGAATGATTCTGAATATAATTTCAATTATAATCAAAATCAAAATCAAAATCATCAAGGACAAATGAATAATAATAATAATAATCAACATAGAAATGAAATGAGCGTTAGTGCTATTGAAACTTAATTATTAAAAAAAAAAAAAAGTCTTATTTATAATTTAGTATATTGTTTTTGAAATAAATATAGAGATCAATTCAATAACAGTAGAAAGATCAATAGTTGTCATTCATTTATAAAATCATTAACAATTGTTATAATCACTTTATGTATTCTGTCCGGACGACATAATGTATGCATGTAAAATGTTTAAAATAGAGAAGGAAATTTCATAATAATTAAAATATGATAAAAATAAAATAAATGCTTAAATTTATAAAGTATAATGTCTTAAAGACCATAAAAGTACAGTACCTCTTTGATTTCCTACACTTAAATATTCACCTGAAGGTGAAAATCCAGTTGAAGTAATTCTACCAAGTGGTGTATTTGTTGTTGGCCAATTTGAAAATGCTGTTCCACTTGGAAGATGATACTAAATCAAGGTGAATCAGATTGATATTAGCCTTAAAGGAAACTTGTTAAATAGGAAAAAGAAAAAAAATCGAAGATTGAAACTCACCATCTTTAAAAGATCTTTTCTACCTTCACTTGTGGTTACCAAAATTTCATTTGAAGGATGAAATGATAAACAATTTATTGACATTGTTAATTGTTCTAATGATTTATAAGGTTCAGGTTGAATTTCTGAATAATTATTGTTTTCAGAATTGATTGGATTTAATGAAGTAGAATCATATAAATTGACTATTCCTGTTCTTGATCTATCAAAAGTAAAACATTCATTGTTAGTATATATCAATCAAACTCTAAAAGTAGTGAAGTTTTAACGCGGGAAAATAAAAGGAAAAATCTTACTCACCCAATTGCAGTATATTTTCCATCTTTACTAGATTCTAAAATTGTACCTCCTAAAGCTCTATCATCTCTCCATTTAGATTTAATTCTCCTTTCACCAAGATCCCAAACTTCTATTTCAGCACCATCACGTCCACCTAAAACACTAAGATTTTTACCATCTTTACTCCACATTAAATCACTTGAAGTTCCACCTCTACCTGATCTTAATTCAGCTACTATACCACCTGCACCTCCACTTGACCAATCAAGTATACTTATTGCACCTCTTCTTCCAGCTACAGCTAATAATGTACCATCAGGAGAAAATGCATGACGATGTAATGAATTTGGAGAAGAAGGTGTATCCATTGAACCAAATAAATTTTTAGGTGAACGTAAACATTTTTGAGAAGCTAAATCGTATGTATAGTAAAAAGGTCTATTTCCTACTAATAAAAGGGAAGAACCTGATGGATGAAATGTTGAACGAGAAAGTGGAAGAGAAGGTATGTGAAGTGTCATTAAAGTTGGATTAGTATGTCCGTCAATCTAAAAAAGATGAATTAAAAAAGTTAGATTTCTTGTCAAATCCGAATCAAAATGTATCTACTCACATTGAAAAATCTAACTCTTCTATCTCCTCCTGCGACAGCCATTACGCCAACTTTTTCACTAGGATGCCAAGCGAAATCTACTACTCCCCCACCTGCATTCGCAGCTTCCCTCTTACCGGTCGTTGGATTTTGTTGATTTGCATTACGCATTCGTTGTAAATCTATATGTCCTTGAGGTAAAGCTGATCTTGAAGATCCGGAAATTGTAGGAGCTATAAATGATTTTGTAGAAGTGAGAAGAGATGATAAAGATGGTGTACCAATAGCTGTACGTTTTCTAGCCCATTCTGGCGGTGGGTGTAAACGTTCGAACCTTTTCAAGGGTGTGTTTATCAGTTAAAGACCCTCAATCGAAAGAAATGATTTGTAATGAAAAGGCGATCTAACTTACTGTTCTCTTAACCTTTCTTGTAGTTCCTTTCCACCTATAGCTTGACTAGTTTCTCCATTTTCAAGTTTCCTTTTTTTACCTCTTTCCAATTTTCTTAATCTTCTATTTTCACTAGGATCAATACTTATTAAATCATCAGAAGGATCATTCCAAATAGCTTTTTTCTTTCCTTTCAATTTTTCTTGTTCAATATCCATATCATAAATATCATCAGGTAATGAAATAATAGGTTTATCTTTGGAATTTTCTTCTGTTATATCAGGTGAAGATGATCTTGATGAAGATGGTGATGCTGCTCTAAATTCATTTTCACTACCACTTCCACTCGAAGAAGATTCTGCATCTGACTCAACATCTTCTTCTCCATCATCGGAAGATATTTGATCATCTGGCAAATTATCTAAATCAAAGTTTTCCGCTATTGGCGCATCAATTGTGAATAGCTATTTAAATATCAATATTATAAGCTGGATTTTTTGTGTTGCAAAAAAGTATGAGAAGAAACTAACATCATTATCTTCTAGATCGCTCAATCCACCTTCACTTTGATCTTGATTATTTTCTTCCAGTCCTGCGGATATGAAAGAACCTTTGTTGTTCTTCTTTGATTTGGTTTTTTCCGCTCCGAATAAATTAGCTTCTAATTCTAATTCTTCGTCTGACTTTTCCCAATCATGCGTTATTTCCGTCGGTCGGGAACTTTCCAAATCTGATGGACGAGATCTTCTCTTCTTTTGTGCCATCTTGACTGACTTTAATTATCTATCGTCCAATATATATACTGTGAATAAGCTTGATAATTTGGATATATGACGATTCAAGCATCCCAAAAAAGTTGAATTGGTTCAGCAATTCTCAGTAAATCTAATTCTCGCTTTAATCCGGACATGCTCTTCATCTCCATTTAGACGGAACCAAATATTCTTCCCCCCACCCCCCTATGTAACAGTTTAAATACTTTCTCAGAGTAGTAATGTCATCTTACGATTATACATTATTTAGATTGAACAAGGTAAATGTCATATAACCCTTTCATCTCCACTCACTTACTTCCTTTAATCCCTCCATACGATATCTTACCTACCATGTCTGCAATCGAGAAATACGATATACCTCAAGTGAAAAATCTTGATAAATGGCAAGAAGTTGAAAAATCTTTTCCACCTTTGAAGAATGATTTATTACTTCGAGCTGCTAAAGGTGAAGAGACTGAACGTGCACCTGTATGGGTTATGAGACAAGCTGGAAGATATCTTCCTGGTTAGTAGTTACGTTTCTCCTTTCCGTAAAATTCATCTTGGGAACCACGATCTAGTTCAATTCATCATCATATCAATTTGCTAGTTTTCGTTTTTATTCGTTTTAAAAGCTAATTCAATATTTTATAGAATTCCTTGAAGTAAGAAAATCACATTCATTTTTTGAATGTTGTCAAACACCTTCAATAGCTTCTACATTAACTTTACAACCAATTGATAGATATTCAAAACTTGACGCTTCAATAATATTTTGTGATATTTTAGTCATACCCCAAGCATTAGGTATGGAAGTTTTAATGGAACCTTCAAAAGGTCCTGTTTTACCAAAACCTTTAATAAATCCTGACGACATTAAAAGATTAAATAAAAATGTTAACGTTGAAAAAGAATTAGGATATTTATTTGAAGCTATAACTTTAACTAGAAAAGGATTATTAGGTAGAGTACCTTTAATTGGATTTTGTGGTGCACCTTGGACTTTAATGGCATATATGTGTGAAGGTGGTGGATCAAAAACTTTTGAAAAATCAAAATCTTGGTTATATAAATATCCAAAAGAATCAAAAGAATTATTAAGAATAATAGCGGATGTTTGTGCTGATTTATTAGTTGGTCAAGTACTTGCTGGAGCTCAGGTTAGTTTTTTTTTCTTTATCAAATTCATTCATCATCTTTTGATGGGGGAAGATCGATTATCTTTTTTTGATTTAATTCCTGATAATGTTTTCTTTGGATTTAAATCTCCAGATGTTACAAGTATTCGATTCATGGGCAGGAGAATTAACACCATATCAATATAAAGAATTTGCTTATCCAGCATCAATTTATATTTCTCATAAAGTTAAATCAATTTTAAAACAAATTGGTCATTCAGGTATTGCAATTACATTATTTGCAAAAGGTGCAAATTCTCCTTCAACATTTAAATTACTTTCTGATCCTTTAATTACAGGATATGATACTTTAGGATTAGATTGGACTGTTGATCCATTAGAAGTAAGAGAATTTGTTGGAACAAAAGTTAATTTACAAGGTAATTTTGATCCAACCGTTTTATATGGAGGTAAACAAGGTATAGAAAATGAAGTTAAACGTTTAAGTGAAATTTGGAAAAAAGCAAAAGGTGGTTGGATTGCTAATTTAGGTCATGGAATTACACCAAATGTTAAACCTGAAGATATGGGTTGGTTTTTAGAATGTGTACATAAATATTCTAAGAGGGATTGAATTTAAAGTTTAGACTGGCTGTATTAGTAGAATGATATTTCAGCATGTAAATAAAGCACAATTCATTCGCATAATGCTAGGAGTTATTACTTAAGCAGACTTTAATTCTTATGCTTACATTGTTAAGACTGCACGATACAAATATAGTAAAGAAGGCCTGGCTGCATAGCATTTGAATTATTTAATTACAAATATTTATATTTATATTTATATAGATAATTAAAATAATTTAATACTTTAAAAATTGCGCCGGCAAATATATAAAAAGATAGAGCAAATCGAAGTTTATAATAAAAAGGTAATCACAATCATCATCTTCTTAGCCGAAAAGATTATTGAAATGTTTAAGATCTTTCACCTCTAAGTCTTCTAGCAAGTTGAAGATCTTTAGGTTGAATTGTAACTCTTTTAGCGTGAATAGCGGCCAAGTTAGTATCTTCAAATAGAGATACAAGGTAAGCTTCGGAAGCTTCTTGAAGTGCCAAAACAGCAGAAGATTGGAATCTTAAATCAGTTTTAAAATCTTGAGCAATTTCTCTAACTAATCTTTGGAAAGGAAGTTTTCTAATAAGTAATTCAGTAGATCTGAAATAGACAAAAAAGAAATTTATTATTAGCGAATTGATTTATATTATATAAAGTGTTTATAGAACTCACTTTTGGTATCTTCTAATTTCTCTAAGAGCTACAGTACCTGGTCTGTATCTGTGAGGTTTCTTAACACCACCAGCGGCGGAAGTGGTAGTTTGTTTTCTAGCAGCTTTGGTAGCAACTATTTTGAATCAAAGTATTAGTATATTGAGAGAGAAAAAAAGGTGTTAGAAAGTAAGTAACTCACGTTGCTTTCTTGGGGCTTTACCACCAGTTGATTTTCTAGCTGTTTGTTTAGTTCGAGCCATTGTAATTAATTAAATTTGGTTTGGGTTTGGTTTGGTTTGGTATGGAGTGAATTGAATTGAAGCTTTGTATGGATAAAGAGGGAGAGAGAGGAAAGGAAAAAAAGAAAAGTTTGTATTTAAGTATATGTAATTAGATTTTTCAATTCGGTCTTTTACCTTATGACGCTCATCAAATTGATTAAATAATTCCTAAATTGATAAACAAAGCATTATAATATTTGATATGCAGGGTATTATTGATCTTTTAGTGATACGGAATTGATTATCATCACGTGATTTTAATGATTTTAATCTGATTTCTTTTTATTTTGTTAAACAAAAGATCAAACGCGTTTAAAAATTAATCAAAAGATGAAATCAATCTAAATCACCGCGGCGTTTTTTTACTTTTCATGACTTTAATGAAAACCCCTTTTGATGTGAATAAACAACCTTATGCAAAGGAAAAATGATGTAACAGAATAATTTCATGCATGGCTAATCTGGGAATGATTATTGTTTGTTGCATGGGGGACACGTTCTATTCATTACTTCTTGGCTGATTTAGAACTTACGCGCCTACATTGAAAGAGATTCTTATAAATCTTCTTTTCATATTTCCAGCTTGCCTAATCATCTCTTTCTCTATAGTTGCAGCTCAGATAATGAAGTAATATGATTGGTTAGACATAGATGCATAACATAACACCATTTCATGTATAATGATACACACTATAAATACTACTTGGTGCGTATAAGACAGTCGGCATAACTTGGGATATTTGGAGATGCGATATATTCGGAAATCTTTGGCGAGTTGTCAACAAAATGTTCATGATCATATACACATTACATTGAAGGGGTCCAAAACCAATTAAGAAATCCAGAAATCCTTCAAGCTGTAGCGCCAATGTTAACTTCGATCTTTCTTTATTTACTGATACTGATACTGATACTGATGAATGATCGCTTACCTGGACCACTCTCTTCAAAGCCTGTACTAGCATTTGTAGCGTTCTGACTAGGGCGCTTCTTTTTCTTCCTCAATTCAGGATGAATTTTGGGTAAAACTCCACCTTGAGCAATGACAACTTTTGGAAGAAGGTCTCCAAGCTCTTTATCGGTTTGGATTGCTAATTGAATATATCTAGGAGAGATTGTTTTCTTCTTATCTAAGTTAAGATATCCAATATTCAATGATTAACCATGATGATCCTCTTTATTTTGTTTCAATGAAAGGTATCTTACGATCATGAGTTGTGTCACCTGCCACTTCGAGAAGTTCAGCAGTAAGGTATTCAAGAACAGCAGCTAATACGATAAAGAAGTACCATCAATAGCAAATCAATCTTGACTAATATCGATCGAATCGAGCTTACCCATACAAATTGCCGCTGACCATTGAATGGTATGAGCGTATCGACCTCTCACGAGGTATTTTCGCACTCGAGTTACAGGGACTGGAATTCGATTGAATTATCTCACGTCAGCTCACTCAGCTACTGTTCGTTCAGATCTTTGACTTTGGAAAGATGGCAAAGTAAAAATCAAGGCGGGACGAGGTAGACAAAGGATGAAGATGAATAAGAAGGGGTAAGTTAAGGAATTTCATAAAGCTTGAGGAATGGGAAGAAATGATTCAATTACTTACAAGTCAATCCTGATTTAATAGATTTTTTCGTTCCACAACCTTTTTGTTCCATTTCAGTACGAAAATTATCAAGTCAATATAGATATTTTTCTGTGAGATATTGAAAAGAAATATTACTATTTTATAAATAACGAAATATAAATTACATTTTATGATTCCCTTTTATAATCCATCTAGACATCGAATTTGAATTGTTTTTTGATTGAATGATTAGAATCCAGTCAACCGAATATGATTATCATTATTGAATTTGTTCAATTGACGCACGGACTTTGTTGTTTCTTGTTTTTCGATCATCCAATGGGAAGTGTGAGTAATGATACTCATCTCAAGTTTGTTAGTGGCGTAACAAGTGTATACATGTATAAGCGCAAAATCCAGCGGATTAAGTTATGGTGTTTTTGGTCAATCTGATCTTTCAGAATACTTATGAACTGTTTATGATAAGAAGCTTCAGAATATGATTGATGAAAAATAGGAAAATCGACTGACCGAAGTCTTTTCAACATGCTAAACTGTACTGCCCATAAGCGATACATAAGCAGACGATAATGATAGGTAATGTAAGAAATTCGTTGTTTCCCCTTAGAGTTCAATTGTATTTTGGTCATTGGATTCTTATTACAAGACATTTAGTATCTCTTTGTTCAGGCCAGACTAAATAACGTCGACCAATTATACCAGTACCTCATACTTGGATAACATTGTAAAGTACTTTGATATGATCATCAAGTTTCTTGTATTGTCAAATTCAGATTAAGCAATGTCAGATCCTTTCGTTTTCATTATTCTTGATGATCTCAAAGGCACATTGTTTTAGTGCTACTTGTACTGATTATCATCACACCGCATAATTGCATGTAAACGAGATCATGATGATTCCAGGGATCCAGATAGGTTAATATATAGATGAGGTACATGAACATGCCTCTGTATACCTGTTGTTGCAAATAAGTATAAAGTGTCTTCCAACGATCGGGCTCGATACATGAATTCAGCATCGTTTTATCATATTAAACATCAGTTACAAGGTCTCAAAACAAAAGATTGACTGAGTGATTTTTGAATATATTTAATCTTCACATATTACACCGAGCGATACATGTCTAAAGAATGATTAAGTTGGAAGTTGAAGGTATTTGGATATAAGTTAATTGTTTCATATGAACGCTAACTATGCTTGCTCGTGCAACTGGAAAAGAAGTATCGTGAACAGGACAATTCATGTCAAGTGAACTAGCGAAGACGAAGTATAAAAAGGTAGTCTTTAATTGTATATACTATATGAATAAATACAATACAAAAACTATAGAAGAAAAGAAGCGTAACTAATCCAAACAAAGTAATAATACCTTAAATAAAAGGTAATCTTTTACTTGGAGGAAGAGTATTTGGTAACGGCCTTGGTACCTTCAGAGATAGCGTGTTTGGACAATTCTCCGGGAAGGATAAGTCGAACGGCAGTTTGGATTTCTCGAGAAGAGATAGTTGATCGGTGGTTGTATGAAGCAAGTTTAGAAGCTTCAGAAGCAATTCGCTCGAAGATATCGGAAACGAAAGAGTTTAAGATAGCCATAGCTTTGTTACTGAAGAGAGAAAAAGAAGAGTATATATTAGCAAAAGAAAGTTAAATGGAAAATGTAATATGTAAATCAAAGTATACTCACGAGATACCGGTATCTGGGTGAACTTGTTTAAGTACTTTGTAGATGTAAGAAGAGTATGATTCAACTCTCTTCTTGGATCTCTTCTTACCACCTTCCTTAGCGGGAGCGGTGCTCTTAGCGGCCTAAGTAAATAGAGGAATGTCAGTTAAAGATCAAAGTAAAGTTGAAGATTGAATGTTGACTTACCTTGGCAGGAGCTTTGGAGGCAGCAGGAGCAGGAGCTTTAGAAGCTTGGGAAGCAGGAGCTTTGGAAGCGACGGATTTAGGAGCCATTGTTAATAATGTTTGATTTGGTTTGGGATTAGAAAACGATTGAGATAAGACTTTATTGAATTTGTTTGAACTGATGAGAGAAGGGATAAAAAGGTGAAGAAGGAAATTGATGTCAAGTATTTATAAATGTTAATAGTAAATACGTGTTGGACTGGATTGATCAATGTATCAGGGTAAAAAAGAATATCACTCTCTCTATTAGTTTGTTATGATGTTCACATTATTAGGAAATCAAAGTGGCGTAGTCATTTCTTAAGGGACGCGTAACGATAAATAGATTGTTACATCATCATTTATTCATAAATTGGCAATAAATTAACCCCGAATCACCGACGTCATGATTTAAATGATCATGTCATCACTTCTTAATCAATAAATGATGATGTTAAGTGATTTTGAATGGCGTGTCAAGATCAATTCTTAGGACGTAACGTAGTTTACATGTAACTTTTAACCCTTAGTTTGTTGATTTCATTACGTCCTATCAATACACACTTTTTACCATATACCATACCCATTATACTCGGTTGAATTAACAGAGGACATTTAAATACCCCTACATCAAATTCGTTCTTCTTTTCCCCCCTTCTATCCATCCAATACAAAGCCAATCAAACAATAAACTCTTTTTTAAATTAAACCAACACCCAACCAAACAATCAAACTCATTCACAATGTCATCCGGTGGTAAAGGAAAATCCTCTTCTGAAACTAAATCTTCTTCCCGATCATCCAAGGCCGGTCTTCAATGTGAGTCTACTTCTACTTATGTTATCACTTCAACATTATGCTGATTACTTTACAACTATTACTTAGTCCCTGTCGGTCGTATCCACAGACTTTTGAAGAAAGGTAACTACGCTCAACGAGTTGGTTCCGGTGCTCCAGTCTACCTCGCTGCCGTTCTCGAATGTGAGTTTGAATCTTCCTTACTATAATCTTACCATTACATTGAATAATCATACTGATGTACTTCTTCTTTTCCTTTTAGACCTTGCCGCTGAAATCCTTGAATTGGCCGGTAACGCTGCTCGAGACAACAAGAAATCTCGTATCGTACCAAGACATTTACAACTTGCCGTTCGAAACGATGAAGAATTAAACAAACTTCTCGGTTCAGTCGTTATCTCTCAAGGTGGTGTTCTTCCTCACATTATGGCTGAACTTCTTCCAGCCAAAACCAAAGGAAAGGCTAAGGCTTCTCAAGAAGTTTAAAGAGTTACTATTATATAGTTTCTCTTATCGTTTTCATACAGTAGCTTCTCCTTTTCTTAACAATTTGTAGAGCATTTATCATATATTAGCTTCTACTTTTTTATACTTCGTTTTCGCTAGTTCTTAATTTGATTTTCTGCGAGATGCAGTTCATTGTTATAAATCAATTTATGGTTTTGATTACGCGTGCATCTGATACATACAACTGAGACATAAGCTGTGTCGAAGCATAATAATACGATTTCATTACCTGCACATCATGATACAGAGATAACTAAAGTCATCACAATTGTCAATACCTTGATGTTAAGCATTAAAGATTCATTAAAGATTCTACTAATTATGTCTATCGATAAATTATCATATGAGAATCTTCCTACTTCAAACGAATCAAGAGGTTTAAAATTCGTACTTGAAACAGCTTTTCCACTTAGACTCTCTGATGATATAATACATTATCCAGAATTATCTTTACGTTGGGTTCAACAAACATGGTCTGAATTCATACACAACATATTTTCCCCTTATTATTTTATTCATTTTAGAGATGTCTACAAGCTCGATGGTGAAAAGGTGATAGTAAGTTAAATTTACGGTCTTTTATATGATGCTTGTTTGTTTCATATTTAACGATTCATATAGATGGCAATTACCAGAGAAGAACTGTCAATTGCTTGGATAGATAGTTTGAATGGTGTAAGATATCATCAAGGTCTTTTAAATCATATCAGAATGAAACAGAAATACTTTGATCTGGATTTATCAGAGCGGGAATTATCAGTGGTAATATATCAATTGGAACAAACTTGTCGAGATGTGAGTATCTTGACACAGCAATTAATTCTTCTCGCCACTTTCTTCCTCAGTATCACTGATAAATTTGTTTTTTACCATATAGTGGTCTAATTGTTATCGCGAGTTAGATTTAGCTTTGGGATTATTAAGAGAATATGAACAAGCTAGAATAGTACCTAAAAAATGACAATGGCTTGGCACTTTCTGTGCTGCAACATTGGATAATTCTTCTTTACTACACGCCCAAGCTTCAAAAGAAGAACTCACATCCACTTTTATGTTTGCTGCATGGCGAATTGGTGTATTACAAGAGGACGGTTACTCTAAAGATTTCTTAGAATTAGCAATCTTAAGTGGATATGAAACACCTCCAAAATGTTGGATCCAAGGACTTTTAATTAAAGATTAGAATTCATTCTAAATTCTTGTTGTAATTACATTAACATTACTTGTAAATACATATATTTTACATTTAAAAAGTTGTATTAAATATCATTATTGTTTTTTTAACCAAATCTAGCTAATGCACCTGTTTCTTTAATTATTTCTCCACTTGCTATTTTTCTTTTAGTCTCTTCTGCTTTTCTTTGAGCGGATACTTTAGCTTTCATTGTGAGCTAAAAAAATAAAAAAAAGATTAAATTCCGGAATATTAGCTTTAATTGATGTATGAATAAATTTCGTTTAAATCATGAGTAGAAAATAATTTGAACTTACTAAACTATTATCTATTATATTTTTCTTCTGTTTTTTTCTAAGATATCTACTTGTACTACCACCTTTACCTTTCATTTTTCTTTTAATTTTTTCTTCTTTCGTATTTTGTTTTAATTCATTTTCATTTTCATTTTCATTTTCACTTTCTAATTGATTAATTTCATTTTCATCTGCTTTACCATTAATTCTTAATCTTTCTAATCTACCTAATTGTCTAAAAGATCTTTTATTTCTTTCTTCAAAAGTTTCACCACCTCTTGATTCATTAATTTTACCAAGGAAATCAGTATCTAGAGTGATTAATTCAGGTTTAATTTTATCTAATAAACCTCTTACATCTCTTTCTCTTTTTCTTGAATAAGTTTCATATAAATCAGCTTCATTTGAATCGAAATTTGGTTCACCAGATCCAGGAATTAATAAACTTGAAATTCCTTTTTCATGTCCTATACAAAGTAAATCTTCAAATGGACAAAATTTAATACTTGAACAAGTTAAAGAAGGTAAAGGTAATGTTAAATAAGGTGTTGGTGTATTATTTAAATTTCCTTCTTGTAAATCTTTATAAATTGTTACACCTGATTTTCCACCAACACTTAACATACCCATACCTGAATAAGCTAAATTTGTAATTTGATTTCTAACGTGCCATTGTCTTACTTCTTTACCCCACATTCTACCATCCCATATTTTTACCATACCATCCATACCACTTGTAGCTACATATCTTCCAGCACTTCCTTCACTTGGATCTACCGCTATTCCATTTACAGGTCCTCTATGAGCAAGTAGCTTGACGTGTGGTGTAGTCATATTAGGGGACCATAAGGACATTGTACCGTTTGCGTGACCTAGATGTATTATAGCTGAATGAGGATTTTGAGCCATAGAATGTGGGGATCCTAAATGTGTCGGTATTTGGGTAAGCATGACTCCGGTTGATGTGTCGTGGTATTTCAGATATCCTGCATGACCCTGTAGATCACCAATGGCTCAGCAAAGATTCTTTCATGATATGCGAATCACGTTAGTAGGGGAACAGATCAGTATACTTACGACTGTTGTCAGCAGGTAATGATACGGCAAGAATTCCATGTGTGTAGGATCGATATGTTGTTTCAGTTTACTAGGTATTCAATTGAATGGTTAGTATACGTCTAGCCGTAGAGAAGGGAGAGAAGAGCGGTGTCGGAACAAGTAGAGCGAAAGGACGGATGGATGGATAAGGATGATAAAAGAAAAAATACTCACTGCAATTCCACACCATTCTGATCATATATGAAAACGTATCTCTTTTGCGCAACAGCATAAAAATCTTCCGAATGCAAAAATTTGATATCCCTGACTGATTCTTTCAATTGTATTTCAGAATGTAATTTACCTGCTTGCCAATCGAATGTAGCTACATGTCCACTTGAAGAGGCTATTGCTAAATGTCTGTCAAAAAGTATAAAGTTAGCTGAGTACTTCTTCATACTCAGAAAGAACAAGAGGAAAAATGACTTTTGAGGAATATCATTTCTGTAAAAAAAAAATTAAAAATTAAACTTACCTTCCATTTTTCGTATAATCAATTTTATAACTACCCATTCCTTCAAATTTTAGATCAAACTTTTTAGATTTATTAGAAGTACCAATAAAATTTTGAATTTCATTTTGTTTTATTCTCCAAGTTTTTTCACCTAATTCTTCTTCAACTTCAATTTCACCTTTTGAACCTGAAATTGATTTATTTATCCAATCATTAACTTGATTTCTTTCTAAAATTAATTGTTTATTATTTAAATCTTGTCTTGTTAATTTTGATCTTAATTTTTTATCTTTTATTTTACTTAAATCTAAATCAGATATTAAAGGTTTTGATCCTGATCCTGATCCTGATCCTGATCCAGTTGCTAAATTTGATTGATGAAATGATGAAGGAATTCTAGTATTTCCTAAAATTGAATCTAATGAAGGATCAATTTTAGTTCCATCTTTTCTTGTTATTGTTTGATGTGAAGTTGGACCTTGTTTTTTTATATAATTTGATGATGATGATGATGAAGTTTTACCTTTGTAATTCTTTTTATTATTTGATATTAAAGGACCTGCAGAAGCTAATAAAGCGTCCATTATGTTTGAAATTTTCGATTTTGTTTAATGACTAAGATTTAAAATATGATACAAATTCATGAATAGCTATGATAAATTCATTTAACATTTACTCGGTGGAGGGGTCGATATTAACTTTTCAAAAATCATAAATTCACCTTTTAGACACGCGCGGTGATCGCCGCCATCTGTTATCTACTCGGTGGCAAAGAATGTCCAATTAGGGAGATCTGCAAAAGGGGATTCCCGGTGATCACACCCCGTTCGATGTGCGCACATAGACCACCCACCCTCCTCAGCTTGGTGGTTAGTGGGAAGTGTGGAGAAGCTAATAATAGGGGGATAAGATGCAATTAGATTCTTTGTCTGGCACCTGAGAGTCGCGCTCTTATCGCTCGTAGGCTGAGGATGTAAAAAGTGATATATACATCGAATCGAAGACTGGTCTACGCAACACGAACGCTGTCATCACAGTGTGATCATAACTTGTCTGATAAACGGTATCTGGGCAGTCAAGCTAGTTTCTGGTACGATCTTTGATGAATTTCTGGAGGACTTACCTTTACATTCATAACGATAAAATTTAAATCCAATTTGATTCGACGGTGCGGTCATAGCTCAAGATGTATCAAGCTCAATCGACTGAGCTACTTGATTCGAGGATCAGTTGACCTATGAATTTGATACTTGCTTTCCTGAAAAGGTAGACAATATTTTGAGGTATTCATCGAAATTTGTATATAAGATGAAAGTTTCCCTTTCGGATATCAAACTTGTTTATTCGTTAGCTTTGGCCAATTCTACGTCAACGCGAAGGATATTTTCTAAAGAAAGGATATAGAAGGAGTCGTTATTCTTGGATTTTCATGAAAAAGAATTTCGCTTTGACAAATTGGATTATTAGCATAAAATACTTTATAGCGTCTCTCTTCAGGACGGTGACAGATTTCGATATTCGATAGATGTTCGAGATACGAAAAGAAGTCAAAAGCTATCTTTTGGACTACACTGATTTGCTTATTTGCACCATGCTTATATAAGAGCCAGATCAAGACTTCATGTATTATTCTTATAATGATTGATTGAAAATCGTGCATCTTGTTTGTAAAGTAAATCAAATAAAATATCACCAGTCGAAGAAGTATCAAATTAATTCGATCATTCATGATTATGAGAAGTAAGATTTCAAGATTCAACGTTGTGAGTTAGATATATCAGATGATGTATTGAGATATATTGACGGCATCGCAATATAAATGTTCAATGATATTTACTTAATTCTAGTGAACTGGGAAACATTTAGACGATACGATGAAATTCTCACATTTGTTCACTTGTCATTCAGATATGATATAAATCAAAAATTGTAATGTCAATAAGAGTTATTATGAAGGAAGTCCTTAACTTCAGTATCACTTGTCGGGGAGAAAAAAGATTACCCCTTGAATTATTGTTATTTCATAACTTTTTTAATGTATTTGAGTAATATATACGCCGAAGTATTCGAGGATTATCAGAAAAGCGCATACCCCTACTAAAAATCGAACCTAGCGAGAGACTGTTCATATGTGAGGAGTAGTTTAGTTTGATGCGAATCTGAGCGTGCTTGAGTTCCCAAATTATCAGAAAAAAATAAATAACAAAGTTTAAGATCTTTTTGTCAATTATACCTTTGAAAATCTCTTTTCATCTTAGCAGCATGATTTACTGTTTTTTTTTTTGTTTGAATATATCAATACCCGAAGATACATCGCATCATACAGTAAAAGAGAATATAAGGATATAAATGCGTTAAATATAAGTGTAGTCGAAGAGTGATACATTTCTACAAGATAAATTCGTCATGCATTCTTTGGGTTACGATCGTTAAAACATTCTTTTATTTTTCTCAAATTGTCCGTCTTCACTCTGATGAACTCAGAGCGTTATATAACAAATCTCGTAACAGATTATTCTAAAGCTAAGACTAATCCTAATAAAGAAGTTACACCAATTAAACCCATTCCAATTTGTACTTTTCCAGCACCGGAAGTAGTTGAAGAAGAAGCTGAAGCAGCACTAGCACTTGCAGATGATTTTGATCCAGAAGCAGATGCAGAAGCTGAAACAGAAGCCGAAGTTGAAGTTGATGATTCGGCAGTACTAGTAGATGAAGCAGATGAAGAATCGGATACTGAGTTTGTTGATGCTGATGATCCACCGGCAGTAGCGTCCGTTGATGAATTGGTTGAGCTAGTTGTAGAATTGGATGAAGATCCATCGGTCGATACGGATGAAAGAAGTGTACCGGTTCCTACATTGTAAAGTAAGGAGATCAGTATTGTTCGTCACATGAACTCTAATAGTGATAATCTGTCACTTACCCCATTGAACAGTTTGACCTGAGTATACTGTACTATTTGTTGGGTCTGTTGTTGATCCATCTGTGCCGGCGATCTGTGCAATAATGGTATGTCATTCAGCACAAGCATCTTTGTGAATGAAGTAGGTTTTCCAAAAGGTGCTACTTACGGTAAATCGGGTTGTCCATGTTACATTAGTAGTATCTCCTCCATTTGTGCTGAACAAGATGGAAATTGATTAGCTTAAGCTCTTTTGAACAGTTGATAGCAGTTGAGATGAGGTCACGTACAATTGTAAAAAGTAAATCTTGGAATAAGGAGATACATCAGGTGCATCAAAAGAATAAGAATCAACTTTTGTACCGTCAATTCCAGTAGCGACTGTAGCAAGTGGAACCATCTATAAAAAACGATATCAGCTTTTAGTTGAAGTCTTTTCGAAAAGAATTGAGAAAATAAAAGAATTACATACTTGAAGATTATCTCCAGTCATTAATTGAATTTCAACATTATTCCAATTATCAGTTGAATCAATTGTCCATAAAGCATTAATTGATTCTCCTACTTTTACTACAGTATTTGAATCTGGTGAAGTTGGTGTAATTATTGCATTAACTGAAATTGCAATAAAAGAGAGTAAAGTAATAGTTTTGGTGAACATTGTTTTGATAAAGTTTGAAATTGGGAGATTTGTAGAATAAAAAGGAATAAAGTGGGCTCTTAAATTTTATATAGATTTAAGAAGGATTTTATATAAAGAATGACTTGAGTTAGTTTCTCGTTAATTTATTGCGAGTGAATTCAATGATAAATGTATAGAATAAATGTAATATATCAGAAGAATTGGAAAATATGATTTAAAATGTAAAAGTATTAAAAGCTATGTAACCAAGTAGTTAGTGAAAAGAGTAAAAACCACATAGACCAGCCCTTGCCTTTGAATTCGAGGATATATATCAAACAAACCAAAATGAAAAGCCCCTGAATTCCAAACGATGAGCTGTGCTTAACTCATTAAATTATTACCAAATAATAACCAATAATCAGTAAATACATCATTCTGTATATAACTTGTACAGCTATACGTATATTCACGTGAAATATGACGTTCCCTTTGACTATTCCGCAGATATGCAGCAGTAAACATATGTTTCAAGAAGCAGAATATGAACAGAATATCCAAACAAAGACAAAACAAATGGTTGATCTCAAGGTGAAAAAATCAAACGCGCAAAGTCAAAAGTGTACGTAATGCACACTTTAACAATTAAACCGAAACAACGCGTCGGGTTATTTAATATCTTACCTGGATCTGCCGATCGATACATCCGCATGTCAAGGAAGAAGAGCGTGACAACTAATTAATCAGATCTCGAAGCAGCACATACTAATGACAACTATCGTACTATGAATGATGCTCAATTAAGGTGTTCAATCAATCCCACCTGCTCTTCCCTTTCTTAGGTTCAGCGATATCTTTATCCTCTTTCCCATCTTCTACCGTGAATCTTCCTCTTCCTTTTTTACTGACTCCGGGTGATCGACTGCGACTTCGACTATCGCTCGGAGATCTTCGTCTTTTAGGTGGAGGTGATACACTTGAACCTCTACGCCTATTCCTAGGAGGTGTGGAATCTCTCCTTAATCCTCCAGATCGTCGACGAGGTGGAGTAACAGTTGGTGATCTTGATCCGGACCTACTTCCAGGAGCAGATGGAGTAGGTGTTCTGGATCTTGCTCTACCCCTATCTGCTTTTTGAGGCGGTATATCTTCTCGTTTATTCCTTGAAGGCGGTGTTATACTTCCATCCCTTCTTCTTGTCGATGGAGAAGGACTCCTCCTTCTTGTACTTGGTGAAGGCGATCTTCTTTTGGGTCTTTCAGGCGAACGTCTCCTTGGAGATGGTGATCTTCTACGAGGCGAAGGTGATCTTCTTCTATATCCTGCTCCTCTAGCATGAGGTGGACTCCTATCTCGACTTCGACTTCTCCTCCTTTGTCCATAACCATTATCTCGTTCTCTGTCACGATCAAAATCTCTTCGAGGTGGTCGAGGTCGATAATCGTCTCTGCCACCTGGTCTATATCGATCATCTCTATCTCGATCGCGAGGTGGTGGCGGTGGTGAACGTCGGCCACCTCCTCCAGGTGGACCAGGTCGAGAAGGCAATCCATTATCTCCCTATGATAAGTAACGTGGACTAGTAAGCTAATAGCAACATCAAGATGATAACGGGAAAGCGATGAGGGGATGAGTAAGAGTAGATGGTGCTCACTCTTCGTCCGAAAGAGTCTTCAGCTTGAGGCCTATTACCATAAGGCTGTATATTTTGCTTCGCTTGCAATTCCTTCTTCTTGGCTTCGATGAACTGCAGATTCAATGTTCAGCTGGGTCCACATCTTAGACCGCAAAGTCATGCTCACTTCTGCGGGTACACCACCTATCGTATTTTGAGCAGATAATAAAAGAGTCCAAAGGGCATCCATAAAAGCAGCGGCACCATGTTTATCCATAAAACCAACTAATGAAATTTGCATTTTCTTTGGATCGGGAATCTAGATGTTTTTAAGTAAATTAGTGAGATTTATTCAAGCTTAATTATCCTGCAAGAGATGATGATGACTTGGTAAGAGTAAACATTGAGAATGAACTAACGGGCTTCTCTTTATCTTCTAACATTCCAAAAACATATTCAACCACTACGTCATCTTCGATCTTAATCAGCTCAGTAACTTTTGAAGCTATCCAAGGTCGAAGTACCGATAAGTTTACTTTTCGTAAATCGACCTGGTGATTCATTTCCACCATATCAGCTTATTCCAAACTGAGGAGTAGGACGAGATCAAGAGAAAGACTAACCTTTTCAGCGAAATGTTTTGGAAATTTAGTTGATTTTATAGAAGCTGCTTCTTTATCTTTGAACCTCTATTTATTGATATGTCAGCTTCGGACAACCATTTCTATATAGGTCAATAGCTGGACTTGAAACTTACGGAATCTTGAGCAGCGTTCGTACCTCTCATACCTGTAGTGAATCATCAGCTTCCATCTCTTGTTGACGCAGCAGCTGACTTACCAGCATCCATCTTGAGTGATTTTGATCTATTTTAGTCGCCGTGAGTTTGATGGTTATATATTATGACTGCTATGACTGTAAAGAGGCAGAAAAACGTATATGAATATTATGCGATGAGATACAAGAAATGAGGAATGACATATAATAATGTCGAGTGGAGGAAGATACAAGAAAGGGATAAACGATTAATCTATGATATAAATGTCAATTATCAGGCTGACTTTTAACAGAATCAATATTATTATCAGGGAGGTATTCTCACGATTTCTCATTTTATAACGTCCACCTAAAAACATCTAACGCGGTATTGTATACTACGAATAACTTTTACAACTTCAAGTCCAGATACACTTGCTTGATCATATCCGGTGCATCATGTCAGACGATATGATACAATCAGATGATCCTACCCCACCCAAGACCGACAAAGCGAATCTTGAACATCTCGAGTCAATTGAATCGACGATCATTGCAGATACCGCTAAGCCGGCAGGCTCTGCCGAAGTTCAAGATGAGAAGGACCAGTCTGGCGATCTCAATGACCGACCCGCATCCGTATTGATAACGTCGATATCGCAAGATCCATCAGATACTATTAAGATGCAACCTCAAGTCGTACAAGAAAAACAAAAGGAAACAGAATTTGAATTAGCACCTCTTCCTACTGAATTTGATCCTGATGCTCCTGTAAATCTACCTCAATTAGTGGAAGATGAGGAAATATCTGATCCATTTGGTGTAGAGGATGATTTGAAAAGTATAAGTGAACATGATCAGGCTGAGAATATGAACAAAGGGGGAGAGGATGTAGTGATGAATGAAGCTGAAGAAGAAGATGAAGGGAAAATGATGGAATATATCACATCTTTACAAGCTTCTGGACCGGCAGAATTCGAAGAAGAAGAGGAAGAACAAGAAGAAGTAGAAAATCGTGATACTGACATTCAACCTAAAAATATTGAAATGTCTGAACCTACCCTTATGCATGCCGAGGATACAGAAGATACTGTCGAAGTTGGCAAGGACCAGACAAAGGATATGCAAAACCCTGAGGAGGTTATAAAGGAAACTGAGACTAGTGAGCATTATTCGAATACATCTTCTGACTCTCTCTTGAGTAAATTTACGTGTCCATGTCTGACCTTAAATATAAATATAATAGGAGCTTCGTCACCTTTAACTCCTGTTTCAGATATCCCAGAACTCCCAGATACTTTAACCTTCTCCCCTTCAAAGCCTTCCGAACCTTTACCACCGCCTACTAAACGAGTTATTAAAAAGACAAAGGAGAAACGAAACGAATCGACAGACCAGAATTCACCCCACGCGGAATCTTCAAGATCAGCTCAACGTCGTTCTGCATCTCCTACCTTTCATGACAATGTATCCTCTGATGAGCAAGAGTCGAAAAAGCCGGTTGACTTGAAAAAGCTGAGAGAGCCTATGAAGACTACTAGGAAGCGTTCCCATGATGATGATGATTTCGTGCCCAGAAAAGGTGGCGCGAAACTCGGGATGACAGGAAGTAGACCGAGAAACATCAGTGTAGGTAAAGGAAAGGATAAGGGTAAGGGTAGGGGAAAAGAAAACCCGATAGATGTAGACGATGAGCTGCATAGTATCGAAGATTCTGATGAGTTTAGAGAAATTCAGAAAGACGATATCACGGATGGAAAAGAGCAAGATCCGTCCTATAAGGGTGATCACAGTCCTCAGACTGAGATAAGCGTAATCAGAGGAAATAAGAAACCAAATAAGCGACATAAAGCCAATGGTAGTGAGAATGGCAGTACAAAACCTATCAAAGGTAAGTTAGCTTCGTGATCGTCGCATTCGCATTATGAGACGCTACTGAGAAATTGTGTGGGAAATTAGGATCAAAGAAAAGATTAGACGCAGCATCAGGTATCAAAGTATCTGATAAACCACCTGAAAAGATTACACCGCGTACGTTTGCTTTTTCTTGTTTGTAATTACTGGACCTAAGACTAAAATTGTATGTGACGTTAGGAGCAAAGATGTTTTCAGATGCAATGGTCAAAAAACTACTCAAAGGCAAAACGAAAGAAGTTCAAATGGCTTCTTGTCAAAGACCTCGTTATGGCAAATGGGGCAAATGTACTCAATGTATAGCTAAAATAGGGGGAGATAGTTGTAGATTTAGAGATTTCAGGAGTTTCCCGTGAGCAAAACTTTTTATCGTTCTGACTCTATTCCTGCGTTTCAATGGTCTTGCATCGAATGAGTATGTGAATAGCTGATATTTGGGTGTAGGATTGATCCTGAGACGACAGATATTACCGGACCGGGTTACTTTGAGTCAACAGAATGGAAAGAGGAGGTCACTCCTCTGCCTACCGAGTTTAATCGAGAATTTGAGGAAGAGCACATTGTGAAAACCGAGGTCAGCTAAATGTATAAGCTCGTGAGCAGAGATCGAAGCTGATGGTAGAACTGCAGAAAACGGTAGCTACTATGTTACTACTACTGATTACTGGCGAAGCAAGGCATGTTGTCAGTAAGAAAGCTATAAAGAGAGGAATGGATGCTGCGAAACATCGATCTGTCTGTGGTGAGTTCCACTCAATCATCAAAATTTCAATTCTATAATCGACTGAAAGCGTTGCTGATCTTTTATGGGACTGGTAGATTTCTGTTCAAGTACGATTTTTGGAGGATGGTTTTTCTGCAAAATATGTGGAAGAGATTATTGTTTAGCATGTGAAAGATATTTTCCAGATAGTTTGGAAACAATCATGCAATCACCTTGGCCAATGCCAGATGCTGCTAGACCACGTTTATTGAAATGTCAAAATCAACCTGGACAAAAAGCTGTTGGACAACCTAAACATCATAGAGGTTGTCTTCAACCTGTTTCACGATTTGACGAAGCAGAATTGAAAGATCATTGGTTGAAATTAAGTGCAATCGCATTAGAAGATTTGAATAAAGGTAATTTGGATGAAAAATTAGGCTATATAGGATTGAATAGGGAAGACGAGGGAGTTAATAGTGTTTTAGATGGTATACTCAAGAAAGAAGAAGGTGAAAATGAAGGAGAGAATGGAAATGTAGAAGAAGAAGATTTGATAGCTCCTTTACCGATGGAAAACATTGATGAAAAGCAAGATAAAAATGAAATTTCTGAAGAAGATTCAGGAGAAGAAGGTTTATGGAAATATACGAAAATTACCAATCCTGAAGCGAAATTAATTGATGATCCAGCTGGATTAAAAGAAATAAACAGGGAATTCATTTTTGTGAAAAATGAAAATAAATTAAATAATCTTTTATTTGATAAAATTTGGTCAAAAGGTGAACCAATTGTTGTTAATCATGTTGACAAAAAATTAAATTTAAGTTGGAAACCTAATGATTTTATTGAAAAATTTGGTGAAGAACAATGTTATGTTGTAAATTGTCAAACAAATTTACCTACACTTTCAACTGTAGGTAAATTTTTTGAAAAATTTAAAAATAAAAATGAAAGAGGTAAAATTATTTTAAAATTAAAAGTAAGCTTTTTTTTTTTTTTTTTTTTCCCTCTCATTTTCACTTATCAAGTTAGTTATTTAAGAATTATATTAAATCAATTTTTAATTTATTATTTCAATGTAGGATTGGCCTTCAACTGATGATTTTAAAAATACTCATCCTGAATTATATAATGATTTTTGTGATGCTTTACCTGTTCCTGATTATACAAGAAGAGAAGGTGTAATGAATCTTTATTCTCATGTAAGTCCAATTTCTTCCATTTATTGCTGTCGCCATCGCCATTCACAAAAATTCAAGATGCTGATTGAATGAAATTCGTCTATAGTTCCCACCTGGACCGACTCGACCTGATATAGGACCTAAAATGTATAATGCCTTTGTGAGTCAGTCTATTTGAGAATACCTTGTGTCCATACAGCCGATGTATATCAGCTGATGATATTTTATACGTTAGGAAGCGCGAGAAACTGCAGGAGGCTTCGGTTCAACAAGATTACACATGGATGTAGCAGACGCTGTCAACTTGTTATTGTATGCTAGTCCTCGAAGAAGTCCAAAGGAAAAGCCCAAAGCGAGTTCGCCATTAAGTGGACAGGAGAAGTCAGATGAAACTCAAAGTCAGCCTAAATCTGGCAAGGAGCAAGGGCCTGATGAGAACGCCGATAACCCGGTCGATAGATCAAAGAGCATGGAATTCGACCCGGAGGTGTCGCAGATCCCGGCATCTACCGATCAAGACGCCATTCCCAGCCCGGAGAAAGATCTCAACGAGGAATTTCAGCAAGATCACAAGGAAGAAAACAAGGTTCACGATGGAATTGAGAAAGATGAAATTCCGCTTCAACAAGATAACAAGGATGGCAAGGGCATACATCTTAGTACAAATGGGAAGGAAAATTCTGATGGCGATCAGGTTGACAATGCTATAATCGTGGATCAGGATGAGGAGGAAGAGGCTGAAGATGTAGAAGAGGAACCCGGATGTGCGGTATGGGATCTGTTCCGAGCTGAAGATGCCGATTTGATAAGAGAATTCTTGAAGGAGAAATTTGGAAATACACATGTATTCACAGACCCTATACACTCTCAACTATTTTACCTTGATTCAGAACTTCGGAAGGAATTGTACGAGAGGAAAGGTGTGAAAGGTTGGAGAATATATCAGTATCCTGTATGTATCCGTCTCCTTTACATAAGGTAATATTAAGGCCGAGAACAAAGCTGATATATGCTGATTGTTATGTAGGGCCAAGCTGTATTCATCCCTGCTGGATGTGCTCATCAGGTGTGCAATCTGGCTGATTGTATCAAAATCGCCTTGGATTTCGTCAGTCCTCGTAAGTGGTCTTCGATACGCAACATCAATGAGACTTGAATTTGTTGATCATGCTGATGATTCCATAGATAATGTCAAACGATGTCAACAGCTCACGCAAGATTTCCGTAAGGAGAATTTTGCGAAAGCTTGGAAAGAGGATGTACTGCAATTATACAATGTCTTGTGGTGAGTTTTCAGGTCATATTCAGAGACTGCCTCAAGAATTTACTTAGGTGAGGCTGATATTGTCATTCACAGGTATTCATGGCTATCATGTATTGAGACTCGTCAACGTCGTATACGCGAATCAGAAGAGGCTGCTATTGCTCAAAAAGCGCGAGAAGAGCACTTGGCTTCACTGCGAAGAGGTCGACATGATCCTTGGGAGGATTCATTACATAATCATCATCGTTTGGGAAGTCCTGGTAATCAATCGTGGGGAGCATGGAACGTTTCTTCCGTACGAGATGAGCCTCATCCGGATAGCCGATCGCCTAGTTTATCTAGAGGAGGTTCACCAAATATTGTCAGGGTATTGGCTGACTCTGAAGTAAAGGAAGGGGATAAGGTAGATAAGAAGGATGGGGAAGTTGAACAGGAAGAAGAGGATATCAACGTAAAAGAAAAGAAAGGATTAGCGGAGGAATTATTAGAAATTACACTGAAGAAAGAACCTCCTTCTTCTTCAGAAACTTTCTTAGGTTCAAATACACTTTGGTCAGGTAGAAAAGGACTGTTACTCCAAACGAGTAAATCATCAAGTATTCCTCCAAGTAGAGGAGGAGGAGGAAATTCATTAGAAGATATAAAACCTAATTTATCAGCTAGACAATTAACTTTAATATCAAAACAAAAAGAAATTGAAGAAAAAGAAAAATTACGTTTAGAAAAAAGATTAAAAAATCCACCAAGAGAATTAAGAACTAGTACTTTAATTAAACTCGGTGCAAAAAATTTAGAAGATGTACTTGCTTCTGCACGTGCTGATATGTTTGATAATCAAAGTGAAAGTGAAAGTGAAAATCCTTTATCAATTATTGGAATTGAAAATGAACAACAGCAACAACAAGGAGAAAAAGAAGAAATTTGGCCAAATCCTAATTCTATACCTCCAACTCTAATTGAAATTGAATCACCTAATCTTATTCATAATCATAATTCACTTACACCTATTATTAATGAACAAGAAAACGTTAATGATAATGATGAAACTATGACTGAAGATTTAGATTTTAATCAAAATCCAATTGGAAATAATGAAAGATTTGATATACCTGATTCTTTGATGACTACTTTGAATGATGTTCTTGTTAATCAACCTCATGTGTCACCTGAAGAAGAGGAAGAGGTGGAACAGATCGAACAAAGGGATAATATAATTATTACAGATGATTATCATGAGGGCGTTGTTGTTGATGATGACAATCAGCATCAGGATGGTCAAGTTGGGCAGGGGGGAACCGTAACGGATGTAGAAGCGGAGACAGTACCAGAAACAGAGCAAGACAGATTAGATAGAGAAGAGTTGGCAGCGAATTTAAGGCACATTGGGGAGCTTATCGATATGGATGATTTTGATGCAGAGGGTGAAATTGGTGGTACCTTCGATGGATAGAAATGGGGTTTGGGGTTAATCGGCACTACGCTTGTTCAGATAGATTGTACTTTGTAGTCTGAAATCTTGTCATATGTTGATCGTTGTTGTGAGACGTGATACATGAATAGCATATCAACCAATCATACTTAGTAGTAAGACTCAACTTTCATTGTATATTTATAGTTTGACTCTACAGAAGATATATTTTCGAACAATCGATTTATTCATCAGTCCACGTGGTCTACTACTCCAATTATAATTATTAACAAAGCCTTTTCGAAAGATCCTTATGAAAGGAGTTGCATTCAATCCAAACGTTCAATCTCATCATCTAATGATGGTAAAGAATTTAACCATTCTTTAGCATCTTTACCTTTTCTTTGACTTTGAGCTTGTAAAAACAATTTATGATTTTTTGAAGATATATCACCAAATAATGAAGTAATTTCCAATTGTTTTGAATCTGTTACAGTTTCAGTCAATTCTTCTTCTTCTGTTACTACTTGGAGGGAATTATTATAAAGATCTTTTCCATTATTTGTTTTTTTTAATAATTGAAAAATATCTAAAGATTCACCAGGTAAAATAATATTTGGATTAGAAGGAGTTTGACAAGTTAAAAAAGTTTCTTTTCTTAAAACTTTATCTAAATCAATTTGAGAAAAAAATGAAATACCTTGTGGTAAATCATCAATACCTAAATTAAAACAAAATAAACTTCTTGTCCAAATATTTGAAATTTGTAAAGCTAAACTTAATTTTAATTTATCTTTTTCTGTTGATAAATATCTAACTTCATCATGTACACTTAATAAATATCTTGCTTTTATTTGAAATTTTTTAATTAAATATTCCATTGAAATTATTAATAAATGTAAATAATCAACTCCAGAAGATTGAACTACCCAATTAATTCTTGAAGGTAAATAAGAATTTAATCCATTATCTAAATATGATTTTCTTAATGCTTTTGTAATTCCACATCCTAATGCAGGTGTTTTAGGTTTTTCACTTAATGCAATTGATTCTAAAGTATTAAATAAATAACTTTCAGATCCACCATGCCAAATTGAAGGTATTCTTGCAGGAGATAATGTTTTATCACGAATTGATTTTGATCCTTTTGTAGCTTTATATAAATTATCTGCTAATTTTCCAGCTGATTCTTTTGTTAATTTCGAATCACCTTGTAAGAGTAATTGAACAGCATGTTTCTTTCCGGCACCATAAATTCGAGAATAATTAAACACTTTTGCTGCATCTCTTGAAATACCCAAGATGGAAGCTGTTTTAGAGTGTAAGTCCGTTCCGGCCGATTTTGTACCTTCTAAAGTCATCCATCCAATTGCAGTCGCACCATGCATTCCAAATTGACTATCACCCATAACGCTTGATATCCACAATTCTTCACTATCAACATCGGCTCCGACGATAGCATACCCAGGTGGAGCGCGAACCATAGCTTTCAATTCGGAACCAACTCGATTCTTCTTGGCATTCGAGGCTGTTAACCAAGTCCCTTCTACTGCGCGTCGAGTGACTGTTCCCATAGTTATGACTTGAGGCAAAATCATTCCTTGTTTCCGTTCCTGATCATTGTAAACTACCATTTGATCCATTATTCTTTCTCTTGAACTGATCCAGTAACTACAAAACGCGTTCATATTGGTAGCGTCAGTAGCAGCTTTCGCAGCAACGTCATCGCCTGAATCAGCAGCGGCAGAAGCGAGTTCACCAGATTCGATCGATTTGACGAAACTTTTTGATAGAGGGTTTCCAACATTTTTGCCTTCACCATCTTTATGCGGTAATCGGAAATAGTAGTGTTCCCGATCTTCTGCAAGAAGGGAATCCGGTCCTGTTTTCTCAAATCTCACCCGTCCTCCACGAGATTCGACGTAATCTGCTGTTGACGATTCGATCACCGATCGAGGTACGCGATAAAGCCACCTGTGAATTCGGCTATGAACTAAAGGATATCCTTGCCATTGTAATCGCAGTAGAAGTGGAGCAACGGTTTTTTTAAATGTCAAATCAAGTTCACCCACAGGAGTGCGTGAAGGAGGACCAGTGAGATCCCAATACCATTTCGGCCAAGTACCAAGATTAGGTTTTGTGGATTTTCGCGCCTTTGAGAGAAGTGGGGAAGGAGATGTTTGAGTAGCCGAGGGTGAACCGGATGTATTAGAAATGACACCAGTCGAATCTTTAAAGAAAGCAAATCAGTCAGCTGTGACGAGGAGAACATTCGGTGACTTACCTTGCAAAATGGGTGCCCAATCCAGCTGCTGCGCCCATACTTCGTCCTTGCCTGACTTTTCCAGATCCTCAGCACATCTCCAGAGATCGTCTTGTACATCGGACAGATCAGTCTGAGCAATCTTGTCCAGCAAACCAGGGTAAGGACTAGTCAATTCCCCCTTCTTCAACATCGACTTGATA
This sequence comes from Kwoniella pini CBS 10737, assembly GCF_000512605.2. Classification (NCBI taxonomy): domain Eukaryota; kingdom Fungi; phylum Basidiomycota; class Tremellomycetes; order Tremellales; family Cryptococcaceae; genus Kwoniella; species Kwoniella pini. The sequence continues at coordinate 1,775,709 of NC_091719.1, read as the reverse complement.
CCCGGTCCTACCAATTTGGTCTTCCTGACATCCTTACCAATTCTGAAGAAGCAGTAATGCTCTTCGAGTGGTTCCAAAGAAGTATCTTTCTTCGGTTTGAGGTCAACTGGCTCGCCATGAGAGTCTATATAATCCGATGAGGAAGCATGGGGCACCAGAAAGCACCAATGATGGTCCGCTAAGTACGCTACTGGATGACCCTTGTAAGACAGGCGAAGGAGAAGGGGCAAAAAGTATCGCTGAGTATGAGTTGATATGATATATGAGCGGTCTTTCTGTAGATCGGACAGCCACTTCGGTATCACAGCAACCTTCGATGAGGAGGCTTTCGTTATCGAGGAGGTAATCTGCTCTGTCGAGGGACCATTACCGCCTAAAGATTCTCCAGTTTCGGTCCTCGCATCATTCGGATCGCTTTCATCCGTCCATCTAGCAGTCTTAGGAGACCAATCCAACTGCTCAAGCCATGGATCACCATCTTTAATTCCTTCTTTCCTAGCTTTCTCAGCTAGGACCCTTAGAGCTTTCTTAACACCTGCGTCCATTTCCCTGTATGTGGCTTCCGAATTCTTCAAATACTGTTCCCAATTTTCATCAACCGGTAAGAAGGAATTACCCATAGATAAAACACCTGAGAAACTCGCTGGATGAGGACAAGACTCCAAGAATAGAGGTAAAACTTTTTGATAAACTTGATGAGTTATTTTGACATCTCCCGCACAATAAGTGAGAAGTTCGTATAATTCCGGTCGAAGTTGAGAAGCATGTTTTATAGAGTCATCGGCAAATCGATTTCGAATTGATTTATCGACAGGTATACCACAATGTAAATTGGCTACTTCCGCCAAAGAATTGACGGAAGTTACGTCTTCCCATTTCTTGGCATCTCCGTTACCGTCCGTAGAATCGCTACCCCAATCTTGCGTTTCTTGCAAAAAGTCTAAATCACCATTCTCTTCTGCCAATTCCCTGACAGCATCTTGATTTTCCTGTTCTCTCAGTAATTTCGCTTTCTTGTTTTTACGATGAGCCATCCATGCTGGTCTTTGAACAGATGTTATACCTCTAGTAGCTACATGTAAGGACAACGTATCGATCCATCGTGTTGCCGTTCGTTCCAAGTCATACTCTTCTTTCACTCTGGCTCGGTCATATCCCACGTTATGACCTATAACTATTCTTGGTTTCGGGCCCTTGAGCAACGGTATCAGATCGTGAGGATGATGTGGGGGCGCTCGAGTATCCCAAGGATCAGGCGTAGCAGGTGTTACAGAAGGGGGTTCTTCAAATAGGGTGTGTGATAACCATGAATACCAAGCATTTGGGGTGACAGCAGTAGCCATAACTGCGTAAGGCGATAATTTATACAGCGTTTCCACATCAAACGACACTAAAGTTTCTTCACCTAAATCGTCGACTGCCTCCATCCGTCCATCTGGATGATATTTCGTCCATCCAGCTTTATCCATTTCCCATTTTGAAGGCATCTTAGGTAGATCTGAATTGATAAATTCTCTCGCCATCGATAAATAAGGCTCTGCAGTTTGTTTACCTATATTATAGAAGTGATCTCGAATATTGTTGCCTTGTAATGGCGGCAAATCGAAATTGATTTCTGGTAATACTGCTGCACCATCCGGTGATAACCCATTCGCGTGAAGATGATTGAGCGAAATATCTAGCAATGACTTTGGAGGTCTTTTCAGTGGTTCCCCGGGAAATAGTTGGGAATGAAGTGAGGAAGAGAGCATTTGTACCCCGACTGGATTACGCCGTAAACCTGCATGATTGATAACATCAATTTGTTTAGCGCATTCAGTCATGTAACAGATTTACTTACCATTTCGAGCTTCAACATGCAACAATTCTGGGAACTTATCGGGCAGGTCACTCTGTTCTACATGTTGGTCGACGGCCCTTTCCTTACCTTTCCGGGAAGGTGTTTTGCTTTTCAATACATCTTGAGACGACTTAGAAGATGAAGCCTCGATTGAGTCGACTGTATTTTGACGTGTCTTGCCGAACGAAGCTGCATTCGCTAGACTTGGTAGCTTGCTCTTGCGTATAGTTTCTGCATCATCATAGGGATGAGTATGACTTGCACCTGCATGAACTGCTCATTTGTAACGACTTACGGGGAGAATTCCGTTTGATCTGCTGCTGCTCTGCAAGAGCTTCTTTGTAATCCTCGAAATCTGCTCTTCTAACTCCACCATATTGTCCGTAATCCAAGTCTACATCATCATCCAGATCGGTTTGTCTTGCAGCGTTTGCTGGCTTATGGGTTTTAATCGATACGCTAATCGATCGAGCGAGCGGAAAGAGATTAGGTCGACATCGAATTTGACAAGGACGCGTCAGTCGAGAGACATCGAGGGCTTTCCGCATAGCCTAAATACTCGAGGTGACTTCAACCTTGTAGAAGGGATCTGGGCGGTCGAATAAATCAGAATAAATGATGCTGGCCTTTGTAGATTTGCTGTATACACAATGCTTTGCAAACGAGATATAGTAGATATATCAATGACAAGGATGAAATGCGGGGTAGATGTATCATATTGCCGTCAAGAAATTAAATTTGTATTTATCCGGTTAATTAGAATGCTACAACGTCATTATTGTTGATCTTTTCATCCCTTGTTTCTTCGCCTTCTTTCTCTTTCTTGAATCAGCATTCATCCAACGGTCACATCAGGCAGACCACCCTCAGCTAGAGTCCAAAATCGACGATGGGTCTATTCTCCATATTCAGGAAGGTAAGGATTTTATTGTCTCGTGCTTGTCATCCCCGAATAAACAAATTGACCGTACACCTTAGTCTTCACCGCCGGATTACGAGACTTTGCTCGCTCGTCTTGCAACAGAAATAAACGAAGCAAAGACTCACTTATCTGAGATTCGCCTGCGTGAACGAAGAGTATCACTCCTTATCAATTTGTACGGTATATCCTTATGGGCTATCTGGGTAGGTCTTTGGTGGGTAAATGGATTACCCTTAGGACTACTTGGACTCAGTCACCATGATACCGAGGGAAAAGTTATTGGTGCAACAGGTATAGCTGGTGCTCCTATTTTGTAAGTATGAGAGCTTATCACATGATGACTGACTATTCAGCTGACGCGCCTTCTCCACAGCATATGGGGATTGAATAGGTTAATACATATTTGGTTCGCAAGACAAAGAACTCATGAAGGTGAGACATTATTAGTTTATCACTTGCTATTGGATAACTCAACTTATGCTGACTCGTATTGATCAATTTAGAGACCAATTTGAGACTCCTTCTCACCAAACAACGAAAACATTTGGAAGAAATCAAGAAAGCAACAAATTACGATTCAACAAGAAAATTGATTGAACGATATGATGATCCATCGGCAGTTGGAAATCCACAAACTCCACAAAGAAGAATACCAGATTCACCATCTCCTTTGCCTCAAGGATCAGGACATGGACAAACACCTGCAAGTATAGGTAAAGGAAATAAAAACGTATCTGGACCCGCATCTGGACCGGGTGGTACACCTAGAGCACCAGGTCATTTCGCTGGTGTAGGAGGAACACCCGGACGTGAGTTTTTCGGTTTTATCTAAAGTGGAAAAAAGGTGTCTAATTATTTTGATTTGATTCATAGCCAATTCGAACGGACCTATTATACCTGTTCCTCAAGGTTTGACTCCAGATCAAGCTGCAGCGTTGTCAATGCAAATGCATGCTATTCAACCTGTCTTGCCTACACCGGAGAAAAGATGGTATGATAGAATTGCAGATACGATTTTAGGAGAAGACCCATGTACGTATTAGAATCTACTCTCCTCAGCCTGCTCTCACAGACTACATCATATAAATTGCTATCGTACTCATGTATGAGAGCTAAGCTAAATCCATACCTGGCTACAATAGCTCATGCTGCTCAAAGTAAATATGCCCTAGTTTGTGGTGAATGCTTTAGACATAACGGATTAATAGGAAGTCAATATGAATGGGAAAGAATGCGTAAGTTGATCACACCATTTCATGTCTATTAAGGTTTCAAATACTGATTAATTGGGCAGAATGGATATGTCCAAGATGTAATCATTTAAATCCACCTCCAATCTCACGTAATTCCTCAGGAGAATCCTCGATTCTTCATAATCAACCTCAAATTCAACAAACACCTACAAAACCTATTCAACCTAATCCAGTTCAACATCAACATCATCAACAGCAAAGATCTTCTCCTCGAAGAAGAGTGAATGGAGATAAATCTACACCACGTTCATCAAGATTAGGTAAAGAGGTCTTTTCAGCTAGTAGTTCTAGTGATGAAGATGAACCAAGGGATAAAAGTCAAGAAGGTATGGATGTTGATGAGAGTTGATGAATGGGTAGAATTTTCTAATAGGCGAATACAACTAATACGCAGTGGGGGAAAATTGATGCTAGATCACATGCATATTTACAATTAATGATCAAATCTGTTTAAGCTTTACAACGTAAATAAATACTGAAGTGTGAAATCAATTTTATCCCTTCAGAGTCGTAAGAATTCGTAATCACGCCAGATGAAGAGGTCGTCAGAGTAAGTCTGGACCCCAACTATTTTTAAAATCATGTTAATTTATAAATAATCTTTCTACCCCACCTCAATTCTCTCAAATCGTCTTCGTCGTTCCACAAGCTGCATTTTCCTTAGACAGTCTAGCTCGATAAGATAATTCAGGTACTTCTCTTCGTTCCAATAATCAATTGATTCATCTCCCATTTTCTCTACAGCCGCTATCAATTCTTTGTCCATCTTTAGCTCTTCTCATTTTCTGATTCTTAAATTTGCGAACTCTTCAGGTGGAACTTCTCTTCTCCAATATTCCAAATCATCTTTACTTATACCTACTTGTATTGACCCCTCGCCGGACCGGCCTCCTTCCAATGACGATAAAAAAGTATGATAATATTCTAAGCCTGAATGAAAAGTGATTTTAGTCGTCTCCGCTGTGTTCACGGATTGTGAAGATTCTAAATCTGATTTTGATATTCGAGATTCTCGACCTTGATTGAAGGAGTTGATCATCAACTCTTTCAAATCCTCATACTGTATTGCGGACTTCATCCATTGACTACGTTTAACAGTATATTCGAAATTCCAAATTCGAATCTGCTCTATATTCGTTTTACTTCCCAATATCTTGAACATATAAGGTAATTGAACCCCAACATGAGGTCTATATCTTACACATCCTTCTTGATCACAATATGTACATCCTCTGATTAATCTCATTACGTTTTTACTTGAGATACGATTAAGATTATCCCAACCATGACTTCTTGGTACTTCATATGCTTCTTCTATGTATTTATGTGATTCATCCCACCAAACTAAGTCTAATTTCTTTACTGACCCAGGTAAATTATTTAACTCATTCAAGAATAGTTCTTCCGAGAATTTATCATCTCTATACCAAGGTAATTCACATGGTCTAATTTTTATTGTAACTTCTTGTAATTTAGAGAAACTTTTGAGTGGTTTCATATCTAATTGACGAATTATAACCTTAGAAGCTCGATTACATACTTTTGTGATAAATTGACATTTTTCGTTAAAACATATTGTATTATTTTCCATATTACCATCTTGTCCTTTACGTGAAAGATGAACAATTTCTAAATTTGAAAGAGGTTCTATGAATTGTTTAACGAATGGACATTCATTAATTAAATGTATCGAAACTTCAATTCGCTTGATATGTTTTAATAATGAGTTTTTATTGATTTCATCAAAGAAACTCGTTGAATCGGTATTTCTATGCGGAATAGTATCGAATGATAGATTATCTGATCTCTTTGATCCTATGAATATATTCCCACTATTGCGACCTACATGAATGGAGTGGTATAAATGCGGTACAGAAGCGTGAAAAAAGGATTTTGAGACTTGTAAGGTGGAATATAGGGATGATGGTGGCAAATATGAGCAAATATGGGAGATGATATCAGAGGTGGATCCTAGAAGGGATGAAGCTGGCGCTGGGTTAATTTCGCGAGAGGACATATTCATGCCGGATACTACTTTTTCAAACGGAGTAGATGATGTGAAAGAATCAAGATAAGCAATTGCCCATTTACCAGAGTAGAATATATATACACCGTGATTATTTGACGTGCGAAAGGTGCCTGTCGTTACGTGTTTGGTGTTTCATCTCGGTGTTTCATTACGTCATGCCTTTCTGTAATCGATATTCCTATAAGTAAAGTATTGATTGCATAAGAGCTGCGTATATATCTCATCTGGCTGTCTCCTCATCTGCTTGTTCTATCTACATAACATCATCATCATTTACTCTCTACAAGCTGCAGGCAATGGGGCACTCTGTTCATGTATTCCTAAACGTTTTTGTCGTATCCTCTATCATCGTATTGCTTCTTAAAGCTTGCCTCAGTTCATTCACGACTCAAGGTCATACAAGCAATGATTCGGTTCTAATCGCATCATCCTGAGTTGCTTTATCCCAACTATTCATCTCATCTGAGGGGAATAGTCTATACTCCCAATATCTTGCTTCTTCATCAACAATCATATCTAATTCAATGAATTCTGGATAATATTGCTTGGCCGAATAGAAATCAACTTTGATTTTGTAATTTTTCATCTTTTCCAACTTGGAAGCTTTGTTATTCTTGTTAATCTTTTCAAGTATACCTTGATCAAGTTTATCGACTAATAGATTTTCAACTTCTTCAATGTTCATAAACTCAGTATGATTTAATCTTTCAACTAATTTATCAATATTATATACCTCCAATCTTTGATTTTCATTTAAATGTCGTCCAAGTTCTTTGAATACATCCATAAATCTAAACTTTTGAAACACATCCATAACATATCTAGACAGATTATCCTCATAACCTATTTTATCACAGTAAACACAACCTTTTTTACTGAAATACTCATAAGTACCACCTTTATAACCACATCTTCTGTTTTTTACTTTATAATGATATTTATCTAATTTATAAGAATGATATTCATCCCACCAAACTAATTTAACAAGTTTAACAGATTTTGGTATTTTTAAATTAAATTTTGATTCTTTAGTATATGGTCTATTATCACTTTTTTTTTTTTTTATTCATAAATCTTTTTATATTTGGAGCTTGACAAGGTCGAATTTTTATAATTATTTCTTCTAATTTATTAAAATTCTTCAAAACTTTAAAATTTAATTGATAAATTATAATTTTTTTAATATTTATACAAGATTCTTTCAAAAATTGACATTTAGAATATTCACATAATTCTTTTTCATATTCAATTGAATTTGGTATTTCACCTCTAAGAAGATTGATTATTTTAAGATTAGGTAAAATTGGAATATTTCTATAAATATTGAAAGGACATTGTGATTTTGTATGATAAAAAAAATTTATACGTTTTATCATATTTATATTTGGTTTTTGAATTTTTTCATCTTCAAATGAATTTCTTACATTTGAATCAAGTTCTATATTTGCGAAAGGATCAGGTTTTCCAATTTTAATAGTTATTTCTTCGTATAAATGAGATAAACCAATTTCGTAAAATGTCTTTTTGACTTTCATCATAACCAATGTATTGGTTTGATCGAGATGATCATATAAATTGTCAATAATGACGGCATTTCCAGCAAAACGGGCTGCAGGGGACATCGACATAGTGGACAGGTTGTCGTGAGGAGATGACAGTAGTAGCGAATGAACAATCGACAACAAAGAAGATTAAACAAAAAGTAATAGTTGAATTTTGCGTCTTAATATGGTTCAGTATATGGGGGAGTGGCCAATATTGTTCAATATAGGGTATGAAACACAGGCAGGTCGGTTTGTGGTACTCAGCGCAACAGGTACGTATTACCGTAGTATGTAGTGTTCGACAAGGTTGAATATGGTTTCATCGGTTCCATTGTACGTATGCTCTATCCGTAGTAATATGAAGACATTCTAAAATTTTGCATCCCGAAAGGACGTACAGTAACAAGTCGGATGAATACGTACGTCAAGAGCACAATACAATTTATGAAAATACAAAAAAATTAAATGAAACACTGGTTTCTCATTTTACATCGTACACGGCGATCCTCTACCACAACTTATAATTACGGTACCATCAGACATATGAATTCTACCAGGTCTACCAGGTCTTCCACCTGAAAATGCAACCTTACGCCTTTCAACTTTTTTGAGTTCCTCCTGTAAGTCATCTTCATGATAAAGGTTAAGATCATCTTTGGAGATATTACTTAATCGTTCAAGTGATAATTGTCTTCTCATCGGCAAGCTTTCAATTGAAGGATAAAATTTATTTTTCCAATATGATATCTCATCTTCTTGCATTTCCTTTTCGGAAGGATACTGAGTTACCGAATGATGATAGGTTTGAATTATTTTTTCCCCTTCGTCAGGATTCAAAGGCTTCAATTTAGAAGTATACTTTGTTTGTGAAGTAAGACCGCAAATAGGAATTGTATTATGAATTTCAATTTTATCATTTCTTTTTTCCCTACCTTCCATAAATGATTTATCTAATTCCTCAATGAATTCATTTATATGATTATTGGAATTTTGCCAAATTTCATTTTTTTTACTTTGGATTTGTAAAACTAATTGAGCAGTTTTGTCGAAATTATACATATCAATTTTATTAATATTTGTAAATTTACCAAAGTATTTCCAAATAGTTAAAAGATTTCCTTTTGCAAAATTTCCCATTTGAGGTTGATTACTTATAACTTTCCTTCTTCTTTCACCAAGTCCACAATGATTACAAGGTAATTTAGGTTGTCTAATTTTTCTTCTAAATTCAATTGAATTTTCAAATATTTCCTCATAGTCGCTTGGGTCGGAATTTCGTCCATCAAATGAATGTACTTCATCCCACCAGAAAATTTCCAATCTTTCAACTTTATCTGGTAAAGAAAATACCTTATTTGCAGCTTTTGAAGAATTAGAATTATAATTGTTTTCAGATAAATTCAAATTTTGAAAATCTTCAATATTTTGAGAAATCATATTACGATTGGCAATTTGACAAGGTTTAATTTTATTTATTAATTCTTTTAATTTATTCATATTTTCAAGATATCTAAAGTCAAATCCTCTAATAATTGCTTTTTTAGCATTAGAACAATTTTTCAAAATAAAAGGACATTTATTTAATTCACAATATTTTTCACCATTTCTATTATATTGTTTAATATCCTTATCAATTTGAATGATTTCTAATCCTGGAATAGGATTTTGATAAGCTGGATTGAAAGGACATTCTGATTCAAGGTGAGGATGAAAAATTATTTTTCGAATCAAATTAACAGTTCCAAAAGGCTCATTCTCTGTTGAGTCATGATTGGCATATCGAGTAAAGGGATGTGGTCGATCAGATTCAATAGTGATATTTCGATATAAAATTGGTGCGGAGCATAACCAGAAAAGTTTTGAAGTTGATAAGATGGAATATAGAGAGTTCTTATCGAGGTTGTCAAATACTTGAAAAAGTAATTCGACAGTGGTCAGAACCGTCTGACAAGCTGAAGGTTTGGGCTCAGATGTGGTCATTCTGGCGAGATTTCCCAGGTGTATTCGGCAGAATGTCTATTTTGAGTCGATGACGATAAACGTATGAAGCAACGAAATTGCAAGATTAAAGGGCTTTATATATGCGTCAGATTGTCAAAATTAACTGGTTAGTGGTAGTATATGCATTAGGTTGTCAAATTTGACTCGAATTCGAGAGTTCGTGACATTGTTTGGGATTCGTCATGAGCAGCGCAAGTGTTTAGTGCGTATTCTCAGTACGATTTGAGACAAGGTTTGAGTGATCGTTGACCATCTTGTCAATGCTGGTTATCCTCTGCTTTTTTGATTTTGCATGATCTGTTATATATCGGAATATACTGTCACGCACGGGTATGTAAGACTATTAAAGGTATGATAATCTGTGCCACGATGGGTTGTGAGCTGGTTTCGTCGCTGAGAATATCAAATCGGGCGGTCTCATTTTTCCCATTCTGGACTTTACCGCCCACGATAGGAACTTTACTAAGTATTATGCCTAAATACAAAAAGAAACAAACTCGCGTGACGCCATCTTGACCATACAATTCCTTGGTCTGTGAAAATGACTTGAAATAATGAAAGAATGGAAGATGATTCGTTGATATGTTACACACGTGCACGCGATCAATTTCAGCTTTTTAACTGCTTCACCTTTGTTCTTTTTGTTCATATCAGATTTCAAGGGGGCCCTTCTTCTTCTTGTAATTGCGCCGCATTAATTGAATGAGTTTATAAACACTTACTGATTCAGGTAATTTAATTATTTTCACCGGTACCTAATTTTGAATTCGTACTAATATAGTAAAGCAGGTCATTACTTCACTCTTATTCATGCAAGCATATGTATTAAAACGATTGATACTATAAAAATTCTTCATCTTCTGTAACAAGTACCAATCTCGACATTCAAGTCAATGTTCATATTCAGAAAGAAAAACACATAAAGGCGACATTTATTCCTTAAAGATGAATGACAGCGCTTGAAACTCTTCTTATGACCCACACACGTTCGTCATAACAATCGATAAATCGTCATCCGACCAATTTACCGAAATTTTGGAAACAATTTTCTATCATTTTAAACAGTCAAGCGAGCAAGTATAAATAACATTCCAACCTTTTTTGTGGCTCGGTTAGGTCAATAACGTTGGAAGTCTCGTGCTCTATTCACCTATAGTCACAGCGGACAGACCCCAACTTCTGAGATTGAATGGTCTTACCGTTGGTTGAACTTTATTAAAGGCGAAACAATCTCAGCAAAGGCACCTTGCAGGATTGGCATCGCATCAATTCCTCATCTTACGTCGTCTGGTCATATTCCTGGTGTAGCCATGTCGGCCTCGACATCGACTTCACACGCGGCATCCCCAACGAATTTGACTTCAACCGGACAAGGGCAGAATCAAGATGGAGGAGAATTATTCTCTTTGGATTTCTTAGCTCTAGCAGGTTTAGATTCTGGAATGTCAGGAGCGAACGATATGACATCGCCTACAAATTCTGTCAACGGTCAAAACCACTTTAATGAAAATCAATCAATTCAAAACCAATTGCAACAATGGGAACAAGGTAATAATCATGCTGGACCTTCCAACCATTTGCAATCGCATAATCATCCAGCCACCGCGACTAGAAAAACAGGCAATGACAGTGAACATTATCGGAGTGGTGGGAATACCATTGGGCATCGTACGGAGTTAGAGAATGCTATGGATTTGGATCAGCCGGATCTAGGGCGTTTAGCTCAAACTCAACAAGAGAGCTTTAATGGCCAGGATTTCGGCGGAGGGGGTCAAGAATATGATGCCTTGCAAGCTGCTCTCTTACAACAGCAGGTAAGAATACTTGTCCAACCAATTATACTCAGATTATACTGATGAACAACGGTCTTTGAACGCAGCTTCAAGGCATACATATGCAGTCTCCTTTAGGGTTTGACATCAATAATCCCCAATTTCCGCTTGCTCAAATGTTTCTCTCTTCTCCTGGTGCGCAAATGGCTCAACTGCAAAAGTTCATGCAGAATGAGAATGGTGGACATGAAGGACCGAGATTGAAGCATAGAGGAAGCGTAGATAGGAATTGGCAAGCAGGTTTAGGAGGTATGCCAACTCCAGGTTCGTCAGAAAGGTCCGCTCCAATCAAGGTGGTAGCTGAATTAACCTGTAATGTTTTGACAGGTTCAAGTGGAGAGATAATACCGCAGAACAGACAAGAAGCAATCTCACCCATGCATCTTGAAATGCTTGCCCGTGGCCAATCGGAATTTGGTGGAGACGTAAGTGGACACAATCTTTGGGATGAAATTAGATCAGAGCCCGGACGGGTAATACGTATTTTGAGAGCTGATTCAAAGCATTTTATTATCATTGAAATTTTAGCCCAATATGCTTCCTCTCCTTTCACCGGCACTTTCCCACTCAACCTCAACCTCATTCCACTCACCTTCCACGCAAATCGCATTTAATCCTCAGTCGCATTCTAGCTCGGATCAAGGAGGCAACAGATCTCCTTTAGAGCAGCTGCAGGAGCAACAGCGTCAGTTCCAGGAACAGTTGGCTGTACTTCAGCAACGTCAATTGGAAATGCAAGCTACCGCTGCCGCAGTTGTAGCTGCTTCATCGAATTCTCCTTATGTAGGAGGGTCAAATCCTCCTTCTGGACCTTCTAGACCAGCCACGACTCCTGGTACCGGTACAACACCAACGTCAGCAGGCTTCTTCTCTCCCCTCACTTCCCCAGCCCTGGAGGCTACAAACCGGTTCCAGCAGCAGCACTTCAGTCGACAACAATTCTCACCAGCTTTCAATGCTCAACAAGCTCGAACACCTCATCCTCTGAGCGCTCTCTCCTCACCGGCCTTGAATCCAGTCGGGTCAAGTGGAGGCGCTCAGCAGACGCTTTCACCAGCCTTAGGTCCTCAAACAGGCGCTGATCTTAGTGATCCAGACTACTTGCGAGCTTTGGTGGGTATGTTGGATGGAGAATCTCAAAATATCGGTCAACCCGCCCAACAATCACAGTACCATTCCCCTTCCATAGCCAGCTCATCAAGTGCAGGTCATTCGACTATACTAGCTTCACCGGCCTTAATACCTACCAATTCAACCGGTGCTGGACCTCATCGACATTCTCTCCCTGCAAAAACAAGACCTAGTCCAATGTTAAAACCTACAAACCACCGATCCCATCAGAGAGTACCCTCCGGGACGCCCAATGGTATGGGGCATGGAAATTTCTCAGTACCAACCTCACCTGCCGTGCAGAAGTTCCATCCCAATCCACCATCGGCCAATATGCTGAATATGGGCTATTTACCACCTTCGGCCATCGAGAATCGGAACCTTGCACCGAGCTCAACTTCCATATCTTCCGCCTCAACACCCTCACCTGTCGACCTAAGTCACATGATGCCTCCTCCCCCCGTACCGTCCAACGGCTCATCGAAATCCCGCAAAGGGGTTGCACCAATGACTCCAGCAAGTCTGATGAATTTAGGCGCGGCTCCTCTCAATGCCGATATGGCTCAAAACCAAAATTTCAGACTGGAGGACCAGCAATATTCTCAATCTGGTATTGTACCGCCTCCCGCTCCAGCTCCACCAAAAAGAGGTACCCCTGCCTCCTCAATTCGGAATACGAGAAAGCAGAGTGCAGTCACTAATAACAGTAACGGGAATGGAGGGAAGAAGACCGCGGGAAGTAAATTGGTTCCTGTAGGCGGTAGCACCGGAAATGGGAAGAGGGCATTAGCAATACGCCCGCATAGTGCAGCAGCCTCGCGTACTGGTACGTCACCCATTTTCATTTGTAAAATGAGAAAATGTGAATTGATTTTTTTTGCTTGTGTAGCTGCCAAACCACCTCCACCACCTACGGAACCGGAAAACCGAAAGACATCCCATAAAGCAGCTGAACAGAAACGAAGAGACTCGCTCAAAGCTGGATTTGATGAATTACGATTACTTTTACCTCCTATCAATGTTGAAGCTTTAGATCCTGAATCAGGAGAACCTATTCCAGGATCATCTGCTCCTAGATTATTACCGAAAAGTAGCTTAGTACCTGATGATAATCCAAATAGGGGTGTATCTAAAGTGGCTTTATTAAGATTCGGAAATGAATATATTGAAAGATTGAAAGAAAGGGTGGATAGACGTGATGATTATATAGAAAGATTACGAAGGGAAGTAAAGAAATTACGATCTATCGATATTGATGACGAAGAAGAGTTGAATCTTGATGGTGATAACGTAGACGAGGAAGGAGAAGAATTGGATATTTTAGAATATGATTGGAGAGAAGGTGAAGAAGAAGAATTTGATCCTCCTGCTTTATCAGAAGATATTTTAGATGAAAATGGAGAAATTATAGAATTAGAAGAACAAGATGAAATTGAAGGAGGAGAAGAAATTAATGAAAATATGGAAAATCATAAAAAAGTAAAAAATGGGATTTCAAAAAGATCAAAATCGATTTCTTCAAATCATACAAAAAGTCCTGCTTTAAAAGCTACAAATTCTAGAAGACCAAGTTTAATAAGAGGAAATAGTAGTGCTAATACGGTAACTGGGAAAAAGTAATTTGTGATTTGCAAAAAATCAGATCTGATTTACTACAATTACTTGAATAAAAATGGACAATATATAATATAATTGGTGAGGAAGAAGTACCTTAGATAAATACATAGCTTGTTGTTCTTTATAGCATATGACAAATGTCATCAAGAGAAGATATGTATTGCATAGTCTCCTTTAAATCTGGCTACAAGGATGATACGTCATTCAGCAAATTTAAGACCAGCAAAGTGTTGTAGTTCATTGTCCAAAGAAGATTACAAAAGAAGAGAAAATTCACAAATTTGGAGATATCGAGATAAGCGACTCTTATCGCCAATATGAATTGGTTTTTGAGTATATTTGCAAATATCTGTTGAAGAACGTTTTGCAAATACGGATGGACAATGGATTTACAGCGTAGAATCATGACGCTTACCTTTGATTCTCGTCTAAACAATTGACGTATTTTTAAATACCTCTCACTGAATAGATGATGATGATGCAAAGTAAATATCCTTTGAGATTCAAGAAGGAGAATCGTAATTCTTCATATTTCATCACCTAGAGTTAACTGAACTAGAAGAGTCGATTGGAAGATTATATAAAATCATATCGATAATTGTCATTTCCTCGCCACTCTTTCTTTCATTTCATACTGAGAATATATATTCTATTTGGAAAATTTTTTCTGCTCATTCACAGATTTAATTACTAATAATTATACTTAGAATTTTATCCTTTGACAAAATTACAATTATAAAAATGAATTATTCAGAAACCATGAATATAGATACCGAAAAATCAGCTTGGAGTGACCCAAGATCATTTGAAAATTCGAAATATGTTACTAAAATTTCAAAAGAAGAAAGTTTTCAAGAAAATGGAAAACAAGATACAATTGATGGTATTCATTCTTTAATTTATGATGAAAATGATCCTCATCTTGATATTAATGAAATTAAACGTTTTAAGAAACTAGAAAATTATTTCAAAAATCAACCTCAAGATGAATTATCAATGGGTGGTGGTACTATTATTGATGATTATGTAAAATGGAAAAAACATCATTCCACTACTCAATCTGAACAAGATAATTGGTTAATCAAGGAAATTACTGATAATCATTCACTTCATGAGACTGGAAAGGAATTTTTGAGTGATAAAGATAAAAAGAGGGCAGAGGAATTACAACAAGACTTGTACAAATGTATAGAATCAGAGATTAAAGATAAATTCGATAGTCAAAGATATGAAGGTGAAATCAATATAATTGATAATGATCGAAATGATTCCAACAATAGACAGAATTTCAAAATATCTAATTTATCTGATGAAAAGTGGATGCGTTCAAGAGGCTTCAGAATTCAAGGGTTAACAGTACCATTGAATTCAATTGATCAGTATTCTGAAGATACAAAATACTTTCAACATTATTTAATTTCAAGATATGAAAATGATTTCAAAAATGATACTAATGAGATTGAGGAAAAGTATACATTAGATATATTTGGATCAAAACGAAAACACTCTCATATGTGTAGAGTAAAAAGTTGTAAAGGATATCCAATTAATGAAAATCGTGAAATAATTTATGAAAATACTAAATATAATAGGGATACTATGAATAATCCAACTAATTTTTATAGATGTAGTAAAAATGGATTCAATTATTTATTAAAAGGTAATCAATTTATATGTAATTCAAATATTGAAACTAGAAAAGAAGATTTTCTATCTTTTGAAGAAATTACTGATTTATTCAATTATGAAGATTATTCAAGAAAAGAACAATTCAAGTCAGATACTGATATCGAAGAGTTCAAAAATGCAAAATTTCCACTTAAAAGGGAAATGATTAATTTGATTGATGGAACAGCACTTCTTAGATCTTACTTTATTTATAGACCAAGATTATATAACGATTCTTCACTTTATCAATGTGAACATAAATTGAATTATCCATTACCAGAACCTACTGTAGAACAAAATCAGGAATACACTGGCGAGAATGAGGATGACATTTATCCATTTTTCGAAAGTGAAGACCCCTGTGAACCTCCCGAGCTTACATCGCGAAGGAAGGGATATTCAGTCCTCGATTGGACTAATTAGATTGTTCTTAAACATGGTGACTACCCGAATTCATATCATTTATTGTGTAGTATGTTTTATGCATGTTCAAACTATTGATTTATAGGTTTGCCAAGCAGATTGCCTGATAGGTATGCAATATGACAATATTACACGGCTTGAATAACTCGAATACAAACAGATAAATACTCTCAAATCCGTATTGATCCTTGTACACAACTTAGAACATCCTTCGAACAGGTTCGATAATCGCACCAGGCTACCACACGAATCATTTCATCAGCCAACCGTTCCATGCAAAAAACCATGACGATGACTCACCTTTTTAACAATTCTAGGCAAAGTACCTTTCTGGAATCCACTTCTTGAATTCCATTCACTACCAACTGGAGTAGCAAAAGATCTTTCGTATTGTTCTTTCGAAGTATAAGGATAAGGTAAATCTTGTAAAAGGAATTGTGAAGCTCGTTTATCTTTCTTTTCAGTAATGATAAGGTTTGATCTTTTGAAATCTTTTCTTTGAGTAGGTTCAATTCCTGCTGTCTTCACTAAGAATTTAGGGTTGATATTCTTCTTTTTCTTAGCTCCTTTACCTCCCCATGATCCCTATATCCAGTAACTCTCATGTAAGCAAAAGTAAACCAAAAATCTTAGGAGAATAAGCGACTCACCCATCCAGGTAACGATGTATCCTCTACTTTTGGAGCATCAGCTTCAACTTGTCTTTCCTTTTCCCTCTCAAACTCTTCAACTACGTTATCGCCCGCAAATGCTTGAGCGACAAGATCACGTTGTTGGAAAGCTTTGATACCCTTTCCTGATATGGGCAATAATTCTTCATCTGAATCTTGGTCATCCTCACTTTCAGCATCACCATTAATGTGTGGTTTCTTATTGTTCTTGATAGGTGCTGAAGGTTTTCCGAGAGAGATCTCAACTTTTCCGTCATCTATTTCAGCTTCTTTGCCCTTGGCTGCCTTCTTCAGTGCTCTGGTGACTTTCTCTTCGCCTTTTGCGTTTGCCGATCCGACTATAGCATTACGTTTTCGAGATGGTCCAGCTGATGTTGTTGAAGTTAACCACGGGTTGTGGTCCGCAGATGTCTCCTCGGCAAGAAGAGGTGAGATACGAGGTTTTGACAATGCTGATGGTCGTTTAATTTGTGTAGGTTCGGGAGTGCTGTCTTCCTGTTCTTCTCGAGAAGAAGTCTTTGAGTGAATGTCAGCAAATATTCCGCAATTTAAATGATAGTACTCACTCCTGCAGGTCCAGAGAACACCATTCTGCCTTCATTTCCCCCTATCTTAAGCATACTTGGTTTTTCGTCCTCTTCATCATCATCTTCCTCATCTTCGTCGCTCGCGCGATCTTCTCCAAACATCTGTATATCCCTTCTCAGGTCAGCCTCTGTTTCGGAGACCTTCTTCATATTTCGTTCCTCAGCCTTTTTCATGAAAGCCATTTGCATTATTCCTTTTCCACCAGCTAATCTACCTTGTTGCTCAGCAGCATTCTTAGCATCTAAAGCAGCTAATTGATCAAACGCTTTGCTTTTGATGCCTTCTTCTTCTTCTTCAGATTCTTCCTCAGACTCATCTTCAGAGTCAGAATTATCGTCTTTACCCATTATCTTCCTCGTTAACTTTTCTTTCATATTCAGCATTTCTTCTTTTGCTTTTCTTCGATCCTCCAGTTCCTCTCCATCTCCTCCTACATCCCTTGCCCATCGACCTGATTTAGCACCATGTCTAAGGGTAGCTCTTTCTCTCGCTCGATCACGTTCCATCTTCTCCCTTTCTTCAGCAGCAGCCTCAGGATCAAGCCTTTCTAGATCTTCAAGATCCATACCTGGATTTTCTTTCGCAGCTCTCTTCCTAGCGAGTTTACGGAAAGTCTTCGATTTAATCTTAGCCACACGTTTAGCTTTCGCTTCCGCTCTGAACATCAATTCACGTTGATACCTCAAGGCATCTCGCTTCTCTTTGATTTCCTCGATAGTCATTTCTTGAGCTTCTAAAGCTAAATCTTCTCTCTTCGTAAGTGTATCTTCGGTCAAATTGGCCTTCTTCAGTAAAGCTGTAACTGCGGATTCAAGCTTGTTTGAAGGTTTGAACCCTGCTAATACCTCATTTGTCGATTTCACACCTCCTCGCTGTTCAGGTTGCAGAGGGAAAGATAGATGTTCAGCTTCTTTGACTCGTTTCATTACTCCAGCCCATTTCTGTCCTTCTTCTCGAGTCTTCTCGTATGCTGCTTCTCGATCTAATCGATCTTGAACGACCGTTGGCAAAGGAGCTGATACCAAGCCTTGCTTCAGGATGGATGTTGAAGCTTTCTTGTCGGATTTTGCTGGTAGAAGAGCTGATGCTCCTGAGAGTGAGGGATGTGAAGATATAAGGGATGAAAGGTCAAGCTTTTGATCTGTACAGCGGATTCTCCTCAATCAGCTTGGAATATCCTCTATGATTTACCCAAACACATACTATTTTTCAGGGCAAGATCTCCATTTTCTCGAAGACCTGGTCCGGACACGACAGGCAACACCCTACGCTTCTTTTCTAACTTCTCTGTATCACCATCTTCGCCTGCTTTTCGCTTTTTGTCAGCGGTTGCGAGCGAGTCCACGAATGCATCCAACCCATTTAAGTTTTCGGGATCTTCTTCATCATCTTCCGATAGATCAGATGGCAATTCAAGATCGGATTCTTCTTCGGGCTCCTCATCTTCGTCATTGTCTTCTTCTTCTTCATCATCATCTTCATCTTGATCTTCATCATCGTCGTCATCGTCGTCTTCATCACCATCTTCTGACCCGAAGTCCTCTTCATCACTGATCTCTTCCTCATTATCAACATCACTGTCATCTTCAACAGGCGTTGCTGCCTTAGTTGCCTTAGTTGCCTTCGTCCCTTTGCTCTTCCCTGAAACTTTCGTTTCCGGTTCATCCTCACTTTCATCAAGATTGACAGTAAGCGGTTTGGTGGGCTACTCGAGAACGAAAAATCAGCTTCGTTATCTATCATTCTCAAAAAAAAGAGACTTACTTTTCGAACTACTTCTTTAGCTTTTGATTTCCCTTTCTTTCCCTTTCCTTTATCTAGCTCTCTGAAAACATCACCCCATCGTTCTTCATCAGATCCATCAGAACCCCAAGCTTCATCCGAATCAATATCAGATTCATCACTTTCAACTTCACCTGTATTCTCATCATCTGCAATCATCATAGCAACTTTCTTTATTCTAGTTTGCATATCTTCATCTTCATCATCTGATTCTTCAGCTCGCCGCCTTGATGGACCAGCTGATTCCAATTCATCTTTAGAAACTGATAATTGAGCTGCAGAAGT
The DNA here is from genome assembly GCF_000512605.2 of Kwoniella pini CBS 10737. Taxonomy (NCBI): domain Eukaryota; kingdom Fungi; phylum Basidiomycota; class Tremellomycetes; order Tremellales; family Cryptococcaceae; genus Kwoniella; species Kwoniella pini. The sequence goes on along the minus strand of NC_091719.1, from coordinate 1,756,144 downwards.
TCGATGTCTTTTAGGTAATGATGGTATATAAGTATAAGCGTTTGAAGGATCTTGTCTCCTTTTTGCCTTAGCTGATGATATAGGCTTTGATTTTTTGGTTGTTGAAGAAGTTGATGCGGAGAAAGGTTGAGATCCTCTCGCCATCTTGTCTGACACTTAAACTTTTGTTAATATGCGTGTCGACTATATGATACTTTTTATAATAAGCTTGAAAGTTAAAGCTTAACTTGAATCTTTCAAAAAAGTTAAACAGTTGAAGCATGCAAGTGGAGGTAACCGATGAACATGTGGCAAATCTTATTTAATTATCCCCTTTAGATATCCATAAGTGCCACATTGCCATTTACCGCGGTGATTCGGATCATTCTACTCCTTCACTTGGTGCTGCTGTTGTTAGTAGTAGTATTGGTGACATCGACATTAAGGATCATTATAGTCATTTCAACGATAGCATATTTGTACAAAACCTTCCCGTAAGTATACCTGGTCATAGCTTGTTCTCCTAGTCGGTCTCGCTCATCGTTTTTCGGATAGAAAATCACCCAAAATGTTCGCTTCTCGACTTTCTTCTTCTCTCCGAGCTCTCCCCCGACAAGCTTCGGCCGTTCGAATGGCTAGAAGAGGTTACGCTGAAGCTGCTGGTTCTGATGGTAAATTACAATTAAGTTTGGTATTACCTCATCAAGTAGGTTCACATTTCTCTTGGATATTCTTGGGAGATTGGAAGGTGGATTGTATTTGTTTGAAGGAAATATGCTAATTAGTGATTTTATAAAATTATCTTCAATTCTCGTAATTATCGACGAAAACATTCTATCTTTCTATCAACATTGCTTCTCCCATCATGAACATAACACCACGAACATCAACACTATTTTTTATCTATCCCGATCCTTAGTCTCTGTACTCCTCAGCCGGTGTCATTCAAGTAAACCTTCCTGCCGCTACCGGTGACATGGGTGTTCTTGCCAACCACGTTGCTTCAGTCGAAGCTCTCCGAGCTGGTGTAGTTGAGGTTATTGAGGAGAACGGACAAGCCGGAAAGAAATGGTTTGGTGAGTTGCGTGTGTTATTAAGACAATTGCATGATGGGAAAGTAGAAATGAGGGTTTATCGGCCGAGACTGAGGAAAAAGTCGGGGTTGAATGGCACCTATCAGTCGTCATAGCAATAGACAGGCTGGCCATGTCATTAGACGAAGAGAAGCAGCAATGGGCAGGCTCAGTGTCACGAGGAAAAAGATGCAAGGGAATCTAGAGGTCGGAATAAGGAAGAAAATTAGAGATAGGAATTGCGAAGTTAGAAGCTACGACGAACGGCTTACTTACGTTGTGCTTTCTAATAGTCTCTTCTGGTTTCGCTACTGTTCACGGAAACAACACTCTCACAATCAACGCTGTTGAGGCATACCCTCTTGACACCTTCTCCGCTGAGGTGAGTTCAATTTTTCTTGACGTAACGTCCATCACATCTTGATACAATGTATCATTTTTTCCATTTTCCATCTACTAATAAAATATGCTAACGCATTTACTTGACTCGTAGAACATCCGATCCGGTCTCGCCGATGCTAACCGAGTACTTTCCTCATCCGCTCCAGAATCAGAGAAAGCCGAAGCTAGAATTGAAGTTGAAGTATTTGAAGGTCTTCAAGCTGCTCTTGCCAAGTAAATTTGACATTTTCATAGAAATTGATTGGGAAGGGAAGGAAATACCAAAAAGAAATTGGAATCATATCTAAGAATAACGAATGGGTATGAAATCCAATTGACACTGCAAAATTGATATTGGTTATATACAAATGATCTTCTACTTACTTATCCAAAGCCAATGATATGCGGAAGCGACTAATGCCCATACTACCCCAGTTGTCATGTCTTTCATCACGATTCCTTGATAAAGGCAAATAAAGGCAAAACTAGCAAGTTTTGAGCATGTTCATGAGCATTCTCAAGGTCCATTAACGAATCATCTATTTGATTTTCAATTGTATACACTTTTATTCTATATGAAAGTCATTACTGATATTCATCAACATCATACAAAGACCTGTAAAAATTTATCTTGAGCCTCCTCAATCTTGAGAAGAATTCCATTCTATGATGAATAGACAATATGATTTCGAGACTATGCTTGTATATATCAAAATTTCTTCATTGACTAAAATTACTGTTATTCACAAACAATATCATTCAATTATATAATAACTTTGACTATCTACAGATAATTCAAAATTCTATAGTCATATATACATATTCATCTCATACCTAGCTCTTATACATTACACAAACTTCTCCAGCAACTATTAAACAACCAACAATCATAGTGACTGTTACAGAAATGAAATTCCATCTAATATTTTCTTTCAATGTAATATGTATTCCTTTTTGAGCTAAAATTGATCTCCATAATAATCCAGCAAGTGATGCTGAAAATCTATTTTTTTTTTAAAAAAAAAACAAATAAATCAATTAATTAATTGAATTTTCATGATTTGATTAAATCATATTTTAAAGTATATGAAACTTACACAAATGAATATGCACCAAAATTACTTCCTACTGCTAATGAAAAGATTGCTCCATATAAAGATCTATTAGAAACAATTCTAGTAGTTGCCCAATATTGCAATACACGAGCAAGTAAAATTGTTGCTCCAATATTTGTACCGAATATCTATATTTAAATATATAATTAGCATTATAAAGAATCGAATAAAATTTTCAAAGTTATATTTTACTCACGTTACATCCAATTACACTTAAAACACCCATTAACCAAACACTTCCAGCAACTCCACTGACTGATTCCCAATGACCCCACCAATTTCCAAATACTCTAATCCATCCTGTATGTTGTAATCCTTCTACAAGAATAAAAAAGGAAAATGCAAATGGAAGTAATGTCCATGGACATCTTGATATAATAATTGAAGTATTTGGAAAATTATCTGTAAACGGTGATAATGGTCTAAAAGGTATAAGCTTTTTACACTTTATGATATTCTTTTCATTTGGTCGATCGGTGGGTTGCATTTGAATAACATTAGATCGGTTATTATCAATTTCATTTGAAATTGCCGGACCATTCTGATTATTATTATCAACGTCCTCATTCGTAGTGGAATGAAGAGTTGAATTTGATGTTATTGAATTCCGATTTTTCCAATCATGAATCAAATTTCTAATTAAAACTAATCCAGCAGCAGGTACAGTAACTGTCCAAACTCCTTCAATACCTTCTAATAAATGTCCAGCACTCAATCCTACAAGTGAAATAACAGTTATAATAAAAATTATAGCATTAAAAATAGCTCCAAAAGGATCAATTAAAGCATCTCTTGGATTAATATTTGGAGGATAAATATTATTAGGAATTAAACCTTTTTTTTTAAATATAATCCATTTTAAAGTTGGAAATAAAATTATAGCAGAACCAATAGTTGGTAAAGCTAACCATGCAGAATATTTTAAAAAAGAAATTCCAAATGCAGAAGTTAAAACTAAATTTGTAGGATTTGAAGAAACTAAAAAAGCTGAAACTAAATTTGAAATTTGAAAATGACTAAATAAAAAAGCAGTTGGTGGATTTATTGAAGAATGACTTGTAAAATAAGATAAAAATGGTGTACCTGATAAAATTAAAGGATCATTTCCAAAAAATAATCCAATAAAAGCGAAAAATAAATAAAATGAATTATATAATTTTTTTCCTCCACCTGTAGAAGTTGATTTTGATGAAATTAAAAATGCTGTATAACGAAGTAATCCTGTACAATCTAAAGATATTGAGATGTATGCCTAAGGTTTTTTGGAATAAGAGAATGAAATCAGTAAATGTGTTATCGACAATTGGTAAAGAGGGAGGATAGAGAGTGACACTTACAAAACAAGTGAATAAAATCATTATATCATAAGGTCTAACTCCACCACTTCCTACAATACCTCTTCTTACTACACTAGGAGGTATACAAGTTGAAGCTAAAAGTAATAAAACACCTATAACAGGTACAGTACGTAAATCAAGTGGAAAATAAAGTCTTTTACATTTACATCTTCTTGCACAAGGTAAATTTTTTAATTTTTCTTTTTCTAATTGATTTAATCTATTTACATTATCATTATCATTTTCAGTATCATTAATAGATGAATTTGAAGATGATTTAGGTATTGGTTCATGTCTTTCGCAAGGAATTTCAAATGAAATTTTATTTTGAATTGAATCGCATCCTTTTGAAAATATAAGTGGGAATGGAATTTTCAATGGATAAATTACAAGAGCGTCTAAAAATTTCATTTCATTTCATTTCATTAGTTTTTTAAATTCCTTATCGAGTGATAAGATCATCTTAAAATTATATAAATATAACTCACTACAAACGAAGAAAACTATTAAAGATACGATTGATCTAGCATCTATTGATCTATCTGATCCATCTTCTAGAGGTGTAATTGCCATTATGAATTATTGGTTTCTTTCGGTGATGGCGAAAGTATATTTTTAATTGATAAATGAACTTATCGGATCATTATAAGAAATGATGAAAGGCAGAATGTATTATTTGGTCTCTCTTTCGAGTCGAGTCGAGTTGAAGAAGAAGATGTATAATTACATGCTAGACAAAAAGGAAGGTTCGATGCGATGTAAGATGTCATAAATTTCAGAAAAAAAGGAAGTGATCAGTCACCGTTAATATGATAATAATAATATGACATGACGCACGTGCATCCCTATCCCTCGAATGGAATAAAAGAGGCACCGATCACGGAGACTTTTTCTTGGCTCAAATGTGGAATTGACGGAATCAAATTGTAATAGTAAGATATTATTGTCCATCTCTTTATTTACAGTACAATTTCACTATACTTTATAATTTAGAAATGACAATGTTGTAGGTATTACTATAAAATATATAATAATAAACAAGATAATTCTAAAGTTGACCTTGAAACAAACCCCTTAAAGACCGAAAACAAAGAGAAAAACAATATTGTAGATGACTAGGAAGTAATATAAGAAAACACAATTTATATATCGATATAAGTATATGACAAATTAAAAGCACAAGGAAATGATAAAAAGTCAGAAAACAAGAAAAAGTAACAAGATTGATAACCAAAAAATGACAGAATTCGAAAAACTAACAATGTTGATGTATAAGTTGATGATGCGTTTGAGATATTAATGATTTTTGATAAAGTCCTAAGCCTAAGCAATTGCAACCTCTCCTCCATCTCCATCTTCTTCAAGTCCAGCAAGGTACATTCCAAAATCAAAATTTTCACCGAATGCAGCCAATGCATCAAAATCACCTCCCTCTAATCCACCTAAAACTCCCATATTATTTCCCATAAGGTTGAAATCCATACTACCTAACCCTAAATCTCCATTCAATGTCGCGTCGCCGTTTAGATTAGTATCATTGTTATTGTTGTTGGTACTGCTATTTGTGTTTGAAAATGATATAGGACCATTCACTATGGTTGCTGGAGTAGTGGTTGAAGCCGATGGTGGCGAAGGTGTTAAACCGTGGGTAGAGTTGGTATTTGCTGAGGTATCGATGACATGTATGACTGCGTTATTGGGAGATGGGTTGAGTGATTGAGATTTTGGTGTAGCAACAGTATCCCTCTACATTATACGAGGAGATTAGCAATATTTCCTCGCTTCGCTAGCGACGCTGGAGAAGCTGTCGTTACAAATTGAAACCCATTACTCACCAGTAATTCCTCTTTAGCAGTTTTAGGAGTTTGAGCGGCCTTCTGCCCTCCTTGACCAGGTTTAGGAGTTGACGAACGTTGAGTGACCATAGCGGGACTTTGTGGTGGTAACATTGTACCAGCCGTCACACCTTTACTCGAATTCCTATCTCGATTCATCTGATTCTGCGATGGATTTCTAGGTGAGGCTTGGACACCCTGCAAGTTGGCATTGAGTTGTTGAGCTGGCGAAGGCACATCTATTGAGGATCCTGACATGACCGGTGTATGCGGTTGGAAACCCGGCGGTAAAGATCCATTTGCCAGTTGCCGCATAGCTTGAGCTTGGTCTTGATGCATCTTCTTCTCGTACGCCATCCGCGCTTCTTGTTGTTGTCTCACAGACTGCAATTGCGATTTGTTACGGGTCATATCAGCTTCATCTGTACGACCGACATCAGGTCAGAGGATAATCGACTCACCTGAGCTTCGTTACCACCGGTTGCCATCATGCTGAATTGCTGAGGCGTACTAGCTGAGGTCTGAGGTGTCATCCCTTGACCGTAGTTGACAGGAGTCTGAGCTTGACCACCGGGGAACGGACTAGGTGCCGCTGATCCGGAATTCCTACGCATCCTCTTACGCTCAGGGGGTGAAGCACCGCGAGGGCCAGAGGCAGAAGCATGTGAATCTGACTCTTGCATGGCGATACCGTCAAAACCTTGAGGCATACCGTTAAGTCTGTGCGTTAAGAGGATGTCAGCCTTCGAAACGTCAGACTGTGGTCGACTGGCTTACCTGTGCATCGCACCACTGGGAACTCGAGAGTGCGGTCCTTGAGCTTGTTGAGCCTGAGCTTGAGATTGACTTGATCCAGCTTGGCCTTGTTGTTGTCCTAGAGGTGTTTGTTGCGGTTGACCTTGAGCTTGAGCTTGCATCATCTGCTGTTGAGCGAGATATTGAGCCTGTTGCTGCTGCTGCTGTTGTTGTTGAGGGGTCTGTGGTTGGACCTGTTGTGACGATGGGGTTTGTGGTTGACCCGGTTGACCCTGCTGCTGTTGTCCTGTAGGTTGTCCGTTCAAGCCCATCATTGCGCGCCGTTGATTCTCAGCAAGGGTCAATCGATATCTGTTGACCAGCCGAGACTGTAGGGGGAAGAGGTACGAGATTAGTTCCATCCGAATGTTGTGATTTCAGCGCTTTCAACGAGCTTACCTTTTCGGCATCATCCATTTCCTGAGGATTTTTCCCTCCCAAACCAACTTGGGCAGCACTCTGGCTCATTATCTGTGGATTTACGGGTCCGATACCAAGCGGTCCCCACATTTGCGAAGCAGCGGCTGCAATATGTTGTTGTTGATTAAAGAAGACTTGATCCCTCTGAGCTTGCTGTTCACGTTGAGCTTGCTGTTGTGCCAAGATTTGATGTTGGTGCTGTTGTTGAACGGCTTGTTGTTGGGCTTGGACGGCTTGCACTTCCGCTAAACTCATCTGAGCTCTTTGCTGAGCAGCTTGAACGTGCGCTTGCGTTTGTAACATCTGTTGTTGTTGAGCTGGAGTGAGATGCGGTTGCGGCTGCTGTTGTTGTGGCTGCGGCATACCATGAGGTGGAGGGGCTACAGGACCATTCACTGGACTAGTTCCGTTGCCTTGCTGAGGAGTTTGGGGGTGTAAGTAGCTCGGAGGTGGCTGGGGTTGTCCCTGACCTTGTTGAGATTGAGCCATAGCGTGATGTTGCTGAGGTGTCAAAGTTCTCATCAATGGGTTGGGTGCCCCGGGCGTCTGTCCATTTATACCAGGTGGCGGCGGTCTCATCCCTTTCTGGTGTGGAGAAGGCATAACGCTAGGGTGTGGCTGATGCATCATGTGCGGCGAGGGGGCGACAGGTGAATGAGACGGTCCTGGCGGAGCATTGGGCGGTTGTAATCCACCCATATGTTGTGTTGGACCTTGCTGGGGTGGCTGAGGCTGAGGTGTTTGCCCTTGATACATTGGATGACCGGGTTGAGGTGGCCTTTGAACGGGAGAGGCAGCTGAAGGGCCGGGTTGAGCGAATCTTTGAGCAGCTTGTTGCTGCATCATAGCTTGCTGGTGTTGCTGAGCTTGTTGCTGTTGCTGTTGCTGCTGCTGCTGCTGCTGCTGTTGTTGCTGCTGTTGTATCTGCTGTTGAACCATTTGAGCAGCTTGCTGTTGGCTCATACCATTGGCTTGAGCCGCAGCTTGAGCTTGCTGTCGCATGTTCAATATCTGCTGGGATGAGATCGGTTGTCCCTGTTGAGGACCTTGAGCATATCCGGGAGTGGTGGGTTGCGGCTGTTGTTGCCCTTGCTGCTGTGTTTGCTGAGGTTGTTGCGCATACCCACTGGGTCCTATACCTAATTGCTGATTCCGTATGTTTCGTAGTCGCGACATCGACTGACGGTCGGGTATGTCAGATACGGTGATTCGGGATCTGAGAGGATTATCCACTCACTTCATTGTAAACAGCTGGATTCATAGCTCCCTGCGCACCTTTTCCTCCACTGAATACATCCCAGAAGACGCACCACCACCTATGAGGTACAATCAGCAAAGATCCTATGACTCGAGGATGAATATACGCACTCATGCAGTACACCTTCCCGAACATTTATCGGCACACCCTGTTCCGCCAATCCAGCTTCTGCATTGAATTGCGCAGCAGCGGCAGGAAAGTTATGCTTTACCAGATAATCGTGGATGTACAATTTTAACCTGGATATCGATTAGTTGTCGTCAGCTGAAGTCGACACATTGCATCCGTTCGGAACCACTTACACGCTCTCACTATCCCAAGAACGCTGACCCATCTGGCTTTGGACCGAACCACCTGCTCTAGACATTGCATAAGCCTCTTGAGGATCCATATGCTGTGGCGGTTGCATATGCTGGCCTCCGGGCGCTATCCCATTGGAGCCCGGAGGTGGTTGGTTCGGTTGCTGAGCAAGGTGTTGAGGCGGTTGTTGAGGTTGACCCTGTTGCAGCGAAGGACCTGGCATACCTGGGTGCGGTTGATAGGGATGTTGATGTTGTGGTGCGAGACCAGGCTGTTGAGGTTGTTGCTGTTGAGGTGGTGGACGCACAGCTTGCGGATGGGGAGGTGGTTGTCTCATTTGACCTGGACCAGGAGAAGGACCGGGCTGTATTCCTTGTTGCCCTGGCGGCTGCGGGGGCGGATGTGGGTACTGTTGGGGATGTATACCCCCGGGGAATCCTTGAGGTGCTAGATGAGGTGATGGAGATGGGTGATGTGGTGAGGGGGGTATCACAGCTCTAGGCTGTTGATTCTGCTGTTGTTGTTGAGCTTGCGCAGCGACTGCAGCAGCTTGTTGAGCCATCTGTTGTTGTTGTTGCTGCTGCTGTTGTTGAGCCATCTGTTGCTGCCGTTGTTGCTGTTGCATAGCTTGCTGATGCTGCTGAACAGCTTGTTGCTGTTGCTGCTGCTGCTGCTGCTGTTGTTGCTGTTGTTGTTGCTGTTGTTGTTGCTGCTGTTGATGTTGCAATTGAGCGGCTTGTTGAGAAGACATAGCAACGGCATTCATATTGACCTGTGGAGGTGGTCTGACAGAATATTGATGAGGGAAAGGTTGACCAGCAGGTTGTCCTGCGGCAGCAGCCATCTGCATTTGCATTTGTTGGGCATGAGAAGGCTGGCCTGGGATTGGCTGCCCGCCTGGAGCTCCTTGCATATGGCTGAATGGGTGTTGTTGTGGATTTTGACCAGGATGCAGGTTTGGAGGAGGAGGATGGGGCAAAGCCATGTTGGGAGTAAAAGTGTAGTCAATCTGTATGAAACAACATCACAGTAGTCAAGTCAAATTGTCAGCTGGTGATTCTCGTCTTGTATATGACGCGTGATGGAAAATGATCATCAAGCCAAGCCAGTCATTGAAGCGAAAGTTTTGTTCAATATTTATGTCTGCTTGACCCAGGGCGCAAATCGAGCGAAGCGTGTGCAATGGGACTGAAGACGTCGGGACAGTAGCCGAGAGGATTGTGAAGAATACTCACATATATAGACTATCTCAACCCACAATTTCCAGCTGACTTCGACTCCAAATACTCTTCAATCCCTGCCACCTGAATTACAATTCTGCCTCCGTTCCTTCTAGGGTGGATTGATGTAAGAACGAGTTCTAGAAGTATTAAAGAAGATTTCAGAGTGGGGGCTATATATCTCTAACCTTATTATTCTAGCTTAAAACGCGTTGTAAAGAAGTTTTTTGCGGATTTCGCCTGGTTGTTCACTTTTGATTATTGACTGTAGGATCAATGTTTTCATGTGAGATTATGTACTGAAGGCTATTGGACAACAATGATTTGTATATGGTAAGCTTGTTTTCCTTTCTCCAATCTAATCAATTATGCTAATCGATATAGATGAGATTAGAGTTTAGATAAACTCTGTGAATTTGAGCTGAACACAAGTAGATTGGGTATGAGGTGGGTAAGTAAGAAATTGACACTGACATAGGTTATTATGACCGTGCGTGACACTATCGTTCATTGACCTTGGTTCCGTTTTCTGTCTATCCCTCCAATGTCTAAGTATCTGCTAACTAGGTCTATAATCTTACAATTCGGACACGGCTCAAGATATGCACTGACTGATCTTGACTTGAGCTACGGATCACTTCAGGGCAAACTGACTTGACTCCTGCTTTTTGCTTTTAGATAGTAGTAGATAACCCTTGATTGTGTGTATGTATCGTGTATTTTTTGTTCACACTGACTAATTCCACAATGATCTGATCGTAGATTCGCTGATGATTATACCACAGTTTCAATGATAGACGTATATGACGTTCATGAAAGGACAATGTTGCACGGGTAACCTTGATAGTCCGGCTGAAAGGGAGGTCGGAACTTGATATATCGATCAATGGGTAAATGAGCGGTATCCGGAACCAAAATTCAAGCGGTTGCACGATGACCAGCAATCCTTTGTATACTTCTATGATCTTATTCTATATTTGAGATATATTGAGGAGTTATCAAGCAATATGACGGTAGATAACGAGATTTGTTTATCAGCTGAGATTGAGTTACTGTTGAAAGTGTCAATCAAAATTCTTGTCCTACACGTGAATCGTTACTGGTGGCTTGTTCACATGCACCAACAGCTATATAGTATTCTAAGTACGAATTTAGGCAGACCGGAGCCGTTGAAGGTTGAAGTATAAATGGAAGATGCTGAAGGATGGTATCAATAAAGAGGTCTTACGGCCGATAGTATCCTATATTCTGACTATACTTTCACGATAGAAAAGGATATATGTTTTTCCGTCCACAATGCTAAGATGCCAGGAGAGGTCGAGTTGATTTTGTTCTCGTCCTTGATAGTAGCGTGGAATGTTGGATGTTGATATTCTAATAGGTATAAACCCCACCTACGTTAGGTTCCGAATGCTCCGAAAGTCAAAGTCCTTGATGCAGGAACGGTATGTATGATCCTTGACGCGGTCTAAATGATCGGCTGATCCTTATGATTTTCCGTTTTCTAACTTGTATGTTATGTAGATTTCTAAAATGCAATGGATATGTCGAACACGCGATAGTATGGTATACTGAGATACTTGATTTTGATATGTTTTGAGTTATTAGTTGTGGTAGAGTGGGAAGTAGCGACAAATAGTCTAAATTGAATAAATGAAGCTTAATCGGGGAGTTTTGTTTGATCTTTATTATTTTCTCATGCCACTTTTCTAGCTCCACTTTACTACCTATTGATGAAGTTGATTATCGATATTGATCTGAATGGTAATGCCAAATGTAATATTGATCATCTACTTATCATGTATGTTGAAGAATAAGGTGTTTGAATATGAATCCCATGTTGTCTTTGTACCAAGCTGAATAAAGTGCGCTAAATGTAAGGGACAATCCGAAAGTATATACGATAAATCCAGGGACATATAATCAAAACGATAAAATGATAGGCTCAAATCAGATTATTATGATACTACTACTCTTCTTTTCAATTCCTCACTTTCATATGTAAAGTGCATGATGCATATATTACTGGACCAATTCGTATCAATACCTATACTCTTGCTTCCTTCATGCATAGATACAAGTTCAACTTCCATGCATAATTGCTCATCATAAGATGCCTTAGTATGGATAGATATACAAGGTTCAGTGAAAGAAAAAATTCAGGGTTCATATATTCTCCTTTTTTTTTGCCCTTTAAGATCTTTGAAACGAAATCAGCATTTATCATTCATGATTTATCATTTATCATTACAAAAATATCCTAATCATCAATTGAGAAATAACGAGACATGCCCTTAAAAATAACGTGGAAAAGAGCTTCTGACCACTCTACTTAATCGTGGGAATCCATACATATATGGCGCGTCGAAAATTCACAAGATGATCCGATTTGCGGCTATGGTTTCCCCAAATTCGGATACGACATGATATCTTCAGGATCTATTGAGTACCTCATAACAATTGAGGAACACTTCATGATATACGCATAAAATTGTAACTTGAAAGTCATAACATTGCTAATCAATAGCATTGCAAGAACAATGACACCGATTATTAAAAAGTGTAGTTAAATTGAAAAGTTCTTGTAAACAACATGTTTGCCATGGTAGATGATCCGATATCGGCGTTATTAACTTGGAACAGGTGATCGTCAATAGATGACTAAAACCCTGGTAGAATAACATCTGTAGTATTAACTAGAGAAGGAAAAAAAAAGCTTAAAGTTGCGGAAAATTAATTGACCGATCGAAAGGAAATCAAAAAGATAATTACCAAATCCGGAAACTCATGATTCAAACTTCGTCATATACTTGTGGCGAATTCCTGTAACCCAATACATCATAATGAACGCCGCTGATGTCAATTCTCACCATCATAATGGGTGATGCAAGATAGACGGAGTGCATGGACACTCAAAATCAAAGTCAGCGTTCTATGACAAGGTAGCTCAACAGGTACAGCGTTGCCGAATCCTGTTGAAGACTGGTCACACATATGCGATGATATGATATCTTGATGATATCTTGATTCTCGTAGCTGTTTTGTTTTCATACCTTTGATTGTTACACCAAAGAGAGACACTGTGTGAGCTCTGTGAGGTTATGATGATATCTCCAATGACGTGCTGCTCTGCTCTGAGTCTTCCTTTGATTAGAGATACATTAAGACCAAGGAGAGACACTGTGTGTGGCCTATGGGATGATTATACCGTCGCAAATCATGTACCTGCTTTGTTCGCATTTTATTGTCTGGTGCCACCACGCCAAGGAGGGATAATGTGTATCTCCTGTAATGATGACGATCTATGAAATAATGACGGCCAGTGAGATAATGCTGATGGCCTATGAGGTAGCTCGAGATCCTTTCTTCCTGAGAAGACCAATTAGAATGATTACCTCATAGGTCTACTTTCAGTATATGCAGATTCGTACAAGTGGCCAACGACAACGCCTATTTAAACCCGTATAGCTATCATCTTTCGTCGTCTTTTCATTTCTTTCTTCAATCCCCCAATCATTTCCAAATTCAATTGAGCATAAAGGCTCTCTCACATAAACATAACATCAACTTTATCACTTTCGTATTATCACATCTTATAATGACAGAACAAAATACTCGTTACGTTGGCACTGCTGTAACCCCATCACAAGTCACTGCCGGTATCAGTGAAACTGAACCCAAACCAAGCTGGATTGCTAAGGATGAGGAGTACGTGAGCTCCAAGGGATATTCAATACCTTCGCGCGAAGAAGTTGAAGCACTTGGTATTCCATGTAAAGATAATGATAAGTACACGGTCCGCGTTGAGGGACGAGATTGGGAAAGTTCTTATACCGTACACGAGATTTCAGCTAAGATGGCTCATGACAAAGATCTCTGGAGAAGTTGGTATATGTGGGACGGACAATATAATGTTCATTCCGAGGCTATATTGTCCATTCCGAGGGGTGGTCGACTTTGAAAGTAAAGGCTCCATCTTGTATGTACCCAGGATGCTCGGGATATGATAAAGATACTACACTACCTACCACAAGGAAAGAACTGTACGAAGCCGGGGACCTCCTACTCGACAAGTGTGAATTCAAGTGTAATAAAAAGTATGCAGATCTCACACCTGATCAGTTAGAAGAAAAGTATTCATCAATCCTACACAGTATTTCTGCAGAAAATTGCGAAGCTAATAGTTACAAATACACGATACACATCATTCGACCAAGATTCAAGGATGCTCGCATGAACGTCATTCCATTTCAATCCGCTAAGGATCGATATGATCCTATTTGGTCTGAAGAAAGGGATTTCAATTTTTCACTTCTGGAGGAAAAGATCAGGGACAGCTCATAGACAGGTGCGACCACGATTCCGCCGCAAAGCAACCACTCGGACGTCGAAGTGCAAGAAGCTAGTGATGTTACTGTATAACAGTTTAGTATAGTTCAAAGCTTGAAGTCTTATTTCCTTCCCCCAACAGCCATGTATTTAGCTTGTAAATCTCACAGATTTCTTCTACATTCATTCAAACTCATGCATTGTATATACATTCCGTGTAAGGCTTGGTCTAGCCAAAGGTAGAACTCGAAAACCGAAACAAGCAGTTCAAAACTTCATCTATTCCATTTGCTTCTTCCCAACACAGGAAAAGCCTTTGTGTAACAATGCAGTATAGATTCACATATACCCTGTCTGCCTAGAGCTCCGAGTTTCACTGGGGTCATTGACTAGTTTAAGGAAATGAGTCTTCAATTTCACTAAGAGCTTCTTCAATCTTTTCTACTCAGAAGAAGGCTACGTACCGCGAATTACATCAGAATGCACAACTATGCTATATTCCCAGCGATACTGTTATCTTTGATGGTCTTTGTACGAGATACAACAAGAATTTTGCGATGGATGTATAACTTACTGGCGTCGCGCTGACACGTCATAAATAAGGCGAAGCATAAAAACTAACAATGGAATTGATGCATATATGCACATGAATCAATATATATATATATATATATGAAAGACCGTTCTCTTTCTTACTTCTTATCCCTATCAGATGTACAGTATACCTCGCGAATCTCATCTCTTAATCAAATTGGCAACATTCGTAACTACTCTTAGTTCCTACTCAGAGGCTAAATTTAATTTGTCCTGATCCATTATAACATTTCATAATTTCTTTTTTCAGTAACGAATAATCTGTTATTCAAATCAGGTCTAAAGTAAAAAATTGAACTAGTCCCGTCAATTTCTCCAGTATCTTTAGATATCATACCATATGAAATTTCCTTCTTCAAAACGGTTTTGATTATATCATCATTAACAAAACTAATACTATTATCATTTCGATGTGAAGTTCGACATTTATAAACAGTTTCTCTTCCTTTTAAACTTAAGCAAGCTATATATTCTCCTTCTTTCTCTTCTTCTGATGTTGTATTAGGAAACCAGCCTTGACACTTGATAACTTTACAAGAAGGCGAATGTTCTGATGGAGTATCTGATTTATCAAAAAACAAAACTTTTAAAAATTCTTCATTATTCTCCTGTGATTCAGATTTAATAATTGGAATTGAAAGACCTTGAAATGTATAACCCATTGGTTCAACTGTGTCGCCAAGCGTGTCAGGAATAGATATGGATGCTTCTCCTTTCCAAACGCTACTGAGTTTCAAAATATTCATTATTGTTTGTTTATCCCATTCATGCCCGGAGATAAATTTCGTATACTCAACCTCAGTGTTCCTGGTTTTATCGTCAGTGACCCCAAATACAGTCTGTTGTACGGTGTCATCCGGGAACCTTTCGAGCTGCATTGGGTGGTTCATGTTTATTTTCAAGTTATAGAATTTATAGTGATTTGAAGAGATTGTATAATGTGATAAGTTGTAGGATAAAAAGAGGAATTGACAAAAAGGGAGAATAGGGGAAAAGTGAAGTAGCGATGATCTTATATATATACAGGGTGACATGACACATAAGCTACATTATTCTCCAGTCGATAGATACTAGAAGTAGGCCTTCATTGAAGACACTCAGTTATATCAAAGGGATGAAAGGATTTCCTTTGGTTGTCAATATGACGTACATTCCAGAGGCCTGGACTCATGATGATGCTAATATCTAAGGCAGTCGATGACGACTGCACTCTTCTTTTGATCGTTGTACGATCCCTTCATCTTGTCTCCAAGTAGATTGCTAATAACTTTTGCAAAGCTAATAATTTTTGCAAATAACTTTCTCAATAGCTCGTCCACCTTACTATGAGTAAATTATATACATATGCTTCTATATCACATTTCTATCTCGTAATACTAATCCTCCATTCAAGTCATTATCTATTAGTGATGCCTATGACACCTCTTATGGCTGATATCGCTGCTTTACAAAGTAGAAGCAAGTCCCGCGGGGGCTGGTGCAACTTGTTCACCCTCAGGAGTCTAGATAAAGGAGGATATAATCAGTATGTATAATTGTGGGATTTGATAACTACTCACAACATAGCATGCGTGAAGACCACCGTCAACCAAGAAATCAGTACCGTTGATGTAGGATGAGTCATCGGAGGCGACTGAATCGGAGGGGATGTCAGTCTATCTATGAACTCCACCCCAAACATGCTTTCAAAAGGGTACTCACGGAAAACAACAGCCTTAGCTTGTTCTACAGCTTCACCAAATCGACCCATGGGATTGTGGATCATTCGCCTATTCATTTTCTCTGGAGTACTAAGGAAGTCCATCAAAAGAGGAGTTCGAATTGGACCAGGACAGAGAGAATTGATTCTGTATAAAATCAAAGCGTTAATTTCAACAATAAATGTTCTACTCGGATTGACTCACCGGATACCCTCTCGCGCATGGACCATGGCGAGCTCACGAGTCATAGCGAGCACAGCTCCTTTGGAAGCGGTGTCTACGTATACAGAAGATAATAGTCAATTCGGCGTTCACGATGAATTGTCAGCTTGACGAACTCACAAG
The DNA here is from genome assembly GCF_000512605.2 of Kwoniella pini CBS 10737. Lineage (NCBI taxonomy): Eukaryota > Fungi > Basidiomycota > Tremellomycetes > Tremellales > Cryptococcaceae > Kwoniella > Kwoniella pini. The sequence goes on along the minus strand of NC_091719.1, from coordinate 1,739,463 downwards.
CGAGTTGAGGGGTAGCAGCTCCCAATTTAGCTACGAAGGACGCTACGTTGATGATGGATCCACCAACGCCGAGGCCCTTCTCTGGTTCAGCTTTGTTCTACATAAGAGCAAGGTACATGTCAGTATACGGATCTATGAGTTATTTCTGGCATTGTGGTTGTTGCTTTGGTGCCAATGGCGATAGTGATAGGTTATACTCACGTTTCTCATGGCCAAAATAGCATGTTTACAACCATACCAAACACCTTTTACATTGATATTATGCGTAAGATCCCAAATCTTCTCTTCAGTTGTGATCGCATTATCATCTTGTGGATGCATAATACCTGCGTTGTTGAACTAAGAAAGTGAAACAGATCAGCGAAACTCGTACTGCAAATTAGAATAATATACCAAATGAGACATACAATAACGTCCAATCTTCCGAAAACTTCTACAGCTTTATCAACCATAGCCTTAATATCATCCTCTTTACTAACATCACATTTAACTGCAACTGCTTCAGCAGATGGGAATTTTGCAGTAATCTTTTCAGCAGCTTGTTGAACAGATTGTAAATTGATATCTGAAATTACTAATCTTGCTCCTTCAGATGCGAATTGAGCAGCAGTTTCTAAACCGATACCGCTATGACCAAAACAAAAAGGGTATTAGCTTATCTCTGATTCGTTCGATATGGTTGATAAAGCAAAGTGTAGATGCTATATGGTCTCATAAGGAAATATCTACACTCCTCTTGAGCCGTGTTTATGGAGGAAAAGTGCTCACGATCCTGCTCCAGTGATAATGCAAACCTATACCATCATTACATCAGCTCAGACCCAATTTTAATCCTTATCGTCCTTGCTGCAGCTACCGGAAGCTCGAAAGAAAGTGTAGTGTAAGGACAACTCACCTTGTTCTCGAGTCTAAGTCTAGCGGCCATTCTGATTGTCTCTTCACTAATACTTGATCGATCTATGCAATAATTCGAGATTGTGTAGTTGAAAGAAAAGAATCAAGAATGATTGTAGAAGTTATGAGTCGTTATTATCTTACGCGTCATTCAAGTGGAGATCCGAGTGGAATGTTCGGATAAGCGATATAACAATTTAAGCGAGCTACTGAAATAATTTGACTTTATCATACATTTCTGAGGACTGCTTAAGTGCATGCTCTGAATGTGATGATATCAGATGGGTTATCTATGCATTGATTTCTCATACTTGCTTCTCACTGCTTTGGCTTTCATGACTACAAAATATATCCTTCGTTCAAGCTACATTATACCGATAACTAGCATTAGGGAAATTCCCCAGCTTTCTACTCTTGATTCCAAAAAAGGATCGTTTAAGCTCTGTTCTCGTTTCCAAGATCGATACAAGCTTCCTTGACTCGCTCAACCATGGTCTTCTCACCCTCTCTGACCCAGACTCGAGGGTCGTATTGCTTCTTGTTAGGTTTGTCAGCACCTTCTGGGTTTCCGACTTGGGTTTTAAGGTAATCAGCCTTTTTGAGGACAAAGTCTCTAACACCGGAAAGGTAGGCGAATTGAATATCAGTGTCAACGTTCATCTTGACAACACCGTTGACGACAGCAGTCTTGATCTCATCTTTGGTAGAACCAGATCCACCGTGGAAGACGAGGTACCTGTTGAATCAATTGAAATCGAATCAGCGTTTATTTCTCGAGAAGGATTTTTCAAATCAGGTTCTAGTTGGATTAGGATGTAACATCAATATGACACTCGTTTCCCCACGACCCGTACCCTGCTAACACCGCTCAAAAGGAGCCAGTAAATAACGTTGAGCACTCAGTACACAAACGTGTACCGACATTGAAGGGAAAAGGAAATAAGTTCTAAATGTGATGTAAAGGCATTATTCTTCGCTGACCGGATCGCCTCATTATCTCATTGAAGGAGATCAGGGCACTGTCTATTTGGGTAGCGTGGGGGATGTAGTGAAGGAAAAAGGGAGGCAAGTAATTGTATACTCACAAAGGCTTCTCACCCTTCTCACCCTTGAGTTGCTCAGCGGCGTAAGCTTGGTGTTTACCGAGGAGTTCAGGTCTAAGCTTAACGTTTCCTGGCTTGTAGACACCGTGGACGTTACCGAAACCAGCGGCGATGGAGAAGTTGGGGGAGATAGCAGCAAGAGCGGAGTAGACATCCCAGATGTCTTCTGGTTGAGTGTAAAGGGAGTTGTTGTCGACGGATGTGTTATCAACACCATCTTCTTCACCACCGGTGATACCGATTTCCATTTCAAGCCATTGGTTCATCTTGGCCATTCGCTTGAAGTAGAAAACACAGTCCTTGATGTTCTCCTCCTTGGGCTCCTCGGACAAGTCCAACATGTGGGAGCTGCGGAAAGGGTCAGCATATTAACGTAAATACAAGTCGTTTATATACTGCACGGGACCAAAACTCACGAGAAAAGAGGTACACCATGTTCTTTGAAGTAAGCCTCATCAGCATCGAGCATACCGTCAAACCATGGGAGAAGTTTTTTGGCACAGTGGTCGGTGTGGAGGACGACGGGACTATAATTTCGTGGGAAAAACACAATAAATACACGTCAGTTATGGTTGCAAAAGTCAAATTCAGGAGTTTCAGTTTCTAGGGTTGCGGCACTTATCACTCACATGCCGTAAGATGGAGCAATAGCTCTGATGAAGTGAGCGGCAGCAACGGCACCAGCAATGGAAGCCTCTTGGTTACCGTTTGCTATGGCTTTACCAGCGAAGAAGGCGGCACCACCTTGGGAGATTTGGAGGATGATTGGGGAGTTGATGGCTTTAGCAGCTTCAAGGGAAGCATTGACGGTGGATGAAGAGGTAACATTCTGAAAAGCGAAAAATTGGAATGATGATAATCAGTAGGATTTCATAGGTGAATTCATATCTAAGCGAGATCTGTTTTTCAGGTTACTTACGATAGCCTATGATATCACAGAATCCCATGGAATGAATTGGTTAGCGCAAAAATTCATTCTGCTTTCAACGGCTTGATCTATACATACAGGGATAGCGAACTGTAAGGCAGGCGTATATCAGCATGTAGTCAGTTGTAAGTTTCAGATCAAATGCAAGATAGCCAAGGGTGTGGAGTTTCTAGGCACGCAGGACTTGTTCTGCGAATGAAAGGTGACTAAAACGATACTCACTTTGTTGTCTCGAGCGTAGTCGAAGAGTTTTCGAGTGTCGTCACCTGAGAGGACACCGGCCTGTTAATAGGGACTTGTCAGTAATTTGTTGCTTTAGTGCTTATACGTGTATGTTATGAACGATGAAGAACGTTTGAAAACTTACTGGGACAACGGAAAGAGCACCTTTAGCAGACATTGTGGAGGTTTACAAGTCTAAACGTGAAACTGCATAAGCTTATCGCTCTCGTGTAGAAGCAGTATTCAGCTTACATGTTTTTTGGTTTGATACAAGTCGATATTGTAATTTTTGATAAGTTGGAAAAGAAGAGAATTAAAGAGAATGTTTTTTTTTTCCTTTCTTTATTTTCTTGTCATGATGATGTATTATCTCTTAATGGGAATTGGGGGGGGGTTGGTGGTGTATAGCGGTTTACAACACGTCACAATCAATCATGACCCTGAAATTCCGCTACATTGAATGGATCTCATCCGTTATTTACCTGTGTTACCCAGTTATAATCGGCTTTTAATGGTTCCCCGCAATTTGATGAATGCTAATTGCGGTTGACGCCGAATAATTCCGTATGAAACCATTCATTGTGGCTCGCATCACGTTTTAATTGGTAACTCCCATCTTAAAGCGGTGATCTCCGTCTATATCGGGCCGGGTAAATAAAGGCCCGGTTTTAGTCTGATTTTTCCGAGTGGAGGTTATCCCGTTCAAATATATCATCAAGTTTACCACATGAATCACCTGTTTCCTTTGATTAAGCTTGATTATCATCAAATTATCAGCTGATCAAACCTAGCTCCTATGGATCGATGTGGAGGCCTCAGATTGGATGTATGCTATTTTTGGGTGAAAGAAGCCAAGAGATTAATGAGATGATAATTAATGTTAAAGTAGAGCCGAGCGGCCCGGTTCGAAGTAGTTATTCTTCCACTTTTTGGTGTTCGAGAAGGGAGGAAATGAATAAGATCAGAAGGCATATAAAGACAATGTGAGATATACTCGAGTCCCCTTACTTTCACTGCTCGGCCATCGAGACGAAAAGAGAATCAATAAGGCAAGTTCCTCACAATGAAAGTACTATCAGCTCTCTTCGCTGCCATTGCAACTATAAACGTAGCTTTCGCCGCTACTGGTTATATCCATGATGAACGATCCCTTAGGCCTCTCAGGAAGAGATGGACTTCTGATAACCCATATGTGACTGTAGACGGATCAACTTGTACCGTCAAAGTAAGTCCTTTGCCTTCACTGCTGCCTGCTCGCCTATGCTGATGAATTTCTCGTAGCCTATGGGAGGTGGACAAGATGATGGACCTAATCTCCTTTACGCCTTCAACCTTTGTGGTTCTACTGCCTTGATCAACCTTCCAGGCTACTATACTGTTAATACTGTGTTACAAACTTATTTGACCAATGTCGAGGTCAGATTGACTGGAGCTATTAGCTATGTACCTGATATTGAATATTGGAGTCCTGCCAGTATCTACTTAACCTACGTGAGTTGGATCCTTCTGCTCAAAAAGATTGCAGCCTTCAGGCTAACCTGAGAATTTATAGCAAAACGCTACTACATATTGGTTCTTCGGGTGCGTATTCATCCTCCTGCAAGTGCAACTTCGAACAGAAAGCTGATACATCAAACAGAGGCTCCGGTATCACCCTTCATGGAGGAGGTACGATCGACGCCAACGGTCAGAGTGAGTACTGTATACTCACACCATTCTAAGGTTAGCTTTTACTCATTCTGATACCATCATTTTAGCTTGGTGGGACTATTACGCTCAAAACCCAAGTGCCGGAGTAGCTGGAGGATCCTCAAGAGTCTTTGCTAGACCTATTCCCCTCACAGTTGGAAATGCAAGTAACGTCGTTGTAGATGATATCAGCGTTATCAATTCACCTTTTTGGCACAAGTGAGAATCATTCTCTTTAACTTTCAAATTCTACGTATATTGACGCTTGTACGGATGATATAGTTTCGTATATCAATCTACCGATATCACGTACTCTAACATTCAGATCCGTTCCATTTCATCAAATGAATCTGCCGAAGCTGTCAACTCTGATGGATGGGATATCTATAGATCAAGTTATGTGACTATCAAAGATTCCAACATTCAGAATGGCGATGATTGGTAAGTCCAAAAGGTTCTATTCACTCATTGATTTATCGACTAATTGGTGATTGGCGTATGAAGTGTTTCTTTCAAGCCTAACTCCACTTACATGACTGTAGAGAACTTGATTTGCAAGTAAGTCATCATCAACTCTAAACAAATTCTAGAAGCTCATTCTGATTCTAAATTAGTGGTTCTCACGGCATCTCGGTCGGCTCTTTAGGACAATATGCAGGTGAAAGTGAGCCATCTCCCGCTAGTCAATTTCTCCGTATCAAAACATTAACGAATGATATTGTTTAGCCGATATCGTCGCAAACGTATACGTCAGGAATATATCAATGTCAAATGCACAGAACGGTGCACGAATAAAAGTATTTGGAGGTTCAAACGATACTAAAAGTGTATCAGGCGGTGGAAGTGGATATGTCAAGAACGTTACTTTCCAAGATTTCGTTAATAACAGTACGTACGAAATCATGCGAAATTAGATTACGCTAATTTTAAAATCAATTTTTAGATGTTGATAATCCTATTTATCTTACTCAATGTTATTCTTCATCCGCACAACAATGTCAAAATTTCCCTTCAACTTGTAAAGTCCTTTCTTCTTTTTTTCATCTGGAAGACGAACGAAGATCTAATTAAAATTGACAATTTTTTAGTGTCAATTTCCGATGTTCATTTTATTGATGTAACAGGAACAGCTTCAGGTAAAGTAGCTAATAATACTGTAGCTACTCTTGAATGTTCTGCAAAATGTGTTGATATAACTGCTACTGGAACTTCGCTTGCTCCTAAGAATGGTACGGCAGGTTCTGGAAAATACCTATGTGCAAATTTACAAAATGAAAGTACTTTGGATTTCCAATGTACTGATGTGCCTATCACAAAGGGTTAATTGGATTGTATGGCAGCTTAAACGATAAAGCAGTTTGAGGGAGTGAGAGTAGGGTGTCGTGTGTCGTGTGAATTAAAAAGAAAGTATAATCGGAAAAGAATGATCAGAAGTCTAAAAATCAAATCAAGTTTATAATCAGACTTTCTCTTGTTTTTAATGTAGCGATTAACATGCAGATATAACAAATGCCAGACAGGATTGGCCAACAAAGTGAATTGCAATCTGGATGGCTTTTGGGCTTCCGTTGTAAACAAAGCAAGGGGTTGATGCATAGATGCGAATCATATATTACATAAGCAGAAGTGTTCCCTCTCAGACGCAAAGTCATGCTCACTCAGCTGGCTTTTATTATCAAGGGTGGACCTCGGTAATGGTCGATGAGCTGAAAGCGGCCTTGTATGGAGGACGCTACTGGGCCGGTTGGATATTTTTTTCAATTCTTCTTTGGAACTGATTAACAGTCATCCGCCTTGCATTACTACTTTACATGCAAGAGTGTACCGTGATGGCGTCTGATACGTGGACTCGTATGAAGGTTCTGCCACTGCCTTCGAAAGGAGTAGGAAGGGGAGAATTTGATTCCGTTGATACCTCCACTTTCAAAAGTTGTTTTGGTTTATTAATTCAGCTTTTGACTTTCGACAATTGACCGTTTTCCGAGTGTTCAGCAATCTTCAGTCGTGTCATAGACGGCGTTAACGACCAAAATCATCAGCAGAGGCTTATATAACTGATTGGAATTATCGCACTCTGCAATCCAGACAACTTACGCTTACATCCTATCATGTCGGACCTCCAACAAAAGACTAAAAAGCGATCACGGCCTTCCCAAGCAGATGACCCAATCGAAGAAACAAATAAAAATCAAGCATCATCTTCAAGCTCAAAACTTGATAAAGGTGGAAATGAAAATGATATAGAAGATAAAGAAAAGGAGGTTTCTAAGAAGAAAAAGAAGAAAAGTAAAGATTTAACTCCTGGTATAGTTTATATATCTAGATTACCACCTGGAATGACACCTCAAAAAGTTAGACATCTAATGGGAAGATGGGGAGAAATTGGAAAAGTTTATGCACAACGTCGTGACAGTAAGTTCAAGGTTTTCTTTTTCTACTGAGATATTTGGATCGAGCTAAATTAATCTCTGAATTTTCTGAATTTTAAAGCTCCAAGTGGATATAATCCTAATACAAATCAAAAAAAGCAAAAACATCAAAGTGCAAATTATTCTGAAGCATGGGTAGAATTTTTAGATAAAACAGTTGCTAAAACTGTTTCTTCAATGTTAAATGCTCAAGTTATTGGTGGTAAAAAAGGCGATAAATGGAGAGATGATATTTGGACTATGAAATATTTGAGTGGATTTAAATGGGAAATGTTAGGTGAACAAATGGGTAAGTAAATGTTCATTATAAAATCTAATATTGCGTCTTTGAACAAAGACTCGTAACATTGTTTCTGAATTAGAGCATAGCTGACATATACTTTATTGTAAATTAGCATATGAAAGACAAGCTCATCAAGCAAGATTACGAACTGAAATAACGAGATCTAAAGCTGAACAATCAGAATATCTTAAGAATGTTGAATTGGCTCGTGTATTGGATAAAAGAAAGGCTAAAAAAGCTCTTACATCTGGTAATCCGGATGAGGGTCTGAATAGTGCAAGTGCAAGTGAGGGAGCAAAACCAGGATCGACATACAGACAAAGGCCTGTTATAGAAAAGACTAAAACGCTGGAAGGTAAAGGTATGGATGCTGTTTTAGGTAATATATTCGGGTAGGAGATTGCGGCTTTTTGTCGTCAGACTGAGTCGCTTGTACTTCTGATGTGTATGTATGTGTCACACTCATATTATGTCGCACAGACACCAGAATCAGACATAGCTGGACACTTGAATCTGCCAGTTCATGAATGTCTGAGAACTGCTTTGTTGCGAAGATGAGACTATTACACTTCAACACCATTCCCCGTAATGTCCCTTACGTTGATGTACATCAAGATAAAAAAATATGCATTGTCATTAATTATTATATACCGAGAAACCAACAAGAAGAAGGAAAGGGTTAATAAGGTACGGAATCCCTTTGTAAATGATTAACGGATGACGAACGAATGGAATTAGAGAGTGATATGCGATTGAAGTAGAAAAGGAACAAATCCATTGTTATATTTTACATACATGAACGTTATTACACGGCAAAAAACATATTGTCCATTGTTTCGATTTGATCGTAATGAGAAAAACATGCCATTAAAAGATAAAGGGTGGAAAAAAAGAATAAACGAAAATTAGAAAAATTGTCCATGAAATATATGTTGATTATTGATTTTCCTTCGTTTCTAAGTGATATAAAAATAGTTGTACATTTTAATGTTTTTCTTTATGATTATTGGTTTTGTTTACCTTTCTGTCTTTCAAGTTCATTACCTCTTACTAAAGTACCAATATCTTTTGCTAATCCTACATTTCTTAAAGTAATAGCAGCAATAATAGCTGATAACCAAGAAAATCCAGCCATTAACCAAAAAGAATCTTTTAAACCCATATGTAAATTTGAATGTTGATTTGTAACTGAAGTTTGAACTAAAGATGCACAACAAACTCCAACTGTAGAAGCAATTTGTAAACCAGTTTGAAATAAAGCTCCTGCTAAGGCTTGTTCATCCCTAAGAATATTAATCTTTTTATCAGCTGACAGAAAATAAAATAAAATGATAAGGAATAAGAAGGAAGAAAGAAAAAAAAGACTCACTCATTCACTAAATTTGAGATCAATACTGAACCTACACCAACTGTGAAATCTGCTCCAAATGGAAGGAAACAATTTGATAAAAATTCACATGCCCAATAAGTTAAATCAACAGGTGCAACAGCAAATAAAACTTGAGCAATAGAAGTTGTTATTCCTCCAATGATTAAAAGGTATGATGCTTTTACTCGAGGAGCAAGTAATGGTACGACAATACAAGCTGTCATTCCTACAACTGGAGCAGGAATAACATGAACAGCATTCATTACTGGTGAATCACCTTTAAGATTTTGATACCAAATTGTAGTAAGGTATAACCATCCCTATGACGTAAAGTATGAGCATAAAGATTTAAAAAGAGAATTTTTGGTTAAATTGATAAAACTCACTGATACAGAGAGATATCCACAGAATGATAAACATATAATCGAAGTTACTTTCCATTCGTATCTTGAGAATATAGACATATTAACAAGAGGTGGAATAGTCGTTTTTGTGGCAACCCATTTCTCCCAGAAACCCCATCCAAGGAATAAAGCAACAGAAAGACCAAGACAGACGCCAATGTCTATAATAAATATAATTGATCAACGAACATGAAGTAATATATCAGGTTACGTGGACAATGACTTACAAGGTTGTGCCCATCCATTTTCTACTAACCCACTTTGAGTGATCGCGAAACTAAACAAACATAATCCTGCAGTTATCAAGAAAGCGCCTAACCAATCAATTCTTCTATTGGTAGTAGCGGTGATCGTTTGAGGTGGATCTCTTGGAATGACAAAAGTTCCAGCTACGATAGGGATAAGGGCTAAACCGGCAAGGATGAAAAAGACAAACTGCCATGATCGACTACATAATGTGTGTCAGCTTATATTGTATAGCGACATTGGAAAAAAAATTTGTGGGATGACTTACGTGCCCGCACCAGCTATTAGACCAGCAAAGATCATACCTGGACCACCACCAACTGGATAGCCTAAAGCCAAAGCTGAGAAAGCCATTGTTCGTCCGGGTTCTTCGGTGAATGTCGTACCAATTATACCAAATGCAGCCGGTAGGGAAATCGAAATTGCTAAACCAGCAAAAGCTCTAAGAACGCAGATGGCAATATAGTTCTGTGTGGAAAACAAGTATCAATAAGTGGATCTAAGAAGAATGTTTATATTGTGTAACTCACTCTAATGACACCTGATATGATATTAAATACTACGAATAAACTCATACCAATAAGGAAAAGCCATTTCTTGCCATACAGATCGGCTACTCGTCCAGCTAATAAAAGACCACATCCATTTGCTAAAGCATAAGCAGAGCTGACCCATTGAGCTTGAAGTTCAGTAACTCCTAAATCTCTTGCGATACTGGGAATAACAAGTAGAGTACTATTGTTAGTGGCGGACTATTCACAATTACAAAAAAATTAGTTTACTGATAAATTATGTTGATCTCACACAATATGCTTGACTTACAGCGACAAATGTAGTTGACATCATAACTATACCCAAAATAATCTGTTTAGTTTTCGATAATTTAGCACGAGTAGGTGATGGATAACTTTCTAATTCTCCAACTAAATTCTCAGCAGGAGTTTGTATTCCATTTTGTAATTCATCTTGCTTATATTGTTCAACTGTTTCTTCTTTTTCTTTGAATTCTTCATCTAAATCTTCTTTACCTTCTTTTTCTGATATATCTGAAACTCTAGTTGTCATTCGAGAAAGAGGAGCTGAAGAAGGGAATATAAATGGTTTATCTTCTCCTGCTGATGGAGTGTTTACTGCAGTAGAAGGTCCAGAAGCGAATGACAAACGTTTCTCTTCCCATGGTGTATTACTACCTGATGCAGGATATAAGGTTGAATTGTCCACATCATCCCTTATTCTTGTTATACCCTCACCGTTGGTTGGTGTGGGATCAATGGTGATTCGAGTTGGTCTCGACGAAGATGTCATGTCGTCTGGTGATAATTATATGTGTTTAGCTTATTAATGATTTATTGATGCCGATTTGAATATCCTGTTGTTGGTGGTACTTTCGTCAAGTTAGGATTATATTTGTATATGAATCTATATTTCAGGTTGCTCAAAATTTCTATGTTGTTCTATGTCGTTATGGCCGGCCGGAATGAATATTGGTAACTTGGAATAAAGCAATCACACAAAGAGAAGGGAATAGTCAGAGAGGGAAGAAAGAGAGAAGGAAACGATTAGTACCCCACACGTTCTTATATCACAACGTATCATTCATGATCTTCAGTGCAAGTGCAGATTTTTCATGGTCTATATATGACTCCATTCAAATTCCTTGATAAGAGAAATGGCGTCAAATCTTGTAATCTGGTAAAATCATACATACCTGTTAAAAATTTAAACTTTTTTTTAACAGTTTATCCATATAGGCTATTAAAGGCGTTTAAAGTCTGGATTACCGGTACTACTAATATTAAATGTCACCGTTCGGTGAGTATTACCCATACTTTTCGGATTCAACTATAACCTTAAACAATTCGTTCGAACAAAAAAATTCACCTTCCCGGATTCTGCTCTTGAAGTGATTTCGCTGGTAAGACATTTCAAGTTCAACCTTTACTAGCGGAAAAACAGGTCACACCGTCCATTGCAAGTAGTTGACAGGGGCAGCTTGACCCAGAAAAAGGTTTTACCAGGTGATCTTCAGGGGATTCAGGAATCCCCCGATAGACTAATAGTTCTATACCCTGACCAAACTCCCGACTAAAGCCCGTTTGCATGTATCTTGAATCCTCCACAACGATCATATGAATTCCGTTCGACCTTCCGATCGGAGTGCCAAGTCCGCTTCGATTCGTGAAATGATTTTGGTAGATCGCACTTCACATTTTTTATTGAAAGCGTTTAGTCCAGACATCCGGGAATTGCTACAACAGACTGATTGCGGTGAACGTGCGCGACAAAAAGCATTGCGAAATACAAAACCGCTCCGATTGTTCCGGTTCTGTTATGTAAGCACGCGTCTATGAGCTTATGAAATCACGCATCGACCAGCATGTACTCGAGAAGATGATGCAAATAGCCATTGTGAAAGCATACCTCAATGCCTACTGGAACACGAAGTATGCCGCAATAAGCAATGGACACATAACACGATGCCCCCAGTCAAAGGACCTTTTTGATCTATGAAACGGCTTTCACCGATGAAAAGCATGCAATGTCCTTTACAAAAGCCCGATAAAGTAGGAAGCACGAGAGGGGTTGGAGGTAGGTGCTTCAAAGGACACAAACTGGCTCAAAGGAAGGTCAATGATCAATTGTTAGATATATAATCAACATTTTGAGGTTGTGTGGATCATACACGATGCCAAGAAGCTCAAAAAATCCTAACCATCACGCTCCCCTTATTTGGGAGCATCTTAATTGATTGAGCAGAATTGAAATGGTATAAATATGACTTATCATCTTTCAGATAATTGACATTTCTGAAAAAACATAAAGAGGATTGTATGTGAAGCCTGGAGCTAATCGGTATGGAACCTTTGTTTACGGAAGTCATTCTGTCGAAACCAGAAGAGGAAGTGAACCAACTTAAGGAACCGGTCAACTATAATGCATCTCGCCTGATTGGGAATCTCGATGAAGAGGCGAATCACGAGAAGAATATTGAACAATCAAGAAATTCACGGGAGGATGGTGATGAGTCAAATGTTCAGAATCCAGATACAATTTTTCAATCTCACTTAACGTTAACTCACAAGTTTATGCTCGCTGGAACGATATCCTTGACATACTTTTTGACGGTATGCTTCCTTTCGATTGAAAGCTCAGGCAACTTCACACTTACAGCTACAAGCTGATTTGGACATGATATAGTCTTTCACTGTTGGATCCGGATTGTTAATTATTCCTGTTATGGCTGACTATTTTGAGGTCTCAGTGTTGGCTGTACAATGGGTATGTTGATGATAATCAAGGTTGAGATCAAATTAAGCAAGCTTATTGGATTGAGCGTTGGGACAGGTGACTTCAGCTTTTCAATTTGGTTTATGTGAGTCCTCTAACTCATCTCCAACATCTATACGGCTAGGCTTTTGATGCTGATATTGATTGGCTCAATATTACCTAGGGCTGGTGGGTATTCGTAATCCTTTATCTCAGAGTATTCCAGCAATATGCACGGACTAACGTCTGCTCATCATAGTGGATTACTCGTATCAGGACGATTAGCAGATCTATATGGAAGGAAAAGGCTTTATTTAATAGGTATGATTGTGGTAGTGATAGCAAATGTGATATCGGGGGTTATACCGGTAAGTGACTGTCTTCTTTGAGATTTCGACGGTATTAATTGAGTATATTTGACATGGACGTAAAATGGATAGACTCAAATTGCTCTTACAGTCTTTCGAGCATTTTCAGGATTAGGTTTATCAATATCCTCTCCAGCAGGATTCGGTATAATAGGTACAAATTTTCGTCAAGAACCATGGCGTACATTTGCATTTGCTGCTTTAGGTTTAGGTACACCTTTAGGAGCTGTTTTGGGTGAAATTATGGGTGGTTTAATAGCTGGTACTGGAAAGTCAGTTCCATGTCCTTTTCTCTTCCGAATGTTTGACTAAATTTAATCGAAATGGTAAATTTGTAGAAAAGGATGGCAATATCTTTATTTCCTCTTAGCTGGTTTCGGTGCTATTCCAATTATAACTGGATGATTCTTCATACCAACTGATCACAAACCTCTAGAACATCAAATTGGAAGGAATCTAATGCACCAACCAATCGAGGGAGCTCAAATGGAAATAGGTGATAGAGAACATATACATCAATCTACAGAAGGGAAAACGCAGAATAGACAAATAGACTGGATCGGAGCTGGATTAATCACAATTGGAATAAGTTTATTGTTATTCTCGATTACTCAAGCTGGACTAGTAGAGAAAGGTTGGAGAACACCTTGTGAGTACATATGTCAGTAGTATACATCAGTAAGGGAATCATATTTGACCGATTTTTTATTTTAGATATCTCTCCGATCTTTTCCTTTTCGATCATTTTAATATTAATTTTCGGATGGTGGGAGCATAAATTAGAATACGAATCTTCTGTTATTCCAACATCGCAAGAGTCCCCGACTGCATATCCTCCTACAGCTATCAAAGACAGTATACCACCAATTGTGAGGTTAAGTATATTTTCAAGGCATAAATGGAGAATTAGCGCCATTTTAGGAATAGCGTTTTTCGACTGGTTAGGAATTTGTGTGAGTTATTCGTATCATGCGCTGGGCCTTCTCATTCATACGTACACTGATGGAAATAAATTGAATTGACTTGATGTGGGCTTGTAGGGTTGGGTATATCTCACTAGTGTTTATTATCAAGATTTACTTGGATATTCTCCTTTAAAGAACGCTTTGTATATCCTACCTGCTCCTATCACAGGTATAATATGTTCTGTAAATTTCGTCTTATTCGCTTACTGTTTCACGATCATCGTGCTCATCATACATTGTTGAGTATAGTGCCTAGTAACTTTGATTGTACCTAGAGTTAAAGCCCCAATCTTATTAGCTTTAGGAGGTATATCATCAGGGTATATTTTGAATTTTCTCTTTGTTTATTCTGGTAATAAACAAATAAGCTGACTATTCTTAGTCTGGCAAATGCTTTATTCGCATTTCAATCTCCTAATACAATTTATTGGAAAAATGAATTTTTCAGTGCAATTTTACAACCTTTTGGAGGTGATTTAACTATACCAATAGGAAGTATAATAATTTCAAATCTAGTTGAAGAGTAAGAGAGAAAATTTGATTAAACTTTCTATGGAATTCGATCTTGATTTTTGCTAATGAAGATGAATATCTTGATAGTGATGAACAAAGTGTAGCTGGTGCTTTATTTCAAATTAGCTTACAAGTAAGTAGATGAGATTGAATTTAAAAATATTGATTTTGGAATTGGAAATTGGAAATTGATAAATGAATTATGTTTAATTAGATAGCAGGATGTTTAGATCTTTGTATTTCATCAATTATACTTACTCAAGTTGAATCAATTCATGGATTATTAAAAGGTTTACAAATAGCTTTTTGGTTTAATGCTACTTGTTGTTGGTTCGGTAAGTTGATTTCTACTACAACGAAATATCACAAGACTGACGAAACGGATATAGTATTAGTCATTATTTTCCTTGCATTTAGGAAAGTTGGATTAGCCAAGGATATTGCGAAAGTCATCTAGAAGTATCTTTTTTCTACCCAACGCCTGTCTATTGGGTGAAGAAGATGAATTCATACGATTCATATTTGAGGATCAAACTGGTTCGTAAACGATGCGATGAGATGCATACTATACATAATCTCATAGTCTACTTGCCTAATCTCTTTCTAAGAGCACGAGTAGCCTTTGAAAGGTAAAATAATCATCAGCATTTATACAACTCCTTTGCGAAAAGACTACGAAGTGATGAGACGGTACTCACCTTTCTTCTCTTCTTATATTTATGTTTGGAAATCTTCTTCTTTCTCTTTCTCTTTACACTGTCTAACAAAACACCTTCTTCACTTGATAAACCCACTTCTTGATCTATATTATTCATCGATTTTCTACCTCTTGTATTTGATGATAAACCCAATTTTGATAAAACATCATCAAGACCTAAAACAACTTCATCTAAATTCGCATCTTTTTCTAAATTATTTTCAACCGATTTCACTTGTACATTATTTTCAATTTTATTAGAATTTTTTCCTTCTAATTTGGATAATATATTTTCCCATTGTTTATTTGATTTGTTTGAAATTTCTTTAATTTCTTCTAATTTTGTTATTAATTTATTTGATAATTCTCCTTCATAATGACCAAAATAACCTTGTGTCCAAGGATTAAATCCACCTAAATTATGAATAAGTGAAGGATGTGAAAGATTTGAAATTATTTTATAATGTTCATTTAATCCATTACTACTTCCTTTATTTAATCTTTTTAAAGAATTTACAGGATTAGGTGAAAAAGAAGAAGGTATATCATTAAATAAATTATTAATTGATTCTTTTAATTTTAAATTAGATAATGATTTTCTTGGATTTGTATATATAGATGTACCCAAATTTAAAGGTAAAGGATGTGAAGGATGAGTAAATGTATAATGTAATTTAAATTGTTCAGGATAAATATAAATTGGTTTAAATGAATTTAAATTTTCTTCTGAAAATTTAGATTTTGGATGTGTAAATGATAATTTTGGTGAAGAAGGTTGTTTTGATGTAGGTGCAACTGATGAATTTGAATAATCTTCAAAATTCTGTTGTTGATGATGATGATTTGATTCATCAAATATATTAATAGGTTCAATTGTATATCTATTACTATCTGAGACGAGATTCATTTCTTGTACATCCATTAATGATTTACTTCTTCTTCTCCCTCTACCATTTTTTTCTGCTGTGATTGTTTTAAAAGAGTTCCGAGCTGTAGAAGAGGTTGATTTGGTTTTACATGATGAAGTTGTTAATCTTGGTTTGATCCGACCTCGAGTTTGCGGTTTAGGTGAAGTTGGAATAGATGATATAGCGGAATGAGAAGTCCCTGCCCTGGTAGAAGGGAGGGAGGAGTACAATCGACGTATGAGCATCGTCGAAAGTGAATGGTTGTTCGTCTTTGATCAAAATTGACATGAATAATGAAGAAAACAATAGAAGATAAGTGAATTGCGGAATCGGAGTATCCCCCTCTAACTGCTGCATGCGAACGATTTCGCCAGAGTGATTGGTGGTGATGTCACGTGATTTGATACTTTCGGTTGAGATTTCAAAGTAAAACCAGAATAATAATATCTAAAATTCATTGTATCACAATAAATGGATCTTAGACTTTTAATCTGGGCGAGAACGCAACCCTTCGATTCGATTTGAGACATGTCCAAGAGAACTCACGATCAAGTAGAAGAAATGGAAGCTGGACCTTCTACTGTCACTTCGACGTCAACCTCATCATTGACTCCAGCTACCAATGGTTCGAACGATGTCAATATTGGGTTATTGCAATTACCTCAGGTAGGTCATAAAATCTGTCTATTATACGGAAGGAGTGCATCCTTTTCTTAGTCCGAAAACGGCAGGGCTGATAAAATGGAATAACTTATTAGAAACGATTCTATAGACAACGAGCACATGCGAATGTATTTGTAGACCATGAATTGGATTAGTGAGTTGGTATATTTGAAGATTATTCAAAATTTATTTGATTTTTAAAAGATCTCAAATTGATATATGATTGAATTCCTTATTATAGCCCAAAATCACCATCAGAAATGGATTGGTCATATCATTATCCAAAATATTTCACACATCCAGATCAAACTGAACCATCTTCAATACAAAATGAAAAAAAAGTTGAATGGGCAGATGTAGGATGTGGATTTGGTGGATTATTAATGGCTTTAGCACCTATGTTTCCTGATACTTTAATGTTAGGTTCGTTCATACTCTTTCTTTTCCCTTTTACTCACAATGTTTGTACTTTAAATTTACGATTAGGTAATGCTAATCAATTAAAATGTTATTAGGTATGGAAATTCGAATGTCAGTTACGAAATATGTTACAGATCGTATAGCAGCTACACGTCAATATCAATCTATGTTACCATCTAATTCGACAGAAAGGGAAAATGGAGAATATCAAAACGTTTCTGTAATTAGAGCAAATGCTATGAAACATATTGGTAATTTCTTTGAAAAAGGTCAAGTTAGTATTTTCTAATATTTTAAGATGATTATGAAATATCTTGCTAATAATAATTAAAATCTCATAGTTATCCAAAATATTCTTCCTTTTCCCGGATCCTCATTTCAAAAATCGAAAACAAAAAGCAAGGATTATAACGTGAGTTTTATTTGACTTTAGCGTGAATTACAAAGATTGGAAAATTAAATCTGATTCATTTTCTATTCTTCCAGACCAGGTCTTTTGGCTGAGTATGCATATGTTCTGAAGCCAGGAGGTATACTGTACACAGTAACAGATGTAAAAGGTTAGCATTCACGCCTATCCACAGTACACAATTGGTTTTCGCTGATTTCACATTGACGTTTCGCACAGACCTACACGAATGGATGGCATTACACTTAAATAATCATCCATTATTTATACCTATCCCAAATGAAGAATTAACAGGAGATGCAATTTTAGAAGCAGCTAGAACATCAACTGAAGAAGGTAAAAAGGTAGAGAGGAATAAAGGTGATAAGTGGGTAGCATGTTTCAGAAGGGCAGAGAATCCTGAGGATTAAATCTATCACACAATTTTGGTTTATAATCTATGCATATACATTTTCATGAGCCATTGACTCGTTCATCCTTCATGACTATTTTGACAATTCGGTTGAATTTTAGTATAATTTTCAAACCGTTATATCCCAAAGGACTCCTTCATCATGTATCCTTGCGGCAAGTCAAGGTGACAAACAATAAAGGTACTTTGCATGGTTTCATCATTCCAAAAGCGTCAAAAAGGCGATTATCATATTATGCAATTTATTATTCTTACTCTATATATATCTCATCTCACATAAAATCGATCTTTGTTGAAATTCATTAATTCAACTTCACATTATGCGATATTCAGATTTACCGTAAAACCCTTCCATTCTCAAACAAATCGAATCTCTATTATTACTCTTGATTCCAAAAGATCAAACTTAAAAGAGAGATATGCCTGCACCTAGACCACCTCATGTGAGTCATTTTCATCTTTTTACGAAAATACGAATCATGAAATTTGAATGAATAATTATCATAAACGAATTTAAATTAGTCATTTGAAATTACTATACCTCACATTTTAACTCAAGATCAATTTGATGAAATAGAAGATTTAACATTTCTTCATTTTGAAGAATTTGAAGGTGAGTCAATCAATATAAGGTGATAATATATAAAAGCATATATATTTCCAATTGTAAGAATGTTAAGAGCGAGATTGAGATTGATTTTTTTTGTTAGATGCTTGGCCAATATCATTAAAAATTACTTCAGAATACAATGAATCTTTTCCAAATCAAGAAAATGATTTAGATGAAATAAGTGAAATTGAATTAATTAAAACTGAAAGTACTATAATAAATATTTCAACTTCAAAAGAATGGAATATTGAAAATGAAGAGAAAATTAGAAATATAATTAGAAATTTATTAATTGAAATTATGGGTGGTGGGTAAGTTTTAATTTATATATATGAAACATAAATCCTTTATATTTTTGTTCAATTTAACAAATGAGCTAATTGATTAATGTGAACACTCTAGAATCGAAATTAAAAGATCATAAGATATTTATTATATCTTTCTTTTCGTTCAGTCTCAAATAATACTTTGTCAATTGCATTTATTTCTTGTAAATCTATATCATGTATACATTTTTCTGACATTGCATATAAGGATCTTAAACAAACAAAATGTAAAGTCATTTCAGAAATTCCAATTACTAAAATGCATGTGAATTCAAAATCCACCTTATCCTCCAACAATTATATTCACAAGAAAATTCCTTTTAAACCTATATATGCATTTACAATCCCTTTTTACGCTTTTTATGAGTTTACCTATTTTTCAAAAGTATAAAATCAATTCAAATTAGCTCAAATATTCAACAATTAATGATCTAAACATATAAACTCACCTTCGATTTAACAGTTGTTAAATATTGAGCATAACTACTCATATGATCCATTCTATCTTCAACTAATAAACTTAAAGCCCATGATCTTAATGCAGGTTCAGCATCAGATTTAACTACATAAACGTGTGGTCTATATACACCTCTTCTTAATTCTCTTGTCTTTGCGATAATATTATTAACTCGTTGTGAGAATGGATTATCTAATAATGGTAATGTTGTTTTACCTCCTTGTAATTCGCCATAAGAGTTTAGATCAAACACATCTTGAATAAGTCGAGGTACAGCTTCATGTCCTACCCAAATGAAAATGTTTTGACCATCTTCGATAAGGAATAATCCATGCCTTTCTAATCTTTCCGAAGTCAAATTGAGGGCAGGTGGAAGTGCGATTATACCGTCATCACCAGGATTTCCAGCTTCTGGAGGCATATTGTGCAAAGAATAGAACCTTGGGTGGATATATGGTATAAGCGATTGACATGGTAAGGTCGTGAGGAGACATTGAGCGTATGCTCTGAGGTCCGGTGGAATTGATGCTCCCTCTCTCAATCCAACGTGTTTAACCAATGCGCAACAAAGGAGAGGAAGTAATTTCAGGTTGTCAGGTACTGCTAATTGTGCGGATGCACCAGCTGAAGAGGTGACTTGATTTTTGTACACACTAAGCATATCTCCAAGTTTATTCGTTATAGTGTTTCTTGCGTCGTCTAGTGAATGAGACATGGATCTTTCGACAGCTTTATTGGTCAAATAGGTAGCGATTGCAACTTGATCCGCTGAGCCGTATAGTTCGCTTATCGAGTCTGTTGTAGGCATAGCTTGAGTGATGACTCTGATTCGTCTTTCACCGTAGCATGTTGTATGCAGAATAGCAGTTTGAAGGACTACGAATGAACCCTTGATATCGTCTTCCAATTGCAATTCAATAACGTAATTCTGGTCAGTAGGTACAACCGGTAATGCGAGCAAATCGGTTGATCGTATAAAGAAGTTTCCATGGAATGCTGACATCCTAATTCCTCTTGATGCTCTAACTCTGATAACAGCTTCTAAACCTATTGGCATAGCTAAGACTTTGCTGAATTCGGTAGCGAATTTGATGGCATCTTCAGATCTCGAAGCGTTGAATCCTGGATACAAGTATGTTTGACCAGCAGTGTACCTTGGTAGACATGAGAGGGTCGCTACGTCTGTATAAGAAGTGGAGAAGAGGAACATATCGACAGCGACTTGTTGTTTCGAACATTCGATAGCAAAAGTCTTGTAGAAGCTGGAAGCAGCATTGAGTAAGGAAGATTCCTTGCTGGTACCGAGTAATTTGGGATCATCTCTAGCTTTCAGAACGCCCTCTCCAAGGGTTGGCAGTGTAGCTGTCAAAGCGATAATCTTTCCTCCGATCTTTCCGATAAGTTGATGAGCAGCTTGAAGGGCTGATCCAAGGGCGTTGCCAACGGTATGGGAATCTTGGAACATGTCACTCAATTTGCCTAAAAGGGATTCTATAGCTGGACGCGATTCCGTCAAGTTTACCAATAAGTCAACGGGTTTGGGCAGGAAGACATCCGTTAAGTCGGAGACTACCAACATGGAGGCTTCAGTAGCGCCAACGGGTAGAGAAAAGAAGTGTAAAGAAGTCGAGACAGCGATAATGGCGATTTTAGTCCTCTTATCCGCGTTTGGAATATTATCTAAACTTTCTAAGATCGTTCGAGCAGCAACAGCCACCATACCAGATTGAACAGCTTGTTGACTGACATCGATAACGAAGGCATATACAGGTGGTTGAGGTGGTCTGACCATATACTCGGTTGGCGCGATAAATTCGACTACAGAGTGGTTTAATTCCTTTCTAGCCCATCTATCCGCTTGTTTGTTCTCCACCTGATTCCAATCGAACAATTGAGGTACTTCATTACTCAATCCACACATGCAACATTTCCACCTATTTCCACCCTCAATGAAGGTCACGAAAGGGTTGATGTATGCCCTACATCTTCTACATCTTGCAATCACACTGTCTTCTATAACCGGAACTGGATCGTCTCCATCAGACTCTCTGAATGACCTATAAGGCGCCATGACTAATGCTAAAGGTAATTTGGATTTATTAAGCAAAGATTGGGTTGTAGGCATGGAGGTTAAGGTACATCGTTGGTATGATGGATCAGGTTGAATGTGTGGAGAAGCTGTCACTGAAGCATTGGGTGGTAGGAGTGAAGGAGGGGGAGGAGCATCTAACCCAGATACGTCGGGTTGCATACCAATCAAATTGACGGTTTGGATTGAGTGCAATTGGGGGCCTCCATGGTTTGGAGCTTGACCTTGACCTTGATAACCCATGTTCATTTGTTGAAATTGATTGTTCATTTGATCTACAGGTTGTTGTTGAGCACCACCATATCCACCTTGTTGACCATACGCAGGGGCTTGTTGACCACCATAAGCAGGTTGTTGAGGTTGTTGGCCGTAAGAAGGCTGTTGAGCATCTTGTCCACCAAATCCAGGTGTAAAGTATTGAGGTTGCTGTTGAGCTCCACCTTGATCTGGATATCCTGGAGCAGTTATAGGTTGTTGTTGAGGTTGGGCATCATAGCCTCCTCCACCATACACTTGCTGAATCTGAGCAGTAGGATACTGCCGACGACCTGGTCGACTAGATGGAGCGGATTGTTGAGGAGCAGGAGATGAGCCGTAGGAAGGTTGAGTTGGAACTTCCCATTGAGATCTACCAGTTGATTGCTCTGCACAAACACGTCAGCTGGCTTAACAAGAATTAAAATCTTCGAACAGCTATACATACCGACATAGATGTACGCATTCGATTGCCCATCCCTAGGCACACAAAATAATTAGCTGGATATGACTTGCAAAACCCAATCGTCAACTCACCATCTAGCTTCCCAGCCTTGCGGAAGGTGTATCTCCTGAGACATCTTGTCGCGAGTATGTCTGTGGACCTCGGGGATGATAATCAGCGATTATGTTGGTGAAGAAGAGATGTATTGAGAAGGGTACAAGAGAGAGATGGGTCAAGGCTAGAGGTGTTTTATTTCTATAGAAGGTGTGAGTGATATGTATATATGATCTTTTGATGACGAGGCAATAATGAATGAATGAAATGATCAATGGGACAATGACAATGACAATGGGATAGCGCGTGACAGGTGCCACACTGACGGGATTAAATGAATTCATCACCATACAGTTAATTCTCTGTTGTGGCCCCGCAACTTCATGTTGATCTCTTCTAAGACCATATATGTTCACATTATTCGGGACCTCAATCATCCTCTTGTAAAGATATCAATTCGTGCTTTCAGAAGACAACAACACCGCACCGACACCTAGGCGACACGGATCAAAATGCTCCAGTCAGGATTACTTCAAACAGGACATGCAGATCTTGTCACCCGTAAGCTAGGCAACAAATGTGAATGTACTTCAAGTGTTATGAGCTGACTGGTGAAATTGACAGACGTGACGTACGATTTTTACGGAGAACGATGTAAGCAAGTCTGACAATGACGATTTGATATTCCAACTAATAAAATGGACAGTGGCAACATGTTCGGCTGATCAGAAAATAATGATATTCCGCAAGACACCTGATAATACATGGGATAGAGAAACGGGGTGGAAAGTGAGTTACGAATGCTTTCGATCTTGACGTCCAGTTCAGCTGACATGTAATGGAGGCTCATGATGCTCCTATACTGCATCTATCTTTCTCCCATCCAGTCCATGGGTCTTTACTTGCTTCATCTTCACATGATCGTTCTGTTCGTATATGGGAAGAACCAACAGGCCGAGAACGAGATGGACGATGGATCGAACGAGCTGTTTTGACTGGTGCGAAGGGAAGTGTGAAACAAGTGGAATTTGGTACAGCCGATTCAGGCAGTGAACCTCGAGTAGTAAGTTGACAGCTCTTTGTTGTTCATAGGAACCGCTCTCAACTGACTTGTTTTGAAATAGGCGACGATATCGACAGATTCATACCTTCGAATATACACTTCAGCAGATCCATCACTTTCCGACTGGACACTCTTACAACCAATTTATATCCCTTCTTTGCCTCAACCAGGAAGTACAGATGAAACTCCTGTAGAAAATTCATCAAGTTCAAACGAATTAGCTAATGGTGGTTGGGGTTTATCATGGTGTAAAGAACGTTGGTGGGGTTCAATTATAGCTGCCTTTTCAGGTATATCACCAATAATAAAAATATTATCTATACCTCAAGATTCATCTTCATCCTCAACTTCACTAATATTCCTCAATCCACCACAAAACTCAAGTCAAGCTCCGTTGACAAGTATAAGTTGGGCACCATCATGTGGTAGAGCATATCATCTGATCGCTTCTGGGAGTAGGGATGGAACCGTTAGAATTTGGAGGCTTGAACCACCTGGAGAAAAGCTACGAACGGATTATAATGATTTAGATGGGGATGTCGGAAGCACAGGAGGTGCTTGGAAAGGTGAATGTGTGGCTGATTTTGGAAAAGGCGGCGCAAGAGTTGGAATGGTCGACGTGAGTAATATCCACATTCAGTTTGGCGAGTGCGTGACACGCGTTGACTGACAACTAAGGGCTTTTAGTGGAATGCTACGGGCACAACATTGACTACTACTGACGATGAAGGAATAGTGAGGATATATAAACGTGAGCTTAAATATAAATAGCTAGTGTGATCGGTATCATGGTCATGTAGCTAATGACGTTGAATGTTTAGCTACATACGCTAGAAGCTGGAAATTACTGGGACAGATGTCAGCCGAAGAACCACCTAATGACGACAGTAATGGTCACTAAGGGCTGATAGAGCTCTAATATAATCGCCGACTGCATGCATGGTTGTACGGTATCATTATTCGATACTACAGTATAGACTTGATATCGGAGCATTGATCTCTGTTATCCATAAATGGTATCGGTGATTCAAAAATCCTCTCCTGCAAGATCCGAGCGTAATTTAGCTGAATCGTTATCTTGATTATCATCATCTTATCGATTGTCTATTCGTAATATCTCAAATCGGAGTTTGATCGAAAAAACCACCAAATGAAAGATTTTCATTTAAGAAACCCTTTCTGCAAAAACCAAATGTAGTCTAGCGGAGTTGACATTTGATTATACTATAGCTTGATCGATGTCATATTACGTTTAAGCGTCGGCTTTTCGTTTGACATGATATCATATCGCTTTGACCAAGAAAGGATACCTAATGAATGTTGTTCTTCGAAAATTATCTTTGGCAAATTTTAGTCATAGATTTGAAATTGGAGTAGCTAGATTATCCTATTGCTCGATCACCGTTATATCATTTCTCAAAGGAGGTTTGTTAAATTGTAATATACTGTATCGGACTCTGATCAAATGAAAAAATCTAATGAACCGTTATGGCTTATCAAAGACCTTATGATTAAGAGAACTGAGTATCAATTTATAATATAATATATTATGAAACACCGTAAAAAATCAAAAGACTTCATTTAGGATTCTAAGCGAATGGTGACGTCTGATTAGAAAGTCCGCTTTCGATGATTGTACTGTATTTGCAATCAATTATTATGATTCATCAGAATACAAGCTATAAAACCCTCGAAAAATGTGAGATTAGAATTGATTTATTGTTTCATTCAATATTCATCTCACAAATTTACCCAATTCACTTGAATCAACCTGACAAACAATAATTATTATTATTATTATAAATAACATGCCTTCATCACAAAGATCAGACAGAAAATCTAAAGGTGGTGGTAGTAGTAGTAGCGCCAGTGGCACATCAAAGAGCACTTTCAGCTCTAGAATCGCCAAAAGAGTGCCTGGAGGCAAAATTGACTCCACAATGTTGGCTAAATTCCAACAACATGCTGATGTGTTACTGGACTGCGCGTCTGCGAGTAGCGCTGGGCCGTCCAAGACTTTGGCTGATCTCGATACTCAGTATGATTTGATGACGAAAGTTCAACAAAATGAATTCGAAAGAAAAGTCTACGAAACTTTGCTTGAAATTGGCATTGAGCACGAAGTTAAAACGCAGGAATTGATGAGTGATATCGCTCCGACCAAGCTCAGTAATGATTCTCTATTACAAGCCGAGATCTTTCAGGACTTAAATAATGAAAGTGACGAGGAATGGTCAATGAGCGGAAAAGGTGAAGGTGAAGATGAAGATGAGGATACAAAGATGAGTGGTATGTAGATCTGGAATACCTCGATAATTCAGATAATATCATATTGCTCCTCACTAAGTTTGGAAAACTTAAGTATTCGATAACGTATGTTCTAGGCAGAAGTGGCTTTTTGATAGCGATTGGCCTCTCACTTTTTGCGGACAATCATGCTCAGGACGGGATTGCACCGAACTCTGCTGTTAGCCTACTCTGCGGTACTCTAAAATCAATTACTCTGAGCTCTTAAATAAAGAGACCTAGCGATTAGTCTCATATCCTATTCCCAGAGCACTTGAGAACTCAATGAGTAGTAGAGATATCAGATATCCTTTCAAGATTGTATAGCATTGCATCATCTGAACCTTTGACTGCAAATCGAGGGTCTGTCAGAGACAGATAAAAACAAATTCGTAATGCAGCAAAGCCTTATTCCAATTGTCAATCCCTTTCCTTAGACATTTTCAGTATCGCCGCCACAAGCTGTACTGATAACATTGAGAATATCCTTTCAGGTCGATTATTTAGAGATTCGGTGATATGATATTCAACATTCTGAGACGAATCTGCCAGACCAGGCATGAATTGTGAGCTGCTTGGCTTCTGAAGGCAATTCCGCCAAGACTTCAGATCTGGAGTATTTGAAAGGCAAACCGAGCTCACAAAGGATACTTGGAGAAAAGGAGCAATAACAATTTGAAATACTCCTCGAAATAACCCAATATGTCATCATCTTCACCTTTGATAACAGAGAAGAATTGACTGTTTCATAATTCCATTTCCGACGCTCCACTCTTACAATGGATCAACAAATATCGACTCGATAAAGCTACAATAATGTATGACTCGTTGATTCTATCAAATCCAGGTATATAAGGCATTGATTTTGTATTCATGATTCATCATTTTATCTTCAACATCATTCCCTTCCCATTCAAACTATCGTTCATATTGAACTTTTCAGTCTCAATCTTGACTTTATCTTATACAATCTACAATGTCTAACAACAATTACTACGCTGGTCGACATGGTCAGAACCGTTCTTACTCTCATCCAAGCAGCGCAGACGACAGAGCTCATCTTGTCTCCCAAGCCGGTAGCTTTGGATCTCCTCAGAATTCTTCGAATGCTGGTGGATACGACGGACAGGATACCGTTATGGGGAATGCTGGTGAAGAAGACATACTTTCTGGGATTGGAACGGATCCCAATATAAATTCAGGAAATGACTTCACCTACCAGGGCGATACTTCAACCTCACAAACCCCATTCTCATCGCACAATCCCCGCACAGGCCATGAACAAGTGCAGTCCAGCTTTGAATTTTTTCACCCAGAGAAGATGATGGAGCTAAACGACAGTCAAGCTGAACGTCAACGACTTGGTCTGGATGACGGCTGGGATACAAGATCTTTCAAAGATCAGGGCAACAATTCCCCAAGAAGTACTCAAGCTGGTGATGATCCAGGTGATGGAGATCGTACTCCTACTGGTACTCAACCAACAGGAGGGTCCATTCAAAGTACTGAGGAGCTTCAGGACTTGTTTGACTCAGTGGCCCGAAGAAGGAGAGCCAAGAAAAGAAAAGGAGGACCGGGACCATCAAATGCACCGAGACCAGCTTGAAGTTAATAGGTGTTCTTATCTGATAGATAACGTTACTCAAATATACATTGTCTGCGAATGAAATATCATGCTTCTTTCGAGTATACTTTATTTGTCAAGCACATTGTATACGTATTATTGTATTTAAGTCTGACTACTCTCAGGATTGTCTGTTGCGGAAGAGTCGATAAATAGAGTAATTATGATGAGGCGGAGAAGTATAACATGCTTATGGCCATTTATGTGCGAGAGATCTCACGAATAAATTGTCTGAATAAAAGTAGGAAGGACTTTTGATAGTTTTTGACGATGAATGCCGAACGAACTCTTCCAGGAACATACTGTATTTGCCATCCTCACCATACAGTAGATTGTACAAGATTTGTTCCGTCATATAGACCAAGATTGACCAAATACTGTTGCTGTAAGATAAGCTGATTCATATAACATGCATATAATGAATGGGTGGACATTATGAACTATAATCAACAATACAATAAAAGAAATACATACAACAATTAATGAATAATCGTAAAATACTAATCAAACAATAAAATCTATTTATATTTATCGCCTAATTCTCTTCTAGCCGAAGGATCTAAACTATTTCTCATACCTAATAAAGTTTTACTAACAGCTTCAGTAGTACCTATCATAGGTTTAAGTACAGCAATAGGTACAGCTCTCACAACAGCTTTAAGTGGACCCTAAAAAAATAATTAAATAGAATTAAGTATGTATTCGATAAAATTCATTACGCAATTCAATTAAAATGAAAAAAAACTCACATCATCTCCTGATCTTTCATAAACTTCCATAGGAACTGCTAAGATAGTTTGAGCAGCTGCATTAACATTTTTACTTAAACTTTTATATGCAGCTTGAACACCTTGTTTAACACCTTCAGGTTGATTTGCATATCTTGAAACTAAATCATCTTCATCTTCACTTGATGATCCATTTTTATTATCCCAAGAGTTTAAATGATTTCCTTCTCCAAATTGTTGTAAATTTGAAACTGATGCAATTAATTTTTCATTATTTCCACCTAAAACATTTTCAGCTTTTTCAAGTATAATTTGTGTACCAGTTGCTAATTTTGCTCCTAATTTCATCATTTCCATTGCAGTTGATTT
The DNA here is from genome assembly GCF_000512605.2 of Kwoniella pini CBS 10737. NCBI lineage: Eukaryota > Fungi > Basidiomycota > Tremellomycetes > Tremellales > Cryptococcaceae > Kwoniella > Kwoniella pini. The sequence goes on along the minus strand of NC_091719.1, from coordinate 1,710,968 downwards.
AACAAATGAATTTGTACCTCTTTGTACACCTTTAGCTAATCTTCCATCTTTTCTATATTGCTCAATTGGAAGTAAGATTAAATCCGCTACTCCTGATCCTACGTTAACTATAGATCTGATTGGAGATACACCTGAAATTACATCAGCAAGTTGATTCGCTTTGACATCAGGTGTCCAAAGATCTTGTAATGTTGTACCTAATCTTTCCCAACCGGTAATCTATCACAATACCAACATCAGCTAGAACCGTCAAAAGCGAGGTTGAAGGTCACTTACGCCTGATAGAGTAATATGCCTAAGAGTCATCTCGGCCCCATCAAAGTGGAAGAAATTCATCAATTCGATTGTCTTCCCTTCTCGCAATGCGGCGAAATCAACTCGTTTGGGTTTGTAGTCTAACTTCAATTCGATAGGGAAGATCTCTACATGCTGGAAGAAAGGGTCATTTGACTTCATGGGTACTGAGGAGTTGGACGTCGTCGGTGAAGTTGTATCCGCACGGGGTATCGAGGTCGCTGATACAGTCCCAGGTGAAGCTGGGGATTGCGGTGTTGGCGCCTTGAAACTAAAGAATCTTTTCAAGAAATCCAACGCATCTTGATCAACGTGTAACCTCAGAGGCAAAATCTTGGCTCTTAATCTCATTTCTTCATCTTGATCCGAACCAAATTTGATACCCTTCAATTCGATACGTAACATATCGGCATCCGTCTCCCTGACATTTCCTCTACTATCAGCTTTCATGCCCATTAAGAACTTTTTCCAAGTGGAAGTTTTGATATGATCAAGAATTTCCATTTCTTTGACTTTTATCTCTAATTCACTTGACAGATCAGAGCTTGAGCTGGTTTCGTAGAAATCATATTCCGCACGTAACGATGAGAGTGAAATCTCGATTTGAGGCTTTTTCGATCTCGTCAATTTTCTACCCCTCAATTTGGTTTTACTTTTCCTATTGTTGGAAGTTGGCTGATGACCGGCCATAGGGGCAGAAGGAAGAGTTTGCCAAGAAGTATTCATACTTTCTTTCTCAGTATCATCAAAATCATCCAGTTCCTCATCTATAGCAGCGATTAGAGCTGCATTATCCATTTCTCCAGCTGATTGCCCATTCTCGAGACCGATGTAGACTGAATTGAAGAGCACGGACTTGGTAGCTCTATCAAAATCGATTGATTCGTCTGCTTTTTGACCTGTAGCTAAGAGTTGTCTAATCCTTTCTAGGCGCTTGCGAACTACTCGAATCTCATCTTCAATAGCTTTACGAGTTTTCAGCCAGTCATATCCCTCAAATAATAGGATCTTAGCGTCACAGTCTTTGACACGGACTCGAATTTTACCGATTTGCAGACTATTGAACACCCAACTTCTTAGCGATTTGCTGTGACAGCATTAGATGATGAACTTACTTATCGTCATGACCCTCACGTAAGACCGGCAAGTTATCCCAATAATTCTCATCCATATCGAATTTCTCATCATAAAGAATCTTGATAGTCTCACTTCCTAATTCCTCATCCTCATCAGTCTGCCATGCACGTAAGGTTTCTCCGGTGATTCGGTCCGAGGTTAGTTGGCGGGAGGATAAACGGGAAGCCCGGTCAAGATAATCGAGATTGGTCGGCAGATCGTCGTCTATCATATCTGCTTCTGAGCCTGAAACTATATCAGGAATGAGGTTGAAAGCTTGCTCGTCGATTGAATCGAAGACATTGATTGATCGATCTAAGGTACTGGGTCTTGGACCAGCTCTAGGTGGCGCTCTATTTTGCATCGTGAGTTCACGTGCCGGTTGCATTATAAAGATCAACCTACGGTTTTGCGGGCACTATTTTCGCGATGTCCCCTAACAAAGATCCAAAGCTAGCTAGGGAATCTGCACAAGCAGTGATACTTGACTGGACTTGCAATATTTCCAACTAAATACGATGTCTTAAATTAGCTTGACGGACATACAAGCTGATATACGAGGTCAACGTACTAAGGACTGTTCCGTTGCAGTCAGATCCCTCAAATAATGTAAGTCTACCGAGATGATTTCTGCCAGTTGAGCGTATCCAGCTTTCTGCTCAGACATCCAAACATCAGGGTATTGAACCAAACATAAAACACCGAGACTTACCTTCCAAGTCTCCGACACTTCCCCAGTGATCGTTCCCATTTTTGCGACGGCAGCCAGATCGTCCACAGCAAAGACAGTCAATCTACCCGCACTGACTTTAACTTCATTTTCTTCCCCATCAGACCTGATATCCGTGCTGACTTCAACTACGCCTAAGACTAGTACAACTGCCCCTCCAAGTGTAGGTGCAGCAGCATGGATAGAGCAATCTTGTATCAGGACCTTGATCCGCGTGACTTCAGACGGGACAACATCTTCGAATACACCTTCGGGAGTTTTAGCGAATCTAGCTAAATCCTTCACCCAATCTATCGATTTGACAAAGAACGTCAAACGTGACAAATCGACTGAGATTCCGGTTTCTTTGGTTTGTGCTACTACGTTACTCTGAGAAGTGAAGCGCAAGTGGACTAGGGGTTGTTGTAAAGTAGTCAAGGTGTATGGTGTAGTTCGTCCCAAAATTTTAGTAGGATTGACCGTATCGGTTCGATCGGCGAACTCGGCATCCATTACATTCAGACTGAAAGCAGTTTCATGTCTTCCAGCGAGGTTAGATTCTACTTTGACATCCGTATCACTAGCTTTTAAAGCTAAAACCCGCTCCCCACCATCGACGAGGGGTACATACAGCGAAATATCCGTTTCACTGATCTCCAGTTTGAGGATAGTCGAAGACAATTCCTCTTCATCATCTTCATCTGTGGAGCTTGATGCAGATGAACTGCCGCGAGTTGAACCAGGTGCTCCGAAAAATCTGCTTCCGATCATCTTGAGATCATCTCTGGGCTTTGGTGCGGATCCATCACCGAATGCTCCGTCCAACCAGTGCGTCATATCGTCAGCAAAGAATTGAAGACCTTCAATGGTCTGTTGCTTGATTTTGGCCTGTATGGAGGGTACTCGACAGGTGACAATGGTGGTTTTTCCTCGTGTTGATGATGAGGATGAGCGAAGTGAGATATTGGGTGATAAAGGTGATACGTCGATTTCTGCCGGATCAGGTGCAAGTGGACCAATGACGATGAACGCAGAGGATTTCCGTTCTGTTTGGTACAAGGAAGATCAGCTGTCGTAGGCATTGGGCGGAGATTCATGAAAACGTACCCGGTGCTCGGGAAAAGAATAGTATCATTTTCTCCCACATGACATTCGTCCCCTCCGCTTTTCTACCTGTTCGCTGATCGGTGGAAGACACTTTGGCCCAGAAGTTATGCATGTCAAGAGTGACGATGCCCGATCTCAAGTGTCCACCATCTCCCCAGGTTCCCCTTCGATTCACGGGAGCAGGGCAGCGGATATCCACCCTGAGCAGCGGGCACTGAATGTCAAAGACAGGTTTAGCAGGTGGAGTGGCCTGGATCGTAGAATAAGAAGAGGCTTGAGCATCCAGATCATCTATTATCGAGTCAGTTGTGGAATGGCGAGTCGGTAAAGAAGGACGCCTAAGCGATCGGGATGCAAATGGCTCAAAGCGCTCCGTGATTTCAGGAGCCGATCGAACAGCAGGGGCGATACTGCGTAGCATTGGTAGAAGACGTTCCACAAGTGATAGGTCAACGAAAACATGAATGGGTGAGAGTGATACCATTGCAGCTGGGCATTCATATCAGCCAGAGCCCAACCGAAAGTACGCACCAAATGACTTACTGCTATTCGTAACCAGATCCTTCTGCAGGCTCAACACTGGAGGTTGTTCTATATCTGGCATTTGGGTCCCTTTCAGAATACCTTTACCTTTCTGCTTGACTTTCCACTGTTTCTCACTTCCACCGGCTTTACGTTGTAGTCCTGAATTTCGCCAATCGACCGAATCAAATTCTGGGAAGACTGCAAAGCCACCACCCGCATCAGTAGTGGGCCGATTAGGCGGCCCTATAGAGGCAAAAGAGCTTGATGAAACACCAGGGCCAACATCATATTGTCTTGGTAGATTCGTATCAAACAGCAAGACGGGGAACGCACCACCTGGTGGTACATCTGTCGCATCGTCATTTCCAGTATCGGAAGCCAGATATTCGAACAATGACGCGTCTTGAAGTCTAATGTGTGAGGTGGAAAGTGTTGGTCCCGAGCGTATAGAGGTGGATGCACGTCTGGGCAAACGAGCTAGTGTAGGGTGACCCGCCCGAGTAGTGCGATGAGTGGCGTGCGACTTGATGTATTCCTTACTTGAATGACTAGCTTCAAGGGTGTCAAGTCGCAGTCTCAGATGACCATAAGGTATGTACGTGGAAGATGGCTTTGACCAGAACGAAGCTATGTTTGTGCTGTACTGGGAATCGGTGGAAGCCGACATATCATAGACGACGGACGCGAAGAGGGCTTTCATTCGGACATGAGCATTAAATTGCGGTTGATTCGTCATAGTCGCGGCTGGGGCAGCTGGAGTAGGGTCAGATTGCGTAGATCCTGTACTACTAACGTACTGCAAAGCCGCCAGAATTATAGCCAGATGTTCAGGTGTAATCACGGTTGCTACTGTTCCAAGACTAATTCCAACATCTATTTTGGGCAGGCTTGTTGACGGGAATTGCTTCGACGTCGTTGGTGGATGCAGCTGAGGGGAAGAAGGCTGTTCAGCGAATGCTGCTAGTGGAGGAGTGGTGGTCATCCGCAACACTATATCTTCAGAGCCAAAGGTTACAATCATGGTATCTTCTGGAGATTTTGACGATGACTTAGGTGTTGGGGTCGGCGATCGGCTTGAGTTGTCCTCAATAGCCTCCTCAAGTATATGGGGTATACTGACCGGCGGCCTTTCACTGATGGCGCTCATATACACACTCGCTTCTGAGTCAAGATTCGACATTGTGCTTTGCTTCAGGTTAACAACAGCTTGAGACATTATCATATCTTGATATTCACCACCTGTACTTGATGAAGAGGTTGATGAAATTGACGAAGATCTTGAGGTCGTTGACATAGACCTTGGTCCAGACGACCCAGTGGGCACCGACGTCGCCTGAAGATGAGGCAACAAATGAAGGGTGACTCCAGAAAGCCGAATCGATCTGATTGTGCGATTGTTTGAACTGCCGACAGCGGGCGCTTGAGATTGACTCTCATCGCTGTATTTGATTTCGGCAACCCTAATCTCGAATATACCGCCATGATCTTCATCTTCGAACCGTATTTGGATATTAACGTTTTTGAGCTTGAACTCCAATCTCGATAATATGCGTTCTACCAATCCTGCTAAAATCGTTGTGCTTTCCACATTCGCGGGCAGGGGTTGACCATCAAGTCCTGGACTTGTAGGTCCGTCAAATGGAAACGATCCGGGTACCTCATCGTTGTTGAATGGATCAGTCGCGTTGAGTACGAGCGATTGTCGTATTGATCGATCAAGTTCAGCTTCTTCATATGCATCTAGCTCTTCGTGTAAAAAGTGATCTGCTGCTAATGTGACTGATTCTGCCAAATCTCGATGAAGTTCTCTTGGACTATTGCGGGCCGCTCGTTTGCCTTTCTCGACATATGATGGTTGAGATAGGACAAAGGATAGTGACAATGTGTCCAGAGTGAGACATAGGGGATCCGACCATAGATTCGATAAGGGTACACGAGCTGTTACTTTCGATAAAGTACCAGATTCGAGAATTAAAGGTATTGATGTGGGAATGAGCGAATTAATCTCCTGCACGGGATACAGGTCATTTCGTTATCACGTCAGCATCCTCGTGAAGTTGACCTTGTATAAAAGCGAGACTATGCTATGCTCACAGTCGTATCTACCTCTAATCCCTCAATTTCGACCCACCCTTCACTAAGCTGGGCTTGTATACGTTCAGCATCCAACGCTTCACCCTTAACGAATCTGCCCAGAGATCTTTTCAGAACATATGAAAGAAACCTTCGCTGTATATTCGCTGGAAGAGATACTGACGGTAGCGAAGGTAGGGTGAAGGGAAAGGTAGTAAGGAAAGCGGGCAACGAGAACATGGCGTTTGACCTTACATCTAGCTTGGGTGTACTATGGTGATATTATCAACATATTACAGACACTTTGTATTATACTGATGATTTCAATGATCACACCAATGTCGAGTAACATTTGAATATGTCAATCTCGACGAGTAGCAACACAAACTAAAGATCAATCGCCACCGGTTATCTCATTGATCGGACCTTGCCGAGAGTACTCATCGACGGAGTTTAAGAAGATCTCCTCTGATTCCCATTAGACCTGTGCCACGTTGCATATTTCCGAAAAGTAAAAAGCATAAATCCAAAATAGTCTAGACAAGGGGGTTTGATGAACATACGTAATATCAATTGTCATAATATGAGTTCAGGGAATCGAGGGGAATAAGGGTTTAAGATTAGGGGAATTTAAAATGATAAATGTAACGGATTGAGTGTTTGTGGCGGTAATTGTACGCGTATAATTGTGTTTAATTTATTTAATGTGCCCCTCATTTTATTGAGTGATCTCCCCCTCTCTCAGATGACCATTACGCATTTTACCCTGAATCACCTCGACACCACTTTAACTTCAACTGCCACCACCACCATAACTATTATACCGCTAACTACCAATTCACCACTACTCATTACTCACCAATTCATCACAATATACTCATATATCAAACACCTTACAATCCTAAGACACACATCAACTCTTACCAATCACCGATCAAGTATCACTCCCCAGCTGCAAACACGTTATTGAGCCTGGCCGAAAGCAGGATCAGCAATAAGATCCGCTAAATCAAGTGATCAAGTAACATATATATCCCTTTTATTCAACTTGGGCAACTCCTGGGCGCACGAGCTCATCATAAGATCTATTTGGAATCAACCGACAGACATCCTTTGTCTTCTCTTCTAGATTACCTTTGGTCGAGTTGAACCATACCGGCACTCTCGTCAAATACACCTCTAACATCAATCAACTCTTTCAGCTCGTGTGTAGAGGTGAACGAGTCATAGCATTAGAAGTTCGAACAAACTACTCGTAGGATACGGAGTATTAAGATACTTGGATAGTACTTCAGAAGTAGGAGAAATAGCGTATCAACTTCTTACAATGTGAGTTTCATCTTCTTTGTTATTCCGCTTGTCGACCCCATCGTCACGGTCTGTCAGCCAAGGGAGTGGTGATGTCAGAGGAATTACAAGAGGTGGCGTATGAGATACATTCACAACATTGAATATCTCCCAACCCAATTCATTCGAGAAAATGCAAAAGAGTGATAGGTTGTATCTGCATTAGCATTTGCGGGTTCAACGGATCAGACGAGACGTCATCAATAAACTATCTCATTTACCTTCTTCGCCCTTTTGACTTCATTCTCCGCTGTCATTTCAAACTCCTCTTGAACTCCGACCAGAGCTTCATGGCGGCCTGCGATTGAAAACAGACTGGTTGGGTGAAAAACCTTATCACTCGAACTTGCGTGCTAGTTGAATCCTTTGATTCATTTTAACCTTGCAAGCTCCTCCTGACTCCGCTCTCTGCCTATCCTCCACTCCGAACCTATATTCCCTACTTCATCGGGTTTGCGCTCGGCTTTGCCGTGTCTGCAACCTAAGGCCTGTTCGGAGATTCAACTGTGGTCAGGTGTAGTTGGAACTCCGCTTTGCTTTGTCGAAATCTCATTCTATGTTTTTCAAGGAGCGAAGACGCGTTATCTACATAATCTATAAAGAGAATAGAAAGCTGACTGATATGTTCTTCCCTACCAATACTCAAATCACTTCACCTTTCCCCTCTCCTCTTTCTCAATCGAATCATCCGCAACGTGTCCACCTGTACTCTATTATGCCTCCCCTCAAACAAACGCGTAAATTTTATGGTGGACGCTCCGCCTCATCTCTACGACCCGTCTTCTCACAACATGCCTCGTCAACTATACTTCCCATATCGCATATCCCACAAATACCCATCTGTGAACAGCATACAAGCCGAGAAATCATGACAAGTGTTGGACTCGTGAACGGTGTCCGGGTGACTCGTAAGTCCAGCTAATTCTATGTCCGATTCGCTCGAGCTGATTTTTGTGTATAGCCGATGACCCCAGTCGAGTTGTCACCGTGCAAGCTCAATCAGGAAAGACAGGCAAAGAAACAAGCATATCTTACACCAATTGCAAAGTTGTTGGAAATGGTAGTTTTGGTGTTGTTTTCGCTGCCAAGATGCTACGTAAGTATTCTTTGGCCCTGATCTTTAGCTCTCATATCAACGGTAGGCTGATTCCCGTTGAGATAGCTGTGAAGCACGATGATGGACCAGAAGAACCTGAATCTGAGATTGCTATCAAGACGGTATTACAAGACAAACGATTCAAGGTGAGTCTGATATAAATCTCGCAATTAAAATCTGCTCTTACCAGGAGCTCATTCTTGTGCGGTTTGACGTCTAGAACCGAGAGCTACAAATCATGCGACTCGTCGCCCATCCCAACGTGGTAGATCTAAAAGCTTTCTTTTATACGAACGGGGACAAGAAAGATGAGGTCTACCTCAACCTCGTCCTCGAATTCGTACCGGAGACAGTCTACAGGGCCTCAAGACATTATGCAAAGCTTAAACAAGCAATGCCGATGTTACAAATCAAACTATACATGTATCAGGTTAGTCTTGATCTCAAGGGAAAGCGCGGAAGCGGAATCGCAGCTGATTCAAGTGTTATTATAGCTATTGAGGTCTTTAGCATACATCCATTCAGTCGGAATTTGTCATCGGGATATCAAACCTCAAAACCTTTTGTTGAATCCTGCGACTGGAATATTGAAATTATGTGATTTCGGATCAGCCAAAATCTTAGTGGCTGGTGAACCGAACGTATCGTATATTTGTTCGAGATACTACCGTGCACCAGAATTAATCTTCGGAGCAACGAACTATACGACAAATATCGATATTTGGTCGACAGGTTGTGTTATGGCTGAACTTATGCTTGGCCAACCTCTCTTCCCTGGTGAAAGCGGTATTGATCAATTAGTTGAGATCATTAAGGTTCTGGGTACACCAACTAGGGAACAGATTAAGACTATGAATCCTAATGTGAGTGATTATGCTTTGACGCCCCCAGATTGTGATAATCAGAATCTATCGAACGGTTAAATCATTACCCGATGCTGATATTTATCCTTATGACGCAGTACATGGAACATAAATTCCCTCAAATCAAACCTCACCCATTCACCAAAGTCTTCCGACCACGAACCCCACAAGATGCTATTGCATTAATCAGCAATTTACTTGAATATACGCCAACGGCCAGATTGACCGCTCCTGAGGCATTAGTTCACCCATTCTTCGATGAATTGAGGGTTGAGGGCAGTAGATTACCTAACGGAAAGGAGATGCCTGCGTTGTTCGACTTCACAAGGGAAGGTGAGTACTGTCTGATCTTCGAGACCCATACGGTCTTGAGCTATCTTGTCATCATGATGCTAACCTTTTCCCCTACAGAACTATCCACCCGACCAGATCTCATTAGGCAACTCGTTCCTCCGCACGCCGAACCGGCACTACAAGAAAGGGGAATCGACATCGAGGGTTTCGTCCCAATCCCTCTGGAGCAATTACGAATTTCTCTTGATGTAAGTCGTTTTGTGTGCTCAGACAAGTCGTCTCGGGCGCCAATCGCACGCATGGACGCATCGCTGATATGTGCCTTCATTTGCAAAATAGTAATCTTTTCGTCCGGCATGTATCCAATATGACATACTCACATACAAACTCTAACATCGAAAAAACCTACTAAAAAAAACACCTATTACAATTATCATACTTAGCCTTAATATAAAGATAAATATACCCCTTCATGATGATAGCTTTTTTTCTACCTATCTCCTTTTTGCATCGTTTCTTCTTTCTTAGTTCATGTCTTGGATGATAAAGGTTTTTCGATTTTCTGGCAGAGGAAGAAGAATTACAATTCTTCAAAGCTCAATACAAATGTATTTTGTGGAAGTGACTTTTGTGTTTTTCCTTTTTAATTGGTTAGGCAGAAGAATCGAAAATTAATGTACGAAGATGAATATGAATGCATGGATCGTGTTTGTTTTATTGGTGATATTGGTATGCGAGTATTGATGACAAATACTAATACACTTATTTTAAGTATAAAATCCTTCGAGATAGCTTACAGTAAATCAAATAACGATGACATAGACCAAAATCATTCAATTAATTCTCGAGGTAACATTTCAATTGGAATATCAAATTCATTTAAAGTAGGATTTAAATCATCTTCAATTTCATTATAATCATTTTCATTTGAATTATCATTATTAATAAGAATAAATTCAATTTGATTTCTAATTGTTTTTTTAATAATATCTAATCTTTCTAAAATTGTTCTTTTAATCTTATCATTTATATTATTATTACTTTAATTCATTTAATTCAATTTTTAAATTATTAATTAAAATTTGATTTAATTCAAATAAAAATTGATTTTTATCATTAAAATTTAAAGAATGAAATGTAATTGAAATTGAATTAAATCCTAATAAATTTTCAAATAATCCAAAATTTTCATTTAAAATTAGATTAGCAGAATTGAAATTTGTGTTTTGATTATTATTATTATTAATTAGAAGAGGTAATAAAATCCATTTTAATCCTTTAAATTCATTTAAATTTAAAAATTTATTTTGATTTTTTAAAATTGGAATTATTCCACCAAAATCAATTGCTTGAACTGTTGAATATTTTATTTTATTTTCAAATTTATTTAAACAAGGTCCAATCATTATAAATAAATATTCTAAAGTTTTTTCATCAAATTTATTAAAAATTTCTTCTTCTTTAAAATTAGGATTATACCAATGAAAAGGTCTTTTATTTTTAAATCTAATCATATGACATGTCATTGATCTATACATTGAACCAAAATGTTCTAAAATTGATTTACCTTGTTCTTCTTTTTTATTATCATTTTCATAAATTTCTTTCATTTTTTTTGAATCTAAATTCATAATTAAAATTTCTCTTTCATTAATTTCATTTTTATTATAATTTATTGAATTATTAATTGATTCTTTTACAATTTTTAAATTCATTTTATTTTGTAAAATTCCATTAGGTCTAAAAGTAAGTCTTATAATTTGAAAAGGATATAAATCATTAAATAATTTTTCTTTTTTTTCCAATGAATTTGAAGAATTTAATTGTGGATAAATAAATTCATTTAAATGATTTACCCATTGTAAAGCTAATGATTTCACTTTAACAATTGTTTTTTTACTTTCATAAAATTTAAATCCTAATTTTTCAATTTCTGAAGGATTTGATGATGATGATGATGATGATGATGATAATTTTGGTATAAAAAAAGTATAATCAATTATAAATCCAATTTGTTTTTCTCTTTTTGAAATTTGAATTTTTAAATTACATTCTGAATTTAAAAAACTACCATTTTTATTAAACATTTTTGAAATTAATAAAAATTTTCCAATATATTTAAACCAATTTATTAATTCATTTTGAAATTTACCAATTCTTTCTTCAAATCCAGGTACTTTTTCTTCTTTTAAAAAACTTCTATAACGATAATGTCCATATCCTCTAAAATAAGGTAAAAAATAACCTAAAATTAATTTTATTGTTATAAATTTATCTTCTTCTTCTTCTGTTATATTGTTAGAAGTAGAAGAAAAAGCTTTTTTTAATTTATCTAAAGTCCAATCTGAAACGATTTTTGTAATTTCATTTGAATTTAAAGATTTCCATTTTGGATAATTTAATTCTTTTATAATCATTTCAATTGGAATACCATGTTTTGATAAATGATTTTCAACAAAATTTAATTCAACTTTTTCTTTTTTAATAGGTTCAATTGGATGTTGATATAAAACTTCAGGTTGGGAATCATATGGTTTATTAGGATTTAATAAATCTAAATGTGATGTAGATTGACTTGAAATAATTAAAGGTAAATCAATAATTTCTTCAATTAACATTAATTTAATTATTTCAATTATAATTGAAGGTATCATACCTAATCCAGGTATAAAACTTTCTTGATTAATTAATTTATCAGTTTCAATTAATAAATTTTTTGGCATTTTACCAATTAAATCTAAATGATCAATTAAACATGCATTTTCAATATTTTTCATCATTATAATTAATTTTGAATTTAATTTTCCTGTTTTTTCTAAATAATTTAAAGGAGAATTTGATCCATCAAGTAAATCTTTACTATTTTCAATTCCACTTTCAAATCCACCTCTTTGATTTGATTCAAAATCATTTAATTTTGATGTATGTGATTGATCATAAATTAAATTAGATGGATCATCAATATTAAAACTCGCATATGAATTTGCTTCTTTACCTATTTTTCCATTATCATCAAATGATACTCCTTTTTTACCACTTAAAGGTGGTCTTATCCATTCATTACTTGAACCCCTTTTTAATAAAACAGGTGGTGATCTACCACTTGGTCTTTCAGGTCTTTTAGAAGAATCTCTTTCCCATTTTTTATCTGATAATATTTCAGGTTGTGAAATTGGAGGTAGATTAGGTACACCAACTCTAGGAATTTCAACTTGATCATCTGTTATATTTTGTTGAGCATCTTTATTTCTTTCTTTGGCTTCTTCTTTCTTTTTCCTTTTTTCATCGTGTTTCTTTTTCTTCTCTAATTTTCTTCTTTCACGTTCTTTTCGTTTAGCTCGAGCTTCTTCATCTTCCGATGAGTTTGATTCATCTTTGCCTTTCTCTTTACGTCGTTTTCGCTTTTCACCTTCTGACACCTCACTCTCTGTATCAATATCATCCTTACCCTTACCCCTACTTCTAACCGAGTTGGTTTTGGACTTCTTGTTCCCTCCACCGAAAAACACAAATACCGCTAAAACCAGAAAAACAACTACTAAAATCGCCGCTGGATTCGCGCCTCGAACTGCCGTCGGCATATCGGGAGTCGAAGAAGAAGACTTTCCAATTCGAGTTGAGCAGGACCAATTTGATTCGAGTTCTGATCAATAACGTTCACCCAGTCCCGAGACCGATTTCTGGCATTCAGAAGTAGTCTTCGAGGATTGGTTCTAATCTGGATACGTTGCTATATGGTTTAAAAATTCGGATGTGCAGAGCGAGAATTATCGTTAGTAATTTCAGTAAATAAGCAGACTTTTAGCCTATATGAATTAGACCTCAAGTTTAGACAATATAGCCATATCTCTGATCTTTAACTCTTAATTTCATACCACGTATGAAAGAGCGACCTTTGTAAAGCCTATTCGCAGATTTGTAGATGATCGAAGATCAATTGCCGTCCTTTAAAAATCGCCTCCGTCAATTCATTTTACCCCTTTCTGACCTACCTTTCTTCAGAGATCGGCAGGTTGCTTTGCACAGCATCTAAAGGTTCGGGCAAGCCGTCCGGAACAATATGAGTATCCACATATCAGCTTGAATAGTTTCTCCCTTCTGATTCGCTATTTAGTACTGATTAGCCCTGATCGTCAACACAAACATTATGTGAAATGCATGTCATCCTTCAATATCTTCATACCTAACGATCAATCCTCGTCTTCGTCTTGATCCACATCCATCTTCCCTTCACCTCCATCCACGGATCCCTGAGGTGTGGGTGAACCGTCGCTGCCATTCGCAATTTCCTCGACTGCAGTAGCCGGTGCCTCAGCATCGTCTTCGTCCTCGTCTTCATCGGAATCTTCTATATAAGCTTTCGATTTGCTGATATATCAAGCTCAGTCAGCAATGCCTCTCTTTGTCAAACACTCAAATTGAAAGGAAAGACATACAATTGTTTACCTTTTTTGGCTGCTCCGAGATTTATCTCATCATCATCATCCTCATCAGGATCCTCAACATTCCTCCTTGACTTTCTCTACAAATCACAAAAATCCCATTAATAACTTTCCTTGATTAGCCAGAAAGCCAAAAGATGAACTGACCTTCGCTTTCAGCATAGCCAAAGTCGATTGAGCTTTCCTAGCGGTCCTAACTCCTTCATCTTCATCTTCATCCTCATCATCATTTTCAAGTGGGACTTCATCTTCTTCATCAGAAATCTCAGATTTGCTTCTATTTTTCCTACTTTTCTTTCCCTCTCTTTCCTTCTTTGGCTTTTTACGTTGTTTTCTTTCTTTTAGTTGACCATCCTCTCCTCCTTCGTCACCACTTTCAATTGTACCTTGTTCTTTCCTTCTTTTTCTCTTTTCGATATTATTCGCTTTTCTAGCTTCTTCTTCTGCTGCACGAGCATTGAGTTCTTCTTGCCATGCCAAAGCTTCCTCTCTTGCTTTACGTCTTTCTTCGGCGAGAGCAGCTGCCTTTGTCTCAATCTCTGCTCTTCTTGCTGCCTACAAAACGGTGACACAGGAAGGCATCAGCCTACCGTTTCATTCCGGTAAGTGTGGCGGACAGATACTTGACTCACCTCAGCTGCTTGTATACGTTCTTGTTCCGCTGCTCGCATTTTCCTAGCTTCCTCCACTCTGGCTTGGAATTCGCTCTCGTAAGCAGTTTGCTTCTCCATCTCGGCCGGTGCCCTTCTAAGGAGACCATCACCGTATCGAGCTCGTTGATCAGCCAGGTCGGCGTCGTATGGCAGAGGGCCTGATTTGTCGTCTGCAAGAGCTCGGAAGGTACTGAATAAGGCTATATATCAGCATACCTTTACCGAATCTGGGTAAGTCGTATCCAAGCTCACTTAGCAGCTTGTTGAGCCTGTTTAAGGGCACTCTGCAGTTCTTCCAAAGTTCTCTTCGATACGTCGAGGGAGAACAACAACTCAGCGGCTTTCTGCTGTATCATTGCTATGTTGTACAAGATGGCCCGATCCGATGGTAAAATGTGCATCGCCTGAAAAGAGCCAGCGAATCAGCTTGGGAAGCTCTCGTCAATATCAGATTTGGGTAAAAAGCTCACGCTTTGACAATATCCCAAAGCCTTGTTCATAGCGCTGAAATTGCCTTCGCGATTGGCTAATGCGTACCAAGATCTCGCAAGATAGAGTAAAACAGATACGTTTCGACCTTTGAAAGCGTTAGAAGCTGTCCCATACTGATACGTTCCCGAGATGATATCAGCTGAGTCGATATGCGAAATTGGAGAAGCATACCGATTCTATAGCCTTTTCTTCTTCACCTCGAATGAAATAGCAATGGCCCATATTGACATTCACTGCGCCTTCAGCAAGACTGTCTTTTATTCTACTAAAAATAGCCAAAGCTTGACCGGCTAACCTAGCTCTGTATTTCCCTTCTTCAGGAATGACAGTCTTCGGCGGTGTTAAGCTATCTTCGGCAAGGGCAATAGCTAGACCTTGAGCAGCATGTGCGCACTTTGGATCAATGTGGAGCGCTCGTTCGTACGCTTCTGCAGATCTCAGATATTGTTTGGGTCGATCTGCTATTTCCGAAGAAGATTTCGCTTCTCTACCCAAGGTGAAGTGTAGCCATCCTAAAGCACAGAAAGTGTACGCATCCGATTTCTCGTACTTGAGTGTCTGCGATGTGAAAAGTAAAGCCTCTTTATATGATCCGAGCGAAATCAAGAAATTGGAATAGACTGATCGGAGGGCAAGATTTGATTCGTCCGCTTTTAGGGATTCTTTCAGCAACGTATGCGCATCGTAATTTCGTCCAGCTGACGCCGCTATAATGGCAAGTCGAACTTTGGCTGTGTCCAATCATCAGCCTACACGATTATCGATGAATAAGTCCATTTCCATTGAAGAAGATTGATACATACATTCCATATGTTCCGGGTGTTGCCTGAGAACATCCCTATACCACTGAGCAGCTTTGACGGTATCACTTCCTTCCTCATAAGCTCTGCCAAGATTATAAGCTAAGATGGTCTTCAGAATTTCCGCTTCTTTACTGTCTGTCGAAGAGATCTTCTGTAGCGATTCCTGATACATCCTTTCGGCGGTCTCAACGTTCCCTTGTAGATGGAACAAAACACCTAGATTATCAGACATTCGGATCGTTTTTAAATCTGGCGGTGTCAGACTCAAATCCTCTGAGTTCTCTAATTCCGAGTCTGATTTTATAGATAAAGCAGTCTGGTATGCGCTGATTGATTTCTCTAAACTTTCATCTTGCCACAGTTTTGCTAGATCAACAAATATGTCTGCGTCTGATCCGATCCCTCTCAGCTTCGCCCAATCTTCATCCGTCTCAGCAGTTGCCACAAGACTGTGTAATTCCGATAACATATTTCTGGCCGTGATACGGTTCTTCACCAACTCGTCATTTGACATACCAGGATGTGGGTAAGCTAGTAAACAAGCATGTAATACAGTGTACTCTAAAGGTCCTTTCCCGTTCAATCGTTTGGCTGTTTGCTCAATGAAATTTAGAGCTTCCCGTAAATTACCTAGGAACGGGCTATCAGCTTGCTATAAACCCTTTCGAAAATTTGGTTGAACGTACCGGACTTTATGGCGATTTGGCCAAGAGTGAGTTCCGCCATAATATTCACAGTATTCGGATCCTCAGCTTTGGAAGCAGCGATATATCTTCCGGCATCTGCTACATCTCCGCTGACGAAACCTAATCTCCCTCGTTCAGCATTAGCCAATACCGAATGTCGCTTGTTGTCGGAATACTGGATAGCTCTTTCCGCCAACTTTGAGGCTACGGGCAGTTGTCCACCTTGACCCGATATGCTTGCTAATGCTAAAGCAGATGCTGGCGACTTGACGTTCAACTTAAATGCTCTCTTGACGAAATCGACACCTTCTGTCTCAAAGCGTAATCTCTCGTCTCTTTTTAAAGCTGGCTCTCTTGCAAGGTTCAAGGAAGCAAGACCAAGCAACAACAAGCAGACCCATGAATCTGGTTCTCGGCTCAAAGCCCTCTCCCAAGCTAAACGCGCTTTGGCTTTATCTCCTAATTGCCATAAACATAACCCGAGACCGATACGTGGATCAGGCGACATTTCGGGATTCAGAGAAAGCAATTTCTGGTACGTTAGAAGAGCGGCTTCATGAGCACGACGAGCGAATTGAAGACGAGCCTAGATGTATCATCCAGTCAGCTAGAAGGCCCAGGAAAGGGGCGTTATAGAAAGCTTACCTGGGCAGTCAACGCTATCAGATTATTGGGTTGCCTATGCAAGAGTCGTTCGACTAGAGGGTGCGCCAGACCAGGTTGTCCAGTAGCAAGATAGTGTATGACTGAAGAAATATTCAGCTGACGGGGAACTGATCTGGAAGAAGGCTTGTCAAGGCTCAAAGACCTACCTCTTCCCATCGACAAACTGACGGGCTCGTCATCTTGCCTAGCTCCCGATACCCGCAGAGCTTCACTCGCAGCATTCAGATTTGCAGCGGCTTCTTTGTGATGTATATCCTTTGTCTTTGTGCCTTCAGCGATCTTGTCGTATTCTACAGATCACTGAATCAGCTAAAAATTCATTGAATTAACTGGTCCAATGCTGACTGACTCGTTATGGGTAATATGACCTTGGGTGCTGATCTCGCCAAATGCAAATGCAAATGGGCCAGCATAGCGTGAAGGTTTATCAATGCAACAGGATCACGATGTCTTCCAGTTCCACCAGAGAAGACTGGATTGACCGTCAGCTAGAGTCCCTAAAAGACTATTTCATCTGCTCACAAGTTATTCCCCTCCGAAGCAATTCTTCTGCTCTAACCCATCTTCCTTGTTTCCAATGTTCACTGGCTATCAATGTCCAGTCTCTACATTCCGCCGAGTAATCCGCCAGCATATCTGGAATGACGGCAGCGATCTCATCTTCGGCAAGAGAATTTAAGTCAAGGTCGGTTTGGATACCACTAAAGAAGCATTTTCCTTTAGCTTGATACGTTGCGTGCGGGATCGGACCTTAGCTCACCCTTGTCCATAAATGACTATAGTCCGCTCGACTGGTGTATCTAACTCCGCCATACTGACTCAGATGAGATATTTGAAATGCTGTGAAGAGAGGATAAACCACCAATGTCAACAATATATAGTGTTTTTAATAATTGGATTAATAGAATTCAACCGTGTCGTCGGAAGCAGAACCGCTCGAAGCAGGAACAATAGTATTGTAGATTTAGGCGCGCCCCGTGGGAATGATATACGTGAGCCTATCCTCCGTGTAAGCGCTTTGATCCGGAATTTACGATAAAGTGGATAAAGTTGAACATCTTTTTGCCTTTGTGTCTGACATTGACTCGATATTTCATCTTAATCTTTCACGTAGAACGTCAGTGAATCGACTCACATTCAAAAGAAGCTTTGACTGCCTTCATATAAGGCATACATGCTCAGCAACCGATTCTTAGTCACTAGACTCCGCTTGCCTGCTTTGCAATCCAATCTTTGCGCTCACTACCGACTCACACCTTCACCCGCATCGCTCACACTTAAACCTAGCTATCCTCGAAGACATAGCACAATGTCAGCCGCCGCACACCCCGTACAATCATCCGCTGAACCTGCGAAGCCTGCCGAAGGTCTCGAACCGGTCACTCCAGGAGCTTCAGCCACTCAAGTGAGCAAAAAACAAGGCGAAGGTAAACCGAATAAAAAGGAGAAAAAGGAAAAGAAGAGTGGAAATGGAGCGGGACCATTAGAACTCAACCCACCACCAGAGTTTTTCGCCGAAAGAATTCAGATCTATGACAAATACAAGGCGGAATATGAAGAATTTGTAGCCAGTGAGTGAATAGTGTAGGCTCGGACGCGGAGCGGAAATTCAGCTGAATACTGATCTGTTTGTGTGTATCGATGCGAACAGAACAAGAGCGTGTAGAGATTACCGTCACACTGCCAGATGGAAAGAAGATAGAAGGTAAAGCTTGGGAGACTACACCATTAGAAATTGCTAGAGGTATATCACCAGGATTAGCCGATAAAGTGATAATTGCCAAAGTGAACAACCAAGAATTATGGGATCTTACTAGGCCTTTAGAAGCTTCCTGTGACTTGAAGTTACTTGATTTCGACTCGCCGGATAACAACTACGAAGCTCGACAAGTTTTCTGGCATTCATCTGCACACGTTTTAGGTGAAGCCTGCGAAAGGAGATACGATGGATGTTGTCTTGGTTATGGACCTCCTTTGGAAGAAGGTGGTTTCTTCTATGACATGAGTTTAGCAGGTGGAAGAACAATTAGTCAGGACGATTACAAGGGTATCGAAGACGTCTGTAAAATCACTGTGAAGGAGAAACAACCTTTCGAAAGATTGGAATTGCCTAAAGAGACTTTGTTGGAGATGTTCAAGGTGGGTTTTCGACCTAGTTTTCTCTCGTCCCTTTAGCGAAGAGACACTGAGCTTATTTAGACATTATAGTACAACAAATACAAACAACATTACATCAATGACAAAGTACCAGACGGAACCAGAACTACTGTATACAAATGTGGACCTTTAATCGATTTATGTTTGGGTCCTCACGTACCTCATACCGGTAGAATCAAGTCTCTCGCTGTCACCAAAGTGAGCTACTTCCCCTTCGCAGCGACCATACCGCTAAAATACGACTAATACCATCCGTGCTTTCTCAACCTGTAGAACTCTTCATCCTACTTCCTCGGTGATGCCAAGAACGATACCTTCCAAAGAGTCTACGGGATGTCGTTCCCCGACAATGACCGAATGAAGGAATACAAGAAATACCTCGAAGAAGCTGCTAAGCGAGATCACCGAAAGATCGGTAAAGACCAAGAACTATTCGTCTTTAACGACATCAGTCCTGGAAGTGCTTTCTTCTTGCCCCACGGTATGAGAATATATAACACCCTCATGAACTTCATCAAGGTGAGTCCCCGTGCGTAGTTGAACGACGAGCTAGACTAATATATTGCACCAGGCTGAATACTTCAAACGAGGCTTCTCGGAAGGTGAGTTGATACATACGCTTAAATACGGCCTTCACGCTTATGCTTCATTCTGTCTTCCGCAGTTGGTTCGCCAAATATGTTCAACTCAAAACTTTGGGAAACATCGGGACATTGGCAAAACTACTCTGAGGATATGTTCAAATTGAAAGTTGATGAAGACACCTTTGCCATGAAACCAATGAATTGTCCCGGACATTGTGTTATCTTCGACTCGCGAGAAAGATCTTACAAGGAATTACCATTACGATATGCTGAGTTCGGTGTCTTGCACCGAAATGAAGCTAGTGGTGCTTTATCAGGTTTGACTCGAGTTCGAAGATTCGTGCAAGATGATGGTAAGCTTTGTTTTCCTGTCGGCTTCGAACTTGAGTCTAGCTTATGATTGGACCTGCGATATAGCTCATATCTTCTGTACACCTGATCAAGTCGAATCAGAATTATACGGTGCTTTCGAATTCCTTGATGCTGTCTACAAGCCTTTCGGTTTCACATACAAGGTCGGATTGTCTACTCGAAACCCTAAGAAATGGATGGGTGACTTAGCATTATGGGATAAAGCAGAATCTACCCTTCGAGAAGTCTTGGAAAACAAGGTTCCCGGTAAATGGCATGTGAATGAGGAGGACGCCGCTTTCTATGGTCCTAAAGTCAGCTGTCTTTCGCTCAATCGTCTGACATAGTATAGCTAACGTATTTTTCATTTGCAGCTCGATTTCCAACTCACCGATGCTTTAAAGCGAAACTGGCAATGTGGTACAATCCAAGTAAGCTGATCTCTCAGCGAAGTCATTCCACTCAATGCTGATAAAAATGGGATCTAGCTGGACTTCAACTTGCCAGAGCGATTTAACCTCAAATACCACTCTGCCGAGCAAGCGTCAGACAAAACCCCTGGCGCTCAATTCTCGAGACCGGTAATGATTCACCGAGCCATCTTGGGTTCTTTGGAGAGATTCATTGCTATCATCACCGAATCCTCAGGTGGTAAATGGCCATTCTGGTTATCACCTCGACAAGTGGTCGTCATTCCAGTTGCTAAAGCATACGCAGATTACGCTCAACAAGTGGCTAAACGATTCCAAGAAGCTGGATTATATGCTGAAGTAGATTTGAGTGATAATACTTTGAATAAGAAGATCAGAAATGGTCAGACCGCTCAATGGAACTTTATCATGGGTAAGTCCGAGAGTGCTTTCTGGAAAACATCCGAAAAAGGGTTTGTCAGCTGAGATTACTGTTTTATATGATAGTTGTTGGTCAGGATGAAATGGATGCTCAAGCTGTCAACATCCGAAATAGGGATGATGAAGTACAAGGTAGAGAAGAAACTGTTAAAGTTGACATAGCAGTTGAGAAATTGGTAGCGCTCAAAGAGACAAAAGCTGCTATCAGCAAACTTTAGAATCATGCATGCATGTATAGCACCTCCTCCTGGACGGGAAACTTGACACAGTGACTAATTGCTTGGTATCAATACCGTGTATCATTAAGAAGAAAATAAAGAATGATGCGGGGAATATGAACAATCAGTAAAATCGAGAGAAAATTTGAGCCATTGCGATCGATCTTGGAATACAAGTAAGATGAGCCTTCTTGTAAGACATCGAGGTCGAGGATTTCGAATCGAAATATCCTTTGGTTGTCACCTTCTTTGTCTTGCTTAGTGACCCTCCAGAAGGTTGACCATCTCTGTAGATAAGCCTTTATCAGTCAAAGCATACTTCCCAGTTTGGTCTTCCGAGAACTCCTGGTATACATCAGCCATGGCTTCTCTTAGTTCTTCACTGATCCACTTCACTGCGTATTCTTCTGCGATTGAATCCGAAGGCTCTTTAGAAATATGAGAAGAATTGTTCAGAGCGTTTTCAGACAGGGCTTGTCTGGTGACATCATCCTGTATTTGTTGCATCATCGAATGATCAGTGACATCAGAATGGTATGGATATAGCCTCGGTGGTCGGCCTGGCCTTCTAACTCCATATAATCTAGCAGGAATAGTACTTGAACAAGCTTTTGCTTTTTCGTAATAATCTTGGGGTTCAAAAGTCTCGCTCCCTTTTACAAGTTTTCTGACTCTATCTATATTTGTCATACATGGTGCGATTCGACTGGAAGGAGCAAATCTGCGCAAATCTGAGTATCCCTCCCTACTGAGCATGATTTGGAGATGAGGTGAATATGATTCGATCTGTTCATTTGCTGGCCCTGGAAGATATTGCATAGGAGGAATAGGTATCGAGTATGGTTTTTTAATTGGACTTTGAGCGATTTCGGAAAATTGTTGCGGGTCTGAGAGACTTAATGAGGAAGTATTTGTTTTGACAACTACTTCATTCATTCTGTACTTATCTGCCATGATTTTTCCGAAATGCTCCATGGCCCTTGCTGACGCTGCTTCGCGTTCCTTCTTGTTGACCTCGACACTAGATAATTCCTCAAAGTCACTGTTACCAAGACGTCGAGCTTCAGAGTACAGATTGGGCATCAGTCTTTTTTCCTCGGACGTGGAAGGGAGTGCGGAAGAGATTGTGGGGTCGGACGCATCATCGTCCTTTGGTGGGGTGGAAGAAGTGACGGGAACCATTTGAGGACGTGGATTTTCAGAAGATCCAGTTAACTATGGGAGATTGTCGAAAAATTAGACGTAAATTAGCGTTATATATTCTTTTTCGTACAGTATTGACAAACAGTCTAGCGTGATCAATGGGGCATGAGACTTTGTCATCCCTAGACTTCTTTCGATCCTTTGACCAACTGTAAGCGATCTGGAAGGAGAAATGTCTTCTGGCTAGGAGTGTAAAAACATCGTACAATTATCGTTATCCTTTTTCCTCGCCACGAGGGAACTATGGTGATTTCCTCATGACGTCGCATGACAGAAGGTCTCAACGAGCCTTATGGATGGATCTGATTTGGGTCGGTATACTCTGTGGAACACTCATCTCCTACGAAAGCCAACTCATCCCGGCCTATAGCGCCTCCACGGTGAAAAGGGCGCGGTGCATCCTCATTCCCAGATTAAGCACGACCAACGACATTTGGCTAATGTTAGGAGGTGGCACACATTTATGGCAGGAGTGGGTGGGCGATGGAATTGCTTGAAGTAGTCAGCAGAATTAAACGACAGAAATGAAGCATAATTGTTGGCTTAAACTTATGACGGTGTGATTAGTCTGGCACCAGTTTTACACGAAAATAGTTTCACGATCTACAAAGAATGTTGGAATCAAGTTCAAACAGTGTATTTGAGAAGAGTACCGATAGGACGGAAAGTTGCGAGCAACTATGAAGAAAGATCACAAGACTCACGATCGTGTTACTGTAGCGATCGGTCTGTCTCCTAATGAATATGGGATTGATGAATTAGGATATTAACATGCATGAGTGTACTAACTATCACTTCAAGAATCAAAACTTCATAAGCGTCATTGGACCCTTACAGTATTACTGGAAAAACGCCAGCACCGACCCCCGTATATAAAGCGTGTCAAGTACTGAGGAAATCACTGTTTAGTGGCCCTCCAGAAGGCTGACCATTTCTACTGATAAACCTTTTTCCAACATGAATTTTCCAGGCTTCACATCAAATTCTGGATATACTTCAGCTAAAGCTTTCCTAAGCGATTCACTGACATATTCCACTCCGAAGTCCTTAGTCGAGTTTGCAGACTCTTTAGCGTTACGGACCAGTTTTTGGAAAAAACTGGTCCGAAGCTTGAATCTGTGTATCCTGTGGGATGAAGGAGCTTGAATTGTGTGGACCCCTTTTTTCGTGCATATTCCGCGCAGATATGACCTTCCAAGTTATCCATCTCTTCTCGATCATCTAAGCTAAGGGTAGAATAATAATTAAATGCTCGGATCCCTTCGACAGATGGTGCGATGTACAGCTTTGCAAGATATCCGGAAGTGTTTACAGCCGTATCACGTTCGTTGGAAGACCCATGGGTTGTCTGGGACTTGAGAATGTTATATTTTTCTCCTAAGAGGTTTCGAGCTAAATCGATCTTGTTCTTGCAAGCTTTGACTGAAGAGACATCAGCTCGCTCGGTATCTGGGCAAAGTCGTTTGAGCATATGTTTGAGATGAGGTTCATAGAATTTCAATTCTTCAGTGTCCGATCCCGGCGGATACTCGATGCTGGGGGTAGTTAAACTGTATTCATGCCGAAGTTCTGTGGCTAGCTTACGGGTCATTTCAGCCTTCGATCGATATGACTTTTCGGGTTCATCTCCTCTAGGCCTGATTCGTTGAGAGGATGACAAGCCTGCAAATAGATTGGGGCGCCATTTTGTAGGCAGAAGCTCTTTGGGATCTGCAGACCATTCGGCGGAAGAGGATGCACAGGATGAAGAGGTGGAATCCATGATATTGATATTGGTTGGTGTGTAGGCAGGCTGGCTTGAGAGGTTGTAAAAGTGGCAAATCCTGGGATGGTTAAATGGGAATTAAGAAAATCGATAAAAGTCCCAGGAATGGGGGAAGAATTCTGCGATACATCATCCTTTTTATATCTTATAT
This sequence comes from Kwoniella pini CBS 10737, assembly GCF_000512605.2. NCBI lineage: Eukaryota > Fungi > Basidiomycota > Tremellomycetes > Tremellales > Cryptococcaceae > Kwoniella > Kwoniella pini. The sequence continues at coordinate 1,686,522 of NC_091719.1, read as the reverse complement.
CAACGTCGCTCAGCTTATTGTACAGTCTTGTTTTCTCACAGGATGTGAACATCTTCTTCGGCATTATGAAAGGTAGTACTATGACGTCGGAGCATCTCGCAGAATATCCTGTACGACAAGAAGGGATCTTACTATGACCTTTCCTATGTCTTTGAGTGGTCTAAAACAGCTCCTTTCCTGTTTTAGGTGAATGGATATGCTTATGATGTTAAATTACGTCGCTTTTCTCCTATTTACGTAGTATGAAAGGATTTGCCCATGGTGTCCTACGATTCAGTAGGTCTCCCCCGGGCCTCGGTCTCTCGGTACTGCAGTTCTCAAGCGAATATGAAAGGACTTACTTATTCACAATCGTTTCATGGCTTATACATGAATGGAAAGCTACTACGTCATTATTTATCCTGTTAGTTCCTCATATGAGATAGCATCATCAAGCATCTAGACTCCTACGAACCAAGTCGGACAACAAGCAAGTAAGAAAATTGCCCCTTTTTTTATCGTCTAGTGAAAGGATATTACACGGTATGAGAAAAATCGAGTCGATTCTAATCTCACAATACTTCCCAATCAAATCCAATTTCTCAAGTCTTGGTCATTCCTTACAAATTTCCAAATTTGATTTGTTTAGCGTGTAAGAGAATTCGATTTCAATCACCTCTTGCCACTCCTCATTCACCTCAACAATATAATTCCATTTTCCCATTTGATGGTCAATTATCACTTATCAATTTAGATTTCACATAAACATGTGCAGCAACGATCCAGAGAGTGAAAAAGTAAAACGTGTGGCGTCGATAGTGGCCGACTGGCAAAAATGAGGACAATGGTTTGGCACGAGCTCGTGAAATCGTAGCAGGCAGGGTCAGTTTCCTTCAAAAGGACCAAGTTGTTGAGCTAACTAGAGTGTTACATCTACTAGCGACAAAGAAGGAAACCAAGATACCAGTACCCAAGCCACTGATAGCACTGACGAAAAGCCAGATGGAAGTCAAAGCACTAATCAGTCGGGAGCCTCTGACGAATCCAATCAATCTGTTGGTTGCTGGGATTTGGCAAAAGATTATTTACTCGCAAGGTCATGAGCATGGTCTGCAATCCTTTGTGGAAACCTGTCATCGATCAGTGTAGTGCATGGTAATACAGTATTGACAGTGACGATCATACGAGTATACGAGTATATATAGGTTAGTTGGGAAGGTCAGGGTATGCATATCATACAGTGAAGCAATCTCAATACAATCTCGTATGGGCCTGCAAATATCCCTACGGCGACTTGGATACTTTAATATCGAATTATTTATTGGTTTGCACTGCCCAGCACTCTATCCTTCTACCACTGAGATGTTGACGTCTATCAAAGGAACAACTACCTTCGTCTTCGTTTTATCTGGTAGAATGGTGAGGTACAGCATGACGATTTTCGAGTCAATCACATCGAAGGGATCTCCTAACCCTACTAGAAGGGTTTAAGCTCGTGAATTCTGCTTAATATATATCAGTTTGCTTACCGGTCAACTTTTGTTATTTACATTTCTTCATATCTATCCTCTTATCAATTCAAGCATCATATTTTCATTTATATTTGAGATTTTTATTATGTCCACTGGAAACACTAATAGTACTCGAGGTGACGGAGTGGAATTCCACAATCCCGATCCATTTGGGACTTGGGATTCAGATCACGTCCCGGAATGGCTCGAAGCCGCCTAAGTTTTATTGTCTTTCATCATAAACCAAAAACTTATAATTCTCCCTTGTAAAGGAGAAACAAACAGGGGACGAAGGACTCCAATACCTCAGCCACCAAAGATACCAAAGCTAGCCATCGTGATGGTGCTACCGCCTCAGGAGCTACTGTGCAGAGAACTCCCAACTCTGTTGGTGCCAATCAAGCTGATGATTGTTCCCGTGGATGGCCAAGGCTTATCGGGTAAATGTAAATAAGCATGACTGAATTTCCTTTGCGCGTTTCAGTCTATCAGTATCATATATCACGATTACAAGAGGAAGAGTGTGGCAGGTATATAGAGTATAAGAGATAGTCTTATGATGCAATTCATGTAGTACTGTGCACAGATTATTCGTTACAGGCGGCATTCTAATCTGGCGAGAGAAATCTGTCGTCTGCTAGCACTGGAAGTCCAAAGTCGCGATAAGGCCATTAACTCACATGGTGCGAGTACCGTCCCCAAGCACACATATGATCAAGGGGTACATGAAGTATTCTGCATACCATTCCTATAATTCCAACGAGCTACTCCAGACTCCTCTGACCATCTCAACAGCTCTTCTTTCAATATCATCATCTCCTGAAGGCAAAGTTGAAAATATAGAATTTTCAATAGGTTCAGCTAATGGTAAGAGTTGAGCAGAATACTAAGAATGAATTGAAAATTCACTTCGAATATCAGCTATCACTCTCATTTTAATTCTTTCGAAAAAGTAAGGCATGTACTAACCAATCTAACAAATTCTCTATACCATCCCCATTTAGCTCTTACACTCCATAAAGCACTTTCACCAGATTGTAAAAGTGTTAAAACACCTTTCAAACCTTGATTCGCCGCAATTTCATTAGGTAATAATGAACTTATGAATTGTTTCATTGTTGATATTAGTATTTTTTCTAATCGAGTAGATTGTATATCAAGTGAAGTTTGCGCATCATTAAAGGCTTTTGATCCTTCAGGTCGAATATCTGTATCAAGCAATGTGTATTGTCAATATGGATAAAACAGAGTAACAGAATACAATAATCAAACTCACCGGTAAGATCTTCGTCTTCACCTTCTCCTACATCACCTCCTTTCTCCAAAATTTCAGCTGCTCTTCTTGCTCTAGCAGATTCATCTTCCCTCTCAATAACTTTCATTCTATTTTTAATAGCTTGTACCCTTCCAGAATGCTTTTCAATAGTCATCTTTAAGATTTCCCATTTCCATTCATCTGTCCATCCATCTCCTTCTTCCCCTTCAGTGTCCCCATCTTCTTCAAAGAGATACTCAACTACATCCAATCCTTCTAAAATACCATATTGAAGGTATTTATCAACTGTGATCAATTTCTGTTGATGAGAGTATTTCCAATAATCCCATACTGCAGATAACAGAACTTTTCGACTTGCTTGATCTGACGTTAAATAACGCAAAGTATCGATATATCGTTCTGTTGCATTCAAGAAATGCGAGAAGGATCGTGAACCTAATTGGAAAAGAGTTTCAAATACCATTTTTCGGACGTTTGCTGAGATCCCTTCCTCAGATCCTGGTAGGTTGTCGAGATGCAATCGAATATCGGATGTAGTGGCTTTAGATCGGAAAAGTTGTAACAATTCTTTCGCTTCGGCGTGTAAAGGATGATCTGTGAATTGCCCTAACATTAATAGGGAACTTTTTGATTACAGCTTTAGACTTACCTGGCTTCTCGTAAGCCCATACTGGTTCAGGTGGTTCTGAAGCAAGCACACCTGCGCCTTCAGCTTTCATGGCTTCAGGCAAAGTATCTAATATTCTGTCGTAATAAGCCAATCGAACTTCCAACTCTGCCACACGGCGCATGAATGCACGTTTGGGGTGAGAAGCTGGTAGCTCAAGTTCGGGTACCCTGTTTACGGTATTTGTATCAGCGGACTGCTTTATGTCGATGCAATTCAGAGGTACCTACCATTCCTTCCACATCCATTGGAAACCGAAATTACTCAAGTGGACGCTAAACCATTCTGCCACTCTTCTAGTGATTTCTACATCTAATCCATCATTACCTAGATACCCAAAGATTTTTCTCACAGCTCTTCCAACTGGAGGTGCGATGGTGTTAGGTGATAATTTACAAAGTTCAGTGATCACTGATCCGTAATATATCGACTTGTAGGCCGAACGCGGTAAGGTCAGAAGACCATTCAACAAAGTGGATATCACTAGTGACTCGGCAGACCAAGTTGATAAAGTAGATGCATCTTCTTCTTCTGCAGGAGGGTTAACAGGTTTGAATGTGTTTTGAGGAAGATATCGCCTGAGTGAGATCAGGAGAGAAGCGCATTCTTTTCGATTAACTTCATAAATGTTTATCAGATCTAAAGTTAGACTGCGTAAAACCCATCCTTCAAGAGTTTCTGGAGGCGGTACAACCTAAGAAAATGGGTTAGCTGGTACCGAAAACATCTCAATATCAATCAGCTTACATCATCCGCAAACAGTACGATGTTACCGAGTCTTCCCTCGCCTTTATCCAATTCGTAAGCATCTACCGCATACATCTCTGGAGGCATTGAGATTGGTGACAATTCGAATGGATCCGCTTGTATCGTTTCCTCGTCTTTAGTGTATAATTCCCAGTGTCGCGATAAGCATGCAGGAGGGTTGAAGAAATTCGCTCGCAAAGCATGTAAGGCAGATAAGAAATCGTCAAGAGTCTATCAATGAGCGTCATTCATTTCATCAGCTATTTTCAGGAATCTGGATTGTATGTGTTGAAGGACTTACATCGGGATTGGGGGCATTTGCTTCAGCATTGGCCAGTATCGGCGACAAAGGGTCAACCAATGATTTGATTTCGTTTCTTCGACCAATGATGTATCCTTCTATAGAGGTAATCAAACCTTCGACTTCATCAGGGCTCTCGTCATACAAGGATTTGCCAGACTGTCGTGAAGCGTCAGCAACCTTTATACGGGCTGAATCTTGAAGCATGGACAATCGAAACATACCCGTATCAGACCCTCTCCGACGGCTCTGACAGCTCTTTCAGCTCTATCGCCTCCTCCACCTACTTCCTCTAACACCGCGAGCAACGATTTGTAAACACCTAGTAGGGACGAAGAAGTGACGAGACCAGCTGGAACAAGCAGCGAAAAGAATTGCAGCTATGTAGGGCAAAAGCCAGGTCAGTTCCACCACCATATTTTATGCTCTCTAAGCGAAGCAATATGGTCGACTCACGCCTAATCTGACATTCTGCCATTCTCTACCTTCAACCCAACCTCTTAAAGCTCTACTCAAATCTTCCAGAATCTCTTTCCCGCATTCGATATCATCCTCGTCTTCAGCTTTTCGTTTGTCTCCCAGCTGAGCATCTTCACCAGCACCTTCGGCTGTTGTGACATGACGTCGAGAAAGGGATAAGAGGAGAACGACTAAATATGAATGTTTATGCGGTTGTTGAGTTACGCTGCGCGAAGATATGTCAGTATGCTCATCAAATAAAGCAGTCATTGTATTAAACGCAGATTTGCCTGCTCGTGTACCAGAAAAAGAATATACTAACCTGATTCTGAAACCTTCACATACTCCGGCAGAACCTTCTCCCCAACCTCTCTTAAGCACCCTAGCTAATCTATGAGAATCCTCGACTGGTTCGAAATTCTGTTCAGCAAACTTCTATTAGCTTTCTCCGCCCATTTGAATTGCAGTAAACCTAGGCTGGTAAGCTGACTCACTTCGTCATCACCTAGCTTAATAACCATTTTTCTCATCCTAGCATTAGAGTTCTCCGGTATAGGTGGTCTATCTCTACCTCCTCCTCCTCCTCCTCCTCCTCCTCCTCCACCACCACCTCGACCTCTTCCACCTCTTCTATCATCTGTAAGATGGGTCCTATTAGCTGGGCATTTCAGTGATCTTCGGTCCTTGAAAATAAAGCTTACCTCTTCCTCTACCTCTTCCACCATATCCTCGTTGAGGAGAACCATAATTTTGCGGACTACCGAAAGCTTGAGCATAAGGATTGGCAAAACCCATCATTGGATTAAACCCATTTTGGCTGAAATTCATATCGAATCCTGTAGCTTGACAGAAATCCTGAATCGAATCAAGTAACGTGTTATCGAAAACAGACTAGTGAAGAAGTTGAAAATTATGTTAAAATTGATCGTCATGGAATGTCAAAATGTCAGATTGATGTTGAATGAACTCTTACGCGCTAGCTATAGAAAGACGGAATCAAATTGTGGCATATAAGGTAGATAGATTGATACACGGTAGAAGTTAGTTGAGCTGATGCATAGCGGAGATATTCAGAGCTCCTGAGATGATATATCCTTGCGAATCAAGTGAGTAGAGTGCATATGATGGTACAAAATTGGATTGATGTATGGTATATTAATACGAGGGTATACGGTATTTTGCTAGGTATATCTATGAAGTTACGACTCTCTGCTCCGTCCTGCTCCTTCATGCTCAGATCTTCTCCAGACAGATGCCAAATCTACCAGCTACACCAATCTTTTTACAGTGACAGGCTCTTGTACTCCTTGTTCACCCCTCAATCTACCTTCCAATTTCTTCTGATCTTCATATTCTTTCAATCTCAATTCCCTTTCCTTTGCTCTTTGTTCTTTACTTTGAGATTCAAGTAATTGTGGTGGAGGTGAAATAACGCAAGTTTGACATTCTGGATCTATTACTGAAGCAGGTTGTTGAACAGGAGAAGAAGGTGTATTTAATGGTGTTCCTGATGAATGAGCTTTAAAAAGAACTTCATCAGATATTGATTGTGGTGTTAAAGCGGAAGGTAATAACGCTGCTGCTGCTTTTTTTGCTGCTATACGAGCTTCATCTTTTATTACTCCTTGATACATTGTCTAATAGTATATGAAGCATATAAGCGATCGCTTCTGATTTGTCTTGTCATTTTATTAGGAAATGGGTAAAAAGAAGCTTACATCAGATTCCCTTCGTTGAATGAAATGTACACCCCATACTGTCACTCCTGACAATATGAAAGATGAAGCTAAGAATACTTTAGAAGCTCTTGACATGTTTATTGGTCTATACACTAATTGGTATCAATACGATGTGAAGAGATCGAGCATCACAATCTTTTTATTAACATATACTACTACAAATCTCGAAAATGTCGGGAAATCGCACAAAGGTTAAAAGGTTAAATTCACGTGGTTATATTCCCTTATTACGTATACAACGTGAATGATATCTATCTAGTTGATCTTTATTTACGCTTTGTTCGCGACCTTTAATTGATTGATATTTACTCGCGTGTCATAAAATCCAGCCTGGTTATTTAGTCATTCAATATAACAATTGATTCATTATCCTTCTTCTTTTCTATTCCCATACTCACACCAGGATATCGAAAATCATCTAAGAACTCCAAGAGGCGCAAATCCTTAGCTTGCTATAGAAAGTTCACGGCTAAATCTACCACAATAACAAAAATAGTCAGATAAGGGATACCGCGCACTGGCTGTTGACACATTGAATGGCCTTGAAGGCTCGGTTCGTGTAAGCAGTGGCAAAGATGTCGGGTAACAACATCAAAGTGAGTCAGCTTACTGTTCGCCTTCGGAAATCCGGAGCTTGTACAAAAGCTGACATATCAATAACTCGATAGGTAGTCTGCCGGTACGTTCAGCTGTTCGGTTCTGTGTTTCTGGATCCACAGCTGATTCTGTTGACGCCTGACAGGTTCCGGCCAATGAATCGGATGGAGACAGAGAGCAGGTCAGAGACATGTGTGGACATAAGTTCTGACTACACCACGGTACAGCTGAAGAATTCAGCTTCATTGGGTGTGTTTTCATCTGTTACTGGCGTAAATTGGCGCGAGGTCATAATAGCTGATGACATATGTTGCCAATAGCTGGACCAGAGAAAGATGGTGAGCTAGACGTTCAGCACGTAAAAGATTTAGCTCATCATGATGTATCTTAGGCTTCACGTTCGACAGGGTATTTGACACTAATACGAAACAACATGATATCTTTGATTGGGGTGTGAAAGGGATAGTCGAAGGTCAGCTTTCGGAGAAGCGAAATTTCTTTCATCAGCTGATGTGTGATGAGCAGATGTCATGACTGGTTTCAATGGTACACTGTTCTGCTATGGTCAAACAGGTTCCGGTAAAACATACAGTAAGCTGGCTTTGGAATCTTGTTCAAAGGCGCAAAGTTGACTGAACAACCGTTATAGCGATGATGGTATGTATATCTTGATAAGATATCCCTAACATAAGCTTGGATTGCCATGTCCGCTATAGAGATGTAAGCTGACTACAGGTTGGGCTTAGGGAGCCGACATAGAGAACCCAGCATTGAAAGGTTTAATCCCTCGTATAGTAGAACAGATATTCGCCTCTATCCTCTCGGCGGACAGCGTGATCGAATATACAGTGAAGGTCAGCTACATGGAAATCTACATGGAGAAGATCAAGGACCTGCTTGCTCGTAAGTCGCGTGCTCGTTAGGATGGGAGCGGAGAGGGGTGACTCGACTGATTGACCCAATCAGTAAGCTGATGATGTCTGTCGGTCGTTCCAGCTCAAAACGATAATTTGTCTATACACGAGGACAAAGCTCGAGGTGTCTACGTCAAGAACCTCACAGATGTGTATGTGGGCTCAGAAGCCGAGGTATACAAAGTAATGAAGGCTGGAGGATCAAGTCGAGCGGTCTCTTCGACTAGTAAGCTGGGCGATTAACCGAAGAAGTCAAGTACCAGCTCATCGTGCTCTTGTCTAGATATGAACGCCGAATCATCCCGATCGCATTCCATCTTTGTGATTGGCATACATCAAAGAAACACTGAGACGGGAAGTCAAAAGAGCGGTAATCTATACCTTGTGGATTTAGCTGGTTCGGAAAAGGTGAGCTGGATGGCCGCACCCCTGTTGTCGACTGACCAGCTGACATTAAAGCGTCACACCAGGTCGGGAAAACGGGAGCTACTGGTCAAACACTGGAAGAAGCTAAGAAAATCAACAAGTCCCTATCGGCTCTCGGTATGGTCATCAATGCTCTGACAGATGGCAAAGTGAGTATGATCAGCTTTTAGGCACAGTTCAATAAGCTGACAAAGAGGTCCAAGTCCTCTCATGTTCCATACCGAGACTCGAAATTGACACGTATACTACAAGGTCAGCAAGGGGGATACGCATTCCACTGCATAGCGTCTAGCTGACGATTTCAACAGAATCGTTGGGTGGTAATTCCCGTACGACTCTGATTATCAATTGTTCTCCCGCAACTTTCAACGAACCCGAGACCCTATCTACGCTGCGGTTTGGTATGAGAGCCAAATCGATCAAGAATAAAGCTCGAGTCAATGTGGAAATGTCTCCTGCTGAATTAAAAGCGTTGCTCAAAAAGACAGTTGCTGAGCTTGCATCAATGAGAGAGAGCGCAAGTGCTCTAGAAGAGGAAGTAAAAATCTGGAGGAATGGTGGGAAAGTTGATCCATCCAACTACGCTCCTCCAATATCTCAAGCTTCTTCGTCCAACACCAGCTCCGCCGCTGCCACTGCGAAACGGCTCGCGACCTCACCTTTACCCTCTACTCCAAGCGGTTCTTCTACACCGTCTCGATCAGGAACCCCTGGCGGGCTCTTGCCCTCTGCATTACTCGATAGTAGTAGACCAGACACTCCTACGGTATATAACATGGAAATGGGTAAAGACGAAAGGGAGGAGTTCTTGAAGAGGGAGAATGAGCTGAGTGATCAGCTAGCCGAAAAGGTAAGTCATTCCGCCCGTATAAGATGGTCGAATTGCGCTGAAAGTAGATCGATCTCGGGTCCAGGAATCTGCTCTTGCATCTCAAGAGAAGTTGATGGCGGATATGAAGGATGAAGTGGCGTATCTGAAAGAGCAGGAAGCGTCTATCTCGAATGTGAGCTTTGTCGCCCGGTTCGTCGCTCAGATTCAGCTAACACCAGCGGGGACAGGAAAACAAAACGTTATCTATTGAGTTGAATGATCTCCGGATCATGTCTGCTCGACTGGAATCTGAGTCGAAGGATGCAGTCATCACTTTAGACAACTACAAAGACAAAGTCGCCGATCTGCAGAAGGATATTGAGGAGCAGAAGAATCAAATTGAAGAGCTCAAGAAGATTCAACATCGTGAGAAGGAAGAGGAAAAGGAAAAGAGGAAGCAAGAGATGTTGAGTGAAATGATGAGCAAGATTGATATGGTGAGTGCCTGACGCTCCAGCTATCTTGGTCATGCTGACGATGCGGCACAGGGCGGAGCAATCCTCGATTCATCTTCCGAGAAGCTACGTCAAGTACTGCAATCCTTGGAAAATCGAGATTCTCAATCTGCCGAAGACATCTCTAATCATACAAGAGAGTTGGTCCGGTCAGCTATGGCGGAGAACCAAGATGTGGTCCGAGACTTGCAAGAAAGGTTAAGACTCGCTCAGGAAGAATCCGAATTGCAGACTAAGCGCAGGAATGAAGTGGAGCGACTTTTGAGCAGACGAGACGCTGCTTATGAAGAATTATTGGATAAGACAACGAGTAGTCAGAGTGTCGCGGTGGACGACATAAAGGTGCGTCTCAGCTGTGCGACAATGAAATGAGAGATGACAGCTGAACCATGCGAAACAGGCTCAATTCGAATCCAAATTCCATGCCTCCGAAGAACTACTTAGAGCTGAGATTAGCTCTTTGAATGGACAAACTGAATCTCGTGCTGCGGAAATACGCAGATTACAAAGTACGGTTGAAAGTTATAAGCTTTCGAATGAGGAGCTCAACGTAAGCCGCGTGCTGCGCTTGAGACGGCTTCTTAGTTAGAAGCTGACGTATGGTTGTTCATTTGCATATTCCACTCAATCCGATTCGGCTCTTATCTATCATGAAATTTCGTGTGACAGCGCGCACTATCGGTCGCTGCTGCGGGCAACGAAGAATCGGAGAACTTTGCTCAGTCTGCTAAAGAGTTGGAAAGGATTCGGAAATCTCATGAGATACAATATGCTGAATTTGAAATTGTCAAGAAAAGTTTGATGAAGGATTTGCAGAACCGATGTGAAAAGGTGAGTGCGATCCGACGCCCTGCCATGATCTCATCGACGTCTGAAAGCAGACTTCTGGACGTGGTGGGGGTTGACTCAAGCGAATTTGCATAGGTTGTGGAACTGGAGATGCAACTTGATGAGGTACGGGAACAGTATAAGACTATAGCGCGGTCGGCCAATTCTAGAGCTCAACAAAAGAAGTTGGAAGTCCTGGAACACAATTTGGAGCAACTGAACGCAGTTCAAAAGCAGGTAAGTTAAGCTATTTTAGCTGACCCGAATTAGCTACCAGTAAAGCAGTCGATGAACGTGCAATTAACGATTCCTCACATTTTTATAGCTTGTTGAACAGAACAGCAATCTCAAGAAAGAAGTTGGTGATACGCAACGCAAACTAATTTCCAGAAATGACAGAATTCAGAATCTCGAAGCTGCTCTTATCAATGCCGATAATAGGTTGACTCAAAAGACTCATAAAAGTACAGAACAAATCCAAATTCTTAAAGCTAAATTGGCCGATCGTGAGTTCACTCCCACAAGGTCGCACATTTAGTCATCGAAGAAACCTGGGAGATAACTAACGGTCGTCTTCTGTCATGCTAGTCGAAGCTAAAACTTCGAATCCGTACAATCATGGTCGGATCGCTAAACCCCTTCGAGGAGGCGGAGGAGGTGGTCATAACATAGCTGCTGCCAATCTTTCGCCATCTCTCCCTCCTGGTACCCCTATTTACCAGTCTATAGCTGGTGGCATGGTCAATTCGCCTTTAGGCAGAGTGCAGGATGAAAGCGGTGGTAAAAGGCGTGAGTGATACTACCTTCACGGGTCAACCGTATGTCAAAACGACTGGAGCAGCGTTAACGATTGCATATTCGGTGACAGAGTCATGGTTCTTCTCACCTTCATCCAATTCTCCTCGATAAAAGTGGAAGGAATTTATCATTAACAATTCAACCCTACCCTTGCACAAGACCATGTGGAACGTATATCACACACAACTCTCCATGGCATAGTTTGTACTTTCATGTCCTTGATCACGAATTTCTCTACATCCCTTTATAGAATGTATACGATACCATGCATTACATATTGTCTTGTTAATGTATTGCCAAAGTGGGGAAGTGGGGCAACGTACAGGGAGATCGAGGCGATGTCCGCTCCTTGGTTGCTAGTGCGTCATGTCAACATTGGAGTTCATGTACACTACTACATCGCTACGCGATATCAGATGCTATAAAGGCTCGCACTGTTGCAAGATTGTATTAGGAGAGAAGGTAGATTCAGTGATCATCAAGATGGCATTGTCATCCCCAACAGCTACGTGAGCGGTATGGTTTCTGGAAATCTGACAGACTAATAAGCTGACATCTAATCGCTTGAAACAGATGGGACACGATTCAAAATGTATTTTATAGAAAAGAAGAAATATATTCAATGTCATGGTCAATTCAAGATTTATCAGATTATAAAATATCAGTTGGAAAAAATGGAGGACCAATAGCAATAATTAGAAATGAAAATAAAATATTATCAACAAAAAAACATTCAATTGGTAAACCAAAAATTGAAATTTATAATTCATCAGGTATTTTAAAATCAAATATTTTATGGGATTTAAATGAAAAACCAATTTTAATTCATTTTACAATTAATAATTTAATTATAATTTTAAAATCAGGTTTATATAGAATTTATGATTTATCAAATTTATCTTTCTATAAACAATTTTCTTCTTTAGGAGGATTATTAAATAATACTAATAATAATAATGAAGAAGAAGATGGAATTATAAATATTTTAGAAGTTAAAGCATATGAAGAAGGTATGGTAATTTTAACTTCTAATTTAGAATTTTTAGAAATTAGAGGATGGAATGGTTCAAGAGCTATACCTTTAATTTCATCTGGTAAATTTTTTTTTAAATTTAAATTCAAATTCAAATTTTATTCATAGTATTTAGCTAAAAATATAAAATCTGACATTCTGGTTTGTTTTTTAAAAAAAAAAAATAGGTTTAATTGAAAAACCTTCATCTTGGGCAATATTATCTCCTGATATTTCAACAACAGCACATATTCAAATTATAATTTCAACTTTTTCAACAATTTTAACTTTAGATACATTAGAAAAAATTGATCAAAAAATTATAAAAGGTCCTTTTTCAAATATTTCAATTTCTCCAAATGGAAAATTCTTAGCACTTTTAAATAAAAAACAATTATGGGTTGTTTCAATTGATTTTAATAGAAATTTATCAGAAGTTGATTTAAATCAATTTTTTTCCGATTCAAGTGAGATTATTGAAGAAATCCAATGTGAATGGTGTGGTGATAATGCAATTACATTAAGTTGGAATGGTAAAGTAATTTTAATTGGTCCAGGAGGTGATAGTTTATCGTGAGTAAAAGTACATTCTCTTTTTCACGTTATGCTACTGGTCATCACAAAAAACTCTCATCTGGCCAGAAGTTGCTATTATAGTTCAGTTGCCTTGGTTTGCCAAATACTGATATACCATTGTTCAGATGGGACTACTCTCCTGCCGTACAAATTGTAGGCGAGATTGATGGTTTAAGAATAATATCATCCGGGACATGCGAATTTGTGCAAAAGGTACCAGGTGAGTCTTGTGGTTTGTCCTCCGAAACTTAAAGGCTCACCAACATCGGTCTAGATGCCACCCTCGCTGTCTTCTCGCCAGGATCATCGCATCCCGCGGCAATACTTTACGATGCATTGGATCATTTCGAGCGTAAATCACCTAAAGCAGATGAGAGTATACGGAGTATCAGACCTGATCTGGGTAATGCCGTTGATACTTGTATTGAAGCTGCTGGAAGGGAACTCGAGGTTATATGGCAAAGGAAATTATTGAAAGTAAATCACATACTTCGTTAAGACGGAGCATAAACAGAGTCGCTAATTGAAACCCTAAGGCTGCTCAATTCGGACGAGCATTTTTGGACCTGTATAATCCGAATGATTTCGTCACTATGGCTCAAACTCTCAAAGTGCTGAATGCGGTGCGATATTACGAGAATGGAATACCCATAACGTATGAGCAGTGAGTAAACTTTTGTACGATGGTATTTCCCAAAGATTGTTAAGCTAAATATTTTTACGTTGCAGATATATAGCATCTTCACCTTCAACACTGATTCTTCATCTACTTTCACGCAATCTACACCTCCTCGCCTTACGCATATCGCAGTATCTGAACTTACGCCCTGATCCGGTACTCTCCCATTGGGCATCAGCTAAGATAATACGGTCGTCTCAAAAGGGAGTTGATCCTTCTGATGGGGGATTAGGGGATGACGAACAGATATGTAAAGCTATAGTGGACAAGTTTGAGAAAGAGGGAGAAAGGGGAGTGAGCTATGCTGAGATTGCTAGGAAGGCTTGGGAGAATGGTAGGGCTAGACTAGCCACTATGGTATGTCAGCTGTTCGATACTTGTAGAGTACCTACAGCTGATGGAAGTTCAATAGCTCCTTGATCACGAACCCAGAGCCGCGGAACAAGTGCCCTTATTATTACAGATGAAAGAGGAGAAGATCGCGTTGGAAAAAGCCGTTGACTCGGGTGATACGGATCTAGGTGAGTCTATAATACGCCAATACCTAACATATCCTGGATTTGATCGCTTATCCACTCCTCTTCCCATTCAGTATACCAAGTTCTCCTGCATCTACGTTCCACACTATCACCTGGTGACTTCTTCCATATCCTTGATGATTCAATTTCACCCAAACTCAAGCCAGCCGTCAATCTTTTACAAGTTTACGCTCGTCAAGCCGACAGAGATTTGTTGAGGGATTTCTACTATCAAGATGATCGAAGGACAGAAAGTGGATGTTTAGAAATGGAAGAGGCTTCACAACAAGCTGTAAGTCTTATGTACTCGCTGTCAACTGGCCTCCTACTTCTATGCTGATCTGGATTGATGTTGTAATAGTATGCTGAAGATCGACTTGAACACCTCAAAAAAGCTGCGAAAGCTTTTGGAGAAAGCAAAGAGAGACAATTTGAATCGAAAATGGCAGATGACAGTTATAGATTATTGACCCTTCAACAAATCTATGAAAAAGAATTGGATCAAAAATTTACTTTCTCAGGTTTATCGGTGAATGCATTCATACATAAATTGATTTTAGAAGGGTTTACGAAAAGAGCAGAAAGAGTAAGAATAGATTGGAAAGTACCAGATAAAAGATTTTGGTGGATAAAATTAAAAGCTTTAGCAGAGAGGAAAGATTGGGAAGGTTTAGAATCATTTGCAAAGTCAAAGAAAAGTCCAATAGGATATGAACCATTTGTTGTGAGTTCTCGTGATCAAAAGAAGAATTTGACTTACGATATTTGATACTAGACTCATTTATTGTCACTTACACCACCTCAACCTACTCACGCAGCTTCATTTGTAGCTCGTTGTGATCCTCGACAAAGAGCAGAATTATATGTACAATGTGGAGATTGGGGTAAAGCTGCTGAATCTGCTAAAGAGCGAAATGATAGAGGTAAATTAGATGAATTGAAAAGGAGAGCACCTAATGGAATCGCACAAAGAGAGGTGGATGAGGTTATAAGGAGGGTAGGGAAGTGATCTTATTTCACGATGATACTGAGTTTAGATCGGTGAATATTTGTTGTATTTTGCATGCATTGCACAATTTCTCTGTGATCTCAACTTAGGGTTTGAACTTTGACTGCTGCATAGCTACTTAAAATGTTGTAATCGTGATTTGGTCGATGCAATGGCTATCTGGACATTTGGACCGCCACTGCAAAACGAAAAATGTGTCACAGAAGCAGGGAATCGGTGAAAGTGGCAGATGCCGAAAAGTGAATGAAAATCGCGATTTCAACCCACTGAATGTGGCAGACGCGACAGAAAGGGAGATCAAAAGGATAAAATGATTCGGGAGGTCCCTGTGAGCTTATAGGACTTGTAAACACCTGTGACAACTTGATGGAACACAAAAAGAATGGAGAAGCAGGGAATTGAACCCGGTACCTCGTCAATTGCTCTGTTCCAATACTGGAGAGATGCTAATGACGCGCTCTGCCAAATGAGCTACATCCCCTTCGATGTTTGAGGTGTATTTTGCTTGACCATCATCGGAAAACGGTTTCCGAGCTCCTGCCACACGCAAGTGCCACGTTGAATTGTGTCGCGCGCGCGCGAGATAATTTAATCTCCGAAACCATTGGCTCGCGTTCTGGCCTCCACCTGCCAAGCCAAAAATGATACCTCATAACTTTGGAAAAAAATGAGAGTTTTCGGTTTCTCGCCGTATCAAATTGTGAATGCAAATGATGCGCTCTGCCGGGAGAGCTACATTCATAGCCCAGTGGTGGCCATGGTCATTTTTCCGTACCCATATATGTACTTGGATAACGCTCGACTCGACAAAGCTAATTTATTGAATGATGGCTAAGCAAGGTGCCGCGTTTGCGGATAGGAAGATTGCTAAACCGAACAACTCTAGAGATATACTCCAGTAGTCCTGATTCATGAGGTTTCCTATAGATGCACATGCGAAGCTGCATGCAACGCTGGATGAAAAGTATCGCTTCGAAAAAGACACCGAGTGTCAATAATAACAATCTGGGCATCGATGTCGAATCCGCTAGAGAAGCCATATTTCTGCCACTGAGAACTTCTTGTGCGCATTAAAGACGTGTATATGCAATCGAATTGTGCCTGCTATATTCGGTGTAGAAGCAGGCTTTCAAATGATATGTAAAAGGAATTCGCCTCCATCGTTATGCATTCAGATCCTCCTAAAAATACTGTAATAACACTAACTAAATTCGATTAAGAGACAGCCAACATCAATGCAGAACTCCGCTACAACATAAAATGTTGCGGACAAGATTTATCACTGCCCTTGGTCATCTGAGTTGCACACTTGACCAACGGATTTTTGAGGGTGAGGTCCAGTGTTTGGACGTTCATTGAAGATATTATACCCAATTATGGGAGTCTGTTTTCCGTTAAAACAGATGAAAGAGTTTGCGCTGAATTCCTGAGAAATATGTTGATAGTCTGGATCTTCTGCGACTCTCCAGACCAGCGTAGTGAGTTGTTTCCCAAACTGGTACCACGGTCCCGGTTCTCTAGAGCCTTCCACTGACCACTTTTCACCTTTTCTAGTTGCCGTGATGTCTTCTCCGTTTAAAGTGATACGGTAGACGTCCCCATCATGAACTCGACTATTATCAGGGAATCCTTCGTCTCGCTCTACTGTTTTGCTCCAGCTAGTATTGTCAGAGCTTTCGAACGACCAAGTCAGCTTTGAGTGGTAATTAATATTGGCCGTTGCAATATCTAAGACTCACAAACAACTTGACATGATTTAAGCTTTGCTTTGGTAAGAAGACTTTGCACTTGGAAATATATTATGCGTGATGAATAGTTGTATACGGGAGAAAAAAATATGCTAACGAGTGACCAAGAGGATGAGACGAGACGCAAAATATATAGCTGTGTGTAATCTCCCTCTGCACCCTCTGACGCCTTCCCCTGCTCTATCTCTCCTTTATCATATTTGCCTTCTCTTTCGTCACAACAATGAAAGGTTGTACATATGTAATAACATAGATGCTTCGAACTGATACGTCATCAAATCAGGAGAAGACATGTCAACGATTTGAAGTTGAGGATGACAGAGAATGTATATGGTATTTGCATTTTATCTTTATGACGTCGTAAATGTGTTGATGAAAATCGTGTATGATGTTCTTGGACGAAGTCATAACCAAATCAGGATTTGGACCTCCTTTCTTCTGTTCTACGGTTTTGATCTGTCATGACAGCTTACGAGCAGGAGAATTGACAAGTGGCAATTCATGGTGTAGTCAAGTGAACGAACTGCTGCAACATCAGTGATTCAAATCTGGTGTGCGATCATCTCTACAGGATGGATGTGGGAAATAAGATGATCATTTCTCGTAACGAATTAGTGATCACGACTAAATTGTACAAGAGTCACCGCATCTTGCCACTTGACTTGTATTGTACGAAGAGCTCTACCTTTCATCGAGCTACCAATCATGTTGGACCATTGCACCGATCATTACATGACTATGCATAGTATCTCAAGAGATCCAGCGGCAACAAAATAGTCTTGAATGACATTGTTAGACCGCGAGCGGGGAACATCAAACCAAAACAAAGATGTATAGATTGTATTGTAAAATGACAGCCTGCACGATCGAGTTATCGGGGGCTACTAATCTGCCCTGGGATCGGCCTGAAGTGCTCCCTGTACCAATCTGTGGTACACCATTCCCCTGGGGTCGACCTTTCAAAGAAGCTTGGTCTATCTCTACCCTGTTTTATCGCAAGGCTTTGCAACCAAACTCTTTCCGGCACTCCGACAGGAATTTTCAATGGTTTCCCGTTGAAAGTGATGGTGTACGTTTTTGACGGAGAATTATCTGTATTATCTTTGGCGTCTTCGTCGCTACTCTCGATCGTTCTATCCAACATGCTCTTACTATCATCGTCATAAGAAAGTCAGCATTCACGATACAGTCGTACCGAAGAAGTACGCTACTACTCACTTGTCCTGAGAAGACACAGTGGAAGTTGGAGCAGACATATTGTTCAAAATGAATTGGCTTAGAAGTGATAGTATTGTAATATATTGAATGAATGATTGAGTTAAAACGAAAAGGAAATTGTCACTAGGTCAATTGAGCCTTTTTATACCTTTCCGACCAATCTTGACTGGTCAACCCAATCCAAGATTATCATTCAATGTCACAAGTCAACCATTGTCTGATAGAAGACTCCTCGTCATCGATCATGACGAAAATATGACTAATCCGATCCAGGCTTTTGAATAGTCTAGATAGATATGGTAAAGCCGATCACATCGGATTTCTTCCCCACCTCAGGACAAATGACCGAAGACATAACGAATATCTCACTTGACCCTCTGTGCTAAGGCAGATCAAGCGAAAGCGTCATTCTAAATAGAAGGTGCGAGGAGCCTTCACGACAAGCTAAGAAGCCAGAACACCATCAAGTAGAACCATTTTTCCAGTGGAGTCTGGCCAGACTTTGACCAAGGGGAACGCATACGATTCTATATCAGTGGGTGACTGCGAAGGGGCGTGGTCCAGACGTGCGCTTTCGCGCAGGTATAATGCGTCTCATGATATGTCATCGCATGGGTAAACTGACGTACAAGATTTCGAAGCCTTCCTGCCGTTTCAAATGTTCTTCTTTCGCATAGCTCCACAAACTCATACTTCCATTTCAACGTCATCTCCATTCTCATTCTTGACATTCTCGTCACCTATCCAAGTTGGAACTTCGAAATTGATAGTCTTACATTCCAGCGTTTCTAAGCATACCAAAGCTAATACACCTGTTTGAGCGAAAGATGGGAGGAGAACTATACGTGTTGGCGAATCTTCATCTGCAAAATATCGCATAACCACTTAGCCGGATCATGCTCCGGAAGTACATTGGAACTTACCTCCTACGATAGCAGTCTCGAATTCAGGTTGATTACCTATGACGTAGACGTCCGGGCGATGCTTTATGATGAATGGATCTGCATCAGGGAAAGGATATATCCCTTCGTGATTTCCTTTGTCAGCTAGTTCTGTCTTTGTCATCTTGTAGACGACTGAAAAAAAAAGGCTCACATAGTGTATCTGGTGCTGTTGGAGCTATATGTCTCCATTCCAATGTCCGTCTAGCCATAGCTAGCCTGCTATCTGAGGGGAGATACTTAAACACGTCGTCTATCGTTTGTCCACCTGTATTCAAGAAGCTATTGCGTTGAATATACTGATTAGCTAATGCGATTTGACAGATTGATCCACACGTTATAGCTCACCTCTTTCCGCCAATCTCCAGCCAGCTTGGGTTTGTCCCACATTCCAAGCCCCGGGTCTTATCTTTACTACCGAACATAACCTTCGGTAATGCTTGTTGGGGTAAAGTTGCACCTGCTGGATCCGAGGGACCGGGAATAATATTTATGGGCAACGAACTTGCTAGCAAATCTTCTATCAGGGTCGATAGGGTTTTCGTAGGGTGATTAGCAAATAGTGGTTTCGTGGAATTGTTGAACCGTTTCTAGTCAAGTCTATCAGATATGCACTACCTCTGATCACGAAATGAAATTAGACTGACTATCTTTTTGTCATCTTCTCCTCTTACTGGCGTGGTCAAGCTGTTCCCTGCTAGTATCAATCTTGCTATACGCCCCCCATCGAATTGGTCCTGGTTGATATTTTAAGCTGATAGCGTTCGGTGCCTCAAACTGAGGTGGCTTACCGATATTCCACCTCCTTCACCCGTCAACCATTCTACCAATAATTCGCACTTCAAATCTGCTGGAGCTTCTTGCGCACCGACTGACAAACCCGAGACTAACGCTACCCAAGTCTTTTCGGCATCTTGAACGTTCATTCCGTTACCTGAATGTGAGGTATCAGCTTCAATCTAGTACGGTTCGTAAATTAGCTGACCTGTCATTTCTACATCCTCGCTGGCCTTGGCTTTCTCTTTCCCTTTTCCATTGGCTTTGGACGGGCCAGCTTGTACATCGAGCTTATCTGGTAGACCGGCAAAACAAAGGTCTATGACTTCGAAATCACCCGAAGAAGTCTCCATACCCAAAGCAGCCATGATAACCCCTATTCCAGATTGTTTTTGTCAGCTAAATGACGTTGCACAGCGGTATTCTAGCTGAGCTGACCCGTCACCAAACCACCACCTTGTCTATCCCTTTCTCTCTTCATCCTCTCTCCGACTAATCTGACTCGACCTGACTCGTCTTCCAGATGAACAGCATCTTGAGCTGAGTAAAATTTCGGTCGTGGTGCTGGAGGTGCTAGCCAGTGCTATTATTGAATGCTACTGTGAGCTGAAGAGTCAAAGAGTCTATGTGCAAAATAGCTTACATCCCTGGCCATATCTTCCAGTACGTTAGGTTTGAGTGGCATGTCTAAGTATACCGTACCGACGATATAACATAATTGAGATCTGGTTAAATTCAATATTCGAGGCAACAGCGGTGGATTGCCTGTACATTATGAAAGCGTTAGCTGTACAACGTGGCCAAAAGATACGTATGGGCAAGCTCACCTCTAACACTTTTCCACTTCTCTTGTGCTCTATCTTCCACTATCGGCCGTAATTCTACCAAGCGTACAAAGTATATATTGGCATATTGATGTTTATATGATCGTGAAGAACTATCCAGTATAAATGGTTTGCTCAATTCCGGAAGAGTCGAATAAGAAGGATTTGGTCGAGTAGAAACACTTCCTGAGGGTGTTGGTAGCGGTTCAACCATCTTTTACCGGGCTGCCTAATCGCTCTGTTGTTGTATCACTTGGTCAAGAAAGGTTTAGAGTGCAAAATATTGGGTAAGAAATGTTTGAATTTGGCTTGATCGCATTCGATGAAACCAAACGCGTATCAGCGTCATGTTCACACTATTACGTAATACCAAATGATGCGCGTCTGACTTTATTTTGACAATGAACATTACGACGAGCACAGTCAACTGAAAAAACAACAGGAATAAACGCAAAATACAATCAACCATCTAGATTGATCAACATATTACTTCTCCCTTCTTGTCTCTTATCTCTTACACGTAATCCATTCAAAATCAGAAAAACATCAGCCCTTCAGACACGACGAATACCGATTCAATTCTTCGGTCGATTGTTTCAACCCTCTCCATCCCTCCATCACTCTTCGCCACCATCCCAATTTCCGATGAGTCTGTCTGCTCACCTGATAGAGCAATTCGAAGAACGAAAACCATTTATAGGAGATTTATCCAGCTCGTTTGCTAGACCCTCTCATCTAGCTATACCAAGAAGCAGTACACCTTCAGCCAGACCCTCATCAAGGCATTTCACTCCGTATCCTAAAATGGATCCAGATGAAAGTTGGATATCTCATCATGGACAAGATCAAATGCAGCAATCAGCTTTTGCAGGTCCTTCGAATCAAGGAAATACACAATGGTCTGAAGAAAGGATACAAATGATGCAAGGTAGATTGAGGAAGAAATTGGGTCCAGAGTATATATCACAACGACAAGGTCCAGCAGGGGGTGGGAAATTAAGGTGAGCTCTTCAACAACACCAGTCTGGTTTTCATTAGCTGACTATGGGATGTATCCATAGCTATATAGAGGGATGGAAAGGTCAGTTTAAAGTTTCGCAGCTTTGATGAACGCAAGCTGACAAACTCATAGTGATTAACCTGGCCAACGATGTATTCGGCTTTAACGGCTGGTCCTCGTCGATTGTGTCGCTGAAGACTGACTATGTAAGCTGGAATTACGCCAGCAGTCCTAATCTGAGCTGACGTTCATCCTAGCTCGACGAAAAAGAAGGGGGACGGACATCGATCAATGTTACAGCTATCATACGGATCACGCTAGCGGATGGTACGTTCCATGAAGACGTAGGGTGCGGTCAAGGGGAGAATCTGCGAGGCAAATCAGCTGCTTTGGATAAAGTTAGTCTCATGCTATCTGACACGACATCATATAGCTGATTGTATACATATAGGCGCAGAAAGAAGCGGTAACGGATGCTACCAAACGAGCATTGCGAACATTTGGCAATCTACTTGGTAATTGTCTATACGACAAAGAATATACGAAAGAGGTCACAAAGATCAGAGTGCCGCCTGTAAGTTTAATCTATAATCCTGGCAATTGCAGACCACTTACGTCCTGAGACAGGCCAGATTCAATCAGAATGACCTTGAGAGGCGACCTGAATTTACACCTGCTGGAGCAGCTGCACCACCCGCAGGACCGTCTATCGCCCAAGCTAACCAAGCGAAACCTATACCGATTCAACAACCTCAACCCATACGTCCGCTAGCTCGAGATCCACCAATAGTTGCGCCTGGTACACCTCTGAGATCTATCAACGATGCGAATGGTGACGTATACATGGAAGAAAATTTCGATGCTGAGTTCTTGGACATCGGAAGCGATTCCTTTCTTGATCAGATTGAGGAATCGAGCGTTCAAGTCGCGTCGAGTCATACGTGAGTCAGCTCTTTGCAGCATGGGCTAGAGATGAGCTGAGGTCCTTCTATGAGAGTATAGTCACTTCCAACAATCCAACGCACAGGCTGGACCCTCGAGACTACCGCAACAAGCTGCACAACCTGGGTACCAGCACCGACATCGACCCGAGCCGCCTCGTGTAGCTCAGTCCCTCAATGACCTGCCCACTTCAGTAGTCGCCCAAGGAGTTGCTCAGCAAGGGCAAGTCGGGTCGAAGCCTAGCAGTAGTGATTCGGCTGAATCAGGATCTGGAGGAAGTGGAAAGACTCTCGCTGAAAGCAAGCCGAGACCTGTAGGTGGATTTGCCGTACCGAATCTGCCTGGAACAACAGTATGTCCAGTTTTTAACGTGTTTTGTTCGTCGATAAGATCGATCTGTATCTGATTCAACCGAGTGCAGGCGAATACCAATGCAGCATCCGCTCGTCGACAGGCCATGGCCCAAGCTCTAAACGCGGCAAAGATATCTCCATCGCCACCAATAAGGGCGGAATCGCCTAAAATTCCTGCAGGAGGTATCGATACTGTTGCTGCTCGAGCGTTTAACAAGTTGAAAAGCGACGGGGTGGATCTCAGATTGGATGAGAATGGTGTGAGTGATGAAGGGGAGAAAGTTACGATGAGTGGTTTTACCAGTGCGAGGGGAGTCAAAAGACTCAATGAGGATAGGACAAGGTAAGCAGCATGAAACTCCTCTTTCATGGCAAGCAGTGGATACAGGAGAGCTGACATATAGATTAACTATAGCCTGTCGCCAACCAAGCTTCCTGGCTACGGACAAAACCAAGGTCAAGGTCAAGCCGGATATAACCGTCAAGCGGGACGGATGGCTTTAGGTGAATTGACCACTGGACCGACAGGGTCGGTAGAGAGAGGAAATCCGGGAGATGATTGGGGTGCGAAGAGGAGTAGGATCGGGTAAAGCAGCCAGCGATCATCGCGATCATAATTTCTTTGTTTCAATCTACCATTGTTGTTGTTCAATCGCCTTGGCTTATCAGACATCTTGGTTGACAATTTCAATCACACTTCATCATGTTGTCCTTCTACTTATCCTTCAATTTCACATCATTTGTATTGTAGCACGATTAGGCATATCATATCTCATCTGTAAATATCTCCGACAAGCATGTATAAGCGAATCTCAAGTACTACGTGAGTAAAGTCAATCGTTGCGCAAGGCAGCGGAAGTGCACTGAGATAATTTAACCAATCGTCCTGCTGCATGGAAGAAAAAAACAATGCATCCAGAAAGACGTGATATAGATTTTAAAACTAAGATCAAAGGGTCAAATAATATAAATGAAGACCTATCATAATCGTATATATTCGACGCGCTTTAATTGATAATGTGAATTTTACTTGTACAGGTAGGTATAGGAATATTGACATTCGTGATTCATTTAGTTAATAATCAAAACAATCTAAGCTGTCCATAATCTTCTAACTAATTCAGTAAGACCTAAAATTAATATTTCCTATTAGTTTACTTATTCTTACAATTCAGTATAAAGTTACGCATATACTTACCAACATCATTTGTGTTAAATTCATATACACCCCAAACACTTAATCCAGTAGCTATTTTTAAAATCCATGAAGCGATAGGACCAATAACAGGGAATTTTCTAGGATGTAAATAATCTACACGACAAGAATCAAATCCAATATGTGAATGAACTATTAATGAAACAGCTAAAATTCCATCTAATATAGGCTAAGGAAATTGAAAAACAAAACACAAAATTAGTTCAATTTGCTTTTAGTAGAAAGTAGAAAAAAGGTAGATCAAATTCAAATTAAATACTTACATAAGCTGATCCAGTTGATACTGCTGCACCAACTGTAACTGGTACTAAAGCTGCAGAAAGTACACGTTCAAATGCCCAATGATATGATCCATGAGATCTTGATGCAGGGAGATCGGAAACAGCATCATTTACTGTTCCCTTGAGGATAGCTAAGCATTAAAATGTAATCAAAATTAGCTAATTGTAAACTGGCCCAGTATGCTGAGTATGGTCTCGAAAATTTCCCGCGCAGGATTAACAAGTCCTCTTCCAAGACAATCTCTCCAACGATACATCCTGTATCCCCACCATGCCAATATCTCTAAATATAGATCTTGACGCAGACAAATTAAGATTGAGACGAAATGACACTTACGTCCTCCTGGGATATATTTGAATCCACCAGTCTCATCAGCTGCAACAGTTGCATCTCTTCTAACACCACTTGCTCGGATAGCGAGAGCTCGAGCTAATATCATTGAAACGAATGGTATTAGCGATCATATTCGCATATCTCACAAACAGTCGTTTCATCTATCTGCTTTTCCAGCCCTCCACCAGCCTTCCCAGCTGACAATCGACTATATCCTCTATCATCGCAGAGGATATCCAATCCTCCTCAGGATATTTCATTCTCCCTTGTACCTATTCTTCATGATCTTGTGATAAATGACTTACAAGTATGTAATCCTCTTCCACCTAAACCTAAACCCAAAGCTCTAAAAGTAGAAGTTGATGCAGTAGGACGAATCAATGACATCTTGCGGGTATTGCTTATAAGAGGAAGGTGAGTGATAGATCTAGAGATACAGCTGATGAGATGAGTATAATTGATCGACCTATGATAAGATTGAGGTATATTAAATGATGATATTGTTTCTAAAATGATGGGATTTAACAAATACAAGCAGTTCAAAGTCGATTGCGTTGAATTAGCGAATCGGCTTCAATCAAGAAGTCACAAGTCAAGTTTAAGATAAATGAGGCACCAAATAAAATGAACCAGCTTATTATTATATTACATGGTAGTATCGGGTAAATTCGGACTTTTAACAGGTTGGCCAATTAACTTTCTTGTAAATCACCATTTTGTCCGGTATAATTAGCATTTGATAAAATGTATCTCATCACGCGCGCGCATGACAAGGATATCTATTGTTACATCTCGACCGTGCTAAAGAGAAAGGTTATATGTCGTATGATGCATTAATTAAGACTGTGACAAGCCAACACTCAATGGAAACCAAAACAACGATGAAATAGTTTATAACTTTGCACAAATTTATGCTAACATCGAATCCTTGTTCGTATAACGGCTAGTATGACCGCTTGTCATTTCTCAGCTTCACAGCTGAAAAGCGCGCGGTAGATCAGAGTTCGATTCTCTGACAGGGAGTTTCTTTTTGACTTTTCGTGGCTGTCTGACAATTAACCTTTCTTTTTGACATTGTTTTTGCGTATATATGTGATTTGCTTTACAATCAAATTTTATGGAACGAGGGAAAATGCAGGCCTGGAATATGGAAGCAGTGCTCACAAATTAGAAGTTTTTCTTGGACACAGCGAAAATAGGAGAAGCTTCGGACGGATCATCAAGGCGAAGCAAAAAAGCTTGTGAGTGCTTTGGACCCAATATTCTGTAAAGCATCGCTAGATTATTCCGATTTAATCGGGCTTCCGTATTCTACTATCGACTCTGCCTTTGAGTTGCATAGCATATTCATGAAGTAAAATGAAAATCGTACGCCTGCTTCTGATCCGTTCCGACCGGATTTGCAAAAGACCCTTCGAAGACCATTAAAGGATAAGACCATCAAAGGATGTGACTCTGTACTTCCAAATGCGAAAAACAAACTTATGGTGGACTATAACCACTCTATAATCTTCTGTTATCGTATATATAGCTTACTCCTTCTGGTATCGTTTGTATTTTTTCATAACATATCTTTCACTTTCCAAACTTTCTTAGACATTCGTGTTCACTTCGAACATTGACAAAACATAATGACTTTCGATCAACAATCTCACATTTCCTCTGATCAAACTATGACTGATACTGGTAAATTTGATTCTAACAAAAACAGTTCTACTGACCTCGAGGATATTTTGAGGCATGCTCCTCATATAGCAAAATCCGCTTGGCGAGGTGTTAGAGGTGAAGAAGGAACCAGGTAAGTTGATTGTTCCACTATGTCTTTACGTCTAAAACCTTTAAAACACATCCTGCATTCATTATAAAAGATTTGGAATAAATATAATTATGATGATATTGTCTTTCTTTCTCCAGCTTCCCAGCACGTCATCGTGCTGGATGTCAATGGCCTTCAGTCCAAAACTGTTCAGAAACATGTGGAGAATCCGTAGAAGACGCTGATATTGTTGATATTTTAAAAACGGACGAGACAATCAAAGGAAAGAAGAAGATCAAGGTTGTTGATGATCAAACATACACAGCTTACAGCATCGATCCCATGAAAAAAGAGTTTATTATTGTCCCTCAACCTACGGGAGATAACGAAAATATAAGATCCATAAAGAGAGATATGATTATTAGTGACAAAATGTGGAATGTACCGGGATCTCATACTGTGAAATGGAATGAATTTCCAGATGATCCTACATGTTCTGGATATTACATAGCTTCTTCTTAGGAAGAATAGATCGGAATTACCATTTATATACTATGTAAAGCTATTGACCCGAATCATACTTGCCTATCACCCTTTGATACTCTGCTATGATCAGATGCATCGTTCCCATGCGCATTCAAGTTACAACAAACAAGAGGGGAGTCAACGCCACGAAAACTCCAAAAAGAAACTCCCTGTCAGAGAATCGAACTCTGATCTACCGCGCGCTTTTCAACCGTGAAGCTGAGAAATGACAAGCGGTCATACTAGCCGTTATACGAACAAGGATTTGATGTTTTCACATTCTCGCCAAGCAATACATTCGTTAATTCTGCAAATACTAAAGATATCAGTAGGCCTGGGGTCTGACTATCGATATCGAAAGATCACTGAATAATGATATGCGAAAATGGCCCTCAAAATATCGTGGATACCCATGGTATCGTGATGATGACGAATTGAAGCAAACATAATGCATGTTTTGTAAGATATATCGCAATAAAGAAAATTAATCGGCAAGTATTTGTGATACACTTTGCTAGCACAACTTTTATTCAAAGGCTACTCAAGACTATCATATTACCAAGTATGCATAGTTTTTTTCCCCTATGATTGATTTCATCTATATGTAATACATTTTTTCTAAAACGTCAAATTATCATATTTTTTTTAATTCATCTAAAATTGTTTTTTCCATAGCTCTTAAAATTTCAGGTTTAGTAAAACTACTAGTCATAATATAAATTACATTTCCTAAAGGTCTACCATGAATTTGAAAAGGACTAAATGAATTATTAGGTGAAATAATTATTCTTTTTTTTAAATTATTTAAAAATTCTAATCCAAAATTAGATGAATAACCTATGTAAATAATTTACCAAAACCAATTAACAATTTTTTTTTCTTGTTTTCTTGTTTTTCCGTTGTTTGGAAAAACAAAATTAAAAAAAAAAAAAAAAAAAACTTACCGCTTTGTTCATTAACTTTTAATTCAATTGCAAGAACAGTACCCATTGCCATACAACCTTTAACAATTTTCATTTCACTTAAATTTTTAATTAAATTTGGATTCCAAAATGACCATCTTTTTATTGTTGAATTATTACCTTCTAAATTCCACATTTTTTTTTCTTTTTCCCAATTTTGTTTTTCTAAAATTTCAATTGATTTTAAAGCTACTGAACATCCAATTGGATTTGCAGTATATGAATGTCCATGTAATAAAGCATCAATTTTTTTGTTAGATAAAAAAGTGTTAAATATTGAAGTTGATGCTAAAGTTGTTGAAAGTGGTAATAAACCTCCTGTTAAAATTTTTGCATATACTGCAATATCTGGAGTTTCTTTTAAAATTGAAGCTGCTGATAAATATCCAAATCTATGTAATCCTGAGAATACTTTTTTTCCAAAAGAAAAAAAAATAAATCAATTGATTAACTTTTATAAATATGTTATGGGAAATCGTAAAAAAAGAATTTTTTTCTCACCTTCATCGTATATTACAGGAATACCTCTCCATTTCCTCTTTTCTCTCCAACCATTCCTAACTTCTTCTAAATCCTCTTTATATTTCTTACCCTTCCAAGACTTTCCTCCAAATAAATCACTACTTGCCCTCACTACTTGTATTAAACAATTTTGGAATAAAGGATCCACAAAAACCATACCGCCTGCTCCTAAACACGTAGGTTCAAGAATCAAAGCTCCAAATTTCTTTCCTTCTTTAACAGCTTTTTCAAGATTTGATCGTATATGAGATCGATAATAATCAGCTAATGGAGTTGATAATCTATCTTGAACCGAATAAATGTCCTGAAGATCATCGAATGAAACTCTCCAACCATCCGAGATGATTTCAGCCTTCGACGCTACGGAGTCAGGTAGGACTTCCCATTCATCTGGTCCCGTTGTTGAGACTGTCGGTTTACCGTTGATGAATTGTACCATTGGTGGAGAGAACCAATGTCCTCTACCTTTATACCTATGAAATTGAGATATATCAGCTGATTCACCAGGAACCGTAGCTAGAACATACCAGTCTACAGCCTTGTTGAAGGTGGATTGTTCAGAAGCGTCCATACTTCCGATCTACCAACTGAAATTAGCTAATAACCATAATGTGATACAGCGAATGCAGGTAGACTCACAGTGTCACCATGATATCCCCCTCGAAAACCAATAACACCGTAATCCCCTCCCATTTCGCCATCGTATCCATATCTCCGTCCAGCAGCTCTTAAAGCCATTTTCAAAGCTACTTCAATACCTGTACTTCCATTATCCGAATAAAACACTCTTTCCGCCCAGCCTTTTCCTACCGTCTGCTTGAGCTTCTCAGCAAGCTTTAAAGCTGGCTCATGTGTACCTGAGGGAAATAAGACATGTCCATATCTCCCTGCTGCGGTGGCCGCTGCTAAAGTCAATTCCTCATTTGCGTGTCCGTGAGATTGTCTAAGAAGTCCGAGCGATAGGTCAGCCCTCTCACAAGCTTGAGATAAATGAGGAAGCGGATACACACGTGAACCAACTTGCTGATCCGTCGAAATATGAATTCAACAAACTCTCTTCTTCTTTCGGTATTACAGCTCCCTCATCTACAGCGGGCGTGACGGCCGAGGGAGGTTTGGTATAATACGCATCGAAATTATCCCCAAATGCGGAATCCACGACCATTACATCTTCTTTCTTATTTATCTAGGAAGCATCAATAGTCAGCTGAGTTAGACGATGGCAAATCATCTGGTAGCTCACTATACCATGTTGAGTGAAAGGCCACCAAACAGATTTAAGTGTTCTATCTGGCATTCCGTTTAATTCCTTTATACGATTTGAGTGTTCGATATCTAACCATTCCGTAGCATCTTTTACACCTCCTTCACCTTGTTCTCCAACACCAAGGCTTTCAACTTCTGAATACCATTGAGATAATCTCAGAGCATCTTCTGCTAAAGTACCATATTTTTTTGGAGGAGGTTTTATAGTCCAATATCCTACTCCTCTATCTTTGAAATATCCTTCTAGGAAATCATCATTCCGATAATAAGAGTCGTATAGACATAACACTGCTGATATGGAATATCCACGCATGATTAGGGATTCGTATGATGATAGGGTTGTTGAAATTCCGCCTAAGTGAGGAGAAGCTATGAGGATAGATGGTAATCTGAGGGAACGAAGGAATGTCGATTGAGTATGAGGGGGATGTAATGCCGGAGAATGAACACCTTGATCAAGTGTCAATTGAGCTTTCATTGCAGAAGGTAACAAGAAATTTTGACTTACCTCCTGCTGTTTCCACGAACAAAGCTCCTTCCCTACCATCTAATCGCTTGACACAATCAGTAGCGTAATTTTCTATACCTCGTACCAGCTCATCATTGGTCTTAGGAAACGGCTAAGAGATTGTCAGTCAGCTGTTAAGCCTCCGATAATAATAGGCGAAGAGCTGACTAGATCTGGAGCAAGTTTAGCAGCTAAATGAGGGGACATAGGTTCTCTATATTGATACAGGTTGTGGGTATCTATTAGATGGGAGTACGGCTTGGTGTGCCTTTGTAAATAGCTATAGGTCAAGTAATGAGCTAAGATGAACAGATCCTCTCAGGGTAAGACTGTGTTGGCAACCTTACCTAACGTCGGATTCTTCATCTGGTCCAGTTGAAACGGGTTTCAGATAGAAAACACTTTTCTGATCCTCAACTTCCTTGCCTTTCCCTTTGGCTGATAAAGCATATTTCGAAGCTGTCGCACGAACTAACGCAGTGGTGAGTAAAGTTTTACCTACATCAGTATTGGCTGTACACATATTGTCAGCTCATTGATCCGTACAAAGGGGAATACCGGGTAGCTTACCTCCGAAAACTTGATGTATTCGGAAATTGGGGAACAGGAGGGGCATCGCCGACAGATGTCACCTCTGTGTCAGAGGATGAGCGATGAGGAGGTTGAGGGTGGTCAGAGGTTGAAGAGGACAGGAAGAGAATAAGTTGATCACGAAAATATACAGCTAGTCTTCACATCAATTGAGATGTCTCCCCAACATTATTTCGGGATTCAATCTTTTTTCAATGAATGGTGTATCGGGTATAGCCATGAAAGCGGAGTCTCCGAGGAATGTTTTAATATTAGGAATAGGCCGTGTTTACCGTAGATATATTAAAAGGGTATACTAAATTAAAGATTACATAATTGATTTGATTATAAGGGCTGTGCACATGAGCAGGAATGAGCGCGTCACTTTGAAATCAAATAAAAAACAAGTAACAACAAACAGGTAATTATTAAATCACCTTATCATCATCAGTAATTCAACAAATCATCACACACTCAACTTTTATTCAAGGTATTGTATTGCCACCACGATTAGACGAATATTAACGAACAAGCTGGAGAAATCATTAAGATTGATAACGAATAGAATAGGTGAAAAAAGATAAACAAATCAAATTATACATGGATGGATTATACATGGTATATAAGCAACAAAGATGAATCAACCACCCGAACCTAAAAGATCACAATCAACAACATCTTTATCCAGATTATATCATGGATCAGGAGGAGTAGGAGGAGGAAAACAAAATGAAATGAATAATAATGAAGAAGAAGAATTAATTGATCCAAAATTGGATTTTTGTAATTCATTTTGGGGACAAGGTGATAGAGGATTTGAAGTGATAATGGCTAGATTAAGAGGAGCGGGTAGAACGGTAGATGAATTAAAAGGATTTTGGAAAGAGAGGTGAGTAAAGTCACTTTTAATGGTAGTTAGGTACTCTTCTGGCAGTTAGGGGTGGGATGGGGGCGAGTACTCCGGTGGCTAGGGGTGGGATGGGGGAATATAGAGCCAACACTGAGAGAATTGAACTCTTGCTGACATTCTTTCTTCATCCCCGCAGAGCAGCAATAGAGGAAGATTACGCTAAACGATTGAACAAGCTATCGAAACATGCGATAGGCAAAGACGAGATTGGCGACTTATCAGATGCTTTACAACACTTGCTGACTGAAACTGCAAGTCAAGGTGCTTATCATGCTTCCTTAGGGAATGAGATACGTCAAACGGTCGAAAATCCCACAGTAGAGCTGGCAGCCAGATTGAGTAATTTGAAAAAAGGATTACAAGCTAGTATTGAAAAAGGCTATAGAAATAAAGGATTACAAGAACAACATGTCCACAAGGTAAGTTTTCTGACTCCCAAAATCTGCATGTGAATACCTTGCAGAGACTAACTCGCTTACTGGACTGATTAGGCAAGAGATAGATACGAGCAAGATTGTCTTAAACTCAATTCATATACTGCTCAATCATCCTTGACTCAAGGTAAAGAACTAGAAAAGCTGCAGACTAAATTAGATAGAGTGAGGCAGACTATCGGGGCAAACGAACAGGATTTTAGACAATTCGTTAAAGTGCTAGAGCAGACTCAAGCCAGATGGGAAAGTGAATGGAAAGGGTTTTGCGATGTGAGCTACATTCCTAATCTGTCGGAATGATCATGGAAATTCACCAAGAATACGAGCTGATTCTATTAACGTCGGATTGATAGCACGTCCAAGATCTGGAAGAGGATAGATTGGCTCTTACGAAAGACCTAATTTGGGTATACGCCAATGCTGTCTCCCAAGTATGCGTGGAGGACGATAGTGTAAGCTGCATTATATACTCTCACATCAACCAGTCGAGCTGATATATAACCGGTAGTCATGCGAGAGGATTCGAGAGAAGCTAGAGCAATTTGAGCCGCACAATGACATGCTAAACTTCGTCAAAGGCTGGGGGACAGGCGATATGATACCAGGTGAGCAGGAAAATCTTTTCCGCCACGAGCGTAGACCTGACTCGCCATGTAGATCCACCTCGATTCATCAACTACAATGCCGGTGAATCATATCCCACCCAACCTGCCTACCACGTCTCCCACTTCCAACGCATTTCTTCTCGTCCGCCTATGCCACCCTCCTTGGCTCAACAAGCTGCGTCTCAATCAGAACCTGAGGCCCAACAACCTGAAGAGCCGGAACAGGAGATCCCTCAAGCCAATGGTCACGATAAAGATATGAATGGTATCTCCGATAACTTTCAACGTACTACTCTTAAAGACGAGCCACCTTCGAATCAACCGGCGCCCGCGCCCCCAAGTCAGAAGAAGAATCCTTTCGGCGGAATTGCTCTTCCTGGTTTGGCGAACTCTACCTCACCACCGCCACCCGAAGATACTTCCGGTAAATTCTCTTCGATGCCTCCTCCGCCTACCCCGCCCACAATGACTATGCCTGAGCCCCGCATACCATCTCGACAAGGTAATAACAGCCCGGCGCCTCGGATGGTCAACCTTCAGGAGGATCCAATGGCGAAAGCTTTGGCTGATCTACGAAGAGAGCCACCGCCTCCTGGCAGTGTCAGACGGAATGCCTCTCACCGACGACCTGAATCTGTAGTCTCTGCCTCAGGATCAACACGTAACCAATACGGAGGAATCAAATCACCATCCTCGCCTGGACCCAATAGAATGTCATATCAGCAAGGTGCGGCTCCAACCCACTCTCAGTCTCGAGGATCGGTCGATATGACCCTCTCCCCTCCTCAACCAGGCCATACCGCAGCAGCACTAGCCAAGTCGATGGAAGAGTTCCGTCAACAGTCTTCTCGAGGTCCAGGCCACGAAGCAAAACGGCAATCCGTCAACTATTCGAATTTCGGCGACGATATCGTAGGAGCTCATCCTACTTCTCGACCATCTTCACCTAGTGTAGCCCCCCGAGGCCCATCTCCAGCAATGATGCAGCCTCCCACACAGCCCGCCACACACATCGCTGATGAAGTCTTGAGCCAGTACCACCAAGCTTTCCCTGGAGAAAGACAAGAGCGAACTAGGTCAAGAGCAGGATCCGTCATCTCTTCTCACTCTCGTGCGGGATCTTACGTCGAACAGCAACAACGGCCACCGCCTTCGCCCGGACGAGAAGCGTTTGCGGGTATAGGTGCAGGTGGAGGTAGATCGCCTTCGCCCCAACCAGCCGTCTTCCGATCTCCTTCACCGTCCCCAATGATGTCTCAGGGATCTCTTGGGCCCCAGAATCTTGGAATCAGTCTAGACGCCAAAGGAGGCGTGGCTCAAGACACGATGGCGGAGCAGTACAGAAGACAATTCGAACGACAACAGGCTCAGCAAGGTCCACCACCTCAACAAATGAGTAGTTATCCAGGACAAAGAAACAGTCAATATGGTCAACCACCACAACCATACGGACAAGATCAACGAAACTCAACGTATGGAGGACAACCACCTAAATCTCCTTCTGCTTCTGCACAAACACATGACCGTTCTTCGATATATGGCGGTGTGCCGAAATCACCCGTCGCTGGACCTGGTCAAGGTCAACCTCCTATAAGCGGTAATCGACCTACGTCAGGATTCAACCAGGCCCAATCGTTTGGCGGAAGTGCGTCTTCCCATCAAGGATATAATCAACAACCTCAACAAGCCCCTCCACCTCAACCAGCGTACAACTCTTATCCTGCCCAATCTCAACAACCTCAATACCCGGGGCAACCTCAAGGATACGGCGGATCACAACAGCAACAGCCAAATGGTCCACCTCAACCTGCTTACGGACAACATCCTTCATCTCAATATCCTCCTCAAAATCAGACCAATGGTTATGGTGCTCCCCAACCTCAACAGTACAATGGATATCCAACTTCTCCATCAGTAAACCAAAATCAATACGGGAGATCAGCTAGTCCCGCCCCTCAAAATCAATTTGCCAGGTCTGCTAGTCCTGCACCTGTACCTCAGCAACAACAATATGGATATAATAGAGAACCTTCACCTCAACCTCAATATGGTGGTAGTGTAGGTAGAGCAGGTCAAAGTCCAAGTCCACAACCTAATCAACCTCCTAATAATGCTGCACCAACCGGACAATGGAGTACGACTGGATTACCTGTTTTGTTCTGTAAGCATATTTTCATTGAATCTTATAATCAAAAGCTGATAGATCTGCGTGCATTTAGATGTTAAAGCTCTATATGATTACGGTGCTCAATCATCTGCTG
The DNA here is from genome assembly GCF_000512605.2 of Kwoniella pini CBS 10737. Lineage (NCBI taxonomy): Eukaryota > Fungi > Basidiomycota > Tremellomycetes > Tremellales > Cryptococcaceae > Kwoniella > Kwoniella pini. The sequence continues at coordinate 1,651,207 of NC_091719.1, read as the reverse complement.
AATTTGATTTCCAAGCTGGTGATATTATAGCGGTAACCTCTACACCTGAAGATGGTTGGTGGTCCGGAGAATTACTTGACGAGGCTAGAAGAATACCTGGTAGAACTGATTTCCCTAGTAACTTGTAAGTGATGATTGGATATTTTGATTGATTAATACACAGTCTTTGCTGATCGTTATGATATTGTAGCGTTTGTTTATTCTAGTTTTGAATTAATGACAGTATGGCTTATGGTTTATGGCTCTTAATGGTTGGTGATGTGTTTAATTATTCAACTGATAGATTGATATCCAAGGTAGAACAGAAAGGATAAGTATATAGGACGTTTGTGTATTAATGATTATTATGCATTATACCCATCTTCCTTTTGTATACATACGAAAGGATTGTTGTGATCTACAAAAGTAAATTTACCTCCACTTTGAGTTTCGCGTATAGGATCACCCCCTATGGGAATTATGACGGAATGGAATTTGGATAAAACAATAACAAACAGATCAATTTCTGAACACTTTCTTCAGCTTGTGGTGTCATCCAGTCAGACTTTAAAACCTTGTTTGCCTGTTTATTGCATCGATCGGAAATTGGCTGAGGTTGAGTCGATCAGGCAAGATGGACGAAGAAGCTGATTTGGCTTTGCTGGTAAGCTAGAGGTTGTTGAGCATCAAATTCGATATCTGACTAATTTGGCTTTGATTGTAGGATCAACATTTACTCAAAACGAATTTACTTTCTCAACGAATGACCAGTAAGTGAAAGCTTCTTTAAATACCGTTTGGAGTGATGAAAAGCTTACTTGAAATTGGAATCTAAGATATATTAGGTCAATTGGATAATAGATTATCTAGATTAGATAAAACAATTGCTCCATTAGGCTTACAACCTTTAACAAGGAAAGATGCTAGTAAGTTGAAACAATTATATACATATCATTATATATATTCATATTAACATTAACATTCATCATAATTAGATATCGAATCTATTTTACTTCAATTAGAAGGTAAATCAAATACATCAATAATAACAAAATCTCCTATATCTTCTTCTTTAGCACCTATACGTCCAATTAGAAATATTCCAATAAATTCATCTTCAACTTCAATGATAAATACAACTTCTACAAATGGAAATGGAAATGGAAATGAAAATGAAAATGGAGAAATAAAATCAATATCTAAAAATTCTTCTATAAATGTAAAAGGATATAATTTAGGTAATCCAATAATAACAAATTTAAAAACATCTGATTTTAATTTAAATGAAGAAAAAAATGAAATAAATTTATCACCAATACAATCTAATAATCCTTCAATAAATAATTCACCTGCAGATGAAACTGCTATTTTAATTAGAGGACCAGATTTAATGTCTTTAAATGAATTTTTTATTTCAATTGATGGAGTTATTTTAGATTTAGAAAGAATGTTTAAAGGTTTAATGCAAGGTAGAGGTGGTGCAAGAGAAATTGGTGTAAAAGATTTAGTAAGTTTTAAAAAATCAAATTGAAATGTCTTTTAATTGATTTTATATGGTGAAATGAATTAGAGTAATTTAGTAGAAATTGGATTTTCAGGTTTAACTCAATTATTTTTGAAAGTTTCAAAAGATGGTATGGGTAAAACCATTGATGCGGAATCAGTATTAAATAATGGTAAGTAATCAATTCGAAACGTAATAGCCTTTGATAAATAGTCGATGATGAAACTCTTTGAATGATTTATACAGGACCTCCAACACCGCCAAACTATTTCTCACCACTAAATACTCTCTTACCGCTGGTAAATAAGATCACAACCATACTATATCCCCAAAATCCTACGCCGAAGACAAGCTCAATTGTTCAACCTATATGGGATCAGACAATAGCTACTTTTGGAGATATGAGAGGAGATTGGTTGTGTCGTTGTCTAAGTAGGCTGATCTCAAGATTAGAGGAGAGCGATGAAGGTGGAATTTGGTCTGAAGGCAGAGGAAGAGAGAAAGTTCAAGGTTTAACTGTATGCTGGGAGAGTTTGCTGAGTCTTGTCGAGGCGAGTTGATCTTACGATCTACTTTTGACAACGCATCATGGCTGATAAGGCATTATATCACAGGCAGAGACTCTTCTAATAACTACATTATTCCCTTCAAATCCACCGACAAACTTGCTTCAATTCACTTTACATGCTCCAACTGAATCTCTAACGCGACTCTTACAACCAACTTTGAACACTGTCAAGCGATCTCTGTCTACTCATATATATTTAGCATTAGACTTGTATCGATCATTGACTACTATCCAATCTACATGGGATACAATCATATCAAAATGCTTATCAATGACAAACACACCAACTTCACATGAAACAAAAGAATTATTAAGCATACTAAATCAACCTGTTTCAACATTACGAAGTTTGTCATTACGATCTTTCCCTGAATTATTGGTTGATATTAAATCTTCTCGAATTGATGGACCCCTAACTTCAAGTATAGCGGATATAACTTATAGTACACTTGGTTATTTGGAAAATATGAATGGATTTGAAAAGCTCATTGAAGGATTATTAAGTAAAAGTCATTCAGAGAGAAGTTGGTTAATGGGTCAAAAAGAAAGTCCCAGTCCGGCAAGAAATGCTAGTGAAGAAGGTGGAATAGTTAATCTTTTCGTTGGTTAGTGAGATTTCCAATCTCGTGAAATGGTTCAGGTTCAGGCTTACACTAGTGGATAATACAGCCGACGTTCTGGGTACATTACTGCAACATCTTGATGCGAGAGCGAGAAATATGAGAAGACCTATCGGTCAAGCTTTCTCTTTGAACAATTGTGAGCGAATTCGAGGCTATTAGTGAAGCAATGAATGGGCTGTAAACTGATTTGAATGTGATCTGATAGTATCGCATATACGAAATACCACTTCTTCATTCAAATCCGATATAATTGGCCCTGGAGCAGAAGATATGTTAAATAAAGCATTCAGAGATGCTAAGGGGTAAGTTTCATACTAGTCTTTTCGTCAATTGACTGGAAGTTTTGTCGTTATTATTACTGTTCTGACAATTGTAAAACATAGTCAATATTTATCAGAATTCCATTCACTGGTAAATACCTTGACTACCACTCATTCAACTCCACGATTCGGAGTGACAGTCCCACAAGGTGAAAGACATAATTTAAAAGAATCTGCAACTCAATTCTTTGATAAATTAGCAGAATTAGAAAATGTTATACTTCAATATCCACTTAATAGGCAAGATCCAGATATGAGAGATAGAATAAGTAGAGAAGTTGAAGTAATTATCAGAAATGGTTATGAAGCCTTTTGGGGTAGATGTGCAGGTAAAGGAATTGAAAAGTGTGAGTGGAGTTTCCTGTTTCAGGTTTCTATCAAAGATTGTTTGATTATCATGGTAGTCATTCGTGATGAAAGGCTCATTCCTCTTGGGATGGATGTAATAGATTTACGAGGTTCGCCTGATGATATAACGAGAAGAGTTCAGGCTATGTTCAGATAATTTGAAATTCTTTGATAATGCTTACCATACTAGAATTGACTGGAAAGGGAAGTAATGAAGATGTTGATTATCATATATCTTATCTTGACCATTGATAAATGTTGTATAATAATATGAATATTTTGATGTCGAATTGTTTGTCAAGGTGAGATGACCGGTTGAAACATTACCGAATATGAACACCGCGTATGCGAGATAATTGCTTGTCCTTCGATTTTCTCCTTTTGTTGTTGTTTTGTTATCATTGAATAATATTATAATATTGGAAATCTATACACTAAGACGATAAAACGATTACACGATAAGAAGCTATAAGAGATCTTCGAATAATGTCAATTTCGAATAATATCGAAGAATTGAAAATTGAGAATTTAAGTTATGTTGATATACAAGTAAGTCTCGATTGCGATTTCATTTTTAGTAAAAGTTCTATTATATCTTGAACTCTTTTCAATATCTGCAAATTTTCGATAAAACTCATCATGTATCTCATTCGAAATAATATAGAGGGTTTTTTTTTTTTTTAAGTAATTGAGCTAATTGAATAAGATTTTAGCATGATACATTAAATGTTTTTGATGATGTTGAACAAGGTATAATAAATTCAGAGGATATATGGATATCAGGTGTAAGTTAAAATTTTATTAAAAATACATTATAATATAATTTAATAAAATCTGATTTGTTTTAAAATTTTGAATAGTATAAATTTGGAGAAACTTCAATACATGGAAAAGCTAAAATTAAATTAAGTGAAAGAGGAGGATCTGAAATTATACCTAGAGATAATAATGTAGAAATAGAAAGAATAAATAAAGTGAGTGAGGGTTTTTTTTTTTTTTCCTTCATAATTATAATTTGGTATATATATTATCGAGCTTAAATTGATTGTGTTTATTTTTTCGTAATAGACTCAATTCAAAGTTTCTATACCTAAATTATTAATTCAAAATCGTACAATTAAATTTCCAAAACAAATTATATATCCACCTTATAAAAAATCATCAAATCTTGATGTAAGTAAAATGAATTTCTTCTTTATTGTTTTCTTCAAAAGGAATTGAGGAAATATAAAATGCTGACATTCATGATTTTAGGCACCTTTACATATAAATTCAATTTCTTTAAATCCTAATACACCACATATAGTTATAGGAGGACAAGATGGATATTGTACTATTTTATCAACTACTTTAAATAGTTCGGAAAAACAAGTACAATTAAAAGGACATGTAGGAGATGTTTTGGATGTTAAATGGTTTCCAAGTGGAGAAGTAAGCTCTCAATTTCATCTCACTCTTTTAGAAATCATTCATACTACATAAAGGTTTTGAGTTGTTGTTTAGAAGGGGTTTTTGTTCTGACGAATGGATTTTACTTTAGGTAATCTTAACATGTTCTTCAGATTTATCAATACGTATATATGGAAAAGAAGGTATAAATCCACGTACACTTAAAGGACATACAAAAACAATTACTTCAACTTATATAATTGGAATAGGTAAAGAAATAATAACATCAAGTAAAGATGGAAATATAAAATTATGGGATATATCAAAAGGAAAAGAAATTAAAAATTGGTTAATTGGAAAATCAATTGAACAAATGATAATAATTGATAATTCATCAATTATAAATAAATTTAATTTAAAAAGTGAAAGAATTGGTTTATTAAATGTTCAAAATGGAATTTGGATTCAACCTCTTAATAATAATAATAATATTGATGAAAAAGGATGGTTTATTGAAAATGAAATTAAAAGTAAATTAATTTCAATTTCTTATGATGAAAATTTATTAGTTAAAGGATATATGAATGGATTAATTGAAATTATTAAATTGGATAATCTAATTAATAATGATATTAATATTATTGAAAAAGGAAAAAGAAATAAAATTATTAAAAGAAATGAATCTTCAATTTATTCTTTGAATCTTAAAAAAAATAATAATGAAGGATATAATTTATATATAGGAACATTATCTGGATTACCTGCTTTAATTTTTATAAAAGAAATAAATAATGATGAATTTGAAATTGAAATTAAAGAAGAATTAGCAAGTTGGAATTCAGAATGTATAGAAACTTTTGATATTGGAAAAGAAGGTATTTGGTGTTCAGGTGGAGAAGGTGTATTAAAAAGGTATTGAAGAATTTGTAAATTTCATAATCATCTTATTATGAGATTTACAATTTATGATCTCCCTCTATTGATTGATTTTAGAATTAGATTACCCAGAAGATTAAATGGTCATTGATGCAATAATGATTTACCTATGTCAAAGAATTCCCCCCCCTTGTCCTGTAACTCAAATGGCTATTTTCTTGAAATCAAAACTTGAATTCAAATGAAATCAGCTGATAGAATTTTGACTATTGTATCATCGTTCTATTCAAAATAAATCCAAATAATAATCACATCATGTTTATACAGGGTATATAATCTAATTTATCGTAAAAAGACCAAATTGAAAAAGGAATAGGAAGATAAATTGTTGTTTTGTATTTTTGATCTTATCGATCTCGCGAAAGTGCTAAGTGAGATTCGTGGTTAGCTGTTTTAATCAGCAACTCGAAATTAGACTTGGGGGGATGATGTAATACTCACGGTTATACATCAAAAGTTTCTCGATGAGGTCAACTATACATTTTCCGTTAGCTTCATTCCATGATTGTCAGGATGATTATCAATGACTAAGCTCACCATGTGTCAATACCATCCTTCGACAACAATATCGTTTCCTGAAAATCATGATCATAATATCAGTCTCTATTATAAATAAATCGTTGAGATTTTTGGAAAATTGCTTGACGGCCATATGCGTTTTACTACAAATTGAGGTTTTCAAACTTACAATTGCAGTCGATCCAGAGCATCACTACCGTTGAATCAGAATATTAGTAAACACTACGGTATGAAAGTCACAAATCAGGAAATAAATCTCACCCTTCATCCACTCCAGCAGCTAATAATTCCAAATAACTATCCCATAAATTACCTATCACTTTACCACATGAGAAACATCTAACAGGAATGATCTATTTGTGGAAAAAGAATTCAGCTATACTCTATGCTGTCTTACGCAGATTCAAGTCGATGAAATCTGACCACTTACCATCTTAAATTCTCTGATTTATTTTTCTATATCTGTTTGAGATTCCTGAATGAGCTTCAAAAGGATGATAATAGCAAATTTCGAGATTATTATTATTGTTATTGTTTCAAACAAAGAATTAATGAAATGTCTTTTTGCGAAGGTTATTAAAAGAGTACTTCTGAGAGCTAAATCTGCCAGGAACAGAACTGAAGAAACGGAATCAAATTCTACACCATACATATCATCTTATACGGATTGAGATTTAGTCCACGTCATGCTTTTGTATTGAAACACGTGATTATCAAGATGATATGTTACGTCAACAATAGTACGCGTTGATATAATACAAGAAAACGAGCGTGTTTGCTTTTGATTTCTTTTTTTTTATTTTAAGAGTAAACGTATAGGAAAGGACTCAAGATTTGTAATGCAAAGATCGTTTTAGTAATATCACAAATTGATTAATATGCCACCAAAGGCTACGACAGCTACGAAAGCTGTTCCTCCAGCTCCAAGAAAAGTTAGAACGACAAAAACTACTACAATAACAGCAACGAAAGATTGTGCAGATGAGTTGGTTGAAGGATTAGGTAAATTGAAGATTCAACCTATACCCAAACGCACAATTGTAAAGGATTCATCTAGCACATTGACGACTGCAAGTTCATCAAAATTGCCCTCGACCAAAAGGCCAGTAACTTCAGCATCAGCTAAAAAGATCCCGGCTCCGTCTTCTAGCACATCTGGATCGAAGGGCAAATTCAAAGTTACAACCGTGGAAGATACCCTACCATGGGCAAAATCAGAATGCCCAGAAGGAGAGATGAAACCTTTAGACAGGGTCAGAGGTGCAATGCAAGCTATCAATAATGCCTCGAAAGATCTGTCAACTGCAGTTTCCTCGGGATTCAAGTATACAACATCCTCCCAAACACCAACACCGATCACGAACGGCAAGGGCAAAGAGAAGGACACCAATCAAAGTGAAACAAATGAATGGACGAACGAAAAGGTGGGAAAGATACTTGATGTTTGCAAGATTGCTTTTAGAGTACTAAGGGGACTTGACGAACAAGGTCATTTGCAGAATAAAGGTTTAGACGTTGAACGGAGTTCAATTGGGATAGTTGCGAAATGTATCTCTATGGGAATGGTGAGTGATACCTCTACGCAGAACAAGAGAACAAAGTAACTGAGATCCGGAGCAGTTCCAAATAGCCATGGAAATGCTTGTCGGTTCTCGCCCGGCTTTATTACGGCTGTACGATCCTCGTCCTAATCCCATATTACCCAAGATGAACGGTACTGCAACACCCTCATCAGCCTCCGCTTCGTCACTGAAATCGGCCGCGCCAAGGAGTCATCCAAGCTCATACAAGTCCACCAGCCGTGTCACTGCCGCTGTTGAAGGGGCTCCGAAAGAATGGTTGGAAATGGGTAGACTACCTTCATCGAAGGACGGCGGGGAATTGTCTGAGACATTGAGATCGCTATTATTTTCCGTAATGATGGCTACCTGGATATGCTTGCTTGTACTTGTTAAGAATAAGGAAAAGGTGAGTCCTCGAGTCTTGCGAGCTCGGCGAAAATCGATCAAGCTGATATATCGGGAAAGCTACTTTCGACCTTGGCAATACCTTCGAATACTTCTGAAGAAGATCTCCTACATCCGTTAATTCTGGCCTCTTCGATACCCATACCTCAAACAACCTTTTACTTACATAATTTCTACCGGCAAGTCACCAATATAGCGACACTTCCATCCACCTCCTATTATCTTCAGCTTCGGCATCTCTCGTTGTTATCAATGTCAATCACAATCACACCTTCCTCAGATTCTAGAACAACACCTACACAGTTCTGGGATACTACCCATCGCACGATACTACAGATAGTCAAGGAAGATGACGGGAAAGAAAAACTTCGAGAAGCAGCTCAAACGATAGATCACATTGTCGGATGGGTTGAAAATCTAGCAAAGAGACGGGGCGAGAAATTCTGGTTCGAGGGTAAAGGATGGCTAGGTTTGGTGGAAATGTGGATAGGTCTAGGTAGAAGGGTAGGTCAAATTTCCTTTTCTTTTCTTGGAGTTGGAAGACAAGCTGAGCTTATTATTTAGCTGGGGGAATCGGAAATCATCGACCGACCCCTAGCTCTGTTGGCCACCCCCACCTCTATCTCTTCTCCTCCGTCCACAGCAGGGCCAGTACCTTCTACTCCACCTTCGGCAGTCATTGTAACGAGCGCAGTAAAGACACCCGTCTCTAGAAGTAGCGCAAAATCGAGCAAGATAAGGAATCCGGAAGCTGAAATAGCCAGAGTCTGTGGCGATCTGGCAAAAGCGAGCTTGCAATTTGAAAAGGCTTCCTCACCAATAGACCATAGCCTGAATGTGGGAGATTTGATTACATTGGCCTATTCCATCACCTCGTTGACCGTCGATGGCGAATTTGTTGATATAGCTGGGAAAGCTATCCGAGCTTTCGAAAGAGTCAGAAGAGGATGTTTGAAGGATTACAAAGTCGCGAATGACTCAGGCTCAGCGGGAATGGAAGATGTGAAGGAATGGCTGAAGGGATCAATCGAATTCATTGAAATCCTTATAAATCCTTTAATATTAGTGAGTCATGCTTACTTGCATTGTCGATCGCTGGAAAGGAAAGTACACTTACCGGTATCCCGCTAGGACGCAAGCTTGACCAGAGAGCTCTTGATGTCGCTGACAGATACCCTGATCCAATATTTCAAACCCTCCCAATACTCCTCTTCCTACCATTACTTACAGCGCGCTCGAGTTTTGATCGATCAGACAGCCGACATCACCCAAGCTAAAGATAGAGCAGATTGGCTGAGATGCTTGTCTACAATAGCATACAACGGAGCTGGCCAGTCTTATCGATCAAATCGTACAGAAGAAGCTCTAAGCTTGACTGAGATCAGTTGTACGTGGGGGGCTGAAACGCTAAGATTGATGGATGGGAATCAACAAGAGGATAAATTGTTTACGGGTCTGCGAGAAGGCATGAGTAAGAGATGGGAATTGTTATCTGGATGCCATCAGCGGTTGGGCCAAAAGGAGGTGGGTACAATAGTCTGACAATTCGGTTGAAATTCACCAGCTGACTTGATTATATTGGTACTGGTGTATCAGGAGATGTTTACGGCGTATTCACATGTCTTCGCTTCCCAGTCTCCCCAGATTCTTTCCCAAATCGCCGAATCATCAAGATCTAAATCCGTCGCGGAGGCTCTTGCGCCTCATGCTGAACTTGACAATTCGCTAAAGAGGCTCGTCAGCCTTATACTTTACGAGCCTAGCTTATACCTTACACATGGCAGACGATTGATACACCTAATGCAAGAGGAAGCAGTGCCTCTCGGGTCGATAGGTGCTATTGCGGAAAGGTTAATGGGACTTTTGGAAGAGGGAGAATGGAAAGACGATATAGTGAAAGTCAACCTGGAGATTGGTGATGCCGTTCTAGAATTATATGGCGAAGAATATCCGATACGAAGAATCAGGTCAGTCACTGGAACTTCCCGGTAGAGAGCATCGAGCTGACTTTGCTAGTCGTAGGGTATTGAGCAAGATGCTGCGGACTATTCTTACATCTGGTCAAAGTATGGACAGGTTTGATGGACTCGTAGAGGAGGCGAACCGCTTGTCGATTCAAGGAGTGAGTGCCGTTCAAGCTTCTTTGAGCCTGCTCTATGACCTACAGTCTGTACTAACGAATTACCTAGGATCATGGCCAGGACGTAAAGCTCTGTTCGTACAAAGCGGAATACGTCTCTTATAGCTTGATTCTTCGAGCAATGCAATCGTATCACACTTCACCTCATCCCTCTTTGGACGTATTGCAAGCCACAAAAGAGGTAGTGGAGAAATTGCGACAAATCATCATACCTCCTACATCTAACAACGTCGTTTCAACCCCGGAGAAAGGCGCTCCGACAAGAAAGACTCCGTTAGGTAGGAGTACTACCACCAAAGCTGTCCGGCCAACCCGTGCAACCACTAGAGTAGTCTCTGAGCCCAAGAAGGCTATAGCAGCACCATTGCTCAAGAAGATTGTTACCAAGAAATCTACTACTAGTACGTATGCCTAAGCTCTAAGACGAAAAGGCTAAGCTGAGACGGAATGGGTTCGGTCCAGCCTTGACAACTCAGAAAAGGCGGTCTAGCGTTTTGTCTACTTTAGTATTTGACGATCTGAAACGTTTAACCGGTCTACTTGGTGAGCTGATGCACAGACAACGTATTTTGATTGACAGCTAATACTCTGAATTGGAAGGATCTCTCTCTACGTTGCTAGGGCTATTGGGCCATTCACTACAACAAATCGAAGTTCTGAAGCTCCTTAGAGCATTCCAGAGGAATAAAGAGGATTTGGTTGATGGCAAGTCCTTTTGATCTTTATATCCACTATCGAATGAGCTAATTTCGTCGTTGTCTGACAGACTATATAATAAGATCAACTCAGCTCGCTACCGAATATCAGAAGTTAGGTAAAACTTCTCGAGCAGGATTTGTGTTTACCCAAGCTCAGAGGGTGATTGAGCAATCGAAGGTTTTGGTGTCGGCTAAAGTCAGAGTTGAATCGGGCTTGAGATTTGCTGCTTTCCTTGCACTGAAAGGCGACGTCAGCAAAGCGTGAGTCTTGAAGTGGCCTCGTCTGCTGCGGACGAAGTGTCTGGCTGATTATGCCTGTTTCTTGAATTAGTCAAGAAATATATACAGCAGCATCGGTCCTGGAATCTGAGATTGAGGAAAACAAGACTGGACCGTATGTCGCACGCGTTACCGATCGATGTGACCATTTGGAAAGAGCTGCTTGGGCGAGAAGGGCGGCAGCCGCCATCTACGTCGCTCAGGTAAGCTACAGTAGATAGCATTGTCTTACGATGTAAAGCTGATGATCTTCATAGGATGATTCTACGGGCGCTATCATGCAACTGTCAGCATCTTTCAGACTGCTCAGTCGAGCAGCAGATGCGATCTGTCGAATTGCTGCTTCCGTGCCTGGTCCGTCCACACCAGCAGACAAAGCGATAACAGAGGATGATCCTTTTGGCGCACCACTGCCTCCGTCGGCGAAACCGAAAGTGGATGGTGCGGATGAACCTTCAAAAGATAGCAAAATAGCGAAAACTCAATTGAATCAGTCTACTTTCAACGGTAAACACTTATCAGCATATCAATGGAATATAGCTTGTTCTTTACTAAACACGATATTAGACTTGTCGAATGCGTTTGCTTATAGGGGAACAGTGAAAGAATGTGAATATTTCCTTAATTTAGCTTTGGGAATGGCGGAAACGGTTAAAAGCGATGTACTTCAAGCTAGAATTCAATCTAAGCAGGCTGAATTATGTTTCAGGATGAGGAAATTTGAAGAGATGGGCGAGAAGCTTGAAAATGCAAATACCGCTCTCCATGCGGTAAGTCCAAAATTCAGATTTAGCTCCAGTCTGGATGATCCGGATTAGCGGATAGCTGACGGGGTCTGAGGGCGGCGTATAGATTGAAGGACCTGATATGGTTGATCTCCACGTGCTTAAAGGGGACTTGTACTCACGTACGGAAATGCTCGAAGAAGCTGAACAAGTGTTCCAATCGACTTCAAGAGATATCGAAGGTTTGGATAGGGTATTCGTCGCGAATGAAGCTGTTTTACCAACGTGAGTTTTCTATTTACTCTCCATGAATATGCATGCTGAATCAGCGGGATTGGATTTCAGGCCAAAGAAAAATGCTTTACTTGCTGTATCCACTTCAAGTGTACGAGCAAGTTTGACAAATAGCAAGCTTGGTAAAGGGTCAGAACCTCTATTACCCACTGCTCTAGCTCATATTCTACGCCAATACGGTGAGTCGCCGTTGACAGTCATGGTGATTTTCAAGCTGACATCTCCGTCACGTAGCTTGGCTGCTGAAAGAAGCTGGATCTAAGGAAGAATGCGAAGAGCTACTGGCGCAGATCAAAAACTTGCCGTCTTCTACCGAAACCACAGTGAGTTAGCCTCAACCCGTGTCGATCTCGCAATTGACCCGGAAGTATAGGCGGAACAATTGTTGCTAGAAGGTAGAATCGCTTTACACGAGGCTTTCAATACCTTTAAGACGGATTTGTTCATGAGTTCACTCACTGAATCTGGTATGTCATCAGCACCTTCGGTTAAACTCCAGCTAATCTAAGCTGAATTGCAAATAGCTGTTGCTATGCCTATGGGTGCACCTGCGAAACGAGTTGCAGATCGACAATCAACTCGTCAAAGTATCCAGACTGTCCTGACTAGAGCTGAAGAGGCTTTCCTATCCGCTTTGTCACTTGTTTCGGGAAGTGGTAAAATCGAGGGTTTAAGACAAGCTTGTCTGGCTCTAGCATTGCTGAGGACCTTTCAAACATCCCTTGGAAATGGTAGCGAGGAGATCACAGCCTCAGCGGCGGGCATGTTGGGTGAGATTTCTGATTTCGTCAAGCAGAGTAACGATATTGAGCTGATCATAAGGGTCATCTAGCTTCGAGCTCAGCGATTACCCTTCAGAGAGAATTACTTGAAGCTATTGAGAGCAAATTTGTCGATATTGTCAACGATGACCTCACCTGGCCTTCTCTCTTGACCGCCCCCGCGACTCCACCTGAATCTGCTAGTATGGATGTTGACGACATTGAGCGGTCGATCGAAGTGGTAACAGAAGATCTAGATGATCACAATGGCAAACTTCGAGCATACTGGGAGAAGATCAAATTGAAATATTCTTCCAACTTGATACAGACGCCTGACTTGAAAGATTTGAACATTTTACCTCCCGATTGGGCTGTGATTTCGATCAACGTTACAGATGATCGGAACACCATGTTCATATCAAGGCATCAACGCGATCATCAACCAATCGTTTTCTGCTTACCCCTTGATCGACAAGGTAGGAGAGAAGGTGAAGATGATGAAAGTCTATTTACGTTCGATTCTGCTACCACCGAGTTACAAGATATCATTAATTCTAGTAACGATTCTGCTCGTACAGCCAAGAGTGTAGTCACTCGAGAAGATAAGCTAGCATGGTGGGAAGGGAGATTCAAACTTGATGCGAAAATGAAAGAGCTTTGTGAGAGTATAGAGTTTGTGTGGTTAGGCGCATTCAAGGTGAGAATCTTCTGCTCTCTTTGTGTTCGAAAGTAGTCAAAGAAGCCAAAAACTGATAGTCTTACCCATGTCCTTCAGACAATATTCAGCCCGCGATTACCTGATCCAACGAGCTCAATCGCCGATCTCAAACAGCGTCTAACCAAGATATTCGATTCAGCCCTCGCTGCTACAAGTGGGGGTGCATCAAAGCCACGATCAAGAGCTTCTTCAGTACCCACGTTGCCTAAGGTCGACTTGAATGACTCGCTGCTTGCATGTTTTGTCAATCTAAGCAGTAAATGTAAAGATGAAGAAATAGAAGATTTAGTATACTTTATTCTGGATGTATATCAATTCCATGGTATCCCTGTGGCGTTATCAGAATTAGATATTGATCAAGTGAGTCTGGCCTCTGTTGTTCTTAGCTGGCTTTAGTGCGCGCTCCTTGAAGGAGATCTTCGAGCTGATCATGGATTACTGGTAGATCTCGATCGATGTCAAAGCTGCTCTGGAAAAGGTCGAATCGAAAATTGCTTTTTCCGGTCTTACACCTTCAAAAGATGAACACCTATTCCTGGCACTAGATAAGAACATTCAACCTTTCCCCTGGGAATCTATACCAATTTTGAGAGGTAGACCGATAAGCAGAATACCTTCTCTATCATTCTTGTTGGACCAAGTGAAAATGTCAAACCACCTTAGGCCTTCTCTTAGCCAATCGACCGCAAATCCCGACCGAAATGGAGAAATTGATGTACGTAGAACAGTCAACTCTAGAAAGACATTTTATATCTTGAATCCCAGCGGCGACTTAGATAGAACGGAACAACATTTCAAACCTTACATAGACGATATGGTTAAGAAAGCAGGATGGAAAGGTATAATTGGAAGACCGCCTACTGAATTAGAAATGGCTGCTGCCCTGAAAGATTACGATTTAGTGTTGTGAGTACAAGTCATTCTGATGGTCTCTGATGGCCAACTGCATCTAATTCTGAAGCTGATTTTTGTACATGATAGATACTTTGGTCATGGAGGTGCGGAACAATATATCAGATCTCACAAAATCCGACATTTACCTCAATGTGCGAGTACGATGTTATGGGGATGTTCATCTGGTCATTTGAGAGAACAAGGTGATTTAGATAGGACAGGTACTGCATGGCATTATATGGTCGGGGGATGGTGAGTCGACTGATTTGATAATACGATTTCCAGCCCTCGTAGAATACTTTAAGTGTATGTGTTCTGACGCAGATGTATTGTAGCCCTTCACTTACGGCAAATTTATGGGACGTGACCGATAAAGATATTGATAGATTATCATCTCATGTGCTCAAATTACTTCATCTCGATTCAGCGCATTTACCAGATTCAAAATCTAGAACAAATACCTTATTACCTCTTTCAAACCTTTCAATCGTCCAAGCTGTCAATGAATCTAGGGAGGAATGTAAATTGAAATACCTTACTGGGGCTGCACCTGTAGTATATGGATTACCCGTTTGGCTCCATTGATTTTTATCAGTAATTGCGCATATGCAACTTTGCGAAGCTGCTCAGAAACATGTCATGCAGAGTTGTGTTGTATGCATTGGGAAGTTTTGGACAAATTTGCCTCCGCCCCATTCATAGACATCGTGTGAAACTTTTCGACATATACAATGAGGAAAAAGCACGAAGTCAGTTTGGGTTGTCCTATTCACGGTTTTATCGTAATGGAAGATAATGAGTAATTAGCTTAGTAAGGCTCAGATGGTTTTGCACATATTATGGTACTGATAATCCCTTTCCGGTCTGTAATACTCAAAGGGTATGATGAGATATGCGTTAGTAATGAAGTACATGTCAGGTAGCACATCATCTACTCGTCTGAGATGCTCAAAGAATGCCCTGAAATTGGCCACTGAGGTTATTCACTTTTTGCCACCCAACCGACTTGACCGAACGTCATCTCGCACAATGATAAGAATTCAGTTTGAGTGTTTTAGCTCTCAACAAAATCAAAAGCAAAATGACAATATAAAGTATGACTCTAGAACTTAGACCGAATTTGGACAATCTACCGGATGATGTATTATCTTTAATTTTTAGACAATTAGATCTGAAAGAATTGATTAGATTGAAATGCATAGCCAAGTGTTTAGCTGACAGGGTTAGTTTCCATCTTAACAATTCTGCTGTCGATCTCATATCATTGCAACTTGGGATTTAAAGTCAGCTGAGCCCTTTTGTGTTCAGGTAGACACCCTAGGAATACCACTTTATTCATCTTTGCATCGTCAACCCCATCTAACCTCTTATCCACCTATAAATAATTGGAACCCATTAAATGTCATACGTTATAATCATAGGATAAATCAATCATTATCATCTCATTCGTTTCACGCTCTACAAATTGGTCCGACATGGAATCAAAGCGTTATACCTACATTAGAATTGACAGAAGACCAGCTTATCTTAGGTGTTGGTTCGAAAATACTAGTACATCCTCTTGTACCACCTTCTTCGACGACACTTGAAGGAGGAAAAGTAATAGATAAATCAATAGAATATAATATAGAGAATAAAAAATATCAAGGTGGAAAATCTGATATTATTGGAATTGTACCTATCAAATCTGTTGAAAATGATCTCATCATAGCTCAATTCGACGGTACGATTCAAAGAGTCAATCTACCACATACTTCAAATAACATAGAATATCGAAACTCCAAGTTACCTCGGATCAAAGCTAGATATTCCGCTAGTTCGAAGGGAAAGCCAAAGGAATCGATAAATACCTTAGTAGGTACAACGGATGGAACAAGATTTATGACTACCAGTATATCAGGAAAAGTCGACATTTTTTCATCTAATTCACCATGGATTGAACCAAATTCATTAAAACTTAAATCAAGAGCTTGGTCAACTTTACTTACTCCTTCAAATGCGATATTGGGTATACAAGGTTCTATAGAAATTTATCCTTTATCTTCTACTGGTCAAATTTTATCCCATCATAAAAGAATATTAATTGGTCCTGAAAACCCATTATTATCTTCACCATATTCAATTCATCTTCCAAATTCAAATCAAAGTAATCATAATCCTAATTTACTTTTAAGCGGATGGTATGATTCTCATTTACGTTTACATGATTTAAGATCTTCATCAATTTTACCCATTAATCAATTTATAGATCCTTATACATGGTCAGATAATTCTGCTTATTATTCTACTACATATGTAGGTGAATATCATATTGCAGGTGGAAATTCAAAACATGGAACAGTATCTTTTTTCGATTTAAGAAATTTAAAATCCACAATTAATAATAATAATAACAATAATAATAATAATAATGATCAAAGGAAAAGTGAATTTGGAAATTCCAATTGGTCATGTTTTTCAACAGGTGGAAAAGGTTCACCAGTTTATTCACTTAAAGCAGATAATGGTAATTTATACGGAGTTACTGAAAAACGTTTATTTTGCTTAAATTTTAATGGTCAAGGGTTAATTAAAAATAATTTGATAACACAAGATCTAGAAAATTTAATGAATACTCTCAATTGTAATAAGAAAAATGGTAATGGAAGATATATACCTAATGGATATAAAGGTCGTGGTGGTAAATGGTCATGGACTGTTAAATATGATAATAATAATGAGGAATATAAAGGTGCAAGGGGATATGAACATCGTTCGAGAAATATTGAATTATTTGATTCTTTGATACCTGCATAAATGGGACCTCAAAGCAATCTATTTGTACTCGTATGGTAAAATCGGTCATGCCAAATCAATATAGGTGGATAATATGGTTTAGTTCAGTAGATAGCCAATCACCAGGATTAATGCAAACAAATATATAGTAGTACAATCAATATGAAATTTCTCATCTCTCAATTTTAGCCGAAAAGATCACACGGAAGATCCCCCTCTGTGCTGCCTCGCAAATTGCTATTATACTTAAAATTGTCTCTACCTTGCATTCTGCTCTCCGCTCGCCCACCATATTGAATTATCGCTACGATGTCCATGTTGTGCTATTCATTTTCTGAGCAGCATAGACATTTGGATCGCTCTCACTTTCCAATGTCTGAATCATAATGGATATATTAGTTATTTCTTCTGATCTTCCATTAATCGAACACTAGCTCACCTGCAAGAGTTGACTCATGACTTCATCTACTTCTTCAACTTTCGATCCCCCACAACCGGCAGCAATCAACTTTCTATATTTCGCGATCTGTTCACTTGTTCCAGCCTGTCATAAGTTTTGCATTAGCCTTTTTTCTCTCTCTTCGATATGCAGAAATTTCGAAAAGACTCACTTCCGTTTGAGCTTTGACGAATTTATCAACCAATTCGTTTCTCCTTTTCCTCTTTTCTTCAATTTCCCACCTTAATTTCTCTTCTTCAGCTTGTACCACTTCTTGACCTCCATTAGGCACATCATTCAACTCTTTCAAATCATTGACATTAAGGTTTTCTTGCCCATCACCAGACTTCCAGTTCTGTTCTCTAGACACTTCATGCGCCAACCAGATTTCGAATCCCTTTTTCAGCTGTTCTTTGATCTTATTATTCAAATTGACTTGTAAGGTGCTCAACTCATTCTTCTTTTCTTGCAATGTTAGGGTTTTCTCGTTAAGAGACGCTATCAATTTGTTGGTCTCCGTGACTTCCGTATGTATGGACGTCAGCATTGCTTTAGCTTGAAGTATATCCCTTTCTTTCCGTTGCAATTCACTATCAAATGATTTCGCCAAAGACTGTATGTTTGAGGTTATATCTTGTAATGCAGTACCACCAGTCAATCGAGCAGCTTCACTCGAATACAGCTGAGGTGCAAATATTACTTTATCATTGGCATTCGACGAGGAGCCTTTGGCGTTATTGAGTGATTCACCATTTATACCTGTGTTTGACAGTTGTCTGGACGAAGATCCTCCATTCGGTTGTACAGGACTTGATCTGAATCTTTCATCTTCAAGTATATAATCTTCAGCAGATTTGAAATCCCGATTCTTTATCTTCGGGTCCGCTCCATGATCCAACAAAGCTTTGACTAGTCGACGACTCCTCGCTCGAGCAGCTATCGATAAGGCAGTCTCACCGTCTTCATCTTGGAAATTGATCACATCGGCTAATTCTTGTGGATAGTCCGCTAATCGAGATAAGATCGTTTCCATGTAATATTTCGCTGCATGTGTTTTTCCTTTCGATAAAGCCAAATTGGCTATGTGGTGAAAGACGGTTCTATTTTGCTTATCTATGTTCAGTGTCGAACGATGCAATAGCTCGTAAAGTTCGGGGAATTTTCGCATATCGTAATTGTTCGAGAACATGACACTCCTCATTAGAGGGGTCTGTTCAGCATTGTTGCCCGCAAATATCGATGCGCCAGCCGTCAAGAGCAATTTCACCACTCTCACTCTACCCATCGCGCAAGCCCAATGCAGAGCTGTATGGCCATCATCATCGATCCGTGAATTTGGGTCGTAGTCGTGTGGAGGTGAAACTAGTATTTGAGGTATTTGAGAGGTGTCAGCTACGAAATAATTCAATATCATATCTGTGTAGGCTTCCGGGCCTATCGGAGCATCGTCCGCGAGTTGTGGCTGTTGTTGCGGATGAGGAGGAAGATGACCACCTGAACCGGAACTTGAAGCTGGAAGTAAGCCCATGCCGGAGAACCGAGGACTTCCTTGAGGAGTATGTACTGCGGAATTACCGCGTATGCGACGCAGTTGAGCATATTGATCTTGATCTTCATCCATCATCATAGCTGCGCTTCTCTTTCTTGATACAGAATCGAGTGTGTCCATTTCTGTCATTTGAGGTAATAAACCCATATGCATCCCCATCGGCAGTCCCAAATTCATGCCATCCATTTCCATTGATGCCTGCATACTATCGTCAGCCTCTGCTTCAGATCCCACTGGACTAGGAGTTTGACTTGAAGACTCGTCTTCTGGAGTTGCGGATGGTGTTTCTTCAACTTCGCCAGATCGCATGGACGTATCAACATCGGGCGTGGACTCTTGCATTCGTTTTGTTGTTCTGGATGCAGCGAGCTGAGCTTGAGCTTGCAAAGCTGCCGCGGAAGTGGGTCCGGTCTTCGAAGGTGTTCCTTGTTCTTTACTACCTTTCTTCTCCTTTTCTTTTCGTGATTTGGTAGGTGGTGCAACGGTGTGCTTGGGGGCTGGCGGAGGCGAAACGGAGGTAGGGACGTAATCTATAATCGGTCGCAGCAAGTCTTCAACCCCATATTGTTTGGCTAAAGCTAAACCCCGTTCAATTGGTATCCATGTACCTGCGCGTCACTTTGTTAGCTATTTGCCCTTTTCGGATCTACCATTAGCTAACCTTGATATTTTCCATATCCTCCTTGCACTTTCTCATGTTCACCTTTCTGTACTTCTCTTTCTAAAACTCTCGTACGTTGAGGTTTATCGAATCCTGCCACTTTCAATATCTGAGTCGCGTTCAAGTACGCGTCGGCCCGTCTTCGCATGACCGCGACATCTCGACAAAGCATTTCATATACAGGTCTGCAGATTGTGCATGCATACATCAGCTCTAGATCATTGAGCAATGAGCGGTCGACTTACACTCCACTGTGACAAGACGGATAGAAGGCAAAAGTTATCAGCGGAAGACTAAAGCTTTGAATGCCACACTACGGGAGGTAAGCGAGAATGGAAGATGACATACCTATACGTAGCCTACGCAATCGAGAGCAACGTCAGCTATTCGTGCTCATTGGAAGAGCCAGCCGGAAGCTGAGTTTCACTTACCTTGAAGATGGTATTGGGTCCATTTTCGCCCCCTGGCGCTACTACAGCTTTCTTTCCCATCTTATGGTAATGGGTTGGACAAAGGTAAAAGCAGCGATCGGATTGTACGCGGATTTGGATTTGCAAGCTATTTAGGTTATCTTCACTAAATCTGTTAAGGCCGTCTTCACTGCAGGAGAGTGAGGCAGATAAATGTTTGTTGTGATGATGCCTGTTGGGCTGATCTGAGTCTCAGTTTCTGTATACTAGCATAAGGTGACTTTTATCAGATGAGAATGTAAAATGCGTCGCGAGTAAAATGATGAATTAAATCAATAATGAAAAAGCGCGCGGTGGAGGGGGAATTAGGATATCAGGACATGACAACTTACAACTGGTGGCGATTATATCCGAATATCTCCGTATTTTGATTCCGTGTGGCGATCAGTGCATAATGCATAATCATGAATTATAACTCGTAAACCTTGTATCTCTACGAAGTGGAGGAAGTTCACAAAATATCATTGATATGTTGAACAATAACAAATACGACAACTTTGACAATAATGACAAGGATATAGCATAGAACATGAAGGTAAGCTACTTACGAGAGTTATTCCAGATGGGAAGCTTATAACTTAACGTTTTAGATATCAAATACCGCACCACTTCATCTTTCAAATCAAGAAGTTTTATCTCATTTCATTTCACTCAAAGAAGATAATGATCAATTATCAGAATCTATAAATCATAAAACAGCAAGAGATAAAGCTTTTGCAAGGGCTAAATATCCTTTAGAAAGAGATGATCCCGCAGATGAAGATTTAAGTTTATTGGAACCGTTAAATGTGGAAGATGAGAAAGAGTTAAATATAGCTGAGAGAAGAGGATTGAGTGATGAATTGGTATGGATACAGAACGAGGTAAATTTCGAATTTTCTTGGCTTAAGTCCGTTACATTACGGAATCATGATTTTACTTAATCATATGATTGGTTCGAATTATAGGTGATTAAATACCTTTGTCAATCTTATAATCTTACTTCAAGACAAACCGCAGATGGAGTAGCTAGATTAGCAGATGAATTACAAGATCATGATTTGACAAAAGCAGAAGTTTTGCAAATAACAAATTTAGCACCTACTGAAGTTGTTGAGTTATATGCTGTGAGTATTCTTCAAACATCTTTGTTATCGAATAATAAATATTCGTATGAAGCTCATCTCCATCGTCAATGTTATTTAGATTATCGAAGAACCTGATATGAGATTTTTACCTGATGCAGCAGAGAAATTACAAGAAATTGCAGTTCAAATTGAATCTACTCTGTTATCTTCTCCTTCAGATCATTTATCACAATGGACAGGTCATGGTGTATTACCAGAAGGTGAAGGTGAAGGATACGAACATGGATATGTTGAACAAAATGAAGAAGAGATGAATGCTATGGGTATGGATGAACAGGAATATATATTTGAAGGTGGAAGAGATGGAGAAGGTGGAGTAGATGATGAAAAGGATGAAAGTATGGATTAGATAGGATTTTCTTTACAGCCCAAAATGTTAAGAAATTAGATTAATTCGTGGGGGAAATTCGCAAATTATATCAAGCATTTATATACCCCAAACAAACGACATGTATTTAATGACAATATCGGCGCAACTGAAATGTAAACATGCATAAACTTACTAGTTCCCATGCTTTCCAACTCTGTACAACTTGCGAAGCTTTGTAATCTGGTTAGAATACGATTAACCCATACTATAAAGAATCAAATGATAAGCTCAAAATGACCTATCAACGCAGAAATCATTGAGTTTGTTGAGGATTGACAGAAATTCTGCATACGATAAAGATCAAAGATCAGCTAAAGTCAATTACATATTCAAGTTCATTCATAACTTACTGTTGGTTATCATCATATCCGAATCCAACATGTCTCCCATCATTACCTTGAGAAACTTGAACTTCAGTACCGTTTACAGTGTTCGTAGATGTTGTATGATACCCAGTATATTGAGTTTCACTATGTCCTGATCTATTATATGAATAAGTTGAATACTGTTGACCTTCGTCCATATCAGCGAAAGAGCTAGGATTGTTTGATTGATTCTGATTATTAGACATGTTCAAATATTGATAATAGTGGAAAAAGAGAATGAAAATGAAAAAAATGTGATATGAATTAGCAAAATTATCATTGTTCTTTATGTTATACGAAGGTACATTCTTGAAACATATCGAATTCTACGAATAAAAAAATTATCATTATTCATAAAGGATTATCCTCTTCTTACAAAAGAAAATTCGAATAGAAGATTGAAAGGAATGACCGAGATATGAGATCATCTTTGAATACTGTGAAATAACGAATTTGGCACTCAATGTTGATTTGATAATACGCCAGAAGAATCTTATCTTCTTCGATACGATATCTGATCATTATCATCGATAAATCAAAGATAAGGCAAATTGTTAAGCATATTAGTCAATTTCAAGTTCCTTTCATCCTTATTTGCCTTGCCGTCGAGATATTGCCTATATGCACAATCTTTCTATATTAGTTTGACAGCATTACAAAAATTATATGGATGGTCGCAAAGCAATTCATTCGTAAATTCACAACAATTGGCAAATTCTACATAATCGCACAACCATCTTCTTCAACAGGTTTACTTTGAAAACCCATTTCAGCAAAAGTAGCAGCTTCTTTTTTAGGTTGTGATTGTGATTGTGGTTGTGGTTGTGGTTGTTTTGAATTTTCTTCAGGTAATGGTAAATCACTTAAAGAAGTATTTGTCGTACTAATTGCAATTCCTGAAGGTCTTCTACCATTTTCATCTGATTTTGGATTTGAATAATTTTGACTAAATGATTGATGTGGTATAGGTGGTCTATTAGAAGGCATTTGATTTTTAATATAATAATGATTATTATTATTATTATTGATATTTGGTGACATTATTTCACCAACTTTGATATTAGGTGAAATTGGAGAAGGTGATGTAGTAGTAGTAGTGATAGGTAAAGCTATAGGCATAGGTATAGTCATATGATTTTCCCATTCTTGCAGTTTTGGTGAATTATAAGCTTGTGGTATTGGAATAATCATTTGAGGTAATTGTTGATTTTGAATTTGACCATGTTCATGTCGAACTCCTCTAGTAGGAATTGGTCTTGAAATTGATTGTCTATCTGATCTAATTTTTGCTTGAGTTCTTCTACGTACTAAAGTATCATTTAATTTAATTTCATGTTCTGCCATTGAAATTGAATTTGGTATAGGTGAAGAAAGAGCTAATAATCTTAAAGGTGCATCTGTATTTCCTAAATTTGATGCTTTTTGATACCATTTCATAGCTTGATTTAAATCTTTTCTTCCTCCTACACCAAGCCTTATCCATTCATAAAATCTCTCAACATTGTAATTCATTAAGCGAGCGAGAAATAAATACAAAAAAAATCAAAACTTACTCATAATAATATCCTAAAGCAAAACAACCATTAGGATGATTTTTTTTAGCAGCTTTTTCTGCAAATGTTCTAGCATGATTTTCATTTTTGGGAAAATTTCCTTCTGCTCCACATAAAAACCATTTACTTAATGCCATATCTGCTTCTTTTTCACCATTTTTACTTGCATATGTATACCAATTAACACTAATTAATGGATCATATGATGTACCTAAAGCAGCATGTTCATATAAGAAACCAGCTTTATATTGAGCAGGTGGATAAGATAAATAAGCCGCTTTTTCAATTGCATCTCTAGATAAATTCCATTGATTATATAATGCTTCTGAAGGTATTGAATTAGGTGGTATTACTAAACTAAAAGGTATTTCTGTAGGTACAGATAATTCACCTGCAAGTAACATACCGTAAACATAAGAAGGTTGAGGGAAATCTATTGATGATATATCGGATGCTTGACGTAAAAGTGTTAAAGCCGTGAAAGGGTTAGTCGGTAAATTCAATTGACCCAAAAGATGTGCCATTCCCATACGCTTTAAAAATGTATAAAAATTCAGCTATATCCTTTTGAACAGGTTGAACTTGACTTACATAAGTGCATTCGCAATCACCTCTTTTGATCCCCCTTTCATAACAATCTTTTGCCCTATTCAAATCATTTACACCTTCATAATCTCTTCCAAGCCTAAACCAACCTCTAATCTCTCCACCTCTAGCGGAACTTTCGAAATCTTTAAATGCCTGTCTATTATTTTTAGGTAAAATATCTTGACAAATTCCTGATGATTGTAACTTGGCTTTGAGATAAAGAGCTAAAGAAGCAGCTTTCTGATTTGGAGATGTAGATACGACAATGATTATCGACACAGCATTTTCTAATAAATCCTTAAGTGGCGGAGGTAATTTAGAGGTATTTGGTATTGGTGAGTCAGGATGAGTGAAATCTGTAGGTCCACTTCCATTGCTTGGAGTCAGCTGTCTATCTACTAAACGCAGAACATCTTGAGCCCATGAGACCTGATCTATATCCTCGGCAGTGTCTAGAATTGAAGCTAATTTTTGTAAGCTATCCAAAGTAG
The DNA here is from genome assembly GCF_000512605.2 of Kwoniella pini CBS 10737. NCBI lineage: Eukaryota > Fungi > Basidiomycota > Tremellomycetes > Tremellales > Cryptococcaceae > Kwoniella > Kwoniella pini. Next base: position 1,626,157 of record NC_091719.1, on the reverse strand, counting down.
GTAATGCGATTACTCGAGGTGGTTCAGTAGCTGAGGAGGTTGATGATAACGAAGACGAAGACGAGGATGGGAAAGCTTGATGTTGCATCTGAGGTGATAATTGTATTGATAAAGTCGAGAAAAACGACGTCAAGGATGAATCTTGGTAAGATTGTAAAGGCAGCTGAGTAACAGTCTCAACGTGATTTCCGCTGTCTAGCTGAGGTGCCAAGTGCTGTTGAAGAGAATATGGAGTTTCGGATAGAGTGGCAGGAGGGTAAAATGAGTGATTATAGGTTTCCGTAGATGTATGCTGTTCAAAGAAGGAGAGCATGAGCGTTATTTCAGTATGAATGATTCACATAGCTATGAACAAGTGGACAATCCGACTGGATCGCGAAGCTCACGCGAACATTCAATTCAAATGTAAGACACATGTAAACTTACATTCCTGTATTTATTATCGACATTTCCGGGATTACCTAACGATGATGTCCTCTGAGGTAGAATATTTGACGACGACATCAAAGGACCGTATTGATGATGAGTGGGTTCGGGCGCAACAGGTGAATATCTTTTAGGCAGATCGGGTGTTTGGGATTGGTAGATTGGATTACACATTTGCTGATTATCATACCCTCGGTTTGGAAGAGGTGCTATATATGCTGAAGAAGGTCTAGGTGGGGGTGGGGGCTGCACGAAGCTGGATGAAGATGAATTAATCGTAGATAATGGTCTTTGGGGAGGGTGAAGAATTATTTGAGATTGAGAGTACATCGAATATCGAGTTTGGCTTTGATTATTTCCCGTCATTCTCAGCACAACTTTAGCTGATATTTGGAAGTTTCAGAAAGCTTCATTAATCCAACAAAACACAATTTTCTCCTGTATACCTTGAATGCTTTCTTAAACCTTCACTGATCGATCCATCAGAGCTCGCAAGTAGGTGGTCTCGTTATATCTTTGTGAGAGCTTGAAAAATAGTCTCTCGAATCGTTAGCCTTGGGTCATTGAAGGAAAGGTGTTTGTATAACGTGCATTGCAATCGTTCAGAAAGCATAAAAGCGATGAAGCGATGCATTTATATTGACCTTCCTTTCTTACGCTCAATTGTTTTTCTTTAAATGGTAGCAAATCGCTTTGATATTTATGAACAAATACACACGGACATCCTCCACTCACTAAAAAACCCTGAAATAACGTACTGTAGAATTATAGAGCAATAAAATGGCATGCTACACATATTGCAACTCAGATATGTTGAAGATCTTGAATTGGCTAATATCACTAAATGATAGAATGCATGAATGTATGAATGAATGGATGATAATGATGATGATGATGTGTCTTGAAAAATTGTTAATACAAATTAATTTACAAACATATTACAAAATTTAATCTATCTATACTTGCGATGAAAAAAGGAAGAAAAAAAAAAAACAAGAGGTCATATACAAATTATAAAAAAACAGAATTAAGTTGAAAAATCATCTCTTGAAACAACTACTTCAGGAGTTGACATTCTTCTACCTTCATTCCATTCTGATAAACTTCTTGCCCAAGAACTAGAAGTTACTCTACCTTTTGGAATTTGTTCTGCTAATTTTGCTTTATATACTGTTCTAATTGCTTTTGCTGCAGGACTATCAGGATGTGGTACTGATTGAGGTATTTGTTGTTGTTGTTGTTGTTGTTGTTGTTCTTGATTTTGAGAAAATTCTTTATTATCAATTAAAGAAGTTGGTGTAGGTGGAGTAGTAGGTAAAGAATTTGAATAATAATTATTATTTTCTTCAGATGATGAAACTAAACTCATATTTGAAATAAGTGAAGTTGGAAGTAATAATGGGAAAAGTGTTTTAAACCTTTCATCATGTGATGCACCTTCAATTAAAGGTTGAATTATTTGTTTATCAACTTCAATTTGTTGTTGTTGTTCATCTGAATCTGGTGGTGGTGAAGGTGGATTATTCAATAAATCCAATCTACGTTGCCATACGTCTCGATTATCAGAACATGAATCAGCGTAGACTTGTAATTCAGGTAAAGCTTCTGATACAGCTTCAAATAGTGGTAATGTGAATAGATCGATAAATCCAATTTGTCCTTTAGCTTGTAGTGCCGCATCTGCAGATGCAACGACCGATACAGGTAAATCGAGGTCGGACTCCAAGGAAGCTTGTTTAGCCCATTCTTCAAGTAAGACTGATGACCAATGTTGTGAGACATCGATAGGTCGAGTCTAATAATCACAAATCAGCAAATCTCACGTTGAAAGAATTTTAATAAGACACTCACAGGATTACTGATATCGGCACATTTGATCAAAGCTTGACAAACCATGACTCGATCGTACTCATCTTCACCTACTTCCCCTTCTCTAAGACCCTCATCAAACTCCTTCAATCGCTGAATCCATGCAAAATGAAGACTCATGTCGGTAGCCAATACAGTTGAATATAAGACCCTCCTGAAACCTTTCTGATCTAATTGATGAGTGATTGATGATTGTGGTCCTTCTATCAAGAAGCCAAAACCGTGTTTTCGAAGTAATTGAACAATTAGCATACAGTGCATGTTTTCGAGAACGGATTTGTCCTCATAAACCTGTGATAGAGGTACTTTGGCGTTTTTCTGCAGCAAACACATTTCGATTAGTGATGCTTTCCCAATCTTACGGAAACTCATGACTCACCATGAAAGCGTTGCTCAAACCGGGATGACCAACATCGTGACCCATAGCAGCAATAAGCACACCCAGTACATCTTGAGGTCGCATGACTTCTCTCGCTCGTCTAGTTCCTACGCTGATCTCCCGATCGGAAGGATCAGATCGCTGCCATGCTGGTTTCCCAGGCGTCCAATCCCGCATGTAGGAGAAAGGAGGTGCGACGCCGATTTGAGTGAGGAACATATATGTAGCTTGTAGTACATCGATCGCGTGCACGTAATTGTGGTAAGGGTTGGGAGCGTGATAAATTGCTCGAATGGCAAACAAGAGCCGATTAATTTGGTCTGGTATCATTCATCGATTAGCTTCCAGCTCGTCCTGATACAAACTTCCTAAAAGCTTCCGCTCACCTCGCTGTATATTCAATTCTTTGATGCCTTCGGAGCTCAAGACACTTTCAAACATCAAGCAAGCAACTCTATACAAATCCCCTTCAGGCAAATTGTGAGGCTTGAAATTCCAAGTAGACAAATTTTGTACCAAACGTTCTCGATGATTCTGAGTAAGCGGAGCTGACAGTCTAAAAATACGAAATGCGGATAGTTAGCCGGATTTAATTGATGAATAAATAAATAAATAGGCATAAGTCGGAATCCATGACTTACGCTTCGTAATCGCTCATTTGGACTTCGATCGTTGTCATCGTATGACAGAACATCGCACTCAGTAATTCCGCCAATTCAGTACCTTCACCTTCACTGTCGGTCTCGCTGACTGCTTTGACAGCAACAGCTGAACCCGGTGCACTCGATTTGTACGATCCTCCCAAATTGCTCTTAACAGGTGTTGAGGGTGGGAAAGAATAACCTTCTTTGATCTGTGATAAAGTAGTTCCTATGGGTTGATTAAAAGTTTCCTCAAATGCTAAACTAGCTCTTTTCAATGCTAAAGAAAGTCCACCAACATCCACACTTCTTCTTCGTGGATTACATTCTGAATTATACTGGTGTAATTGAAATTGTTGTGGTAGTGAGAAGTCCAACGGTAAAGGAGGGAAGCTAGATTTTGGCGTTGTTGGTAGTCGTGGAGATAAAGTACCATTGCTTGTTGGTAACGAGGCTTTCCTTGCTGGTCCTGGAACGGAAGCTCGTCTAGGAGGTTCTGTAGTCCAGCTTCCACTCAAAGACTTTCGATGTGCTCCTAGAACCCTCTCCCCTTCGTGTTCAGCACCCATATCGAGGGCTGTCGGCGGTAATATGACGGTAGTGCCTTCCGTTGTGGGAGAACCAAGAGGTGATCGCGATGTTAACAGAGGAGACGGTGTACGACCCAAAGACGGTGAAGAAACAGTCGAAAGTGGTTTACCTTCTCGGTAAGAATTGATGATCTGCATGACTAATTCGGCGGTATCGAGCTCGTACGGAGGTTTAAGCACTCCAGCAGCTCCTGCGCTAAGGCAAGCATTTATCGTTGTTTGCGACAAGGCGGGATTGGCAGAGTAAGCGATGATTATAGGCTGTTTATGTGAAGATCTGGAGCTGGTCGATTTACTGGAAGAGGCGGAATCGGAAGAATCTCGATCAATCTTTTCTTGTATTTTACTTATCGAACGAATCTGAGCCAAAGCTCCAGGAAGCCATTCGTCTTCGGATCTCTTTGCTCGCTCCAACAGATCTTGTTGGAAACAGACTGCTGTCGGTGTTGTACCTTGTTGAAGGAGTAAAGATAAGGATGGAAATGCCGGTGAATCACTGAGGGGAATGAGTACCACCTGTGTCAAGGAATCGGCGGTATCGTTAGAACGGACAATCGAATGAGCTTGGAATGACGGTTGGTGGGAAGGGTTCAATACTTGGGGTAAATGTTCGGCGTGTCGAATAACGGTGACTAACAACAAGTAAAGAAATCGTTTGTCAGTTGGGTTTCAAGATCGGGATCAGGACGCAGCAGAGATCAAACAAAAGGCCAAATGTTTGAGAGGATAGAAAGAATTTTGGACGACGATATATAAGGCACCACTGATGTCGCATTTTCAAGATAAGGTTAATAACTGGGAAAGGGTAAGATGTTTACAACCATGATGATCTCGGTGAATGCTGGGTAAGACTCCGGCGATCAAAAAGATGAAGAATGAAGAAGAGTTTGTGGACAAGTGATGTCGACTCTAAGTGAAAGCCAAAGAAGCCAGAAAAGGACTTTAAACCAGGGTAAAAGAAAAACCGCTAAAAGGCGATCTTTCTGAGGACCTTCCTAAAGCTGAACCCAGGACACATCCTTTAGATCTGTAACGCATTGTTCGTGTCTGACCTCATATAACACGCCAAACAAAAGGTAGTGACAGAAATAAAAAATGCAGAAGCAGGGCCATCAAATTGTTGATCCACATCATCAGGAACGGCGTTTGACGGTGATCGCTTTGATGCTTTCAACACGTCCCTCCTTTGTATGATTGTTGAATGAGTAAAACTTGGGTGCCTGACCCTCGCTTCTAGCTGTTTTGTTCTCCTTTGATCGCCGAAATCAATCATCTCAACTCAAGACATCCTTTCTTTTCCTTAGGAAGACTGTGTTCCCGCCCAATTTGATAGATTCAAAAATGCAGAGGGAAAGCGTAGAAATGAGAAAACTCAAGACTCACCTTCCATTCCACTTCCTCGTAATGTACCAATGACTTCGTCCGCTTCCCAGCCAGGTCTTGTCCTGTTGGAATGTGATACACCACCTAATCCAGGAGGTACTGCTAAACTCGCTCTTCCACCCGGTATACCCATTAGAGCAGGCGATATCGTACTAGCGATTCCTGTAGATGTACTAGCAGTGACTGGTCTTCTTCTTGATAATCTAGATGTTCCAGTTCCTGTCGATCGTCGAGCACCAAAAGCAGGGACATTTGTAGTTATTGGGGATGTTTGAGTTGAAGAAGTTGCTGAAGACGGTTGAGGAGATCTCGGTGCGGGTACGGAACCGGATCCGGATCCGAAGGGGTAATCTCTTTTCTCTGATGAAGCTGACGGCGACATTTGATAGGAAGTTGGAGCGGGTGAAGAGTGGGGTGATAGGTTTTCTAAATCCATATATGCTGATGGCAAAGTTGCTCCCGCTCCTAATCCAGGTGCTAAACTTAATCGCCTGCTAGTCATAACACTACTATTATTACTTCCTTCCTCTGCATTTTTTGTTGTACTCGTACTTGACGCTAAAGATGAGGAAGGGGATGTGACTGGTTCACCAGCTTTTATACTCTGCAAAGAGGGAATAGTTGAGCTGGATTTCCGAGACGACAGTGCGGATGGTCGATAAGGTGGAGCCGGTAATTGATGTAGATGTGCAGCTGATGGCAGTAGGACCAAGAGGTTGAGGGAAGGGAAAGGGTTATGGTTGACAGCAACATTAGTATTCATGTTGGGCAAAAAGGTAGTGACGAATCTACGCAGATCCGCTGCACTCCTTTTTCGTCTTGGTGATCCGGGTCTCTTTTCGGTAAACCTAGGTGGGAATAGGTGAGCGAGCATCGGCATTGTGGGGATAGATTTTTGCCAGCAGATGAAAACAAGGAAATCTTGTGAAGAGGATGGGTGAAAACGGATGTAGGTGGTCGAAAATAATATTTGAAAATTGATTTATCAATCAGGACGAAGGAATCATTTATTGAACGTTAAAAGGAAACAAACAATGAAGGAGAAATTATCTCTCGGAGGCGGATCGGAAAGAAAATTCCATTTGAAAGGCTAAACAGATCTTTGAACGCCGAAGTGAAGATTCTTTTGACTTACAAGTGTGAACGGATCTTCCGAGACTAGTAGTAATTAAGGAAAATGATGCTCGTTGAGTCTTCCTTGGAAGAACAAGCCAATCCGATCTAAATCGCGAATTTGGCGAATTTGAACGTCGTGTGCAATCTTATTTTGCGCTTCTTATTTTAACGGTATCGGTGACCTAATTCTTCAAGGGTCTTAATCATTTGATGCCGACTTTTAGTCCGAGAGCTTTAACAAAGTGATAAATTGCTATTTACGGAGTACGTGAAGGTGATTGTGGACGATGATAATGACAAACAAGAATTATAATATTGTAAAATTTAGGTGTGGTGTATCTGTAATAAAAAGGGTGTGATTCAAGTACGTATATCCCAAGGCTACGTGACTATGGACTTGGAACGAGATAGAACATAGAAGAGAAGAAGAAAAAGAATTTTTGATGATCATAAGTTCAGGGTTGAGTAGATCATATGTGGTATCAACGATGATTCTAATAGTTAGTTGATGGGATGATGATGATGATGATCAAATAGGGTAATACTTCTTAGTAGAATATTTTCTCTCAAATGGCGGTTCAGGTTCATGCCGTACCTTTTTTTCTTAAAGTGGTAAAACTATCTTTGGAATTCCAATTAAGGAACGGGTCTAAAATATGATCTACATACAAAATGAATAAATCCGATGATTTGCCGATTTTTTCGGTCCTTGGTTATTTTTTTGTTAGTTGGCCGACTATACCTTGGTGAAGAGAAAAATTCTCTGTTGAACATTCCTTTGTTCTGCCAATCGGATGTATAGACAAACGAGATGCTTACGCGATGCGGAGATTATGAGTCGTCTTAGCATACATTTAACCGCCTATCGTTAACACAAGATCTGATTGGAAATACCAGTGATCTTCCTTCATGCCTGAGTTTGGGCTTCTATCGAATAGTCTTGTAATATATGTCGGAATGGCGCTTGCGCGGAATGATTTATCTTGATACCTTTTATGCAAAGTCTCCTTCAGTTGTAAAGGAGCTCTTAGTTCTTTCACGTGCCAAAGCGTGTTATTCCATAGAAAGCGGTGAATCTGACAAAATAAATCAACAAAGGTGGCTTACAATATAAAGTTCTTCTTTCAAGAATATAGGTTATAGTCGGCTATCTCAAATATTTGTCTATGACTTGTCCGTCAATACGAGAAATGGTCGTTTGATTGGAATACTGTATATTCTTGACCTATAAAGCGTCATGTAAATTGACAAAACGAAAGGTTTATTCCGGAAAAGGCAAAATGTTAGAAAAAGTTGTCAACCTGAAACAATCGGCAATTATGCAATTTAGGTCGATCAGTTGTCTCATACAAAAGTTCAGTTCGAAAATACATCCTGAACTCTCAATATTCAGTACAAGATCATTAATACCCAAACGCTCTTGGACTTGTAGCTAATAGATCTGTACCATACCGATTAGATGGATTAAAGGCGGAAATCCCGAAATCCTGTTCCCGAAATTGACCCCGTACCGCGTCTGACTGCATTCGTGATATGGCTCCTCCACAAGCAGATCGAATAGGCTGTCGAACGAAATATCATGAAGTGTTAAGCTGGTCATAGCTATTACTTGCGATATATCACACGGACGTAACAACTTAGATTCTCAGTTTACCGCCTTGGCCTTGCCAATTATTTCTACGACTGTAGCTTGCGAGCATGCTATTTATCGAGTATCTGTCACTAAGAAATATCAGTATGGTTTAGTGAGAACAGAAGATGAACATGGCCAAATCAATTCAGGACATATCATTCTGGTGACCTCAACTAGGCAAAATGAGCCTGAATTAACTGCCTGGAAACCGTTGTTGAGTCTTAACTTTTAGCTCAGGTACAATTGATCTTCCAGCGCCACCACTGGTTGATCTTGGCAAAAAGATTGCTCCACTTGATGACGTGTGCAGACCAAAGCGTTTGAGGGTTCAACGACGGGAGTCATTTTGTAAACTTACCCAGAGAATGCATATAAAGCTTAGAGGTTTGATAAGCTTAAACAATATTCATTCTCGTAATTCATTATTCAGTAGTTTCATCTAAATTTCAAACACGAAAGAGATTATCAAGATGCCTTCTCAAGATCAAATCACATCTTATGGTCAAAACTCCCAAGTAGGTCCACTATGAATACGGATATGTAGCCACACCTGTACATAGATCACTGAAGACATTACTTTAGGGCAACAACTACGATACAAGAGTTGATTCGAGTGGAAATACAGGATATCATTATTCCAAGTATGTATCTACGTAATAGCTTACCGTCTTTACAACTGACATGTCAAATATAGTAATAATGGATCATATTACTATTCCAATACAAATGGTTCAACATATTATAACAGCGGTATGTTATCTGATTTCTGCATATATCCGCGAACCTGACCATATGGAACTTTCAATCAAATTAATAGGTAACGGACACTCGCAATACACTTCACCCTCTGTAGATAAATCCACCAACACTTCTCAGAAATGAGTATCTTACATACGTATGTATGGAGTGATCTTCATTACTATGTGATTAAATTATATGCAATTTCACTATTACTGGACGAGGTAGTGATGTTTTTCGTAATGTATGCATACAACACATTTAAAGCGAAGTAAGTTTCAACAATACCTAATTAGGCATATTTATTGGCTTTGCGCATATTTCCTGAACGCTTTGTTCGCTTTTTTCAATGTTTCCGTTAATTACCATCAAATTACATATCATCGCCTCGTCAAGCGTCAAACAGCACAGAGAATGATCAAGGCAAAATAGCCAAAATTGGAATGAGATGTGATGAGCAGAAGAAGGTGAAAAAGGAAAGGGATAGATTGATTGACCGGGAATGCGAAGCGGATCTGCATCGAATACACGAAAAGACTGGCACTTCACAAGATACTCAGATCCATTTCCGGCTCAGCTTGACAGGAAACAAAAATCCCGATCAAATCAGCTTTCAAGGACTAATCATATATTTTCGGTCAAATGTGTATGGATGAAACACACATGATATACACATAAAACACATGCAAAACATGGAAACATTATTAGGGAAGAAAGGCACTTGTTGATGATACTGAGATTTCCTTGAATCGGTTGAATGATTTATCTACCAATTTGAATGATACAAAGGACCTTTGACACTTCACTCGCTCATCATACTATTTCATTTGATCACGCTTTGACATGATATTCCTTTATTTTACATCTCTCACTTGAATACCTATTGAAGGATTATCATATTCATACCAAGTATATATATTCATGCATGATAACGATGATGGTCCATCCGATGGGATAATTACTCACTTACTTACCAAATTATAACACTAATATACTAACTATTTTCCTTTGCTCAAAATAATTTGAAACCTATCATCAAGCTTTAGTGGCAATCGAACATACTTCAATCGCATTGTAAGTAGAAGTTGATCCAACGTAAGTTTCCTGTCAACATCTTGCGCCTTCCTCAATTTCAATCTTTATCGTTGATAGCTTCTCTCATTGACAGTCTTACTCTTTCTTGTACAAGCTGACACTCCGATTGCCTCAGCTTCGATAACAATCACTCAGCTAGAAGAATTCCTCAAAAAAACCTTCACGATGACAGCCTACCTCTCACCTCATTCGCATCATCATCATCAACTCCGAACCTGTTCTAACAAAGAAAATACTCCTTCAGCATCATCATCATCCGTATTTGGATTAACAGACATTGACGCTATTTCAACCTCATTACAAACTTCTCTTTCAGGCGTAACCCCTGCATCATCATCATCTAGACCAAAAAAAGCAAATGGTTTAGGTATTGGTAGAGCACCCAAATTCATTTATAGAAAACATTCTTCGAAACCTTACAATAGAGAAAGAGTTTCCTCGATACAACGAGCCAAGAAAAATGCTAATAGATTACCATCTTCTTCTTCAAAATGTCAAAAACCTAAAAAAGGGGTAAAACCTCGTCCAACTCCTCTTAAATTACGAGATAGAATATTAGAAAGGGAAGAAGAAACAAGGAAAATGAAAGTTATTGATAGAGTAAGATTAGATAGATGGAGAAAATCAGTTTGGAGGCCTTGTTCAACAATTCTATCAGAAGGATTAGATCTTCGATTCAAATTAGAACGTCCTCCCATCCCACCTATACTCTCTGTGAATGATAGATATTGTGGCGAAATTGTGAGTGATTGACCCTCCATAGTCAGCTATAAGAGATGCAAATACTGACAACACACTCGTCAATATAGCCTATCGATTATATTCTCTCTCGACTCACGCCAATGCTTCCCTCAATATCGACAATCACTTTAGCTTATAGACCATATTCAACTGTTCCTCATCCGGATCCAACAATTCCAAAAGGTTCAACACTTCCGCTCGGTATTCCGGAGATCATACATGGAAACAAGTCACATTGGGCAGAGAGAACAAAGTTGAGAGAGCCGGATATGGTGTTGGCTGTTTACCAAAGAGGCGCAGAGGGAGAAACGGGAAAAATGCTTATACCTGTATTGTGAGTTTGGTCTATTTATCCCTTGCCACTGTTTCTATTGAAAACTAACGGTCATCTCAATAGATCAACGGTATTCGCTTCACAATGCGCCTTCTGGCCTAATCTCACCCATCAGATAGCGCCACCTTCGAAATCTTGCTCACTCCCCCAACCCTCCTCTTCATCTTCCTCTGCGTCTTCATCGGCTAACACAGGATATAATCGCCGAACAAAATCCGAAGCAGCAGTATCACAAGCATTACCAGCTATAATCGAATCTTCCGAAGACGGTTCGGGAGCAGAGAATGATACAGAAACTGATGATACCGACTCTTCAAATACATCATGGTCATCCGTATCAACATCAAATGATGAAGCACATCCGAGTGGTTTACCGATACCTACACCTGTAAAAGATCATTACGGTTTCTTACATTTACCAATTGTTCCATTTCCAATACCCTCAAAAGATACATTCGATATAATACATCGACTTTTACATCATCCTCATCGATCTATCATTCCAGATTTACTTAATTTGCCAGATGAAAAATGTAAGAATTTAGAAAGTATCACTAGAGAGTTGAGGGAATTACCAGTACAACAATTGATGGAAAGAGTACAAAATATTCATGGGGTATGGCAAAATATTTGTTGTTTAGGTATAGGTAATTTAGGAACTTGGAAACAACTTTGTGAAGCTTGGAGTTGTGCCTTAGGAATAATTACTGGTCATGCCATCTTAAATAAAAATATTCCGCCACAACAAATTGATTTGACGAAGAAAACTCCAAGATCACTTACTGAGAGGATAGCTTGGGAATGGGTAAGGGATGAAAGGGCGAGAATGGAATTTGAAAGTATGTAGCTGCGAGTGGCACAAGTAGAACGATCATCCGGATCTTGTAAAATGATGCTCTCTTGTTGTATAGTGATGATAGATCAAGCTGCTGATGTAAATCATATATATAATATCGAACATGCAGAAGATTCACTCAGTCCAGTCGATACAATACTTCAGCATCAACGTTCTTATTCTCAAATCTTGAGATCAGATTGTCCAATTTTTGCCTTCCTGTGATTTGAGAAGTCGCTAACTCCACATAATTTTGCTCATATTCGATAAGCAGGGCTCCACTCTCGTGCAAAGAACATTCTTGTCAAACCTCTGGGTAATAAACTTGCATTTCTTTGTAGGAGCCTGGACTACTGTAATTTGCTCAACATCACTTTCAGAAGGATCGAAGCACCAGTTCGAAGACCATTACATCACTTGTTCTGGACCATGACGTTTCAATGTTCTCGCCATTCTCCCCACTTGCCTTCACACTTCGTGAGATCCTCCTTTTTGCTAACAAAACATACTGATGAAGGGATCTTTATTTCATTGGCAATCCCCTGCAGTTTTCATGTCAAGAAGAACGGTCGTTGTGATGACATGATGAAAGGATTATCCTATCATTGGCAATTATATTGCAAAAACAGGCCGTCGTCATAAAGATATGAAGAAGGAAACGTTGGATGATTGGCAATCAAACTGCAACTACACTTCGAAGACAGGCATTCGTCATAATGACATAAAGATAAAACACTTTAAATCCTTTGTATTTCTTCATCCTTATTCTGACCTAGACTCGAATTGACTCGAAAATTGGGAAAGCAACGATGTCTTTTGAAAGCTATAAAAGGGCTTGTCAGAATGGCAAATTTGTCGTTCATCTCTATCATCATTTCCTAAATCACAATCATTTCATAACTTTCGATTTACTATACTATTGAGTACTAAATAGCATCATGTCAGAAGACAAGGAGTCAACAACACAAGCCACGACTACTTCGAGTAGTGAGACTGATACTTCCAAACCTTCAAAGTTCAAGACACAGGACGAGGCGGAAAAGTATCTGTGGGATAAACTTCCAGAATATGCCAATGACCAGTCAAGCTATGCCCATTGGTATATCTGCACCTCAGTGTATCTGCTGTATCATGTGAACGCTAATACTGAGCCTCTCATTCAGGACGTTCTGGGGCAACGGCTGGTGGAATGATTCTTTATACCATAAAGATGACCCTATGCTCAAGGATGCTTTAAAAAAGATACATGATGAGTGAGCATACATAGCCTCAACGAGTCTGTCATCGTTTACTAAGTCTGCATTACAGACAGTGGCCCAGCAGGAGTGAACGAGAGGCGCGTGCTAGGGCTGCGTTCGCGCAGTATATCTTCAGTGCTATGTCAGGCAACTCAAATTAGTCTTGGCATCACGGGAATCGGCTTAGTAGCTAGTTCTCATATTCTGAGACGATGCGTACTATAAGAATTGATAGGTTGTTGCAACGTCGATGTATGAATGACATATCTCGAGTTCGTTAATTCGCATGACCAGTATATAAGCAAATTCAGTGCCGGATGCAGCGGACTGAATATGGCACCTTTTGGACAGTCTGATCGTTCAACTGCTCTTGGACGGTTCATGACAGTCGATATGCGAGTGACCTTCACCTTTGCCCAGATCTTAGCGTGGGAGCTCGTAGGATCGTGTATTCGACTGAAATTCTATGAGACTCTAAATGTAGCCCACCATCAGGTACGGAACACTTTTACCGGAGATCCCGCTCAGTTAACGTACAATACACGAAGCAGCCTGAAAGGTGAGGCGTCGCAATTCGCTTTGGATGTACATATGTGGATAGCATGTCGAGTCCCACGTAGATTCAAGTTATCATTGGTTATTGAAAGCATAAAAGCGATATGAACAAGGAATTCAGAAACGTCATTCAGGCTGTTACGACCGTACTGCGGGGATGACGGAACTTGCTGTATGGTGGACAGAGATGTTTTGTAATGATTAGAAAATACAGCTAATTGTAAATGGACGAATGTAACAGTCTATATAAGGGCGACATCAAAGATACTATTTTGTAATCCTCACATCAATAAAATATATCATAGGTTACATTCTAATTTACCTTTTGAGTCACCTCCGGTATCACCGCTCAACGGTATTGTATGTGGTAAATAGAATAGGAAATTTATGTAGTATCCGGATTCGGTGCATTGCACAAGCATTCACAGACCCAAGATGCTACTCCAGCGTGTACATACTGTAAAAGGAGTTGTCATAAATCGTACTTCAGGCATTAAAATGAACCTCGATTCTTCGGGGTAGAGGTGTAAGGTATGACACTGTGTCTCATGCAGCTCGAAAGGATTGAGTTCAGGCTGATTTATATCTACTCGGTGATCTTTGTCAATCGTCCGATATAAGATTATACGGTAAGCCTGGCTTCACGCTTGTGGCACTGGCAGTAAGAAACTATCTAAAACGATCCATGCTTATGTGGGAGATGACGTTGAATAACTCGGCCTAGAGCAATGACAAAGGGTCTTATGCAACACGCACAGAGTCCCAGCCGAGAGTTGAAGGACATATCTGTCTACTTAAAGCCAGACCCATGAGGCTTTTCAAGACGCGAGTATTTCACCCAATAATTCACAGAAATACACCCTTTTACGTATCTTTGTGAGTTTTGAGCATATCAAAGCAGAATATTTTTACCGATAAATAACAGCTATAACCCTTAATTATGGCACATCAATCTGACCGCCCCACAATCACCTCTAGCTTTGAAGGGCAGAGTCTCAGTGAGTGGCACTTCCCCCTTGAAGTGTTTTGACTACGGTATATATGCTGACAGCGGATGATCATACAACTTTTTAAATGTATATAGTGGCTTCAAGTATTGTGCTTCCACACCCTGCTGTCGAGCAGTTGAGTACTTTACTTCAATTATCGGCGGACGCTTTAGATTTGTGGAGTAAAAAATACGATTATCATGATATTTCCGATCCAAATTTTAGATCTTCCAATTATTTTCGTAAACCTCGTTTGATCGCTGCCGAAATCCGAGATTCAGTCAAAAGCTTACAAAGCATTTCCAAGGATCTCCATCAACAAGCGCACAGTGCTAGTAGAACGATCACAGAGACGACCAAAAAGCTGGACCATTATTTGACTACCCTCCAAAAGATTGTCGATTCCCTCAAGATCGAAACCAAAAAGACGACAGAATATCCTTTGTCACCTGCCTCCATGATTGCTTTTGCACAGAAATCAATCCCCTCTTTTCTGGGCAACGACCGAAACGAAAGTAATTCCGATCTGAATTAATCAGCCAGGAGCATGTTCCACGAGTCCTCTCAAGTCTTAAGAGATAGCTCAACCATTTCAAAGTCAAGCTTATATCAATCTCGTCTCGATCGAGCCTTGTCTCAATTGAGCAAGCTGTCAGCAGTGATCGATGTCAAGTTCGAATTACTTCAATACGATCATGACGTTCTTATAGCTATTCGTGAACATGAAGCACCTACGAAATCTGTAGCTGAAGAGGAGCAAGATCGCCCTCCATCGAGTAATCCTTCTGGTCCTCGAGTGCAATTCCCTTTGGCCCCAGTCTTTACCACCGATCAGGAGAACATCCTGAATGATTTTGAGAGCTGGGTTGGCAGACCTAGGAGTTGATCTCATCGGGACTGGCTCGCGTGGTGAAAGGTTGTATCAGAGTTGGTTTGGAGGGCTCCAGCTTAAACTTTCGCTCTTGTCGTATCTCATATGCTCTTATATACGTCAATCGCGAAAAGCGATTGATTGATGGAGGAATGAAAAATCGGGACTGTGCAGAGCTCAGGAGCTTGCCATGGCTGAGCGGGAACAAAGGAGACCACTTCCCTCATCTGCCTTCACACGGTTTGATACAATCAAAAAGTATAAAATGACGCATTTTGAACAATATGAACGAAGATGAGGCAGATTCGAAATTTTATGAAATGATGAGTTTGGTGTCCTTCCATCCTGTCCTAGGATTCTATCAGACGACTGTTGTGTGTCATCGTCTAGCCCTAGCTTGAAAGAGTCTGGACTAAGCTGTAATTAATGGCTTCTAGCCGAACTGAACCATGACGTCAAGGACTATCCATTCTCACCATCTAGGCGTTAAAGATATGTCATTTCCGCCCTCGTCTCCACTCTGTTTTCGTTACACCATAACATCCTTTCTTGTGAAATGACGTACTGGTGAATAGCTTGTCACAGTATTGGAAACCGTGACAAACCACAGACAGTCTTCCTGATGACGTGCCGTGTACATAGCATACATCCTTTGTTTGACATTACCATCAGCTTCTACTTGACTCGACGATACCTAGCAACCTGATAAGCTCTGAAAGATATAAGAGAGGCTAGTCTGTCAGCATAACTGCTCTCCATCCTTATCAATATCCTCTACATCACAGTGTGATGATAGGTCGAGACGATGATTCGATATGCCTCTGAGCAGGAGCGGAAAGCGAGTACGAGAGTTGCTAAGTAGAGTACAAGACAAAGTTCACAAGATATACAACTTCTGGAGAGAGTAATAGTATCTTAGATACTGTGTTCTAGATATATATATATATTTATGGTTCTAGACTATGTATCTCCGTTCTGCCTTATCTATGACGTCCTTAGGGCCGTGCTAGCGTATTATGACGAAATGAGTATGTTCGTCTACCTTCTCCTTCCACGGATCTTGTAAACGCTCAGTCTGGAATTTTGCTCTACTGTTTAGTAAGTTATAGGCGGAAGACGAAACTTGGAACATTCCTGATTATCATACGAACAATCCGCGATTTCAGGAAGTCCTAAGAAGCATATGTGACGAGTAAGCGAATATAGTCTTGTTTTTCCCAGTCTGCCATCCTGGACTGATTGCGCATGATGAGCATAGCGAACCATCTGTTGTACGGTGGTTACCACCCGGTACCCTATGACCATAAGTCGAAAGGAGTTTTTTCAGGCGGCGGGTCAATCATTATGACGAATTGCCTTATACTCTAACGTTGGGCTACGTGTTTGCTTTCAGTACAGTATATTTCCATGTATTTATCGCATATATTTCTGAAAATGAATATGAGGACACGCAAGTGACTTTTGCACAAATCTTGCCGTGAACATTTGGTGTTCAATAAGACCACTATGGACTCCGTGAGTTTCGGTCAGCATGTGAACTGTTGCAGCGTCTGTTAGTCGATGACCTACCTCCTACAGCCGAGTGCACAATTTTGTCAACGTCAGAGCATGGGAGCCGCTTTCCTCACATATCTCTGATAAGCGTGCCGTGCCGAAAGGTTACTAAACGCTAGCTTGTGTACACTCTTATGGCATTTTCTTGGACAACTTTGTCTTAGACAGTTCGGAAATCATGAGCGTATCTGAGCGCCGACAGAAAGGATCCCAAGGTTGAGTGCAGCGATGTGAGAGTCGACTCAAGACGGCTAATCTCACTCGTTAATTAGTACACCCAATGCATTTTCATAACATGGTTTTTATGAATGATGGCGATA
Source organism: Kwoniella pini CBS 10737 (assembly GCF_000512605.2). Taxonomy (NCBI): domain Eukaryota; kingdom Fungi; phylum Basidiomycota; class Tremellomycetes; order Tremellales; family Cryptococcaceae; genus Kwoniella; species Kwoniella pini. The sequence goes on along the minus strand of NC_091719.1, from coordinate 1,608,850 downwards.
TCTATCGGTCGCCTTCTTCATCGCTCTCACCCAATGCGAATTGACCTTTCTCATCAATATCGTGTTTTCTCACTTCCCCGTGGTTTTCCACTCGCGTGGTTCTCGACCGACTACGCGATTCTTTACCGTCCAGAGCAGCGGCTAAACGAGCTAAAAGATCGCCTTGCCTATCAATAGTCTTACGGAGATTATCAATTTGTTCCAGTAGAACCTGCAATATAGTCATCATCAGCTGCATTCCCGTCATTAAAGCATCAAGAGACGACTGACGAATTGATTTTTTGCCAATTTGACGTTTGTCAAATCTCCCTTCGACATAGTCGATGATTGTAGCATGTCACCACCATCCCACATTCTAGGTAAATTATTGATACCTCTTGCGGAAGATGCTGATGAAGAAGGTATCATATTTCCAGAAGTAGGTAATGGAGATACAGCTCTACTTCGACTCGGAGGCGCAGATAGGGGTCCTGTAGGTGTAGATGTGCTAGAAAGATTCGTTAACAGTGGTATTGATTGGGTTTCCTGAGTTAATGATGTTGGCGGCGGTGGAACTTCCAATGACTCCCGAGGTGAAGTCATGTTTGACGGCTGAGTGATTGGGATATCAGCACAAGCAGCCGGGATGACCTAATTCGCAAGGATCAGAGGCAACTTACAGGCTTAGGTACTTTGCTAGTCATAGCATCAAACACGATGGCAAAGTTCCTCCCCAGAACGAAACTCGGTAAAGCAATCAAGAGTAATCCAAACATCAAGAGTGGTACAGTGATAAGCTTGCCCATGAATGATTTTGGGGTAATTTCTCCATATCCAACTGTTGACATTGTGACTAATGAGAACCAGGCTGTTTTAGGTATAGAATCGAATTGACTTGGTTCACCATCAGAATCTATGAATGCTCCTAATTGATTATCCCATGTTCCTCTTTCTGCGAAATAAAGTAAAGTTGAGGATAAGATTAATACTAAAAGGATGAAGAATGATAATGCCAATAAAGCGTCTTTCGATCTTCGTACAGCTACATACATGACTTCTATAGTAAGTAACATTTGATTTTGATATTTGAAAGCTCTAAAAACTCGTAGTAATCTGAATGTCCTTAAAATTGAGAATCGAAATAAAATTGAGGTATCTTCATTTTGGGCAACTTCTATGTAATATGGTAATATTGCTATAACGTCTAATACAGCGAAGAAGGATGTTGACCAATTATAATACATTGACCAACTATCTGAATGCGCCAAGGAACGAGCGAGATATTCAATAGTGAAAAGAATCACTATGAACGTGTCAAGGCCAAAGAGGACCCGAGTAGAACCTGGATCCGTATGAAATGCTGGTAAAGTGGATAATGTCGTAAGTATTGCACTGTTGTGCAGCATACATCAGCTGCGTATCCTTCGAGAATGGGACTAGAGTAACCAATGACAAACCTGAAAATTATGGTCCCCGTGACTCCAATATGTATGAAGAACGCTTCTCTTCCACTGTTCGGTTCTTCCAACAGCAAATATAGTTTTCTCTTCCACCTTGTCCTCATACCTTGAGCGATAGCAAAATGATCTTCTCCTTCATCGTTGAAACCTAGAATATGACCAAAATCTGGTAATCTGACTTCTTCTGTATCGTTTATCCTTTGATCTTCTTCACTTAGAAACGCATCCCGATGTAGACGCCGAGGAGTCATTGCGTCCTCGGGAGAATCGGGGTACGAACGTGTTCTAGCATGTCTCCGTTTCGGTGTGGGCAGACTTGCATTTGGAGCTGAGAATAAAAGATTGGCTGTGGAGCTAGATGGATGGAGTGTCAATGTACGTGCCTTGGGAGCCGAGTTGGAAGGCCGTCGTTTCGAAGGTCCAGCTTCGAGATCAGGCAATTCGTAATCTTCTGCTGGAATAGAGTCGGAGCTTGGTCCAGGTGGATATGATGACATTCTGATGTCAGCTAATTATTGAGATATTACCACCGAAACTTCGCACGATAGAACCAGACCAGAAGCAAGAGAAGAAGCTATTGAGGAAAAGGCAGTTAACCATGAAGCGTATATTGACAAAGGAAACCAAAATAAACCAACAAATCCAAGAAATATCGCGTTAAAAGGTCAAAACACGTCTAACGAATTCGGCTACTCACCGCCGGTCTCTTGTTACGTAATGTCCCATATTTCAATCACAAAATTAAAGGAAGGATTGATTAAACTCCGCCACCCAGTTCATCATCCTTGAACCTGGACTTTTCCGTACAGTGACACTTTTATCAATCTACTGAGCTACTTTACCTTGCCTTATACCAAAAGGCCCGCTTTGCTTATCACATAGGGCACGAACTATCGCTTGCTAGCCATACTAATATATCGGACCAGAGGAAAAAACAGTCGACATGCCCCCTAAGAAAGGAGCTAAAAAAGGTGGAAAGAAGAACCAAGATGATGAAGAATTTTGGTATGTTCCCGGTCTGATTAATCACCTGCAGCTGGAGGGCTGATCGAAATACATTGATATCAATAGGGAGAAAAAGGAAGCTGCGTTAGCAAGTACACCACTTGCTGGTAGTGATGCAGAGGATATACCACAGCCTGCTAAATCAGGAAAAGGCAAGAAGACAGGTGGTGTGTTTGATTTACTGGATGACGGTGATGCTGTAGATGATGATGACGAAGGTGGCGATTTGATGGTAAGTTATTTCATCGTATGGATATGATTGTGTATCTTCGATAGCTTACAGCCATACTTTCAGGCTATGATTGCTGCAAATGCTGCCAAGAAGAAAGATAAGAAGAAGAACAAGAAGCAAAAGTATGACTTTGATGATGACGAAGAAGAACCATCTCAATCCGCCGAGGTGGATACAAAACCAAATCTTGACGATGAGTGGCCAGAAGATGATGTCAAGCCAAAGAAAGGCAAGAAGGACAAGAAGAGCAAAAAGAAGAATAACGTGGTTGACGAAGATGAAGATATGGCGGAACCAGCCCCGGCAACGGAAGAACCTGGTACAGCGGTGAATCCAGACGATGAGTGGCCAGAAGAGGATGTGAAGCCCAAAAAGGGCAAAAAAGGCAAAAAGGGAAAGAAAGTACTAGACGAGGAAGAAGAGGATTTAGACGCTATTCTGGAGAAAGCAGCTGCCGAACGTAGGGCTGCTGAGGAAGCTGCTAAAGCTGCTGAACCCGCCCCTGTCGCCGAATCAGAACCTGCTGCTGCTGGTGAGGATGATGATGAAGCTGGAGATGACGGACCAAAAGTGAGCTAGTCAGCTATGAGACGCAAATCACTAGCTGACACCTATGTCAGATCTTGACAAAAGCCCAAAAGGAGAAACTAAAAAAGGAGAAAGAGAAGGTAAGCCCAGTCGTCATGAAATAGAAGGTAGTGGGGCGATCAGCTGAAATCTTTATCGTAAAATAGGCAAAAAAGAAAGCTCAAGCTGCTGCCAAAAAGGTCACAGCTCCTACGCCCGCCGCTGAAGAGACCACACCATCCGCTCCCGAACCTGCTGCTGAAGCTGAAGAAGATGAAGGGGATGAGGAGGCTGGAGGTGGAGATAAGAAGAAGAAGAAAAAGAAGAAGCCTGCTGCTAAGGCCCCTGAACCGGTAGCAGCAGCTAAAGGAAAGAAGGTACCTGCTCATATCGCAGCCATGCAAGCAGCTATGGAGGAGAAGAAAAAGCTCGAAGAAGAAGCTAAACGAGCGGAAGAGGAGAGACTGCGGGCTATAGAAGAGGAAGATAAGAGGATAGCGGAAGAAGAGGCTAGAATCGCCGAAGCCAAAGCAGCTAAGAAGGCAAAGGAGAAGGAGAAGGCCGCCAAAGCTAAAGCTGAAGGTCGAGCATTAACACCTGCGCAGAAGAAAGAAAGAGCTGCTGCCGAAGCAAGAAAACAAGCGATGTTAGCTTCAGGTATGATGGTCGCTGGGCTTCAAGATGGTGCACCTGCCCCGGAAGCCAAGAAGAAAGTAGTTTATGGTAACAGAAAGAAGCAACAGCAACAAAAACCAAAAGAAACCGCTACACCACCTCCGGAACCTGCATCCCCTGCGCCTGCGCCAGCACCAGTTGAACAGAAATCAGAGCCTGCAACTGCCGCTAAAGAAGAAAGCGACGACGATTGGGACAAATCGGAAGACGAAGTCGAGAAAGTTGTTGCTGGGGTTGATAAGCTCAAAGTGGAAGAATCAGAAGACGATTGGGATAAATCGTCAGATGACGAAACTCCCGCACCTGCTCCTACCACCAAATCATCCACTCCCGCTGCCAAACCGTCACCCGCTGCTGTTCCTGCTCCTGCTGCTCCCCCTTCCGCTTCCCCTGCCGATGCCAAAGCAGCACCTAAGGCTAACGGAAAGCCAGCACCTGTTGAAGAGTCATCATCCGAAGAAGAATCGTCAGAAGAAGAGACCGACTCTGATGACGATGATGACTCCGACGACGAGTCTGATTCTGAAGATGAAGCCACTGCTAGAAAAGCCTTAGCCTTGGAGAAGATTGAGAAGAGGAAACAAGCTGCTCAAGCTGCGGGGTCCAAGGAAGATTTGCGATCTCCTATTTGCTGTATCTTAGGTCATGTAGATCATGGTAAGACCAAGTTGCTGGATCAGGTAAGCTGTATTCATATCTTTCTTCGATGGTACATTGCTGATCATATTGCCTGTGTCAGATTCGACAGACCTCTGTTGCGGAAGGTGAAGCTGGTGGTATCACTCAACAAATTGGTGCTACCTTCTTCCCTAAATCTGCTATCGTGGAGAAGACAGCAGTCGTCAATCCCGTGAGTCTGTATTTTGCTCACAATAGAACCAACACTAAAGCTGGGAACTCGATACAGGACAATGCCACAGACGTCAAGATCCCCGGTTTACTCATTATCGACACTCCAGGACACGAATCGTTCTCCAACTTACGTACGAGAGGTTCCTCATTGTGTAACATCGCTATTTTGGTAGTAGATATCACCCAAGGTCTCGAGCCTCAGACTATTGAATCGATCAATTTGCTCAAGAAAGGTAAAACACCCTTCATTGTGGCCTTGAACAAGATTGATAGGATGTACGGTTGGGAAGCAAAGAAGAATGCCGGTTTCAGAGAAACCCTCAATTCTCAAAAGGCATTTGTCAAGAGTGAATTTGAAGATCGAGTCAAAGCTGCTAAACTCGCTTTCGCGGAACAAGGATTCAACGCTGAATTGTTCGATGAAAACAAAAACTTGGGTAGAAATATATCTTTGGTCCCTACCTCAGCTATAACGGGTGAAGGTATACCCGATATGCTTTTACTATTGGTCAAACTTACTCAAGAACGAATGAATGCCAATTTGATGTACATCTCCGAATTGGAATGTACCATCTTAGAAGTCAAGATCATAGAAGGTCTCGGTACGACAATCGATGTCATCTTGAGTAACGGCGTGATGAAAGAAGGTGATAAGATTGTATTGTGTGGTTCGGATGGTCCAATCGTCACCAATGTTAGAGCACTCTTGACACCTCAACCACTTCGAGAATTGCGAATCAAGGTAAGCAGGTGGTGTTGTTGCAGCTTGGAAAAGGAGTGATCGACTGATATGGTGCGAAAATAGTCCGCTTATATACATAACAAAGAAGTCAAAGCAGCTTTAGGTGTAAAGATTTCTGCTCCAGGTCTTGAAAAAGCAATCGCAGGTGCTAAATTATATGTAGCACATGATGAAGACGAAGTTGAAGCTTATAAAGATATGGCAATGGATGATCTTTCTTCATTAGCTAAATTTGTAACTAAAAGTGGAAAGGGTGTCTGGGTACAAGCTTCAACTTTAGGTTCATTAGAAGCTTTATTGACTTTCTTACAACAAATGAAAATTCCTGTATTCAACTTTGGTATCGGACCTGTGTACAAATCAACGATTGTAAAGGCTGGTATTATGCTTGATAGAGCACCTGAATACGCTGTTATCATGGCTTTCGATGTTACAATTGAAAAAGAAGCTGAAGAATTAGCTAAAAAAGCTGGAATGAAAGTATTTAGTTGTGAGTTTAGGTTGGAGCCCTTTGCCTTTTTTTATTTCACATCTTTTTGAGCTGATTTGAGGATTGTCAGCTATGGTTATTTATCATTTGTTCGATGCTTTCCAAAAATATATGGCAGAAGTACAAGAATCAAGAAGAAAAGAAGCTGCACCAAATGCTGTTTGGCCAGTAAGAATGAAGATCTTGAAAGCCTTCGCACATCGTGATCCGATTATCCTTGGTTGTGATATTATTGAAGGTTCAATGAGAGTTGGTACGCCTGTTGGAGTTGTCAAACTTGATAAAGCAACTGGAAAGAGGGAAATTATAACCCTTGGTAAGATGTAAGTGATTTCCGAACAACTTCTATTTTCATCCTTTTTTCGCTCTTGGAAAATACTTTAATTTTTCAATTTTATGTGAATCTGTATACTGACGAATAGAATCCATTCATAGAACATCTCTTGAGATCAACCATAAACCATTCACAATTGTTAAGAAATCTCAAGTTGGTGCTGGTGTTGCTGTCAAGATTGAAAGAGCACCTTATCAAACTGCAAGGATGTTTAACAGACAGTGAGTAGGATGAATTTCAGCTAATATTGCAGTCCGAGTTGAGAGCTTACGATACTCGCGCATAATAGTTTCGATGAACATGATGAAGTTGTTTCATTGATTACTAGACAAAGTATAGATACACTGAGTAAGTCCTTTCAGAACCTTATTATCAAAAAGCTTCCTAAACTGAACGCTGTGTGTTTTTCATAGAAACAACCTTCCGAGATCAAGTAGAAATGGGAGATTGGGCAATAATAAAGAAAATGAAGACTGAACAAGGTGTAGCATAGAATCAGAACTCTTCATGCCTAACTTGGTTCGACTTGCCCCTCAGTCAAACCTAGAAATGCAACTCATCCTTCTTCAGATAGCAGAGAGGAAAATATACTTAAGCATATATATGAATGATCTTGTAATGATTAGACGGTTGATGATTTGGAATTGATGCATTGCATATGTTACTTCTAATTGCTATCTAATCAATGATTTATTGTTATTCTATATGCAGATTATACATTTCTTAATCATTCAGTTGGATTTGTCCACTTATGCAATGAAACAAGATATAAAACAAGTCAAGACTTATCAAGTTCTATATATTCGAATGAGACGTTGACTAAAGTCAAATTATATAGTCAATTATCTGAGATCCTTGGCTGGTTTACATTGATATTTGTGGAACTGAACTTACGAGGTGACGATTCTTGTTCTGCATAAAGGACATTCTTGACTTGTAGCCATAATTAAATCTGAGCAAGCTGAAAAGCATTAATAATATTAGCTTTGTCCGATGGAGTCTTTCAAAAACAAAAGTTGAAAGGCAAAACAAGAACGGAAAACTTACCTGCACACATACATAAATGCCTATTTTCAATTAACAACGGTAATTAGCATTAATCTCTGAGGACTACATTATTCGAAGAAATATAAACTCACCCGCAATCAACTACTGCTAAAGTCGCTTCTTCATCTTGACAAACCACACATAAACCTCTATCAATTTCAGGTGGAGGTCCAGTAGGTATTTTTTTATTCGAACTTTCAACTTCTACACCTCCTTCTTCATTTTCAAGATTATCTTTGATGTCATGTACACCATTTCCATTGGGTACAGGAATATTTAATGTTCCATTAGCTAAACGTTCTTCTTCTATACGTTGTCTTTCTAATCTTTTCCTTTCATCAATTATTAATTCATTAACTCGATCTATAAGTTGTTCTCTGAGCCAACAAAATTATCAATTTAATCAGCTTGATTTCAGCGATCCAAAAACTGTTAACAGGATTATATATAATACACTTACTTTTCTAAAACTTGCTTGAAATCTACTCTAACGTGGTTTTCGTATAAGATCGCTTTCAAAGTTCCTATACTAAGTGAAGCAAGATACGATTTAGGTAGACTGACTAGAGATAAAATTGTAGGTACAGGTGGAGGAGGAGGTGCTGGTGATGCTTGAGGTTTCGGTACACTTGAAGTGGGTCTAGCTTGAGCTGGTCGAGGAGTAGGTTGAGCAGGTCGTGGAGGTGTAGGATTGGATCGAGCTGCAGGTGGAGGTGGTCTGTATTGTTGTTGAGTCGGCGGAGGTCGAGCGTAGTATCCTTGAGGTGGTGGTGGACGAGCATAGTATTGTTGTTGCGGTGGTCTAGCTTGAGTTTGAGGAGGTTGAGGACGAGGTCGAGAATTCGTTGTAGGTGTTTGTGGGGTTTGACCGAATTTAGGTACTGATCGTCGTCTATAAAAGCTCTACAGAAAAGAAGCATGACACAATCAATTCCAAACAATCTTTGCACCTGTTTGAACGATAGAGCACTCACCTCTGCTTCATGCGATAGGCAACCGGTTGATGGATTTCTAGCTCTTATAACAGCTTGAACGAAGTCTTCTTTCTCCTTTGGTCCGACACAAGGTATATTATATGCCGCCAAGTATTCTTTCAGTCGTTTGATCGGTAACGCTCTCAGTTGTGTCAGGTTCGCAGCGGTGACTATGCAGCGAAGGTGAAAATGATCAATACAAGCAGTTCCAAGCTGTAATGACTATGATCTGATTACTTACCCTGTAACATGCTCAAACAAGGTAAACAGACACTTTCAACTTCATATCCACTTCCAGCATTATTACTCTTCTCATCTAAACCAAGTCCTTCCTTCAGACCTGCTTTAATCTCATTAAATATGCTTCCTGGACCATTGTTTGAAGAGGTAGACGAAAGAGAAGAAGATCCTTGTCCAGCTTTACGAGGCATCAAAGCTTGACCATCTGAAATACAATTCGAACAATATTCATAACCGCAATGACCGCATACGTGTTTTCGACGGAAAATGAAATTGAATTCTTTATTACATTGTCTGCAAGCTACAGAATCCTATCAGCGTATCTCTGATGATCATATCATAATCATCTCAAGGCGAGAGGCTATCCAGACTTACTGGAAGATTCTATTACTGGTGGCGGGCCTGATACTGTATATCCGTTCATTGTCAACGAGACATCGATGGTAGCTGAACGAAGATTAGATCAATATGGCTCACGTATGGGTAAACCAGGAGGTGGTATCCTAGCTGGACGTTGAGATTCCATTTATTTGTTTGAGCTTTAGCTATACGTTGAATGAATGAATCGAATCGTAATGTTGTATATCGTAGATATCACAGAAAACGCTTATTCAGCTTTGACCGTCGGGCTATTCTTGGCGGTGTACTGATTATGAGTATGTATCGAATCCGTCTTGAAAACAATCAACGAATGGAAAATATGTTTATAGTCAAAATAGGATCATGCACCCTATATATCACTTGAAATCCGAGTGATTCGACTCATGAATGAGGGAGAAGTCAAGAAGGATAGTCGGAATGTTGATATTGACGATCTATTTCATAATAATGACGCAAAGACCAAAAACACGCCTACCCCTTCTCCACGTTATTCCTCCATTTCAGTCTTTGACCGCTTTTACTTCCTTGTCTCTTTGTGCATAGCCTGTCTCCTTCCTTAGTCTGCATCTTAAGACCTTCTCTGAACGCCCACAAGAGGCATCAAAGCATAGGGTCAGCCGAAAACGAACAATGAAATGAGCAGACAAGATGTTTCCGAGAACGTCGCAGAGAATGACGCTGGACGTAGTACCATATCTGCGGAGGAAAGATGGCTGCCTTATGACACAGTGAGCTCAACTGATCGGGACCATATCAGCAAGAGCTGACGACAAACGTATCAAGCCTCGGATACGCCATATAACAGGGTGAGCCGAGGAAAACATATTCGAGACGGATAAATGCTGAATGGTTATTGTAGGATCCGAATTCACCAGTTAACACTTCCTGAATCACTCTTATACGCATCCAAGCTAGTCCCATCGCAATCCCATGATGATGTCCAAGCACTCCCTTCCCCATCACTCGGTGAGAGCTCCCGAAGACGTATGAGTAATTCTTCAACATTATCATATCCGTTTCCTAGGCGGTCAATCGAATTTGATAAAAGAGAACGTTCGTCTTCTACATCGACTGCTCGACCTATCGAACCCACATCTCCGACAGTGTCAATCCATCACACCCAGTCGCGAAATAGATTAACAAGACCTAGAGCACCCACTTTAGCTGGTGAAGCATTAGAACATGATCATGTCACTTCACCATTAGATAGGATAGAAAGTCGAGATAACGAAGTGCAAGCTATAAAGCAAGAACGAAAACCTCTAAGATGCTTTGTAGCTTTGAAATTCCCACAAAAGCCTTACCCGCCCACGATTAGCGCTCTAGAAGAGGAAGGAGACGAGGAACTGAGGAGAAGGACAAAGAGCGACGAGAGAGATTTGAGGTTGAATGGTCATAATATGCGAAAGGTCTCGAGAAAAACGTCGTCAAACTCAATATACACAAATACCAATTCTCTGCCAAATACACCTATCAAACCAACACTACGACATACTATATCGAATTCTTCATCCCATTCATCTTTACTTCAAAGTACTCCACCACGCTCGAGAACGGTCTCCTTGACTTCACCTAATAAACCTAATGGGAATGGTATCGATATTACCCAAGGATATTCTTTAGGTAGATCCACTTCCCGATTAAGCGACACTTCTTCCTTGCACTCAATCGTACGCTCTCCACCTGCTTCAATGAGACCGAATATGCTTGGAAAATCCAAAGCTAGCTTGAGTATATCTCATCATTTCGCTCATGCCGAAAATATACCTTCTCAAACAACCATCAAGTCTGATAACACTAAAGATGTTCAAGGGTCCGAAACAAACTTGAATGACGCTCAAGAGAATAAGGAAAGCTTGGATAAGCAAATTGTGAGGTCTGAATCGAAACCTGAAACTGAAATACCATTCTACATCTCACCAATCCATACACCTTCTACAAATCCGAGATTTCAAGGTTTAGAATCGAATGATTTCGCAAATTGGCTTACACCTGCTCAATGTGCACAAAATCAATTCGTAATGGAAGTTTGGATTCAACTTCCTTCTGGAGAATGGAAATTAATGGATGGTATTGGTGGATTATTAGATCTCAAAGAATTGAGAAGGGGTCCTTCAACTGCTAACAGTAATGGAATTGAGTTTACCTTGTCGTTAAATCCAAAAGAAACATATCATGTACCGTCCACGTCCGAGCTAGAAAGTGGAGAAGAGTCACAAAGGGGGATAGGTGTTATGGAAAGAAGTCTGAGAGAGACTCGGATGAAGAAAGGTGTCACATTTGGTGGATTACATCAGTCAGTTATTTCCTCGATCGCAATTTCCGCCTACGGAGATTCATTAACTAACTGGAATTTGTTATAGCTTGATCAACTTGCAAGCTGTCATAGCTGATACGCAAAGAAGCATAGAAGATGTACGTCTCAAAGTCGATAAGCTGCTAATTGCAGATGAAGATTGGAGAGGTCTTGTGAGTTCCAGCACGGTGACTGAATGCGGCATCGATTGATCGTTGAGAATTTTAGCGGAGAGAAATCTCGGAAAAACGATCACGGATTGACTGGTTCCGTTCGAAGATTGCCGATGTCGAAAAACTTACTCGGGAAAGTAAGTCTATCTTCTACACCTCCTGTCAGTGTAAGGAAAAGGTTTGCTGATGGTCCACTCCAATCATAGCTCAAGCACGTTCGACATTGAAAGAGCAAGATATCGAAATCAGACGAAACCACCTTGATGGCGCTGAAGAAGCGGATGAGCTACGTCGAGGTAGAGGTAGAGATTTAGAGGATGAGATAGGTAAAATCGAGTAAGCATCGCCTTTTTCTGTACTAACTTTCTCCGATCTCGAACAACGCTGACTCCTTATCCAGGGCCGAACGCTTGTCTCTGCTACCTCAAATTCACCTTTTACGTGCCCACCATGTTCAAAGTCTTGACAATTTGTTTCCTATACAACCTCTCGATCCATCGCAATTGCTCTATACGATCTTGGGGGTCCCTTTACCTATACCAATTGGCACGAAAGACCCAGCTCCTCCGCTGACAATGTCAGAATTCAGAGTTGACGAAAAGACTACTGCTGCTGCTCTCGGATATGTCGCTCTTACAGTACAGATTTTAGGTAATCTCGGAGGAGCAACTGGTGGTTTACCGTATGCTATCACTTGTGCGGGCTCGAGGAGTAGTGTTAGAGATGGTACAGGTGTCATGCAAGGGCTTAGATCGTTAGTAATCTTTCCTTTATCTTTCAGATCCGAATCTGAGCAGAGTTCCTAATGAAACTATGGTTCTTACAGATTCCCGTTATACTCCAAGGGTGTCGAAAGGTTCAGATTTGAATATGCTGTTTTCTTGTTGAACAAAAATATTGAAATGGTACGTTCTAAGTGTACTCATATCTAGATGAAATCGGAAATTATGTGTATGAGATAGAAGCTGATCAAACAAAATTTAGCTGATGCAAGAATCATCAATACGTTTACTTGATCTTCGTCATACTTTGCCAAACTTAAAAAATCTATTATTAACCCTTTCTTCACCTAATTTACCTCAACCTCCTGCAATAAGTAGGATGACTTCACGGAATGTATCTTATAGATCTGCTACACCCACTTTTATAGGTAGTAATGGTGGATGGAGTCGAACTTCTTCTAGTGCTTGGGGTGATAGAGAAAGAGAACCATATACAAGATCAATGTCACCTGGTAGTACTCAAGCGGACCAAAGTCCACTCAAAATCAATACTTTACTTAGTCCTAGTCCGTTACGAACTATACGTAGGAGTCAAGACAATAAGGGGAAGTATGGGTCTTTGACGAGAAGCGTGGATCTGGGTAGCAATGATGATTTGAGTGAATCAGAAGGAGAGAAGGAGTGATGAAAATTCAGTATACAGCTACGCTTTGTGTTCTATGTTGAATTTACCAAAAGCAAATGATGCATTGTCACTTCATAAATATCTGTATGGTCTTTACAATAACTCCTTTACCTTTTCTTATCCTATTAAAAGATAGTTTAACCCAATCTTGGTTGTCCTGGCGTAGCATATGGATCTCTCATTTCATTTTCTTCTTCAACTTCACCTTCTAATCCACGACCTTTTGGAAATCTAGTACGTTGTTGTTGAATTTTAGGTAATTTACCTAATTTAGCTAATTCATCTTGTAAATTACTATCTTTATCATACAATTTTGAATTATCCGTATCATATTTTGGTGGTATATATCCAGAAGTAGATTGTGAACGAGATTGATTTTCAGGTGAATTTAAATCTTTTGGTGAATTTCCATTACCACTATTATTAGTATTGAAAGAACCGAATTTATCTGAATTTAATGAATTGGAATTTGAAAACATTGGATCAGAAGGTGGAGAATTATCTAACATTTCACCATTTGATAATGCTTTTGAACGAGCTAAAGCTCTAATTTTTAAGATTTCTGAAACTAATAATGCTCTAGAAGTTGAAAATGATATAAATGCAGATGAGACTGTTGAAATTTTCAACATCAGTTAACTGACTTTATTATTGCAGACACAAATTGAGAGAAAAGAAAAAAGAAAATCTCACATAAGAAAGTAAGAGATAAAGCATTTCTTGAAGGTGTTTTAGGCATAAATCTTCTAACCAAATAAGCTATATCGTTTCAATATACTTACGTTAGTACTGATCTCAATGAATTTAGATGGAGAGAGTGAAATGTACTGACTAAGAACACCACCTCCTAATATACCAGTAATCATACCTCTTTCAGTTGTACGTCTATTTAACCTTTTATAATCTTCCAAAGTTAAAATACTACTTGCTGAACCTAAATCGATCGTTTCTTGTTCACCTGATCTAGGATCAAATAAAACTAATTTAGGTTGAGGAGATCGAGGTTGATATGAACGGTCATTTGGATCTCGTCTTGTAGATGCTTCTGCTTCTGAAGGGATGAAGGATCCTGTTAAGAAAGTATTCAGAATCAGTCAATTATGAAAAAGTGAGATTGAGAATTATCTTACCATCGTCGATTGGTGTAGCTGAAAGATCGGCTTCTCGTAAAGGCATATTGGCGGGTACTGATTTGTATTGTTATAAGCTGAATGCGACAGATATTATAGGCTGGATCTGACTTGTCTGCGACAAAGCTGTAGGGTGAAAGACAAGTTATATGAATGAAAGTGATACTAAGAATGCTATCTACATCTGGCTCGACGTCACCGTAGACCTTCCCATCGTCATCGGGATTCAGTGAAACGGCTACCTCCGCTTCCGGCGGAGCTGGATAAGGTACCGAGCGGGATCAAATTGTTGACTTTGCCTTTGTTGTGCACGGTGAAAGATAGCAAAGCGAATGAATAGAGATTAGTCCGACTTATTACCTTCTTAGATACATTAAATAGATCACATATACATCAACTCTCCTCTGTAGTACTCTGCAGCTACAAAATCATTGCGCTCGTTGAGGGAGGCGGCGAATTTGACTGAATCTGGTCATCTACTCAACTACTTTATAGTCCAATCCAGATAAATATCAAATTTAATATCATGCCTGCTCATTCACCTATACCTAATATACCTGGACAGGAATTAACAGATCAAACTATAAAATCATTCTTATCACAAAGAGTAGCAGATTTATGTGGACTTAATCAACCAAAATTTCCAGGTTCACAACCTGTTTCTTTTCAATCTTCTTCACTTGAATTATTAGAAACAAAGGATTTTTGGGTATGTGAAAAATCTGATGGAGTTAGAATTTTAGTTTTTATAGTCATGAACGGAATGACAGGTAATCAAGAAGCTTGGCTCGTAAGTAATCTCTTCCAAACAATCTGTTGTAAAATACATGATTTATGCTTATGATCGCTTTTGGCTTTAGATTGATAGAAAAGAAAGATATTTTAGTGTACAAGATTTACATTTCCCTCATTGGGAAAATCGTGGAAATCCTTTAGGCGAAACTATATTAGATGGAGAATTGGTTATTGATATAGATCCAAAAACGAAATCTGTTAGTCTGCACGGCTGCTTCTTTGTCTTCTGACCTCAAGCGATTAGCTGATTCACTTCTCTATAGGAAACATTAAGGTTTTATGCCTTCGATTGTTTAGTACTGAATGGAGACAATATCATGAAGAAGCCTTTATTGAGGCGGTATGGTGTATGTCATTCTCATTCTAGTGAAGATCAGAACAATGATCGTGGAAGCTGATTCTGAATGACATACTCAGAGGTTGAAAGAATGGGTAATAGCCCCATTTCACAAGTCTTTGCAGGATTTTCCAGAATGGAAAGACGCTTTACCATTTGAGTGAGCTACTCTGTGACTGATGTGCTACCTTAAAAGTCAGCTCACAACGATTGTCATTATAGAGTGGTTGCAAAAGAGCAGGAATTATCGTATCATATAGCTCATGTCTTGAAAGTACATATACCGAAATTGCAGCATGGGCACGATGGTTTAATTTTTACCTGTGTGGAAACTGAATACGTACCAGGTACCGATGAGAAGATGTAAGTGGGCTCTTTCAACGTCATCATTGATAAGTCTTTAACGAGTACAGCTGATAATCAGTCCATTGGCTCGTATATAGACTGAAATGGAAACCACCTTCTGAAAATTCGATTGACTTCAAGCTCGAATTACGGTTCCCACCTTCAAGCGCAAACCACGATGAACCTGACTACTATGCCAAGCCAGAATTCTTGCTCTATACCTGGTTAGGGGGCGAAGAGTATGATTTCTTCGATATGATGGGTATGGAAGATGAGGAATGGGACAAGTGAGTGGACTTACTCGGTCATAACTTCATCATTACATTTACCGGTCTTTTCCTGCTGGGAAAACTTCTCGTACTGATTCTATTGTCTCGAAAACAGGTTCAAAGAATCTGGTGAACAACTCGATGATCGTATAGTCGAAGTCACGTGGGATGCCGATAATGGATATTGGAAAATGTTAAGAATAAGAGATGATAAAAATCATGGTAATCACAAGAGCATAGTAGACAAGATATTAGTCAGTATAGAAGATGGAGTTGAAATTGATGCTGTAAGCTATTTTGGCTATTTCCCAGATTCAGAAGTAGACTTTACTTACTGTTGATTCTTTGGTTCTCATCAGTTATTAGCGAGATCAGATTCTATTCGATCAGCTTGGAAAAATCGAGAACAAAATAAGAAATCTAATCAACCTCCACAACAAACGCAACAACAAAGGAAACCACCACCTCAACAACAACAAGGTGGACAACCTCAACCTCCTACACCAGGTGCTTCTAGAATGTCTGGTCAGGGATATCCTATAACGCCTGGGTATGGAGGACAAGCTAGTGGACAAAGTCAAGGTCTGGTAGCTGGATTGAAGAGGTGAAAGCGACTTGACCAAGAAACGAAATTAGAGGAACTGCATCTTTGTTGTATGTATTGAAATTTATGTATCTGGAAACATGCATGATTTATGCTTGGTATGGTAAAGCAGTAGATATACAGTAACCCGTAATGCCCGTTGCAACATTTTGCAAATTATTGATCTCCTCCAATGCTCTCGCCAAACCATATCCACTTGCAATCCATCTGTAATACTTCTACCAGCTTGATTCTACCGCATGATAGCCAGCAAGCATGTATTCAGCGGCAAGTAAAATTTGGACATCAGAATTAACCTTTTCAAAATCAATTCCTTCTTTCCTTTCTTGCCGTTGTTGCTGAAGCTGATGCGATATGGCTTGAGCATAAATTCTTGCACTTTGAGCACCAGGAACAGCTGAATTGAGCGTAGAAAATGGGTTGGTAGATTTAGATGAAGATGAAGATGAAGGGGTTGATAACATCGAGGAAGGTGTACCGACCGGTCTTTGATAAGGTTTATGATTGAACCTTGCTTTGATTAACCCACACCTATATTGACTGATTGCTCGTCTACCTTTTAGGTTCAATGGGATAGAGCTTTTTAGAGCATAGGAGGGGAGTTGATTTGCCCTAATCAGATTGGTCGGTGTGTACCGAGGCGGATTTTCAGAGAGTAAAGGTGATCCTGACTGAACCGAAGGTTGTACGGAGGTAGATGAAGGCGAAGATTGGTAAAGAAGGTTATCCGGACTGGCAGATGGTCCGGAATACGAATAATTGGTTCTTGGACTGGCAGGTTGCCAAATTGGACTATGTTGAGTTTCCTCAACTTTTGGACTTATAGGCTGCCAAACCGGACTAAGATCTGGCGGACTATCAGGAATATAACAAGGAGAATGATTAGGATCGAAAGAAGGGGAAGAAAGATTATTAGTGGCAATAGGCCAAAAGGGTTTTAATGACGGCGAAAATCGAGGAATGGCTTGAGGATCAGGTATGAGATTTGGTGCAATTGAGGAAAAGGAGGGTTCAGTTTGAACGTCTGTTGACGAAGAGGGTGGATCTGACTTTACAACCAATTTCTTTGGGAAGTATGATTGGTAGTAAGGTGGTTTTGTTGAGTCAAGAATCTTGGAAGTCGCGGTTGAATCCATGATGGCTAATATTATATTAAGAATTTGATCGTAAAAAATATTTGCTTTAATAGTTTATGGCTAAGTTCTCAAAACGATTGAAGAACAAATAGCAAGAATGAATACAGAGAGATGGAATTAGAAAGACGTCTTTCTATGTTATACAAATTTCAAGCTTGGAGATATTAGGTTATAATTAAAAGAACTAATATTCGAGATAAAAGTATATAAAGTTCATAATATTGCCACCAAGTAAAACAGGTACGACGTACGTACTTTTATTAAACAAGGTTCATACTTGATTTTGTAATTGTCAGATATGCATCATGTATGATTTTGAACCATGGAATATTGATTATATAGAACCTTTACCTTCTCCTGGAACTATTTTTTCACCTTTTTTAACTCTTTCAATTAATTCACGTACTCCAGCTTCACCTGAAACTTTATGTACTCTCTTTTCAAGTTGTTCAAGTTTTTTCAATTCTTCAGGTAAAACAGTTTCTCTGAAGTTGAATTCTGGGAATTCTTTTGGATTCAAAGCAAGTTCTACAGCTGAGGAAAATTTAGCTGGGTGAGCGGTAGATAAGGTTACCCAATATGAGTTGGGTCTATACGTCGAATTAAAACAAGGAAATCAAGTCAGCTCAGAATTATCCAAATGTAAGGGGCGGGATTAGCCGATATATGAGTAGACTTACGCCTTCTTTTGTGATCTTTCGGTAGCTGCTAAACCAACAGCTGTGTGAGGGTCGACGACGTACGGACCGTATTGCGGAAGTTTATAGTATTTCTTGATCTCTTCGAGAGTCTGAATAAGTAATGATTCGATAGTCAGCAATCTTCAAGGCAGCTCCAAGATACAAAAAGGATGAAATCCAATCCAACGCGACACTCACTTGTTCATCAGAGACTCTTTCAGACCAGAAATCTTTAGCAGCAGCATCCTTAATCTTCTCTCCTAAATCAACTTTACCATTCTTTTTCAATTCACTCATCCATCCATTTAATTTTTCTTGTGCTTTAGTTCTATCTTTTTCAACATTTCCACTTGGTGAATCAATTGTATCTAAAGCTAAAAAATATAATAATCTTTCAAAATTTGAAGAAAGTAAAATATCCATAGCAGGAGAATGAGTTGATTTTACTGAACTTGATGAAGAAGGTGTAGCTTGTTGTCCATCTGAAGATCCATTAACTAAAGAAGTTTCAAATGATTGATTTTTTTCAGGTATTTCTTCAGATTCATATTTACCAGTTTTAAAAAATCTATTTAAAATATCATTTTCATTTGTAGCTACAACTAAATGATCCATTGGTAATCCTAATTTTTTTGCAAACCATCCAGCTAAAATATCACCAAAATTTCCAGTTGGTACAGAAAATTGTATTTTTGATTCTTTTTCTCTTGCTTCTTTTGGTAATTGGAAATAAGCTGAAAAGTAATAAACGATTTGTGCTAAAATTCTTGCCCAATTAATAGAATTAATAGCTCCTAACCTATGAGTTGAATTAAATTCTTTATCAGAGAAAAGTGTTTTAACAATAGATTGACAAGTATCAAAATCTGAATCTTTTACTGCGACACAATAAACATTTTCATCTGGTACAGTTGCCATTTGAGCTTCTTGAATTGGAGAAATTCTTCCATCAGGATAAAGGATGAAAATGGTAATAGATGGTTTAGATCGTAAACCGTAAATAGCAGCTCTATAAGTATTTATACATAATTAGCTTCACGCTTTTTTTTTATGATTTTTGAATCCTAAATCAAACATGTTTCCCTGGTTTTAATAGAAATTGACAAATCATAAACTCACGATCCAGTATCACCAGAAGTAGCACCAACAACAGTTAATTGTTCTCTTTCTTCTTTTCCATCTTTTTCTAATTGGTTATTACGTCTTTCTAAAAAAAATCTAAATAATTCACCAAGAAATTGTAATGCAACATCTTTAAATGCCCAAGTTGGTCCATGCCATAATTCTAAAACAAATTCTTTTTCACCAGTTTGTCTTAATGGAGTAGTTTTTTCAGATTTAAATTTAGAATATGATTTTTTAATAATTTCTTTTAATTCTAATGAAGGAATTATTGTACAAGGTATAAATAATGATAATATTTCAAAAGATAATTCTTCAAATTTTAAATTTGACCATTTATTTTGCCAATCCAAAGGTAATTCTGGAATATGTGTTGGTATATATAAACTATAATCAAAAATATCATTTAGATTGATGATAATTATCAACATACTTTAAAAATATTTGCTTTACTCACCCTCCATTAGGTGCTAATCCAGTCAAGACAGCCTATAAATAACACAACATCAAAACAATGTCAAACGTTTTCAAATAAACACCAATTAAAACCAACTCACATCTTCAAACGATAAAGTCTCACTTCCACCTCGAGTAGAGAAATATCTCATTTCAGTTTGAGCCATTTTGGTGATTTTGATATCTAATTGTTTAGCCGTGTTCAAAGAGCTGCCAAAACAAAAATTACCTATTTATACCTATCTATAAAAGTATAAATTGACTTTTGATGGTCGAGTTTGAACCCGACTAAGCGTCGGCTTTGGGGTGGGTTTTTTTTCCAATTAATTGCGCAACAAGAATGATCGACCTGATTGACTCGGATAATGAAATTACGTAATAATCTTAATCAATGCATCATTATTCATTCATAATTTATTCAATGCTATTTATTACTATATAAAACCCTATGAACCTATATATGAATGGTATATGAAACTAAATGCTATGTAGTCATACCCTTTTGTTTGCTTTCATCTTCTCCTCAAAGATCCATTTATACAGAATAATTCACATTATACAAAACCCAAAATTCCATCCCTCTTCCTTTCACTTGACTCACGTAATCAAAGGTAATTCTTCTAAACTTCTATTGAATTTCTCAAAAGCACTAGCTTGTAATAAATTCAATTTATCTTCATCGACTAAATAATTAGGAACAGGTTGTTTCGAGACATATCCTGCGTTATGTAATAATCCGGCTAATTGATATAGTGGAGAGAGCATTTCAGAGAGTCCAGCGACTTGCTCAAGGTTCGTCTTATCAGGGAAAAGGGCTGGAAGAAGTTGTAAAATTCGAGGAAGGTTACGTGAATGGTTTTGAAGAGTAGAAGATTCGCGTGGATCTGGATGAGGTCCCGCTTGAAGAACCGAAGTTAGAAGTGAGGCTGTATCAGATGTCAAGTCTGCCCAATCGAGGAATAACTAAATTGGATGGTGCATCAGCTTTTTCGTAATCGTCCGTCACATTCCGACAAAGCTTGTAGCTCACTTTTCCGCCAAACTCCCAACCATCTGCACCCTTTCCATCTAATCCCTCACATAATTTCCTCAGAAGAGCTTTGTCATCTCGTAGTACCGCTTCGGGCGCTAATTTAGTTATTAAAACTTTATGCGCTTGATCCCACAAGTTGGCTTTGAGAAGAGCATGATATTCACCCCAAGCGTCGCCCGAAGAAGACAAAGCCGCAGCTTGAGATTCATGTTTCCATTCGACAGGTATTTTGAGATCATGTGTCAGGAACTGCTCTTCCTCCGAAGTCGGTGCAGGATGTCTGAAAAGTAAAGCCCGAAGAGATTTTTCTCGACTACAGGACATTTGATTAGCTGAAAATCATGCATGAGACTTTATTGCCCAGCTTACCCTTCAGAAGTTTCTAGATGTAAAAGTACGAAGGCAGCTTTCGTCCATTCTCCGCTGATTTCCAATTGATGAGCATAAGATTGGGTAAGTCTATCAGCAGTAGTAGAATAGCCATCTTCTTCTCTATCTTCGAAATCTCGTTTCTCCAATACTCTTGATAAAAGGATATACAGATGCCAAGATAATCTGACATCATATGGTGATGGAGAAGTAGCTCTTGCATCGAGGACTTGATCCAAAGAAATAGTGATATCAGAATAAAGCTTGATGAGGTCATAAAGGATATCTTTAGGTTGGTATGTCGAGTTCCAATTCTTCCCATCAGAATTGGTGGATGGCATTTCAAGGTAAGGGGGTAAAGGTTTTGCAGGTGGATGTTGAGAATTCAAAGCATTCGAATAAGATGAAACGACATCGCTGATGGAATCTTCGAATCGATTTCCATACCACATATATAACCCTAAAGCCCGCTTCCAATCTAGACCTTCCGCAATGAGAACATCCGGACATCCATCTGAACCTTTTGACGGATCTCCAAGGGACACGTCCGTGATACCAGCTAAAACGGCATACAACTTTCTATATCCCTTGGCAATCAGCGGATTGACTTTATACTTGTTCCAGTCCTCCAACTGCTTCATCAACTCTTCCCGGAAAACTTCTTCGCCTCCAGCTTGCGAGACAAGGGTAGCCAGTCTCATATCCCCGCCATCAAGAGCAGATTGGACTGCTCGTTCAACTTGATGTCCACTCAAATAGGTGAAAATCTTCGCTGGACGATCTTCACCTTTCTTAATAAGTTCAGAATCGACCGCTGGAGAAACAGCATCTTCGAGCCATTTCGAAAGAGCTAATTTCCTTCGAATTGAAGCTATCCTTTCCGTTAATTCTTCAGAAGCGTCCAGAGGGAGTTTGAGATCAAGCTCATCGAAAAGAGCCACACCGAGTCGGAACACACTGGCCTCGTGGGAACGATCTCCAGCGTCAAAGCGAGCTGCGAAATCGCGGAAACGGATCTGGCCATCGATTGCGGCATATGGTACTCCGTCGAGAGTTTCTACCAGGGTATTATCGAGGTGTAGATTAAGCAATCTCTGAGCTTTGGTATTCTCAGCCTTAGTGTTTTCGGCTAAGATGGCAACCTGTTCAATGTGAACAAGGGCATCCGATTCGGGAGTGATCGTTGTCGCGGGAGCGCAAATTTTGCCAAAGTGTACTAGTTCCCCATTTGGTCCCCAAGAACATCTGAATGACCTTCCTAATGCTAATCCAGCATCCGCTCTGATTCCTTCTTTTGATTGTACGATGCTACTTCCCAAAGCTACACGAGCATATTTGCGAGGTTGTCGAAGTTTCGGTGGGCTAACTTGGTGTTCGCCGAAGGAGGTGCGCTGTAATTCTATCCGATCAGCATTTGGACTACTCCAAATCGATGGGTGATGACTCACCTTGACAGCCCTTTGGTCAAGCGACTCAGATTCCTCCCCGGCTTCACCAAAAAACGAATCTTTGTTTCTCGCTTTCAAGTCCCGCTTCCCGTTTAAATTCGTTACCGTATTCGATCGTGGAGCAGTGAAAAAAGAAGATTGCATTTCTCTGAGCTTCTTCATGCCATCGATTCCAACTTTTTGCTTTATAGGTTGATCCCATGTAGGCATGTTGTCGGAAACAGATTCTTCTTCCTCATCAATCTCGAACGTTTCTTCATCATCCAAGGAGTCCTCATCAATTTCAAACGAGTCTTCGTCTATACCTGAATCATGTTCACCTTCGGAGAAATCTCTCAAACCTTTAGTGGGAGGTAACATGTCCTCGTCCTCATCTTCATCAGTTTCAGGCGTTCTTGAAGAAGTTCGATCTGAACCCAGAGGTATAGAAGCTCGTTTCTTCGCGTGCTGTGGTTCAGGCTCGTCCTCTTCACTTTCTTCATCTATACCATATCTACTAAAATGCTCCACCTTGAATGACCAAGTACCATCATCTGTATAACTGATGAATTCGGTGTTCGGGATGTTCTTGACTCGTTTAAGGAATCGGGTAAATCTGGGATCTGTGGAATCCCTAATAGGTTCTTTAGTAGCCTTATCATGAGCAAAGACGTTCTCAAGAGTAATTCTAGCAGGGACGTTCAGGCCTTGACCTTGTGGTGCTTTTGCGGGATAGTCATCGGGGTAGACGGATAGTTCCGATTGATCGAAGACTATTATCGTTCCCAAGAGATCTTCAAGTGGTGCAAGGGTAAGATCGACAGGTTGAATAAATGTGACTTCTCCATAACCCCTACGTCCAGCTGTGAAATTATGCAATTCAGATAATTCGTTCTTGCTGAGTTGTCGTAACTTTTCGAACTTCGGTTTGCACCAGTATTCTCCCTTCTTCGGCGCTTTCTCCGATCCTGATACACGAGACGAGTCCGCAAGTGGGGCATTTCTCCTTGATGGGGAATCGGAATTGCCGTTGGCCGCTGGGGGGTTGAAGAGGAGGGTGGCTGGACTACCGGGTGCGATCGAGGCTCTCTCGGGAGTGGGTTGAGCGATACTTCCAGTTGATCCTCTCAAAGCTGATTTACCCAAAACGGACTCGAGCTGATCTCCACTTGAGCTAGCGGTCAGAACCTTGGGGGTGACTGTCAACTTCTTGATGCTCGGTCGTGGTACAAAAGCATTTGGAGTGAGAGCAGTATCGGTCAGACCTTTATACCTGTCCGGCGCAGCGGGTGAGTTCAGTATACTTGACCTGCCCGGTGAACTGACAGATCCGAGAGGTGTACCAGGTCTAGCGGGACTTTGTGATCCGGCAAGAGGTGAAGCGAAACCTCTAAGCTTGCTGATTTTACCTTTGGTACTTGGCGTTAGTCGGTAGGAAGACGCAGTGAGGGGAGGAAGAGCGGGTTTCTTGGACTGAGAGCCATATTCAAGTTTCTGACCAGTGTATTGGAAGAGTTGATTGTTGCCGTAAGGATTTTGATCGATCGAAGCTGTGAGTGAAGATTGTTGTTGCTGAGGTTGTTGCATGGTGGATTGGCCAAGACCGCCGAAGATACTGCCACCAAGGTTCGATTGTTGAGCTGGCTGTTGATTGTTACTTCCGAAGAGACCGGTGGAAGCAGGCTGGGATTGACCAAGATTACCGAATAGTCCACCGGTGGAGCCAGTCTGAGCAGGCTGTTGTTGTTGATTTTGCTGCCCGAACAGCCCACCCCCACCTCCAAATAGACCTCCTGCAGGCTTAGCGAGAGAATTATTCTGCTGTTGATTCTGTTGTCCTAATGAATTATTCGTACTTCCGAAAAGGCCAGTCCCAGTGGAGTTATTATTACCGAAAAGACCTCCGCCCTGTGTAGGTTGCTGAGATGGTTGAGTTTGGCCAAATAGTCCGCCAGTTGATGGAGCTGTTGTGGCAGGCTTAGCACCAAATAGCCCACCAGTGGAACCGGTGTTTCCGAATAAGCCAGTCGAAGCTGGTTGCTGGGTGTTTTGCTGTTGAGCAGGTTGACCGAACAATGAGGTACCAGGCGCAGAAGTTGTATTGCTATTGCCAAACAGTCCACCACTGGCAGGTTGAGATGCGGAAGACTGACCAAAGCCACCAAAGGTATTGGTAGGTGCTGCGGGAGTAGTGGTGCTTCCAAACAAGCCTCCGGCAGGTTTAGGTGCACCGAATCCACCTGCAGCCGGTTGTTGCTGATTAGTTTGACCAAACAGTCCTCCTGTGTTCTGCTGAGGCTGTTGGGTGTTTGAGCCTAGTATATCGATTGATCAGCCAGCTTTCGCACAGGGGTGGCAGAGGATATGCTTACCAAATGCGCCTCCGCCACCGAACAGGCCTCCGGTAGCCGGTTGCTGCTGTTGTTGGTTCTGTTGATTTTGTCCAAATCCGCCAAATCCACTCGTTCCTGTATTACCCGTTTGTCCGAATGTGCTGGTACCAGTGTTGGGTGTAGAGCCAAAACCACCAGTCCCAGTAGCTCCGAAAGCAGGTTTGTTCTGACCGAATGAGCCAAATGTACTGGTTCCAGCTGGTTGTTGCTGTTGCTGCTGGTTGTTTTGACCAAAGACATTGGAAGTGTTGCCGAACAGACCACCTGATGTGTTTGACTGGTTTTGAGCAGGTTGACCGAACAATCCACCAGTAGTACCCGTATTGCTCTGACCGAACGGGGAATTCTGTTGGGGCTGTTGTTGTTGTTGTTGACCGAAGAGACCTCCAGTATTGCTAGCAGGTGTCAAAACGAATGTGTTCGAAGTGGAACCAAAGGTAGATCCAGTACTGCCAAACAATCCACCAGCGGGTTTAGCTCCGAAAGTCGAATTTTGTTGTTGGGGCTGGCCGAAACCTGTTGACGCCGGCTGACCAAATCCTCCTGTAGACGCGCCAAATGTATTAGCAGGTTGTTGAGTAGCTTCCTTTCTATTTTGTTGGTAGTCTAAAGCTCTAAGCTCCTCCCAGGAGACTCCTCTGTACGGTATCATACCGGTAATCGAGTGGAACAAGTGAGGAGGCCCTTCTTTGCCCATGGTAGTGGTCGAGGGGTCACCTTGCCAAGTTGGGAAGTACGCTGGAGAAGCGGTACCCTGAGCGGGAGGCGGTGGGGGTGGTGCATCAGCACGATAATTTTGAAGTTCATTTGGTCCTTTCAAGACATCTTGACCACCAGGGGAAGCTCCAAATGTAGTTGTCGGTTTGGCGCCGAATAATCCAGAACTTTGTCCTCCACCGAATGTAGAAGTTGTAGCTGGTTTGGCACCAAAAAGACCTCCAGAAGCAGGTTGAGTAGACCCAAAACCACCGCTAGTACTCGTACTTCCAAACAGACCACCACCTGCTATTATAAAGCTGGCTGAGCTAAACTCAAGAAGAAGCAAGGGGAAATGTGACTTACTGTTTTGCGGTTGTGCTTGACCAAATGTGGATCCAGAAGCTCCAAACGTAGGTCTAGCTGCTCCAAAAGCATTGCTCTGTTGCTGAGGCTGTTGAGCGCTCGCACCGAAACCGCCTGCATCATTTGATGATTCAGTCTACGGCCTCTTCTTCGCGGCTAAGTGACTTACCGAATGTCGATGTACCTGTTGATCCTCCTCCACCAAACAAACCACCTCCAGTGTTTTGCTGAGCAGGTTGACCGAAACCTCCTGCACTAGGTTGACCGAAGCCTACAGACGAAGTATTTTATCAGCTTCACATTTATTGATAAACAACTATTGATGATGATCCAGCATGCCTCTTGAAATCACACCCTTCACACAGTATTGTTACCCTTGCTCCCTCGGTGGATTCGGCAATGCCAAAGAAGCTTATTCTCCAATTACATTTCCACCAGCATAACTCCATTTCGATTTCGATGAAACCAATAATATCCTATCGATTCAAACTTAAATAAATGATCATAACTTACCACCAGTATTTTGTTGTTGTTGCGGTTGTTGTCCAAATCCAGTACTAGTATTTCCAAATAGTCCTCCACCTTGTTGTTGATTTTGTTGTTGATTATTATTTTGACCCCATGATGAAGTTCCTCCAAACATCTTGCCTATAAACCTATAGCTAATCTAAACTAATCCTTCTCGTACCTACCCGTTGATTTCGATATATTCGTCTGACTTTCAAATCGAGCTGAAACTCTATGGTCCACGATTGTCTTAAACCTCTTTCGAAATTTTTAGAAGAGGCTCAGACCTTTCAACTAGGGCGGAGAGTGAAGAATGTATAAGGATGACGGTGAAAGTAGGATGTTCGAAGAAGGAAAGGTCAATGTTGTAAAGTCATAAGCAAGATGATCATATAAGTGTGGTTAGCTATAATAATATGTCTTGAAGTGATCCCAAGTCTCAGATTCAAACGCGTGGTATGATCCTTCTTAAATGACGGGATTAGCGGCGTTATACATGGTGAATACTCTTACTATGTGAACAGCTGCTTTGAGTGTGGCGTTTTTTGAAGTAATAAGATGATTATGGCTACATACATGTCATGAGCAACAAGCAACAATGCTTTCCTACGGCATAACAATCCTCGGAGCGGCCTTATATGATATCGCATAGACACATGCTTATATACGACAATTGACTCAAATACAATGTATATCTTAATTACCCCATGTATCTTTCCAAAACGATATCATTCAATTCTATCTACCTAATTTCATTTTCAAATTATGTATTTCTTCTTCTAAAATTAATTTATCTTTTTCTAATTTACTTTTTTCATCTGAAATTTTATTCATTTTAATTAAATATTCTCTAATTGATTGATCATATTTTAAATTTTCTTCTTTATTAAAAATTTCTGAATCATTTAAAAGTTTTTTTAATTTTTCATTTTCTTTAATAATTTCTTTTAATTTATAATTTAATTCAAAATTTTCATTTTCTTTAAATTTATTATTCATTTTTATATTTGATAATTCATTAATTAAAGAATCATTTTCTTCTTTTAAATGTATAATATCTTTAATACTTTTTTCTAATATTTTTGTTCTATTTTCATATTGATTTTTATAATATTTTTCTTTTTCAATTTGTGCAATTTTTGCAATATTTGATAATTTTTTATAATTTATATCATCATTTAAATTGAAATTTTTATATTTTTCTAAATTTTCTTTAATCATTTCGTGAGCATTTTTATCAGTCGAAGATTGTTGTGTAGAATTAGGATTTTCAGTGTAAGTGGATGTAGGAGATGCCAAAGTATGTTTTGGTGACGTAGTGGTATCATCAGTAGGATAAGGAGAAGAAGGGGGTAATATGCGATGAGGAGGGAGACTATAGTTGGAACTTGCAGGAGCCGGATGGATTATGGCCCTGTTTCTAGGTGATGTTGGGATCTCGAGCTTGACTTTCTTTGTAGGGACTAAAGGTGATGGGGGAGGATTAGGCCAACTTGACGAGGGCACATATCTTGGGCGTTTTGGAGGGCATGATGAGGGTAATTGGGGTAATGGCATTGTGGGATAAGTATATCTTATCGGAACTGTGCGAAAGTGTCAACCGGGTCCAGCGTAGTTCGAAATATGTCTTGAAGAATTATTTCAAGGATATCAACAAAAAGAAACAGTGATGTCGTCCGGCGCACTAATGGATGACCATTTGCGAGGAATGAATATTCCGTGTTCTGATGGCTCAGAGAATCGTATTCGCGTGTTGTCTTGTTTAATGATGAGAGAAGCCAAAGAGTAAGAATTCACACTGATCGACCTCTAAAACTTCTTATTGACCTCGTGTTAGGTCATGAATGTACACGATGAATAGAGTTGAATGATTGTGGGCAATCTGTGTCGAACAAGATTCGACCCAATGATAACAACATGTTTTCAAGATAAATCATTGCTAAGCAGTGATTTGTAATCTCGCTCAAGGCTAAGCAGTGATTTGTAATCTCGGTCCGGTCAAGGTTGATTGTGCTCTGTTGAGATGATGTGTGTTGTGTAATTATGAGTCCGAGCGTTTTCACATTCAAACAGCGATCAAAGCTCACAAACAGTAAACACACCCAACTCAAAAGTAGCTCATCAACAAACACTTTAACGTATCTGATACGCAACTCTTTCTTCATTCCCATACATGACCACGGCCCACAAGATCATCGTATCTCTGATTAGTCAAAGTTTGATAAATCTGTCGAAAGTCTATGTCCAACTGGAAATGCCTTCACCCATTCCATCATATTACATTCCACCACCATACCCTTCTCATTCATCTCATTTACCAAAACGACCTAAAGTTTATGATAATTTATTTTCGACATTGGACTCATCAAATGAAACGGATAATCCAGTAGCTCCATTGTCGAGAGAACAAAAGCAATTCACATATCAATCAAAACCTCTGTCTGAAAAGATAGAAATTAATAATGAATTAAAAAATTTAAAACATAGTATATCAGAAAGAAATTTAAATGATAAAAGAAGAACAAATAAAGAATTAGAATTAATAAATAATTTAATTAAAAATCATAAATTAGAACTTTTAGAATTTGAAAAAACAAAAAAAGAATTAATTGAACAAAAGGAAATGATAAAAAAATTTAAAAATGAAAATGAAAAATTGCAAAAAGAATTTGAAGAATTTAAAAAATCAAATAAAAAAGCATTAAAGATTTTAATGAATTTACAAAAAGATGAATTTTTATTTTGGTCAGGAAATCAATTAAAACCTTATTTAAAAGAAATTGAATTAGGTATTAAATTTAGAATTAAAAATTGGCAAAATAATAATCATAATAATATTAATAACCAAAGAAATAAAGACAAAGATTGTTATAAAAGAAGTAGTTCACCTGAATTTGATCTGCAAGAAAACCAACGTAAATCACGTTGATATAGTAAGAAAGAGACACTCTTTAACACATTTCGGTGAGTCGTCATAAGCTCAACATACTACTATATACTGACTGTTTACGCATTCAAGCTTACGATATAAGCTCAATATTTAGTTATATATTTTGTATCATTTGGGCTTTCACGCTATGTGTATTCGAAATACTTTATATGTGTAATAGTATCTATCACAAGCCGCTTATTGTAATATGTTCGATAGAGTAGGATGATGGGTAAAGTGTAAACATGCATACTAGCTCTGACTGTGTACCTCTGCTTTCAGAAAGAAACAAAGCATGAGTTCAATTCCCCTTTCCCCCTCCCAAATCATAACTGGATAAGATATCTCCATTATATTCGAAGCCATCGAAATGATAACTATGCCGCCAGGAACCGGTTCAGACCACGTTCAGATCACGTGACTGTGCATTTAGCGTAATAACGCTCGGATGATAGACGCGTCTGATCTTTTGAATCTGGAACATTAATTACTGTAAAGATTAAGCGTCCGACCGTCATTGCCCTTCATCCTTCAATCAACTTGAACATCTCTTACTATTACTATTTACACCACTGAGACTATACTTTGCACATCAATTGACAAAGAAATACCTTTGAACGAGCTATCAAATACGAAAACCACCAAGTTGGTGTATTTTTATCGACCGCAATCGAGAGAATCTGAGTTCATGAATTCCACGATGGAGAGTAATGAAGAAGCCCCACACGACATTCATGCATTCTTCGACTCCCTATTCACCAGCCCCTCGACAAGTCAAAAAGTCAGACCCCTACCCACTCCCTCGAAGAAGCATCCCTTATCCAGCTCACCTGTAAGGCCTGTTAATTCATTTGGTTCTTCCCCTAAAACAGCATCCTCTTCACCTGGTCAACCATCTATCCGTTTAAGTCAACAAGCCGAGTCAAGTATGAGCTTGAATCTGATCCCAAATTCCAAAAGACCACTATCCCTCATCATTACCTCAGCTTCATCTTCTACAAATCTGCTTGATTCAGAAAGACCCACTAAAAAGATGATGCCGAACTTTTATCGTGATTCATCAATTAGAGGTATAATTCAACCTTCAAATAATAAAGTTAAAAATAAAGATAAATCACTTGAAGGTTTATTAAAATCATCTCAACCTTCTCAAAAACCTCGATCAGAAATTACTCAATCGATAGTTCCGAAGCCCAATCCCATGCTCACACAGAGGTACAAACAGAAACAGGCTAAGTTGGTTTCTACGCCCAAAGCTAAAGCAGTAATTTCTAAGAAGGCTCCGAAATCCTCAAAAGCTGAAACATCTATCATACCACCCCCGCCCACGGATGAGTTAATCCGAATAACAATGGAAAACTATAAAGAGATATTTCCACCACATCAGCTAAATTCTCGTAATCCTTACTATGTTCACCTGTTCTTAAAAGGCGATATAGTGGTCCCCAAGTCCAGAATTCACTCCATCGTGAACAGTCCAGCTTTACCTTCCTGTTCTGAATCTGCTTCGACACCGGTATCACAGTCACCCATCTCAAATAAATCCACCCCGAATCTTGCGATGGCTCTTGAACAACAAAAGAGGGATAACGAACTTCTGCGACAATCTTTACATTCGCTCCAAGCGAAATTCATGGAGAAGAATAGGCTATTGACCAAAGAGAGGATATCACATGGACGCAATTGCCAACTCCTTGGAGGTGCACAAAGGGAATTACTGTCAAATAAAGAACATATAGCGATGCTTACAAAGGCGGTACATGAAGCAAGAGAGCAAGCTCTATTTTCAGCACGCAATAATTGGGGCGAACATTACCGTCGGGCTAGTGAGGAATTGCGAAATACAAAAGCACAACTCAGAGCGGTACGGAAGGGTAATAAGATTTGGATAGAACACGTTACGAATTGTAAGGTAGACAGAGAACGTATAGTTGAGTTGGCGAATAAGGCTAAAGCAGATATAGAAAGTCTGAAGAGGCTTCGAGACGAAAATAAGGTGTTGAAGGAAACAAATCGTAATTTAATGATTAGGAGTGAAGAATTAGCGCATTTCAGGAAAATGATAAATAAGGAAGTAGAGGTGAATGACGAGCAAGCAAGAGGAGAATAAGGTTACGATAGGTGCAAGCAGTTGATGTTTTGAGCGGATACCGTTGGGATCACTCGGTATCTCTCTACTATGGAATTCGATCATATGGATTTATTGGTTTGAGATGATCCCAAATCTTGAATCATTTCATCTGCCGTCAATCTCCCAAGATGAAATGTCGTCAATCCTCCAATGCCGGGCGTTAGCATGTATTTTTCCCACTCGGTGGACCTATATAGAATCCTTTATGAGCTTATCGTACTCAAATTCGAAATGCACCGAATAAGTAGAACTTACTGATTGGTTCCAGATTCACCTGCTTTGTCAGACTTGACCAAAACAAAATAACTTGTAACACAATGATCACCAATTTTGGTTCTTGTAATCTTTTGATTGTTTTTGGATGAGGTTGCCTGGACATTTTTTTTAGCATCTTCAAGACTATCAAATCGTGGTCTATTGGCAATTTCGCTATATAACATCTTGTTATTACGTTTACCTATTCTTCCAAATGTGGAAGAATTTCGATCAAATATATGACTAAATATACTGAATCTTGATTTCCAATTGGTACTTGATAAGGTCCATCGACGACTACTTTTGGAAGTGGGTTTATCAGATTGAATTTGTGTAGCAAACTGAGTTGATTCTGACATGATATACTTTATCCTGGTACTTAATGCGATTGCGTTTATCGTAAAGAACTGAAGAGCGAATTTATCTTATGGTTATTCTTATACAAGTAGATATTTCATATTGGAAGTTTAGGTGCAAATGATTATGCTCGACTCAATCAAAATGCACATCAATTTCAGCGATAATGACGCCATTCGCAACTGACTTTGAATATGATGGTAATGTAATATAAAGGATTTCTCTTTGAAGGGATGTTGGATCGTTTCATGTAGCAAAGCCAATAGCGATTCCTGCTATTGAATACTCTGTCCTACAAGATACGTCACACTATGTCTTACATGGCTGAATATGGAAACAAACCACTGCACTTCACACTACTCTTAAAGAAGACGGAGAATATCAATACATCTATCTAGCATGCGGAAAACCATGACATCCGGTCTTATGTGATCTGAAACTGTGCCTCATCACCATGACCTTGATCAGCGGTCTGAGCACTTTTGTATAAAGCCTACGGTCAGCCCTCAAAGCTAAAACGGAAATACGAGTAACAACTCACTTGAAGCTTGATGATTCAATACTGCCCACAAATAATATAACGATTCCACGCCATAAGTGAAATCTTCCTTGAAATTCACTGAGGCCAATTGTAGGCAAGCTTTGTGCATACCGCCATTGTGACTCATTTAAAGTAATGTGCACATAGTATCTTGCTTCGTGGTCTGTTCAGGATTAGTGACATACTGGGTAGCCGTAGAGGCATTATTACAGGCCTCGCTAAATTTACCTGGTGAAGATATGCTTGAAAGTTTATACCGTCAGTATAGATCGTCTCAAGGGGCGAGACTTACTTCCATTCACTCCAAAAAAAGTGGGTGGGAAAGACGTGTGACGACACTATGATGTTATTTCCGTCCTTTGTGGGTCGCGCTGGGTAGCCTTCGCTGCTCAGTGCAGCATTCACGGAAATTTGGTAGGGAACATCATGACGAAAGTGTTGATGAGCTCAAGGGCTAGCACGGGAGGCAACAGACGTCATCTTTTGCTTGGCAATCATGCTTGTGGTTTCCGATGTGATGGTTCATGTAATCATAGATGGTATCACTATGTTGTCGCACATTCCATAGAAAATGCACATGAAGTGGCAAAGGGGACTATGGGTCAAGAATGCGTTTCACTTTCCAGCTCAATCGTCATACTGTACTACGTATTCCAGAGTGTTACAGAATCATGCCACTGTTGCTTCAGCCTTAGCACAGTGCGGGTGACTGTAAATGTTACAGTATGTTCTTGTAAGTTTGGCACCATTTTGCAGCCACATGCGTACAAGAGTCCGTGTCGATGTATGGGGGAATACTGCAACGTTGCTCTTAAACTCGACTGTGGCGCGGCCCAGCTGTGCAACCAAATTTTGGTAATTTTATTGAAAGACAAGATGCGCACAACCACATGGAATACATGCATAGATGAACCATTCGTGACACTACATGAAAAACGTGTTTCAATTTACCAAATTTCAATATGTCAAGCTAACTCCCCCTCGTGAGTGTCTGCACCTACGGTAGAGCCCTGTGTGCCGGAATCATTGGACGAGAATACCATTCTTCTGAGTGGATGGCCCTCGGAAAACCTTTCAATATCTTTGATACTGAGGAGCATGCGCTCTTCATAAATCGTAGCATCGCTTTTCGTCCAGGAACTTGTCGTTGTCACATCACCTTTCCCGGATACCTGGACTTCCATGTTTACATAGGCTTTCTCCGATCTGACATGGAATGTCATTAGTAATGCAGATTTGCAAGACGCCCGCGAGATGCCCGTACAAGGCCAGGAATAAAAGTTGCAATTCCTGACGAGTAATATCGACTCACTTTTCATCCACCTTGCAGATGTTAGCCGGCAGCGGAAGAGCATAGTATTTCCCTAGGACGATTATATCGCTTTTTGATTTTACCAAATCGGCACTGACTCGAAGAGGCTCGTGTCGGATCATTGTATACCAAGAACAAGGATTCACCGGATGTATCAGGTCCTGACGTATCAGCATCACTTGCATTAGTAGTCGGTGGCTCTGATGTAGTAGACATTGTGGTAAGAAGCTTGGTATTGAATTAATAGAGAGATCGATATTGATCCGCAAATAGGGAATTGGGTGGATCAGGAATGTGATAAAATGATGTACTGTAGGAAAAACATTTGCCACTTTGAGATCAGTTGGTCCTAATTATATATTGTCATCATGATCGTGATCTCTTTTGTGTCATTCTCGTCCTTTGTATGTAGCTTTGGGTACCTCTTCTTACAACGTATTATGACGAATAAGCTCCATTGTGCATGAATACCAATTGCAATTTCAGACCATTGATGATCATACGTATGGAGAGGCTAGATGTACTTCCCTTCACTCTGAATGCTTCAGAATGGCTAGAATGGGGGCTCTTCAATCAAGTATAATGCCTATCACCCCCTTTTCGAAGGTTAGCATTCGTATTGAGGCAGTGTAAGCACATAATCTACATGAAAGGAGGATTCTGCTTTGTAAGGATTCGCCGTACGTCATGCTAGATGCCCTCTTTCCACTCAAAAATGATGATACAAGCAGATGCATAGCATTTCTTCATTGTTAAGAACAACAATTACAATGATTCCCAGCGCATTCCACTAAGCCAAGGACTTCCTACTCCTACCTTTGGCTTTTTTAGTCCCAGAAGTCGTACCTTTCAAACTTGGTGTTCCTTCTTCAGGATCAATCACACTCCCAGCCGGAGTGGCACTCGTACTAATTCTCGGGCCTTTCCTCTTTTTACCACTGGTAGGTGTCGCGGAGGGAGTCATCGTAGAAGCTTTCGCTTTCTTACTAGCTGGAGTTGACTTTTTACTGGGCAATATAGGTTCAGGTTCAGGTTCGGGGAATAAATCATCATATCCTGGTAAAGGTGATAAAGGGATTGGATCGATTTGAGTGAATTCTTCTTTCTCTTGATCAATTACCATGATCTGTTCTTCCCGAACGTCCCCCGTCTCTTCAGCTCTGCCAGTCTCTGACGCGGAGTGAATTCGATATGGTTTTAAAATCCGTAAGAATTGTTTTTGGTCTAGAGGATATGCACCGATATACCAATTCTCCAGATTCATCTCTGCTAATTTGGTGATTTTCGGTAAAGTAACAGATTTAGGACGTGACTGGGTTTTTTTGGGCGCGAAAATTGGGGTATTCGGAGTATTTTGTCGAGATGGATTAATATCATGTTGAGGGGGAAAAGTGGCTGAGAGAGGTTCGACAGAGGAAGATGGCTGAGAATGGCTTCGAGCATGAAGGTGAGATAAAAAGCTTTCTGAGAAGTTTGAATCTGATGTAGGTGTTTGCGGAAGGTTGAGATCGGTAGCCCGAGCATGCCGAGCGATGCAAACTGTCGTAAACGTTAAGATGAGCTGTTTCCTGCTACGTGCGTCTTCATAGAGCGGTAACTCACAAAATCCAAAATTCTCCATCCTCAGTGCAGCTTCTATACCTTGACTACCAGCCCTAAACCCAATTACATCACCATGTTGAACGGTCAATTCGCCTTGTTTATGCCTGACTCCACCGCTCCGAATGCGCACAGTAGCGTCAGACCCCAGAAACAAGATCGCCATGTATGTGTTGGGCCTCATGACAAGTTTCTGCGGCAAAAGAGGTAATCAATCAGCACCTTTTTGGCATGACGGTATCACAAGATAGCTTACAGGATTCAAGCTGGTTGACGAATTTGGAGGATTTGCTACAATCAAAAGACTTCCAAATCTAATCGATATGTTAGCTCAATTGCGATGCACGTAGTTCAGGACGACTTACTCTGGTTGACCGGGGAACATGCTTCCAGCACGAGTATTTACAAGATCTATCGCATCCAAGCAAACAGGCGGAACGTCTTGCCAGTGAACCGTACGATATGTCGGAAAGCTGGCGAAGGGAGATGGATCCGATCCGCACAGATAAGTATAGAAAGGAGATAGCGCAAGTTCGACAGCTTAGATCGGAATGTCAGTACAGGCGTTTGCTCTGTATGAAGCGGTCCAAAGGTGTACTTACGTCTCCGCGTTGTGCTATTCGCAGTATACCTCCGGAGAGGAACCTCATTGCCACCTTGCACTTGCAAGCCCCTCAATACCTTCCCAGCTACCTCGTTCACACCATTCCCTTCATGAGCTAAGGAATGCTGGACTTGACTATCATTGCCGAATAGGTCATGATCAAGGGAATGCTTCACAACCTTGATATGAAGAGGAAAAAGGGACCATGAGCGTTGAGTTTGGAAGGGGAAAGAGGCATATCCATCCTCTTGTCTCGCAGAAGTACATACCGGTCGGGAGGGCAAACGTAAATCTTCTGCTGTATATACACGTCGAGGTGGTTGTATAGAGTGCTAGACAAAAAAAGATTAATGACTTGTTGGGAAGCGCCACCACTGTTTCGACTTACGCCACAAGCTTCACAACACCAACCGGTCCATTTATAGCGTTCCTGAGCTGATCCGCATTTGTCACATACCCAGCCTCGCCAGAACTCCCGCCCAGCGTGAGCCTGAGTGACATCGTGACTGATACCTGTGGGCTGAGGTGGACGTAGTCGCAGACCGAGCGTTTCAGGCTGTATTCGTGCTCTAGGTCGTGCTGGAGCAGGACGGTTCGTCATAGGACCTATTCGATCTAACGCCGTGCAGATATCGTTAGTATCCATCCAGCACTCACAATTGAGCAGAGACTCACTGGTATTGCTCGCAGCGTCGCCAAAGAACCACGAACAAGCTTCATTGAGACAAATATCACCAGTCTCATAAATCCTCTCGGAGGTATATCGACAGTTGTCGCATGTGTGCTGATAATTGGATGTTTCGTCCATTTCCATTGGAACGTCCCTGGTGGGTGCTGATACCGTCGTCGATCCTCTGTCTGTACCAGACAATGACCAAGTATGATCACTAGTAGCTGAAGAAGGCAAGTAAACCGATTGTCTTGGTTCGCGATTAGAGCTCCACCAAGGCATATCTTGCTTTCCTCCTGTACACCATTCGAACCGAAATTTCCAAATCACTTCTTCCGGTCGACCAGCAGGTGCATTTTGACTGGGTGTGAACAGTTGAATATCAGGCATGATGGGTTCAAGCTATCAGGATGAAAGTCAATTCCTGCAATTCTTAGCTTATTTGAATATAACACGCACCCAAGCATCCGTTATCCAGAACCAGCCCAAAACGACCAGAGGTCTTGGTACTTTAAACGGGACAGCACTGTAGTCCTGTGCTACGGCTACAGCTACAGGAGTTCTGGCCCTTTGTGCCATGAGTAGAGCGGTGATTTCTGGCTTTTCTCCGGCATTGGCTAAGTCAAGGTCGGGTTTTTGGTCTTCCTGAGCTGTGGAGCTAGTGCAGTTGGCATTGATTCTAACCTTTTCGGTGTTGTAAACTGATGGTAGGATATTAAGCGGTGGGGAAGAGGGACGAATTGCCGGTTCATGATCATCATCGTTCACGGGAGAGGTCAGACGAGGAGGTTCACATGAAGGATAATGAAGTGATCGTTGTCGCCTGGACTGACCACTGCGAGTATCACTGTCAGTTTGAAGTCTGAGAACGGGCGTTAGGACTTACATTGCAGTAATGATGGTTCCCGAATCCCTTCCTGAACCCCAAAAGTTACCTTGAACACCTTTGACTTCACCTTCTAAGATGACCCCCCTTGCTACACCGCCAACACCTATCTCCACACTGGCTCCAGCAGTGCTTCTGGGCTCCCGCAGATACTCAGCAGCCGATTGTAATGCTGATTTAGTTTTTGCCCATACGGGACAAGGTCCGTACATATCGCTTAGGGGAGGTTTCCGGGCATTATCTTCCAAGCGAGAGAAATACGCTTGATCATTGCGTGTAAGCGGCAAGTCGGTCGGATGAGTTAATGGACCAACGGCATCTCGATTTGATTTCCGTCGCACCCTTTTTGGATCACCTTCTACCGCTATAGACAGCTTCCTCTTCTTCTGCGGTTTCGATTGTAAAAGCGAAGGTGGTTGATCGATGCTCATTGAGGTTGCTCGATTCTCATCAGGAAGACTAGGAAGAGGAGGAGGAGGAATGTATGTATGGGCCGGGGCTTTACCTTTTTCTTTCGACGATAAGCGGCCAATACCAGTAAACGGGGAGTTTGAAGGTCCAGGTAGACCACCGTTTGATGTATCTTGAAGTACGTCATTAAACGGTTTGGTTTTAGCCGCTTCAGCTTTTAGGTTGCGACGTTTGCCTTTCGGACGCATCATACCCCATGCTTTACCTGGTATACAGATTACACCTCTGCCAACGCATCGAGCGCATTTCGGCCAACCTCGATCACAGTGCTGAGCGACAGCAGGATTCTTGCAGCATTGACACGTTGGAGGTAGGAAGTAGACGGCGCGGGCTAAATGAAGCATTGAATCGATTTGCACGAGTTTTAGATCTTCATTCTTAGAGAAATTTGGCAGGTTCAGGAAAGAGTACTCACACGAATCCTTTTCGATACCAATCCAAACACTCCTCTTATCCAGTCTATCATCTATATCCGCTGGCAAGTATTTCGGTCTATATAACGAATTTGCAGGAAAATTTTCGATGATAGGTTGAGGGGCCATATCTCCCCAAAAGGGATTCGCGATTTTATCAGGAGGATATATGATATCGGCAGGTGGTTCGTAAGGTGGTTCTCCGGTCGGAATGAATATTCCTCCAGAAGTTTCCGATAATAATGACGGCGTTGTCAATTCAGGACTATTGAGCAGTGCAAGCATAAGCATAGCGTTTACGCACGATTCAGAGTACTCTGCGGAGTGAGTCACTTAAAGAGTAAGTTTCATCAAGAATGGACATACCCCACGCTCCTGTGTTGACCATTAAGTCCTTTGCCGCCGCTTGAGCTAGCTCTTCTACCATTGACACCTGTATTGGGTATGTAAGAAGTAGATGCTGGTATTTCAGCTTGCTCTACTATCGACGACATAGCAGCCTCGAGAGTCGAGATAGGAATTGAATGTGCCTGTGTAGTAGATGATTCAGCTTGAACTGCAGGGTCCACTGGATCTGGGTTGACTGATATGGCGGAGGCTAATGTCGATGCTGCTGGTTGTATTTGAGTGGATAGACGAGACGGATCTATCGGGATGCCAGGTGACACACCGTCCGCTGTTGTAGGATCTACTGGATCTGACATGATGGTTGAATCCTAGGATCTGCCTAGCACATCGATCTCAGACGATACAAGTCTTTTAGAAGCCTGAATTCAAGGTAAATATAATTGGCGAAACTGAAATATCGTTGAGTTATCGAGTGTTTGATAGCTGCATTGAGTGACATTGTCGTTAGTCGCGTTTGGTGAATTCCCGATCAACCGGATCCATTTTCTAACCCAAATCCAATCATAACCTTAAATTCATTCAATTCATCCTGTTCATACTTCACATCACTGCATGTCATCAACATGCTGAGAGCATTACGAAGATTCTTAGCTGGATCGACAGAGGACAGCCGCGCAATGAGACCCGAGTATGAGCCTTTGTCAGCCAATGATGAAGCTTCGACACATCATGAAAGGGACAATATCAAAGAGGATGTCCGTCATGAACCGAAAGTCTATCTGGCTTTCTGGGTGTTGGGTGCAGGTGTACTAATGAGCTGGAACGGTGAGTAGTCTGCTCGTCCACAAACAGGGCAAAGCTCCTCTGAAGTTCATGATCGCTTAATTGTCCTGTCACAGCGCTTTTATGTACAATACCTCTCTTGACAACGTTCTTTCCTACCGACTCTAGTATGAAGTCAAATTTAGCAAGTTATATCTCTTCGTCTTTTTGCTTTGGAAACCTCTTCTTCCTCGGAATGGCGCAGAGGAGTGTTGGCAAAGTGAGTCCCACACGATTCACAAAGCAGATATCCTCAAAGTAGATTAATAAGAGGTTCGCTAAAATACTCCTGTATAGACTTCACCTTCAAAACGAATACACTGGTCGTTGTTGCTTTTACTGCTCACATCGTTCATTCTCGCATTCCCTCTACTTCCTTTGATTCTCCCTTCCCTATCGTCCACTGCTCTATTGCCTGTTATCATAGCTACAACAGTGATTTTATCTATTTCAACAGCTTATCTACAATCAGGAGTATTCGCTTTATCTGCATTATGGGGTTCTAAAGAGATTCTAGCTGTAATGTCAGGCCAAGGTGGTATAGCGGTGCTCGTTTCTCTGGTCCAGCTATTTTTGGCCATCATCGCGGCCGGATCTAAGAATGGACCAGTGGAAGGGGATAATGGGGAAACGAAAGCTTCTACTTTGGCCGGAGTAGGATTATGGGCATTGGGATCAGCCGGTACAATCGGTTGTTTATTTGCTCATAGGTTCCTCATGCGTCATTCACAATACTCTTTGATCACTTCATCAAGCTCAAGCACAAGGACAAGTGAAGATCAAGAAGAAAAGAAAGGTCTGACCAGAAAGGTATTCAAGAAGAATTTGGTGTTGATGATTGCAGTCGCTTGGGTATTTGTGGTAACCTTGGTGAGTCTCATCGATGTATACCACAGAGTATAGCTTTACCAAAGGTTGGATACAGAGTATATGCTGACTCCCAAACATTTAGTCAATTTTCCCTCCTGTCACCACAACGATATTATCCACTCACAAGCCAACACCCAGATTACTACAACCTGATGTATTTATTCCTTTACATTTCCTGTTGTTCAACAGTGAGTAGTGCTTCTCGCATATGGGCCTCGATCAAGAGGTCCGCACAAATGCAGAGTTACGGAGATGCTCAAACCTTGTGCTCATGTTACCCTCTTAGTCGGTGATTATTGCGGTAGAACATACCTTCCATCAATCCAAGCATTGTTTACCACTTCACCGCCTCGAATCCTCCTTCTATCGCTATCACGAATAATATTTATACCTTTACTGTTCTTTTGCAACACCACATTGAGGAGCACAGTACCAATATTCAATTCAGACTTGGTATATTTTTTAATTATCTTATTGCTAGGATTGACCAACGGATACATAGGATCAGTGTGTATGATAGTTGCTTCTTCGCCGGAGCTCTCTAAGCGAATAGAAGAGGATGAAAGGGACGTAGCTGGTACTCTGGCTAGTTTTTGCTTGGTAGCTGGTCTAGCAGGTGGAAGTGCAGCTAGTTTCCTTGTAACTTATCTGATCAAGTAGTTATAGTACGAAAAGAACAATTCGATCGTATGTATACATATGTACTGCATATCATCAATTATTGCTTCTGTCATCACCAAGACCTTTAGTAAACATATCTTCAAACCTCACTCCTACAACCTTCAAGTCGACCTCTGTCATACACATGTTCGATTGGCCCAACTTTTACTCGGAAATCTTGATCAAGAGCTTTCCAGTTGTTCCTCTACCTTGAATATCCTTCTGAGCTTGAGCGACTTCTTCAGCAGAAAATCCATATACTTTATGAACAGCATAATTGATTTTAGCTTTTTTTGTAATATCAATGAGTTCCGAAGTGTACTCATCCCATTCTTCTTGTGTTTTGACAACAGCTGGTAAAGAAGGTCGAGTGATTTTGAGTGCTTTGGGTGTAAGTTTAGATACTGGGAAAGGAGGTGCAGCGCCCTTCAAGTCGAAAATTACAGTCAGCATCGTGATTTTGACTTCCACTTGAAGCACATGAAATATTCCCTGGGATATTTTAGTCACTCACAGAGGCATTTCCGTATGTCACGATAGTACCTTTTCTTCTAACAATTTCGAAGTTTTCATCGAAAGTATCTTTTCCAACTCCATCATAAGAAACATGCACACCTTCTCCTCCTGTCAATTCTAGGATTTTCTTTACGTTTGTCTCTGAAGAATCAGTCGAAAGAAGTACATGATCCGCTCCTGACTTCTTGGCAATTTCTGCTTTTTCCTTTGAAGATACAGTAGCAATAACATTAACTCCTAGGTATTTAGCGATCTATGTATATTTCCGTCAGTCCAACTTCGCTTGGCCTTGAAAATACCCGCAGACTGTCATGATTACACACCTGAGTGAGGATCAAGCCAACTCCTCCCGCAGCACTTCTATTCAAGATCCAATCTCCTTTTTTGACAGCATAACTCTCTTTGAGGAGATATAAAGCTGTCAATCCTTGAACACCAATTGATACACCGTCTTCAGCAGGTATATCGTCAGGCAAAATAGCAACTCTTTCTACAGGAGCCACAAGGTATTCTGCGAAAGAGTTAGGGGCTGTAGTGAAAACTCTTGTACCCGTTTTGATATGATATCCCTCTGGTGCACTAACCAAAGTTCCTACTGCATCTTGTCCTACAGTGTATGGGAATTTGGCTGGGTATAATCCAGTCCTGAAGTCTGTTGTTTACAACCGAGAGAGTGAGCGTTCTAATTGCATGTACATAACAGAACCTCGAGCTAAGTCGACTTACAATTATCGATGAAGTTGACACCCCTAAAACAAAGATCAAGCGGGTCAACTATATAGCTCATACTATCCGTGATCACCACTTACGTCCATTGTACCTTTATGAGCACCTCATTGTCTTTAGGTACAGGTGTAGGTATCTCTCTCAATACGTTCACTTCTGGCCCGCCGACTTTATCGACCTAACATTGTCCATTAGCATAATCAAACTACGAAGGAGGGTACCACAAACCTGAATGGCTTTAATAGTTTTGGGAATTTGAGTTGACATCTTTCGTAAGCTTGTTGTATTTCTGGAAAAAGTATGAGATAGATTGGATAGAAGAGACATGTATATACTCTTCTTAATATACTATTGTACAGGTCGTTATTCTTTACTGTTTTGACGAAATATGATGTGCTCTATTACTACCTTACGCCATTTGTAAGGTGATCATTTGATTATATCATCTTGACCTCCACCTCGGGTTTTTCGGTCCAAGCCGAGGTCGATGGGCTGATCAAGCAAAGATCTCGACCAAAGGCAGTCATGAAGCAACTAATCACTACTAGCCTTTAAGATGACCCTCTCAAGACACCGAGGAAACGACTGTCATAGGATTGGCGAGTACATAACAACGCGCAATCACTCGTATCGACATCTCAATATGCTAAAGCCCACTTTCTGACGTCAATCTCAACATCCACCAGATCCTCGAGGCTCTCACGAATGGTCGCAGATACTTGATCGGAATGCCGGCCGACAATTATAATGTCTCCATCCGCTTTCTAAAGCAAATGACATGGAAGGTGACAATGATATGGGCATACTTAGTCGACGCGAATGAAAAAGCTGAGGGCAAATTGCCGAATAGATGACACAGCAGATAAGCTACGGTGTAGTGGGGCCGGTATCACACATAGCACTAATGCAATGTGAAACGCTGTATATGACCCGAACAAGTTATTCGAACGCTACGAAATATAGCATCAAAATAGACTTGCAGTAATGGATCTACATATCAATGGAAGCTCTGTCGCCCCGGCCATCTCTCACAAGATTTACAGAGATGCGATCAGGAAAAGGATCGTGCATCGTTATCACCAAGGCGATCCGTGCGGAGAAGAAATAGACGATAGATGACTGGACTTTTCGCCACCCAAGATCAATCCTACTAATACATTACCCATATCTAAAAAGACTTGCCCTTTTCTGTTTCTTCTCTGCTATTTATCATATCTGACATATCTTCAAAGCGTGTTTCCTTTATTCATGCTATCTGAAGCCCATTATCAATACCGATTACTTACTCAGGATGACTTCTTTCTCCTCTTCCAAACGACCTCGGACAGATGACATCGACTTTATACATCCCAACAGATTCCAGATCGTTACAACGCAACATCAAAAAGCACAAGGGATATCAGACGATCCTTTTATATCAAGCCAATTTCATGCTTTATCAGAATGCAAGGCCCTCATAAACCAG
Organism: Kwoniella pini CBS 10737; assembly: GCF_000512605.2. Classification (NCBI taxonomy): domain Eukaryota; kingdom Fungi; phylum Basidiomycota; class Tremellomycetes; order Tremellales; family Cryptococcaceae; genus Kwoniella; species Kwoniella pini. The sequence continues at coordinate 1,564,756 of NC_091719.1, read as the reverse complement.
ATCGACGGCAAACCTTACATGATCGCAAGGATATATACGAATCAATGGGAAAGATGTTTAACTGCTTTGAAAGCATCTCAGCTGGATTATCATTCCTTGTTATCTTCTCATGGTGATCTAGTAAAACAGCTCGACATCTACCAAAAGGAGATTATCCAGCTTCAAGCGGTTTTGGAGTCAAAAGAAGAATATAACCAATTAGCTAAAAAGGAAGCTATAGATTGGAAAAAAAGTCATATCAAGGAGAAGGCATCATGCCAACAATTGAAGGTAACACTCGATGGGCTTAACGATAGAGTGTCCGAGCAGAGGGCAGAAATAAATGATCTTCAAGAGCAGAAGGCAAACCTGGACACTAAATGTGAAGCGGTGTTGAATGAGCTTTCAGAGGCTCTTCAAGGTAGAAGTGACCTCGAAACGAAGATACGGGAAATGGAAATAGAAAAAGCAGCCATCCAAGATGAAAACAAGAATCTTCATGAGACGATAAACCAGCTGGAAAACGAGCTTCGACGAGAAAAGGAGGAGAAGAATAGTCCGGTAGATATGGTGCGAGACTATCAAGGAGATATTGATGATCTGCAAGAAGAAAGGGGAACATTGGTCGTCCCTCTTGAGAAATCGGAGCACTTATACACAAAGGTTCCATGGGCCCAGGCTGAACTGGAGACACAGATTGAAACGCTCAAGTGGAGGCTTAGTGAAGCGAATGTCATAATCGACAACCTGCATGCAAAACAAGGAGGAAGAAAGGAGATATCACCAGCATTTAGCCCGACAAGGCCTGTAAATGGACATACCAGGATAGTGAGTGAAATCAGGTTTTGGTCCTAGTCTCCGTAAATCCGAGACTGACTCGATTAACGTGTCGTCAGCCAAACGGAAATGCGATACCCGACCACGTCTCACTCAATCCCATCCACTCCTGCGACGCTTCAACGAGAAGACGAATGCAAGCGATAGAGGAACTCAATAGTAATCTAAGATCTCACCTCGATCATCAGGAAAAAAAGCACAAAGAAGAAAGAAGAAAGCTCGAAGAGGAGATGGAAGAGATTTATAACGAATTATGGGATTTGAAACTGCGGATTGCCAAGTCTTAGGCACGATTATAGCTAAGTTTATCTGTTCGAAGAATAGATATGTCGCTCCGCAGACAATATACGACCTCTATTCTATCGGTTGATATGAAACACAATTCATACAATGTATATATAGTACGATATTTCTCAGCTGCAGATATCTCTATGTGAAACAGTATTGATGATTACAGAATGGTATCTATCGTGTAAAGACTCGTTTCGTGCCAGGCTTTTCGCGACACACAAAATGTCTTCTTGGTTCTTTCAATGGATCATGTGAGGCGCTTCGTCGTCTGACACGGCAGATTTCGGTCTTCGGTACGCCACTAAGAAGACCAACAATCCCAAAGCAAGCCAGCCGATCTCAAAGTAGAAAGACGCTTGAATGTTCTTGTAATTACCGAAAGATCCAGGATTGATCGTAATCATTCCGGCTTGTATTCCCAAAGCTAAAGATCCTCCAACCTGGAAGAAAACTTGAAGTAAACCACCAGCTGTTCCTGACATAGAAGGGGGAACCGATGTCATTACTCCCACACTGAGCACATCCCATCGATCAGTAGTAATTCACAACTTATATTAGATGAAATGGACACAAACTTACGAAGTTGCGGAATAAACTAACATAGCACCACCTGAAGCGAATATACTTGATGGGAAAATGAATTTCCAATAATTATTATTTATTTGATCCTTAGATTGACTAAACATTATAAATCCAGCAATGGCAAGTGTCATACCACTTGTAATAGCTATACGAGGTTGATTGGTGAACCAAGAAAATTTCGATAACATACAAGCTGCAATAATTGAAGTTATAGCTTGAGGTAGTAATCTAACTCCAACTATAATTCCACTCTCTCCTCTATGTGTTAACCATATATTTACAAAAGCAAAATTATTTACTGACCAAAAAGAAAAAATAATCAAACCTAATAATAAGAAAATCCATACGTTACGAATTTTGAATATTGAAGGAGGTAATAAAGGATATCCTTTAGGTAATTTTGATTCGTACCATATAAAAATTGGAAATATGAATATTGAAATGATGAATGGTGCAATAAAGTAAGCTGTCTTGAAACCATGATCTCCTCCCATTGTCAATGACAATATAAGAAGTAATACAGCAGCGAGAATACTAAGCAAAAACGAGGTTAGTTTCATTATCGTCATTTATCTGAGTAAACCAAAAAAATTCATCTTACAGGAAAGATCCGCCTAAATCAAGTTTTTTAAATTTTTTTTTCTGATTCTCTTCTTTTTCAATCTTCTTCGAATCTATTCCTTTTGGAATCCAAAATAAACTCCCTATAGCAGGTATGAATATAGCTATAGCTAATACTCTACAAAACCATCTCCAAGATGACATTTGACCTGAATTAGGTATTAAATCTATAATACCTGCTATAACTACACCACTTGCTCCACCAACAGGTGCAGCAGAAGTATAAATAGTTAAAGCTTTACCTAATTCTTCTTTTTGAAAAATACTTGATAAACATTTAAAAGCTGAAGGAACTAAAGAAGCACCTGCAATTCCTGATAAAGCACGAAATATAAAAAAAGAATATAATTCAGGTAAAAAAGAAATTAATAAATTAAAAATAGCTAAAATAATAAATCCAATCGAAAATACTTTTGAAGGTGAATATAAATCTGATACTCTACCAAAAAGTAAAATTGTAGATCCAAATGTAATTAAATATGAAGTTACTATCCATGATTGTTGAGAAATTGGTATTGAAAGTTCTTGAGCAATTTTAGGTGTTAAAATGAAAAATCCATTATAACTCCACTCTGTTTAGACATTCATCATTAAAGCGATAATTGAGAATGCAGTGTTAGTTGAGATAGTTGGGAAAACGACTTACGGTCAACACATAATGAAAAACTAAATAACACTAATAATCCCCATTTTTTGGTATGGGACAATTGAATTATTTGATCTTCCGGTCCTAAATCGAATTGGGATTCCTTCTTTCGAGTCTGTTGAATCCGAGTTTCCTTCATACTATCACGAGTCGTTTTATCGAGTGGCACTTCAAGCGGCTGAGCTGAATTATCCCTCACGTAACAGTCAGCTTGACTTGAGCTCTCGTTAACACTCATACGTGGCGATTTCATGATTGCTCTTATATCGAAATTGGAGTGATAGCTTCGATGGTGTCTGCCGACCTTTTGGTAATCGGTCAGTATCATTCATTGCTTCCAGAATCAGCTTGTGGTCTTCTTATACCAATTTGGAAACTGCCATCCAAGATAAGTGGAATCCATCTGAAAGTGGAGGTCGGATAAACCACTCTGAAGCTTATCAAGCAATCTCGCGCTCTCTACACTCCAAAGCCTCCTGTATATCAATCCTCAAACAGAGAACCGTGTCCTCTCCTATACCCTTTGTTCATTCATCACCTATCAGATTTCTCAACATACCTCCACTTGCCGCAAAAAACGAAGCTAGAACAGATTGTTTAGCCTCGAAACCTGTTTGAGAGGGAATCCTGAATAAGCTTAAACCCTTTTTAGCTGATTCAGCATTTCCACCAAGAAAAATGCCTCACCTATTATGATTCGGATGTCCCCGCCTGGTCTCGCGGCACCTCCACATGTCTATTTCGCATTTTTCATGGGGTTGCACGACTTGCATTCCACTGTGATCAAGCATGATTCTCTTGCGGGATCGCGTCCTGTGCGCATAAAAGATCAAGCATGTAGTGATAGAGGGATGTAGATTGTTGAATAAAACTTTGCTGTGATTGATGTACAAGATTTTACCGAAAATTGAGTATTGATACTTTGATTGCACCGCAGCGTGTTTATGTGTTTACGTAATTATAGGTATGCGGCGTGCGGCTTAGCGTTTGGCGATGATGTAAATGCTTTTTGTTGTTGTTGTTGTTGTCCTAAGGCCAAGGTGTAATTGACATAATATCGAACACGCTAAATCAGCGTGGGTTATGCGCACACGGTCTAAAAGGGAACGAGGCATAGATATTTAATATGCTGGGATATTATTCCCTTTCTCGACGTAGATCCGCGCAAAAGAATGATCCACCTAGTCCAGGTTTACCTTTATACTCTTCATCAATAAATGAATCCGAATTACCGACTTCACCCAAAGCACTGAAATTGTCAGCTTCACCTACTTCCCCAGTTGCTGAAAATCGAATAACAGAAGACGGATTAGGCTCACCATTTAGTATAACAGGTCCTGCATATCCTCTTCAAAGTGATTCGAACAATCGACCGAAATCTAAGAATAGTTTACCTACTTTAAGTGAACATGAACGAACAGAAAACATGTTACATAGTGGTGGAAGTAAGGTACCTCTTATATCAAAAGATTTCGGAATGAAAGAATCACCAAAAAATGTCAACATGCAGGAAGAAAATACGAAAGAAAGTATTACAAGTGATTCATTTAGTTTATTACCTGGTGATGATAATTCATTACCAAAATCAGCTATTGATTTACCTTCTCAAGGTGATAAAGAATCAGCTAGAAAAATTTCAAATATATTTGATGATCCTAAATTGCTTCCTCCACCATCAATACATGATCAATACGTTTCAAAACATATTAAACCTATCGCTCCTCCCGATCTTTCTTCACCAACTTTAGAGAGTCGACCATCTTTGAATAGATCAACATCCGCTCCTGGACATCCTAATCATTCAGCCACTTCACCACCAAATCAAACCGGATTATTACCTTCAGCTATACCTTCTGAAACGTCCGAAAATCAAAAGAACGACGATGCAAATCAACCTATCTACGAGATATTCAATGCGAATCTTTCAACAGATGGTCTGGAAATGAGTAAGAAACTTAGAGGATACCTTGATCTCGTATTGAAAGGTCAAGAACAGGTTGGAAGGATGCATTTATCGCTTGAAGGGCTAGGTATGGGTAGTCGAGGTATATGGGAAGTGGGTAAGGATAATGAAAATGATAAGAATGAGGAAGATGTAAAGGGTAAGATCGAGGAAAGGCAAAAAGGCATTGAAGATATCATGCAACGGGTGAGTCAACATCGCTTCACCCGCATCTTGCTTTCCCCACTAGGACTGGAAACAGGTGAAAGTACAATCTGCTTACCTGACTATTTCGTTCGAATGCACAGCTCGGTGAGATATCGGATACTTTGAGAAATTACCATCAACTAGGTACACCAAAATTAACTTTTCCACGACGAAATACGAAACCTCAATCCCCTTTATCCGCCGAAAACGCCAATAGAATTCCTCGAACTCCAAATGCGAATGCTTTGGGTAGATCAACAACTATAGCAGGTGGAACAACTTCTCCAGAATTAAGCAAAAATAATCGAACCAGAGCACCTACTTTAGTTAGATCAAATACTGCTGTAGGAGATTTATCGCCTAATTCTATTAAGCAGCAAAAGGAAAAAGCTCGATCACCTTTGATCAATACTTTCACTCAATTCACTTCTAGTGATGATGATATTACTGTAAACAAGAAAAATACAGATCTACCGCCCTTACCACTACCCCATGATCAGGTAAACTTTCCTACTTCACCGCCTTATACAGGAGGAAGGAAAATACCTTTCCTTGATATGGATAGAATACACGATCAGCATCCGAGAGCTGAAGACGCAGAAGGCGAAACGCCAACCAGTCATCATCATTGGTTTGGTGAAAGTCCTGATAGTAAGACAGGCAAGAGAGAAAGGAAAATTACCGATAGTCCGATAGAAATGACCTTCAAATCTAGGTTTTAGCTAAGGTGCTCTCGTGCTACGTAGTGTATGAGCATATGTACAGTTGTAGTATAAACCGTTTTCACTCCTGTTGTATAGCATATAAATAGTTGTGTATGTATTTGAGTGATAGATATGCATGCATTAAGGTGCACTATCATCCATTTGATCTTCTTTATCAAGACATGCATATACATATAGCTCTCAATGCCTCGCTATAATTCAACGGAAAGACAGCTTGTATAGTAGGGAAATTGATTCCGCTTAGTCAGCAACTGAACCGGACGTCTACAAGAATTCGGTTCGAGAGCAAGATACAAGTCGAATTTAGATAATTCATCATTTGTACCTTTGTATCCCTCTTCGTTCTATTATTACTATCAACTTCGATTGACTCATCGTTTTGAAGCATCACAAATAGACTAGTGATCACACTGGGAGACTGTGGTCAGAAAGTAGGGTTGCAAACGCATCATGGCAGCTGCAGCTAGCTCTTCGACATTTTTAGACCCTCATCTGGGTCGAGCAGCAGATTTCGTCGGACCTGATTTTCATCAAGTCAACTTAGACGTAGAAGGGTATTTGAAGTCTCAGAAAGGCTACAAGCTTGATTCGGGTGAGTAAGGATCTTTATTAAGAGCTTTAAATTGGATTTGCTTGATATTTAAGGTATATTAACCTTTCTTGTTTTCCTATAGATACACAAATATGTCCATTATCTTTAACTCCATTAGGATGTCCTCTACCAATTTCACAATGTCCATATAGACATACAAACCCTTCAGCATCAAATTTCAAACCACCACCTTCTTTACCAACACATCCAAGAGAAAGAGAAAAAAAATTAACAGTTTGTAAACATTATTTAAGGAATTTATGTAAAATGGGAGATAATTGTGAATATACACATGATTGGAATTTACGTACAATGCCAATTTGTATAATGTTTTTAAAACAAGGTAAATGTGAATTAGGTGGTGAATGTTTATATTTTCATAAAAGAGATAGAAGAGTTGAATGTCCAGATTATAATCGTGGATTTTGTTTATTTGGTCCAAATTGTCCAAGAAAACATATTAGAAGAAAATTATGTACTGCTTATCAAATTGGTTTTTGTCCTGATGGAAAACACTGTAAATTTGTACAGTAAGTAATTTTTTTTTTTTTCCTCTGTGAGAAAGTAAATCTTTGAAACTGATTCGAAGAAGGAAAAAAAGAGAAAAATGCTAATTTGATTTTTATAGTCCTGTTGCGGATCGACCTAAACCTGAAGAATATATTAATCCAATTCCACCTGATCCAAAACAATTTACAGGTCCACCACCACAATTACCAGCAGGATATGGAAGATGGCGTGAATATAAATATGATCCAAATGCAGTTGTAATTCCTGCTCCTGCATGGGTAGAAGGTGGTTCTTTAAGTGGTTGGAGAGCAGGTGGATTTTTATCTTCAAATGCACGTAGAAATGATGATAGAGAAAGTGGAAATGGAAGTAGTGGACCTTCAGGAAGATCAAATCATAATAATAATCATCATCATAATGATGTACCTGCTGGTGCACCTGCAGGATATGAAAAGAAAACTGGTTGGATCAAAGATTTATCAACTGTTTTATGTTTCGTAAGTCCCCTTTTATGGTATCATTTCGGACAAGAGCTGATCTAATTTTTTTTTGATTGTAGAGATGTAATAGTTATGGACATTTTGCTAATGCTTGTCCGAATCAAGCTGTACCTGGAGACAGGGGTGGTTTGAAGAGAGAATGAGGGCGATGAGTATATTTATTGTCAATATCGTATAAATATGCATAATATGTTGTATTTCTATTATATCAATTAGCAAAACGTTTACGATATTCAGCAATATGTAACGATGCATAATATGATATATACAAGAAATTGAACCGAGAAGAATAGAAATCCACTATTGATTGAATTTTCCTTTCTTTTGCCTATTTCTATAATAAGCTTTCTTTGGAATTCCATCATTTTCTTCATCATCTTCACTTTCATCTTGACGTTCTTTTTTAGCTTTTACAGAACCAATTGAAATATTTACTTTAGGTGGAACTGAAAATCCAAAAGATTTTCCAACTTTTGTTAAATCTAATTTATTTACATCAAATATTTTTTTCAAAGAATAAGAAGCATATGATTGTAAATATGATCTAAATCCATCTCTTGCTGATGTATTAAGATAATGATTTTTTGAAATTAAATTTTCAAGCTATTTTCCAAAAAATCAAAAAATCATTTTAAATTAATTTCATTTTTCTTACTTATCTTATGTTTAAAATAAAAAAATTCAATTTAACTCACCTGCTTTTGTACATCCGCAACTTTCTTTTGAGGAAATTGATATTCATTTAAAGGAACTTTTGCAACTTTTAAAAATCTTAAAAAACCTAATTCAGAAGGTAAAAGGAATAATAAAGATTTTCCAGTTTTACCTGCTCTTGCAGTACGTCCAACTCTATGAATATAATCTCTTGGATCATCAGGTGGATCAAATTGAATAATCCAATCTACTTTAGGTATATCTAATCCTCTTGCAGCTACATCTGTACATAATAATATACCTGAAGGAGCATTACAAAATTCGAAGAAAGTATTAGTTCGTTTTTGTTGTTTTTGTTTTCCCTAAAAATTCACATTTCATTAGCATTCGATACGCGATACCAATCTGCGTCATCTTAACACCTCGAGAAAATACAATCAACGAGCATGGTAGAGTAGAACAATACTTACATGTAAATCCAATACTGGAACGTCAATATAATTCAATAACTCCGCATGATAATTAACGGAGTTGCAACTACTGAAGAAAACAATAACCTTCTTCTTCAAGTTTTTACGCAAGAATGTGAAAAGAAGCATAAATCTCTTGTCGGATTCGCAAACAACGTATCCTTGTTCTAACATGTCAACTGTTGATGCTTGTTTCTCTTCATCGACATTAATGTATAGAGGACCTGGTCGAAGGGAGATACGGGCTAAATCGGTAACCTTTGTCGTCTGGGTGGCAGAGAACAACATTGATTGCCGGTTTTCTGCAAGAGTCAAACAGCGTATGAGCAATGTGTCTTTCGCAATGGCTTCTGCTGAAAAGCAGTATTGGTTTAGTTGAAGCACTTACCAGCTGGTAGTAACTTGATAATTTGTTTCATTTCTTCCTCAAAACCAATCTCCAATATTCTATCAGCTTCATCTATGACTAGAGCTTTCAAGTTCTTGAAGATGAAACCTTTAGTGTTCTATAATCGTTTGTGGATCAGCGACCACAACCGCTTATCGGGGACAGATTCCAGCTGCTCACCTGAAGATGATCCAATAATCTACCTGGAGTAGCTACAATCAAGTTCACACCTTTGACCAACTTATCCGCTTCTGCTTTTCGGTTGGCACCACCCATCAAAACACCAAATGTTTGGGAATGACCTTGCATAAGTTCTTTAGCTACTCCGAATATTTGTAGGGCGAGTTCTCTAGTTGGTGAAATGATGATGACTCCGGTACCTATTTTTCAAGTCGAATCAGTCCTGGTGACACCGGAAAATATAGTAATATGGAAAGCATTAGACTTACCATTGACAGGTTTGAACCTAAGTGTACTCAACAATTCGATGGAAGGAACCAAGAAAGCCATTGTCTTTCCACTTCCTGTTCTTGCTGCACCAAGTACATCCTTTCCAGCAAGTAGAGGTGGGATCGTACGTGCTTGAACTTCAGTCATTGTTTCGAAACCAATTCTTTGAATAGCATTCATCGTAGGATTCGATAAATTCAATGTTGAAAAGGGGACTCTCTCGTATGTCGCTCCGGGTACATTTCGAGCTCCATCTACAGCTCCGGAAGGTGTATCTAAGGTAACTTTGGAAGAAGTTGCTTCTGCTTCTATCGGTGTTTCCTCTTCTACACCTACAACTACATCTTCAGCTTCGGTCTTGCTTGGTGTTGATTTTTCGGCACCACCTTTAGAAGGTCTTTTTCGCTTTTTGCCCATACTTGGGTCTCTGGATATGGCTGACATCTTGTGATACTTGAGCTGTGTGATATATGCTAATTGTCAAGAGAGTCTGTTGATTAATCATTACATGTATAGACATGAACAATATTTCAAAGGTGGTCAGGAACGGGTTAAAGTGAAAATCAACTTTTATGGGATAAATACAATAAAATACAATCAAAAGATAAATGGGTGTACCACTTTAAAATTATAATACAAAGTCACCAAATTTAAAGAAGAATTTTGGAAATTCCCTCTCACTCCCTCACAATCTCTCGTTCAATTATATTCTTCTTCTTCTCATTCTTACTTATCCCATTAAACACTAAAGCATATTTGCATAAGTCTCGCCGAGTCGAGCAAAACATTGTGAGCATCTTCCCTTTGCTTCTGATACACTCAATTCTGCGTCCCTCACTTGTCCTTCTCCCTTCCATACAACGATGACTTCGTGTTCAATTTCAAACTAGAGTCTGTTAGGCGAAATGCCCAAGACACTTAAACGCACAACTCTGATCTTGTTCTATACCTTCGCATTCCTCTCATCCCATGTGACGAAGGAATCTGGTGCTGACTGCAATGTAGACATATAATCAGGGTTGAGAGCTTCGCGCTATCCCCGTTACTCGTTCTTCTCTTCTGAAATATCACTGGTGAGTGTTGCAACCTCCTCAACGACCTGCTCTTCCGTTCTACCCCTTTCCCCATTCACTCAACCGCATCACCCACTTTGGGATCTATCCTCCCAATATCCGCACACAAACCTAAATGATGTCCCATATGGGAATTACCGCCTGAGCAGCTTGTCGATCTGCCTGTAGCAATACAGGTGGAGAGATGGGTAACATGCTGATAAAACATGGCTGTTTTATTTTACTGATTCACACGCTTCTTCGTCAATCATATCACCCATTCGATGTTCTCACAATTGAGAAAATCATGGGCTGACGATTGCGTTCGACTTATAGGGCTGATAGGGCTGAAAAAGATTTCCTCCGTACCATTGACCTTTATCCCCTAATACCAAATAATGTAAGTCTAAGTTTCCAGTATTGACTCCATTCAATATTACACACAAAACATCATGCATGATCTCTCAATCCTACCTATCCTCATACCAATAAATGATGATCACACACGACGGTCTTCTTACATATACAAAATCTGGTGTAAAGGCCCGAAACCCATTTTTCCGGGCACCCAATCTGACTCAAACCATTTCATCAGTTTTCATTTTATTGACGAAACTGCTTGTGATCATCTGCTGACTTTTTCGGATGCCGGTCAGACTGTTCATCTACCATGGCTCCCTCACGTCAACCTGTCGCTGGCCCTTCTAGACCTAAATACTCACAACAGCCAGTTGCTCAATCTCCTCCCCCTTCTTCCTCCATCTCTTCCTTCAATCCTTCGCGTACGCTCTTTGCGCTCGCATCACCTGTGCTTGGCTCAGCCGACAAAGTACAGGTATGGGACGTGGCTACGGATCGAGTCCTGGCCGACTGGGAGGTAGCTGGTGCAAGTAAAGCAACCACCGTTACTTGGGCAAGTATACAATCAGATGCCGCAAGCAAGAAGAAGAAGCGTCGAAAGTCCGGTCCGACCGAAGCTTCCGACGAAGAAGTTGTGCTCATCACATCGGCTAAAGGCCAATTGCATGTCTTCTCACCCACCAAGGGCGAAATAATACGAACGATCGACCTCCCGGAGTCTGCCACTTCAGCCTGGTCCGATGAACATGCTGTAGTGTACACTACTTCTTCGTCCATCCTCACCCTATCTCCTGATGCTTCCAGTATAACACACACCTTTCAATTACCATCTTCACTTGCCTCACCATCAGCCATTACTCTACTGCCCTCCTCTACCCCAGAGATCTTACATGCTCTGGTTGCTACATCTTCTGTACTCGAGTTACACCTTGATTTATCATCTTCGAAGATCACCTATACATCACAGCCTTTACCCGCATCCACTTCCTCGGTCAGCTCTATACTGCCTTTGCCAACATCCGAGCTTGGTTCATCATTTTTGGTAGTATCAGAAGATGATCGAACCATATCACAATATACCATTGTCACACCTCAAACACCACCGAAGCTCTCCTACCGGTACGCCTCTCCCACTTTGTCTTCCGCTCACTCTCTGGCCACTTCATCCACTCTTCTGTCGGTATTACACGTTTCGGGTGAAATATCGCTATTCGCTCTGCCCAACGAGCTGGACTTTTCGCGCCCGAAGTCTGACTCCAAACCAAGTACTGTCAGACTTGTGGAAGGTAAAGACGAACGAATTGCTCGACTGGCTAGGGTCACTTTCGAATCTCAGCCTGCCGCTGCTGCCGGCGCATTGATTTGCGGTCGAATGGCTGGCGGCGGTCGGATTCAATGGCAGCGAGCTGTGTTTGAATTACCTGAAGGCGGACTCCGTCCTTCAACAATCGTAAAATGCGATGCTCAAGACCTGGTTGGATCCAACGGCTCGTCGACAACACTGCCGATACAACGATTCGCCGCTCCTGCCAATGTCACTGAAGCCCCATCTGCAGATATCGATGAACCGGCATCGAGATTGCCTACAGATGTTGACATGGCAGATCTTTCCCTTGGCGAAAGAATGTTAGCTGTTTCTAATGGCGATGCTCCAGCAATAGACTCCGATGCTGCCGCAAAGACGAAGTCAGGATCCGAACTCACGATCGATGGGCCAGTCAACGCTGCATCTTTGACCCGAGTCTTGGTACAAGCGCTTCACACCTCAGATCCCGCTCTCCTGACCTTGTGCCTCTCCCATCGAAATCCTACATTGATACGAAATACTATCCGAAAAATGCCAGCTCAGCTTGCTTTACCTTTACTCAAAGCTTGCGTCGAAAGGCTGGGGCAAGGTAAATCAGCCAACAAGCGAGGTGGCGGAAGAGGCTCAGTCCAAAACGAACAACAGGGTCGAGGTACAGTCGAATGGGTCAAAGGTGTTCTCGTCGAACGAGGTCCTTTACTCATGACAATGCCTTCACTACCTCTTCATTTGGCAACACTATCCAAACTTCTTCAAACAAGGTTAGAAACGTATCAACCTCTATCAACTCTATCAGGTCGTTTGGATCTTGCTCTTGCTCAAATCCAGATGCGAAGATTGGCTGCTGAGGCTTCTGCTCAGCAGAATGGAGGACAAAAAGGTGAAGGTCAAATATATATCGAAGGTGAAAGCGATGATGAGGATGTACCTATTGAATATGGAGAGGAGGGTGAGGTGGAAGATGTCAATATGTTAGCTGGTTCTGATGAAGATTCCTCTGAAGATGAAGAGGAAGATGACGAGAGTGAAGAAGAAGATAGCGATGAGGATGTACTGGACAGTGAGGATGAAGAAGGTTTGCTGGACCTTGAAGCTGAAGAGAGTGATGAGGAAGATGAAGAAGATAGTGAGGATGAGTAGAGAATCATTACATAGTTGCATATATTCAATACATCATATGACATCCTTGTTGCTATAATCAATAATCATACTGTTGCAGCTTGGCTACATATCTCACTAATTTTGAATGATGATGAGTTTATGGACATTTATCCGAGACTAAGAGACGCACGTACCCTCCGTTGGAGCCTTATTTTGTTTCAGCTTTGCAATTGTCCTTGACAACATTACCAGTCGCGTCAATCTACTTTTCAACTTCAAACCCATCGATGATTCGCAACTTCATTTTCATTCTGCCTCTAATTCTTGTTCAATATACGACGATGATACCTTGAACTCAAACTCCTACGAAATTCGACTGTAAGATATCGAAAAGACTTCCTATTTGTGCTATTTTACCACTCTTTAGCCTTTATATTTCAAGCTGAGCAACGCAGAACAAATTAGATAGAGATGTTCAGTGAAAAAGAAATGAAAGAGGCAGCGAGAAAGACATTAGGTCTAGATGAAGAGCCTGATAAGGTAAGTGCCAGAACCTGAATCATATATCATGTAGTATACCATTCGATAGTCACGGGGAAGCAATCTCCAAGTCTTTCGATTTTGTCGTTTCTCTGAAAAGGGTTAAAGACGACGGATTGGTAAGATTGGTAGTATGCAAACTTACAAACTTTTCACGGTGATAGGAAACCCCTAAGTTCTATCTCGATGCTTTCAGGGAACATACGAAGAAATGTCCATATGATTCTCACTTCATCATTGAACTTGCTGATTCGACTAAGAACGGAAGTGAAATTGGTGGAAATGGATTTGGAGTTATAACTTGTAAGTGTAAAATATCTTCTATGAAGGCATCAATACGACTGTCGAGTACTGTATTATTTCTTTGATCTACAATCAAAAGCTGAAGACATTGAAACATTGGATTATTGGCTAATAATTGGAATCATCACGCAGGTATGGAAGATTATTGCTGGAAAGATATTATCCTCTCTGCCGATCCACTTAAACCTGATGGAGGACGCTCAGATGGGTTCGGTAGCTTCTCCGATTTCCAGGTTAGTAGTCTCAATGCAGCTATTAATTGTCAGGATGATATAACTGACCTCTTTGCGAATGAAGGATCACTGTGATGAACCAGATCATAAACGAGGGCGGTCCGAGCGTTGTAATCGTTTGGTAAGTTGACTCATTATCATGTCACCTGAAGAATAATATTGATTTACGCGTAACGTTGACTGGACTTTACACTATATATAGGGTATAAATGATCAAATCAATCCTTGTTCTTCTCATTCCTCTTCTTTACCTTCTCGACCACCCCCATCTTTCGAATACCCCTCTTCATCAGCTTCTGTAGCCATAAAATCATCTATTCTTGACGAACCCTCCGTAGCTGGACCTTCTAATCTGGACCGCTCAACGGAAATTCGCGCCGCTCCGTCTGAACCGACTTATCGAGAGTCGAAACCCGTCATTCACCCTTCGTCGTCACCTTCACGATCAATTTTCGATCTTACCCAACCTCAAACTTCATCTTCCACAAATCGCCAACGATCTATCGACATCATAACTATCGATTCATCATCACCGATGAAGTCTGATCCAGAAGAGATTGACGAACTTGCTGTGGATAGCGAAGATGATAATGATGACATCCTCTTGCTTGAAGATGACGAGATTCCCTCAGAATATCGTAAAGTTACCAACCGAGACAACCCTATTCCCCTTGATGATTCCGAATCTGAAGATGATATGCAAATAAGAGATAGAGGTAAAGGGAAAGCTGTATCACGATCAAATTCCAATAGAACACCTCTTGCACCTATATTCAATATGTCTCAATCGAATAGACAACAAGATAGCGGGGTAGAAATGATACGAGATGATAGTGGGGATAGTCTTGAAGCCAGACAGAAATCTTTCGATGCCCTTTTCAGCCCTTCGACAAGTAGATTAAGTAAGGGCAACACACGAGATACCTCTTCCGGGGCGAACAATATTATCGCGTTGTCATCTGAAGAAAAGGTCAAGATGATGCAAGAAGAAGATAGTCGCTCCAACACACCTGCAGCAGCTCCTTCCGCTTCAGCTTCAGCTCCTGCTCAGAGTGATGTAAAACCCTATCAAGGTTGTGAGTTCATTTTGCTCACGGCTTGTCGCACAATCTTGCTGATCTCACAGTTGTCCTGCAGCACTTGGAGTATTTAGTGATATAACGTACTACCGCATGGAGGAAGTCTACCTTAAATCACCTATGATAAAGTGAGTCTTGTTTCTGCTGTGTTGTCTGTCCATCGACTGATATCTGGCACAGAGTCAATTGCATGCGAGACCCAGCTTTACACATCTTGGTGACTGGTCGTTTAAGGATCCTGGAACACTTAAAGAATGGCATCGGCAGTACGGCGTATTTCCCACCCTCACCACAATTGCTTGCCATGTTGCCTGCATTGAAAACATATGGACCTCCGAATGATCAACTTCCACTCATCAAGTCTGCAACGGACAATAAGCCACTTGTCAATGGACATAATGGATATGGGGGACTCAACATGCCTGGTGGATGGAATCCTGGCGTTCCCGTACCAGGTGTCAATGTACCACTTATCGGCATGGGCGCGGGCAATGAGGATGATTCATCGTTGAGCGATATATATGGGCGATACGAGGAATGGGACAGGCCAAGAACAGATCAAGGGTGAGCATGATCCCCTGTACATACCTCAGCACCAACTCACAATCTGTCATCCTTACAGTCTTTCCAGTTTCTTCGATGAGAATATGAAAGACTTTGTGGAGGATACCACTGTCGATGATTCGCTTAAGAAATTAGGCCTCAACAGTATGGAAGACTATCTGCCCGACCTGAGAATCAAACTCATGGCTCATCAGGTCAGTACTGCTTTCGAATCATCGAGACACTAATCCGACGATGTATGGATATAGGTACTTGGCGTTGATTTCATGATCGAGAAGGAGAAGGCCCAAAAGTTTCTCGGCGGGATCAACGCAGATGCTATGGGTCTTGGGAAGACCGTGCAATCTATAGCGACCATTGCATCTCATCAGAGTGAAGATCCGAGGGTAAAAAGCACCCTGATCATTGCCCCGCTTGCTCTATTGCAACAGTAAGTCTCCTGATCATCCCCTTCAGGCTCTGTTATTGACGGTCTACTACTAGGTGGAAGAATGAGATCGAGTCGAAAACCACACCAGGGCTACTTCGCGTACTGATCTACCATGGCCAGAAGAGGACAAAAACCAAGAATCACCTTAAGCAGTACGACGTGGTACTCACCACTTACGGTACTTTGGTTGCTGAGTCAGGTCCAAAGGTGAGATTCACGACATTATACCTCCTGAATCGCAGAGCTGATATGTGTCTTGCAGGAGAAAGGGAAAAAAAAGAATGGAAGCGATGACGATGAAGCATACAATGACATCCGCAAACAAGGCCCACTGATGAAGGTACACTGGTGGAGAATCATTCTTGATGAGGCCCATCAGGTATGTACAGTGCAATAGCCGGTCTTGCTCTATACTCACATTGAATAATAGATCCGAAATAGGAGGACTAGAGCTGCTAAAGCTTGCTTTCAGCTCAAGGCGCATCTTCGATGGTGCCTTACCGGAACACCAATAGTCAATACGCTGGAAGATGTCTTCTCCTACCTGCATTTCTTGAGTATATCTCCGGCAGCAAGCTGGGAGCATTTCCGTGGTCACATATCGCAGATACAGAAACGAAGGGTGAGTGAAGCGTACTCCGCTAGCTATTAGCGCTAAACTTGATACTACCATATAGCCTAAACTTGCTACGAAGCGGATGCAGGTGAGTAAGCTCTTCTTTCAACCACAGTCCAGGTATTTTAGCTGACCGCTTGGAAGGCAATACTTCGTCAATGCTGTATACGGCGACACAAGGAATCCGAGCTCAATGGTCAAAAACTTCTTCAACTCAAACCCAAGCACACCAACGTAGATACGCTCAATTTTACAGATGACGAAAGACAGATATATACCGCTATTGAGAACAGGTTCCAAGTAAGGTTCAACTCGTACCTCAAGAAAGGTCAGTTCGGATTTCTGATGGTTGCGAAAAATGCTGACTGCGATTACTCCCTCAGGTACTGTTATGAAGCATTACAGTGTGGTTTTGGTTATGTTACTGCGACTCCGACAGCTGACCTGTAAGTCACTACAGTTTTTCATCTAATGCTTGCTCATGAGCTGACGAAAATCCGCAGGTCATCCGTGGCTTCTTCGACGAAATGCCAATGACGGTGGACATGAGCAAGATGTCTTGGTCACCGATGAAGATCTCCTGACCGGTGTCAGTGCAGTCAAATTGGATGATATCGCTGAAGTTGCTCGAGCGAAAACGTTGTTAGGTGAAGAAGCTGTTGCTCAAATTAAGAAGAAGCTTGCCGAACGCCAAGCCAAGATAAACGACGCTGCTTCGGACGATACGGAGGTCTCAAAAGAAGAAGAATGCCCAATCTGCTCCGACATATTCACCGATGAACGAATCACTCCTTGTTACCACTCTTTTTGCGCACCGTGTTTGGAAGACGTATTTAACAACATCGCAAACAACGTAGATCTGCGAGATGTAGATGATGGAAAGCGATCTTGTCCTCTCTGCAGGGGCCAGATCGAAAGAGGGAAGATATTTAGAGCGGACGCGTTTATTGAACACGACAAAGAGGAGGAAGCGAGTGATATGGCTGAAGAAGATGGCATCGA
This sequence comes from Kwoniella pini CBS 10737, assembly GCF_000512605.2. Classification (NCBI taxonomy): domain Eukaryota; kingdom Fungi; phylum Basidiomycota; class Tremellomycetes; order Tremellales; family Cryptococcaceae; genus Kwoniella; species Kwoniella pini. The sequence goes on along the minus strand of NC_091719.1, from coordinate 1,546,776 downwards.
AAACGATATTGACGCGAAGCTGGAGGTCGGAACAGAAGAGTATGAAGAAAGCCATACGAAAGGGAAGAGAAAGGCAGTAAGTCATTGCAGGCTCAAGATCGTAAAGCGGTATTTACTGAGGTATAAACATCATATAGACTGGTGATGTCAAAGCTCGTCTCGTATCAAAGAAAGTGAAGAAAGACTCCGATGTTAATGGCGAAGGCGAAGATCCTCTCGCAGAAGTAACTGATGAATTAGCTATGGAAGACGTTCTTCCTTCAACGAAAATGAAGAAGCTTGGGTGAGCCTGGTCGATGATATCTTAGAGTGAGGGATAGACCCGTTAACATCATCCTTCTTCAATTAGAGACCTAATCGATGACATCAATGCTAAAGACCCGAACGACAAAATTATCGTGTTCAGTCAATTCGTACAATTCATCGAGTTGTGTTCTCTTTTCTTGACTAGAAAGAACGTCAATCACGTTAGATACATGGGTAGCATGAAGCAAGACGAGAGAGAAAACGTTTTACAGCAATTCGGCCAATCGCTCAAAGATCACCCTAAATCTCCTAAAGTGATTCTTATGTCCCTCAAATGCGGAGGAGTAGGCTTAAACCTTTGCGCTGCAAATCATGTAAGTTGTCCTTTCGTATCTTTCTATAGATCCTTCGTTATACAAAGCTTAATATCTTGTGTACAGGTTATCTGTATGGATCTAGCTTGGAACGCCGCTACTGAGAATCAAGCAGTGGACAGGGCCCACCGGATTGGACAGGACAAAGAAGTCCATGTCCATCGTCTAGTTATACAGGATACTGTGGAACAGAGAATCATGAAACTTCAGGAGGAGAAACAAGCTCTAAGCGACGGTGCTATGGGAGAAGGCGCCGCGGGTAGATTAGGTAGATTGAGTATAAGAGACTTGATGAGGTTGTTTGCAGTAGGCGGGGATGGTGAAGACTAGTCAGAACACAACCCCTTGAAATGTTCCCTCACGAAACCTTGTCAACGGATCTATTCACGATCAAATGATTTTACGATTCAATTGTATCCTTATTACCGTATCAATATTGTTACATGTTGTCCAGCTCCTACTATTTAGCTTGAAGTTGTCTTATTGTTCCGCTAACGTCAATAGATAACGCTATGTTATGTCATGTCATGTCACGTTACGTTCATCCGCAAAACTTGCGGATCTTCGCATTCTCAAATTCTGATGGTACAATGTTTACGCAACTGCAAGCAGTCGCTTTCACTGATTACCCTTGTCCTCAAACAGAAGTTACTCTCGCTCTCAAATGATCTAACTCACTATATGATGCACTCGCTATGTCCTAGAATCAGCATAGCTATGTCAAGAGTTGGCTTTTGGTTTATACGAGCTAAGTAAAACTTATACTCACATGCCTCCCGGTCCCGGGACAATGGCAAACAACAAGACCAGCAGTATGAGCAATTCATTTCATAGCAGAAACCATGACTATACATACTGAAAGGAGGAGTATTGGCTACGTTTCCTTCCCGTTAACAGATAAGGAAATATATCCAGTAAGCGGAAGCCAAAGATAGCCTTTCCCAGTTTTACCCTTCGAGCGAGTTATTCGAGGTCTTTTGTTTGTGTTTAGCCAACCAAGCAGCCTCCTCCCTGTCATTTTCAGCACGAAGGTTTGCACAATAATCCAATAGTTCTTCCGTTTGAGCCAAAACTGTCAACCTTTCGTCTTTGGTGGTGCCTCTGCCAATGGAATAGGTCTCTCAGCGGTTTTACCGAAAATGTATTCAATTTCAAATTCTCTTTGACAGAATCGCCTATGATCAAGGTAAGATAATCAAATACTGAAAGGCTGTACGATACAACATTGCATTTATCTATATATACGTCCATGATTTCGTATTTAATGCTTTCAACAAGGCTGCACCTGCATTACAATTTTTCTCATTCTCATTGCCATTCTCCAGAATTCATGAGTTGAGCAAAGACACCTCCTTTATTGATCAAAGATTGATATGTTCCATCTTCTAAAACCTTCCCTTCACCTAAACATAATATCCTATCACATCTTTTCATAGCTTCAACAGAATGAGTAATAAATATGGTAGTTCGAGACTACGATTTTTTTTCATAAAAAATCAAGTAATTAGCACAATTAATTTTGAATGAAAAATAATCACTTACATGTTTTATACTTTCAATAGTATCTAAAATTGCTCTAGCATTATCAACATCTAAAGCACTTGTACATTCATCTAAAATTAAAATATTTGAATTTTTATATAAAGCTCTTGCTAACTGAATTCTTTGTGCTTGACCACCTGAAATTAAAATTGCATTTTCACCTAAATTAGTTTCATATCCTTTTGATAAATTTTTAATAATGAAATCATGTATATTTGATAATTTTGCAGATCTTTGAATTTCTAATAAATTATTATTATTATTTGTTGTTGATATATTTCCATAAGAAATATTTTCAGAAATTGTTGTATTAAATAAATTTGTAAATTGATTTACAATTGAAATATTATTTCTTAAAAATTTTATATCAGTTGAATTTAAATTATATTTGTTTTCTAAAATAATTTCACCTTTACAAGGTTCATATAATCTTTGTAAAAGTGATGAAATTGTTGATTTTCCACTTCCTGATGGACCTACTATTGCAACGAATTCACCGGGTTTTAAAGTAAATGATAAATCGGTAAAAATCTTTACATCAGGTCTAGTAGGATAAGAAAATTGAACGTTTTGAAATTGGATAGATCCTGTTATTGGGAATCTTAAGTCTCCTTTCTCTTCTTCCGTTTGTGTTGATAAAAGATACAACCGATTAAAATCTCTTGCTGCAACTCGAGCTTTCGCCATTGTGGGAACTATAAAGAACGTTCAGCTACTGCTAAGATAATTCTCATGGTGAACTTTTGTATATCTATTCCACTCACTGAAGTCAAGCATGCCAGACCCAAACGTCAAGCTGAAAAGAACAAGATTATATACTTGTAACATTTGTTGATAATTCATAATATCCTTCATCATAAATTCGGATCCAGCATAATTCATGAGAGCTAAAGTACTGTTAACACACTTCCGACTCAATACATACCGGCCTGGTACTCACCTTGTGCGAAAAGGGTTAAACCACTTGCTATAGCTCCTCCAAAAGCAACACCCCAAGCTGTCCTATCTCCAAGGCGTTTCGCATTCGCAGCATCTTGATCAAATTTCTCTTGAAAAGCTGAATCTAAAGCCATAGCTCGAATACCTCGTATATCATGCACGGTCTAATATGATCGTCCGCAAATATCAGCTTCTCAGTCAAACATACTCTCCTACCAGAAAAAGAGGGTTTACTTACCTCGTAGAAAGTTCTCGCAACCGCTTCTCGACCTACTTTATGCTTGGTCTCGATTCTACCCATTAACCAAGTATTAAAAATCATAAAACTTCCAAAAAGTGGTGCTAAAGCAATTCCAATTAAAGTTAATTGCCAACCAACTATCATTGCCCATATTAATCCTAATCCAATCATAGTAATTACAGTAACTAATCTTCCAATAACTTGAGACATTAAAACCCTGGAATCTTCAACATCTTTAATTAAAATTTGTACTAAACGTTCTGAAGAATTTTCGAATTTATCGAAAAAACTTTTAGTTTGATATAAAACTTTTTTAAATGCTTCAAGTCTGACTTTGTAAGACCATTTTGAACTTAGATTAATTAATGCCCATTCACTTATGAAATTACATATTCCTTGTAAAGCGCATAAACCAAGTATGATAATTCCAAATTTCGTTAAATTCGTGGTATCTGTTCCTCCCGTACCGACTATTTGCATAAGTTTGGCGAGAAAGAATGACCAAACAGGTGTAGTTACTCCATGTCCGATACTTCCTAAACATCCAAGGAATAATAACCATTTGTGAGGTAATCCCGGGAAATATAACTTAATGAGGTATATGAGTGATGGTAAGGGTTCTATTTTATCCACTACTGAAGGTATATGGGTGAGATCAGATGCCTTCAATTCATCATCTAGATTTTGACTCAATGTACGTTGTTGTCTTTGCTGAATCGACATTGAAGTACGCGAATCGGTCGAATATGGTGAATTGCCTTTTTCTGCCCAACCAGGATGTAGTAAGCCATTTTGATGAGGGATTTGAGCAGAATCAAAGCTAGGTCGGACTCGTGAATTCGTATCAAAGCTTGATCGAATTGTAAGATGAGGAGATTGATCATGGTCATAAGCTAACGAAGACCTTGAGACTCGACTTCCAGGTCGATTACTCAGTCTACTGGTTGTTCTAGCCCCAAGACCAGAATTGAGATCTTCAGGGTTCCAGATTAATCGTTTTTGAGCATTTGTTAATTGTTTCGAGGAAGAATTTTGATGAGTAGATAATCGATGTTGAGATTTTGACTTCGAATACTCATCTAACATATCTGCATAAATACTTCCTGGTCTAACATTTCCATTCAACCTTCCAAAATTCAGTGAAGAAACTCTGAACGAATTTCGTACAGACCTATCATCAAGCAATTCCTCAATATCAAACTCGTCTTCCATACCTAATATTTCGTTTAAACCATCTTGCCAATTCGTTGGATCGGATATTCGCTTGGTAGGGAACGGTATCATAGCTTGTTCAGCAGCCATTCCAGCGAAGACTCCTTCAGGTTTCTTGATCAAATCTACTCTGAAACCTTGCTCTGCTATTATGCCATTTGACATTACATATACGAAATCGTCCGCGGCGATTTGTGAGAGGTCATGTGTGATTACGATGGTGGTTCTGTTCTTTCGCCAAGATCTGAGATTTTGAAAGACTTGAACTCGTGAAGCTGGATCTAAAGCTGAAGTAGCTTCGTCTACATGACCAGTCCAAAAATGTAAGTACAAGAATGATAGTTTATGGATATCGTCAAAATGAATGACTCACCCAATATTAAAACCGTTGGATTCCTTATTATAGCTCGAGCGATAGCTAGCCTTTGTCTCTGACCACCACTCAAACTATTTCCACCTGTACCCAATTTTGTCTCGTACCCTTCAGGAAGTGATTCGACGAAATCATGTATCATAGCCATTTTACAAGCTTCTATAACTTCATTCCTAGTAACATCTTTTGGTGATCTCTTCTGCTTTTTTTCCGTGAATTGATCCAAATCAGATGACCCAGCCAAACCTAAAGCAACATTATCATGTATTGAAAGATCGAAAAGTATACAACCTTGTTGGACAGCCGCTATGTTAGATCCTGTATATATCGGATCGAGGAATTGAAAATTTTGATTATCCATTATGATTTCTCCACTAAAAGGTTGATATAGCCTTAAAAGAATTTGAGCTATAGTTGATTTACCTGATCCTGAACCACCAACTATAAATGTAGTTTCACCAGGTGGTATGAATACTGAAATATCCTTAAGAACTAAATTATCAGGTCTTGAAGGATAAAAGAAAGATATATTGTGAAAATTGAATTCTCCATGACATCTTTTAGGTATTATACCTCTAATACTCGTCGGACGAGATTTTCTATATGTTTCAACCTTCTTTTCGAAAATACCTTTTGGTGATTGAGAATAAATAGGTGAAGAGGGTGAGAACGGATTACTTTCATTAGATATAGGTCTAGCTCGAGGTCTAGATGGATCTTCTTCGTAATCTTTAATAATAGTCAACAACGAAGCTAAAGAATTTTTACCTTTAGTAAGACCAGTTAAATGAGGAATGACTTGTTGAAGGTAAGTTGCTGAAAATAAACAAGCCCAAAAACAAGTCATAACATCACCAGAACTTGCTTTTCCATCTCTAACTATTTTTGCACCATACCAAAATCCAAGAACAAAAGTTCCAAGTAATAAAAAATCTGTCATTCCACTTGAGAATCCCCATACTAATCCTTGTTTCACTAAACTTTTCTTTCCTTTTTCAATTAAATTTTGAAATTTAAATTCTTCTACTGATTGAGCATTATAAGCTTTAACAGTTGAGATTGCAGATGTTACCCTTTCTACATTTGTTGAAGCTTCTGCTAAGGCCCTTCGCTCATTTGCTAATAATGGAGATGCCGCTACTTGTGTGACAATCTGAGTGAGAACGACTAGAGGTATAGTTGATAATGTTACGATAGCGAGAACAGGAGATTTTACCATTGCTAGTATAAAACAAAGGATGAAAGTTGCCAAGTTCATCACTACAGCGCCAGAGGACAAAGCACAAGCAAGTCGAACTTCATCTGTTTCTCTATTATATGGAATTGACGATCAGTTCCGCTCTGGCAGATTTCATCCTCTTGCTCTACACTCAAATTGTCATTTCACTCACCGAGTAAATTTCGACATCAAACCTCCCGCACCAATAGCTTCCTTCTTCTCAGCTCCTTCTCCATCTTCTAGCTGATCTTTCATACCCATTCCTAGATCGAACCATTCCATAGACTTTGTCGATACTCCAACGTAGACGATTTCTCTAATTCTTGATGCAACAGTCTCGCCGTACCAAACCCAAAGCAAACCCCTGAGATAATTCAATATCACCGCCACTATACCTGCTATAGCTAACTTCAATGAGGTTCTACCAACGCCATCCTTCAAAGCTTGTTTATCTGCTTGTGTTGCTGTTCCTGTTACTAAAGGGTAAGTAGCGAAAATCGTGAAAGCATCTCCTATCACCATTGACATATATGGAGCTATAAATGCTGATAATATCGAGAATATTATTGCTGGAATCAACAGTAAAACATATTCTTTGGCCGAGGATAAAGAGAATAGTCCTCTGAAGGTTGGTCTAACAGGTTGAATTGTAGGTAATCTTGAGGAAGTTGAAGCTGATGCTAATTCTGAGACTATTTTATTTGGTGAACTTTTAAGCTCATACAGGTCGGGGTGATCTTGATATGTCGATGCAGGAATAGAGTTGGGATAAAGCGATCTTCTATATTCTGATATAGGTCTTGGAATATCACTGTCATGTTCAAAAGCTAATTCATCTAACATTGGACCGAAAGTTAATGCTTTACCCTTTTCGTCGACTGCTCTAGGTGATAATGAGCTAAATTGATATCCAGGCATAGTCTTTTGTTTTCCGCCTGAAGCTCTAACGTTTGAATATTCAAAAGGATCTTCCTCACTCATAACTTCTATATCATCTATATCAGGTGCTTTGTTTCCAATTCTTGATCCTGAAGAATGTAAGATAGAATGCCTATCGTCAAATGGAGATTCATGTATACTTGGTGGGATCCTTTTCGGTGTAACAGGAGTTAATTCATACTCCTGTGAGACGCTATTCAACTGCGATTGGATTGGAAATGCCGATGGAGGGGAAGAATAATATAATGCGGAGTTCGGTGATAGCGATGATGAAGGTAATGAAGTGTTAATTGCTCGGTTTAGAGTCGAAGGAGAAACAGTATTGAGATTGGATTGAAGTTGATTTGGTGGAGTCGAAGGAGTATAACGAGGTGGAGAAGGCGTTGTCGAATTTCTTGTCACTGGTGGATATCGAGATTGTGTACTGGTTGTTCTGGTCGTTGATTTCGTACCCGAAGGTGGTCGTGAAAAGGCAGGTTTAGGGTTTTCCCTCGGAGAACGCGATTCGGAAAAGCGAGGTGAAGGTGAATTAGAAGTGGATGTAGAAGGCATGTTAGGATTGTTAGTAATTTAATATTGGATACGTTTTGCGGATCAAAAAGGTACACTGAAGGGCGTAGAAGTTGGTTCAACTGTGTATTTTCAAGTTGATCGATGAAGCGTTTTCGTCGAAAGGCAATGTAAGCCAAAGCCGTGCGCTGATAGGGATCTGAAGATTGGTATATTAGTGTGATATGGCGAATACCAGATTTCTTAGTCAGATAGTAGCTAATTTAATCAGTAAATTCGAAAGCAAAAAATGCATGACATTACAGTACATTACACGAAAGATTATCCTCGCCGTATGAACGCATCTCCTATTACACCTTCTTCAGCCTCGACTTTTGCCGCGACCAGATATCTGACATGAAGCTGATCCTACATCATGTCTGTGACAAGTAGGGTCGTGTGAGAAGAGAGTCGTGTTTCATGTATATGATGTCCATCTGTATTTCGATGAAAGAAGCGAACAATAAGCACAATGATCAAATTGAGAAGGACAACAAAAAGAAGTTGAAGAAGTTTTCAGGGTAAAATAAGGAAGCAGGTACCATCTCAAGATCCTATCCATCTTCACTGTCAGGCTGTTTAAGGTCTGATAGCGGTAATGCCACGTCACTCCGTCGGATACCGAGTACGTTATTCTGGACCTTACATTCCGGTTGATCCCGGCTTATGATCCGGGTTTCACGCGTGTTTCTTGTCAGGCGGGCCGGTATGTAGCGGGCCGCTTACAGAAGGCCCTATTGCAGTGAGTTGGTAACCTCGAAAGTATGAGCTCAACCAAAAATAATGCATAGCCAACTTTACACCTGAATCCTGTTTATATATCACAGAGGTATCCACCTGTAATATTATATCTCCCTTTTATCAATATCACCTATTTGATTCTCGCCTGATATTTTCAAACCTCAATCCTCTAAATATCTATTCACTATGTCTGGTCTCAAGATCACCGAGTTCTCCGTTCATGGTACGTCTTGATCTGCTTCTTGTTCAGCGTTTCCAAAGCTAATCATCTATGTGTTTGGGTAGATATTCGTTTCCCAACTGTAAGTTTTGTTCTTGATGTCCACTTCGTGGGAATTCAAATATTGATAACCGATTGATTGTAGAACGTTACTGGTGACGGTACCGATGCTATGAACAAAGAATGTGATTATTCTGCGGCATACATAGTCTTGAAGACCAACTCCGACCTCGAAGGTCAAGGTATGACCTTTAGTGAGTATTCTCAGCTCTATCAACCTGTCAAGTCAAATATCAGAAAACAGCTAGCTAATCAGGATTATGTAGCTATTGGTAGAGGTAATGACATAGTATGTTACGCTATCGAACAAATCGCCAACCGAATAGTCGGTAAAGACCTTGAACCTATTTTCAGCAACATGGGAGCTTTCTTCGATTTCCGTGAGTTCTGCCCCCTTTCGTCTTTATATGACTCATCACTGATATGGATTTCTATTCAGTCGTTTCTGATCCTCAACATAGATGGTTAGGTCCTGAAAAGGGTGTTATTCACCTTGCTACAGCAGCTGTGAACAACGCCGTATGGGATTTACTAGCAAAACATGAAAAGAAACCATTATGGAAATTAGTAGTAGACTGGACTCCAGAGCAGTAAGTCGCTCTTTCTCACTCTAAAGCATGACTTGATGCTAAGTCATATGGGTAATTTGTAGATTCGTTCAAGCAACTTCATTCCGATATATCACCGATGCTATAACTAAAGAAGAAGCTTTAGCTTTATTGAAAAAGAACGAGTCTTCCAAAAAAGCTCGAGAAGAGGAAGTTATCAAGAAAGGTTATCCTGCATACACTACTTCAGTTGGATGGTTAGGTTACTCTGATGAAAAAGTCGTTAGATTAACTAAAGAAGCTTTGAATCAAGGTTTCAACCATTTCAAAGTGAGCCTTTCTACCCTTTGTCTCACAAACATAAGGGTGAAAAGCTAAATTTGAGAACTTTTCGATTATAGCTCAAGGTTGGAGCTGATCCTGAAGATGATTTGAGAAGAGGTCGATTGATTCGATCAATTATTGATGATCCTGCAAATCTCCCAGAAGGTCGAGTTATCGAACCTAGAACTATTGAAGGAAAAAATGCTGGTCCAGCTGGATGTGTATTAATGGTTGATGCTAATCGTGAGTACAAATTTCAATTTATTACATGACTCAAAAAAGAGGTTTATCAAATATTGATTAAATGTCAATTCGGTGTAGAGGTTTGGGATGTACCTCAGGCTATTGAATATATGCATAAGCTCAAACCTTTAAATCCATGGTTTATTGAAGAACCAACTGCACCAGATGATGCAGTAGGTCATGCAGCAATTAGAAAAGCACTTAAAGAAATAAACATTGGTGTAGCTACTGGAGAACATGCACACAATAGAATGGTCTTTAAACAGTTATTACAATTAGATGCTATTGATGTTTGTCAAATTGATTCATGTCGTGTTGGAGGTGTTAATGAAATTTTAGCAATCATGTTAATGAGTGCTAAATATGGTGTACCTGTTTGTCCACATGCAGGAGGTGTTGGTTTATGTGAATATGTCGTGAGTCACAAATTAGCCAATATATCCTCTGTTTTGGTTTAATTAATGATACTGATGATAATATTTTCGGTAGATTCACTTATCTTTAATTGATTATATCTGCGTATCAGGAGAAATGGAAAGAAACGTATTAGAATTCGTAGAGTGAGTTAATCCTCTTTTCTCTTTCTCATCGAAACGAAATGAGAGCTAATTCGAAAATCTGCTCATAGCCACTTACACGAACACTTCAAATACCCCGTATCAATCAATAAACAAGGTCGATATAATGTACCTTTAGATCCAAAAGGAGGATATTCAATTGATATTTACGAAGAATCAATGAAAGAATATACATATCCTCAAGGTGGTTATTGGGTTTCTGCTGCTGAAGCTGAAAAGAGAGGTGAAGCTCCTCCTATCCCTAAACATTTGTGATTAATTTTACTGTAGACTTGTTTTTGTATACTCCCTTCTCCTAGCATATATAAGTATTTAATTTAACATTACTATGCATTCAGCTTGATCCAATTTCGCTATTCATCTCATTGGATCCGATAGCATAGTGCATGTGATTCAATTGGCAAACATGGTATCATACAACTAACTCAGTTTGGGTATGATCCCATCTAAGACGATCTCCTTCTATCCATCAAGTTGTCCAGAAAATATCAACTCAATGGCAGCTTCCACATTCCCACCGGTCGATCGTAATGCTCTAATATTCTTCTGTGCATCCCACAAACCCTATAGTTGTATCGTATCAGCTATATCTAGTGAACATACAGTTCAATAATACAAAGCTTACCATAGCATTCAATTGACCTAGTTGAGTAGCATAAATTTCCTCAGGTGGTCTCTCATCTCTTGGTGCTGGAGATCCGAATCCCCCAAATCCACCTGCGCCTCCTGCGCCACCACCGAAAAGTAAGGATGGATCAAATCCAAATGGATTACCACCTTGACCACCTGCTCCAAGTCCCGCTCCTGCACCTGCACCACCGAAAAGAGCTGCTAAAGGATTTGCTTGGGGATTGGGTGGTTGTTGTGCAGTGCCAGATGGTGTGGAAGGATTATTAGTATTGGTTGTAGCTGCGGGAGCTTGAGGTGCGAAAAGATTTGGGAAAGGATCTGAAGCTGCTTGTTGACCTTCTCCGCCTGTAGCTTGACCACCTGTTCCTACTCCCGCTCCACCAAAACCTCCACCAAATGGATTGAAACCTCCTGCACCACCAAATCCACCTTGTCCGCTACCCATCGAAGCATTCATTTGCATCATCTGATTGCAGGGGCCGGTCAAGTCAGCTCGCTTGTTATCACTTCGAGCAGCTGATACATTGAGTATCCCACTTACAGCTCTCAATGCCTCGGGATTTGACATCATTTGTCGGAAGAAGGGCGATTGCATCATCTGTCGGACTTGTGGGCCCATAGCTTGCAATTGAGGGTTAGAAGCGATTATCTGGTACAGGTCCAAGTCCAGGTTAGCTGTTGTATTATGGATACAGACGTACGTTGTCGCCTGATCATGTGGACACGACACTCACTTGATCCAATACTTCTGGTCTAGCCATCATGTCCGCCATTGATCGCATGAAGTCAGGATTATTCATCATTCCGGTCATCTACCAATAATGGAACGTCAGATGATATTTCGCCATGATGAATTTATCAGCTGACAGTGTTGGAAATAAACTCACAGCATTGGGGTCAAACATATTATCTAAACCAGGCTGACCAGCGAAAGGGTTAAATCCTGCTAAACCCTAAACAATCACTCAAGTCAAGATCAGCCTCGTTGTTAATCCTCCTAATAGCTTCCGACTGAGAGAAGTAGAGTGACTCACATGATGAATATTCTCAACATTATCAATCGGATTACTTCCAACATTCAATCCTGTACCCATTTGAGGTAATCGAGGAACTGCTGCTGGACTACTACCTGACCCTGCAGATGAGGTTGGAGTAGGATTGTTGGTTTTGGCTGCTCCTTTCACCATATGTATCGTATGGCCATTCTATCAATCATATCAGCTTAAATGCCGTCTTCCGTGCACTTCTAGATTAAGGGAAGTCCGGACTTGAAATAACGCACTTGGATCTTATATGTCGAAATAGCATCTTCATCTTTCAGTACTTTGCCTGATAATTGACGTGTCAGCTATTTCTCTCCCCGTAAAGAAGCGGCAGGAATTCTGCTGTTGTATCGCAGAGATTTACCTGAATATATTAATCTTTGCCTCTCTTTCTCTACATCCGATTTAGCAGCTATTGCCTCTTTCAAATCCGTCACTGTCTTATCAGGTGATATCGTTATAGATAATTTGAGTTCGGAAGGACCTTTGACGGTACTATTAGTGAAGTATATGGTCAGCGATCATCAGCGTCTTGACAATACCGAAATTTCAGCCAACAACGGCGGAAGGCAGATGAATTGATAGGACCGGGGTCTGATCTGACTAAAATGGCGATTTGACTTACATTGTGATATCGGACGAAGAGGCAGCTGAATCTGACATCTTGCAAGAGCTTATACGGGGGTTAGGATTTCGAAGAGGTGAGATCGTTTATTTATTTGTGCCGCTGCAAGACGATTTCTGTGCGTATGTCAAGGAGATTAGTAAGGATGGAGTAAAGTAACGGATTAAGAGATATGAATCGTCAATAACAACAGCTATGAGTGGGGAATAACGATGATGCAGTTGTAGAGGCTATGCCACGTGGAGCTAACCCTAAATAGGACCGAGCCCGATCGAAGGAACTAGATAGTCTGAATAATCATATCCTTTTTGATGACAATAATACACCTTACTCTTGCCAGATCCGAATATACAAGCCCCTTGTCGGGTATAGGAAATACTGATCCATGATCACACACGGCTCTTCCCTTCGTACACCTGCGGCATTTGTCAAGCAACGCTTCTGCCTCATCCTTCTAAACCATACAATCTTCGCTATATTACTGACCTTCACACGCGTTTCAGCTAATTTCGTAATGCTATATGGATGTATGGCTGATCCATTATGTCATTACGTGTGACTCTCAGAACCGCTAGCAACCACTGGTGGACTGACTCCTAAGAAAATTGTGAGAAGTATGAAATATCATTAAACTCCACAATGCCATTTACCGATTTACTTTGTCTGCCAACTCATCAACTTCGATATGCGTCTTATCAGCACGAGTTGAGGAAGAATGGAAGATTTGGGGAAAATGGTAATCAAGCATGTAGCGGATACCATACAGCTTGTATAAAATTGGAATAAAATCAATAGATGTTAGTTTTCAGAAAGAGGTTGAGACCTTCCGAAAAAGGAGAAGACACATCTTGGACAAGGTCAAAATCAGTCACATGTGATAGTGTGAAAGGAGATAGAGGATATTAGAAGACTGTCTGGTCTTATCTTAATATACGTTTATAACCTCACTGCTAACCTGAAGATCACTTGAGTAACAAGATGACTTTCAGCATATTTATTATCCGCAATCTCAGATAAATTTGATATATTACAATAAGGCGGATCTTTGTATGCAAAATCATTTGCAAAAGCTAGAAAAGCTGATATGTATTTCATTCTATAATGTGAACCTTCGCCTTGTAGTCAAGATGAAAATGGAAGTAAGCTGTTTTTATCGAGAACTCGACGAGACTTGGACAGATCCGATAATTATGTTGAATTGGTTTTAGCTGGCCTTTACTACTCATAGCACCGCGGTATCATCTTGACGGTCACGTATAATTATACAGAGCTGAGCACTGTATCAAAGATCATAGCCGATGCGCATGCACTTCCCGAGCAATAAAGGTCAATACAAGACCTTGAATAATTGAATAGCTTTACAGCGTCACGGGTGATTATCAGCTCATTAGAATAGCCTGAAATGAGTGAAATCGGAGGTATAGAAGACCCATTGTATGATAGCATTTACACAGGGCCCAATCAGTCTCAATGCGCCCTTGATGGGGTCACATACAGTCTCCAAGAGACTCAGTACTATGATTACATGCATGAATCGTTTCTACAATCTCAATATAACAAGGAGGTCGGAAGTGCCGTGTAACCCGCGCGTGATATGTTTTTAGTCGGATTTGAACGGTGTCAACGCCGAGTATAATGAGTGAGACGGAACTAAATTATCATTTAATCGCTGTACATTTTTAACGGACATATGACTGGTTCCGGTACATAAAACATCGAGAACAGCGTCATTTTCTTTCAATTGCTATAAACATTTTATTTATATAATACTTCATCATTTTACTTGTTATTTTCACTAATAACCTCGAAATCCTCTCCCTATCTTGATACAGCTTCAACATGCTTAGGAACTCTTCCCGTATACTCGCTTCTTCTTCTAGATCCTCTCTTTCGAGATCTGGAGCTAGAACTTTGGTCATTGCTGGAAATGTAGCTAAACCACAAGTGTGAGTAACCCAATACAATCCGGATGTTTTGAAATTGTACTGTCTTGAGAAAGATACTGATCTTGGCTGGTATGTATGTGTTATCCAGCGCTAGTCTCTCCATAAAACCTCAACAAACTCTCATCTTCAGATCCGCATTTCACTCTTCATCTTTACTCCTTGGTATGTCAGCTATGTTCAAATCTGATTTGCCTTGACTTTCAGCTAATCTCAGACCGTAATAGCTGAAACCGTCAAAGTACCCCAAATGGTAAACTTGCCTTGACTTATCCTCGATGTGTTATTTGACTGACCTCGATATCCACCTGCTAGGCCGAGTCAATCACAGAAGGTACATTGAAACAATGGAATAAACAAGTTGGCGATTCAGTCAGTCAAGACGAAGAGATAGCTACTATCGAGACCGATAAGGTGGGTTCAATCTTCAACTGAAGTATTTGCTGCACTACTGTTTTATGCTCAATTGAGGCTGACATGTGAGATAATTGCATTATAGATCGACGTTTCGGTTAACGCACCAATGGCGGGAAAGATTGTTGAATTACTTGCCGAAGAAGATTCAACTGTAACTGTAGGACAAGATTTATTCAAAATTGAACCTGGAGAAGGAGGTGGTTCAGGATCAGGTGAAGCATCTGAAAAAGAGAAATCTCAGCCATCTGGAGCAGCTAAATCGGAAGCTAAGGATGCTCAAGAAGGAAATCGAGATCAAGCTGCTCCTGAAGCTGCTAAAGAAAAGGGTGCAAGTGAAGAAGTTCACAAAAAGCAAGATGAAAAAGCTCCTGCTTTAGAAAAATCTTCCGAAGAGAAACCTGCTCCTAAAAAGGAAGAGAGTGCTCCTAAACCCGCACCTAAAAAGGAAGAGAAATCTAAGAAAGATGAAGGAGCTAAGCAAGAGAAGGCTTTAGGAAGCAGAAACGAAACTAGGGTGAGTTATTCATTCGTATATGGATCAATTTTCTGTATAATGGAGGTATGATATGGCTAGCTGACGTCCTTGGGGTTTACAGGTCAAGATGTCCAGAATGAGACAAACCATCTCCACTCGATTGAAGGCATCTCAAAATGCTGCTGCATCTTTAACAACATTCAACGAAATTGATATGTCATCTTTGATGGAATTCCGAAAATTATATAAAGATCAAATATTGAAAGTTGATGGGGTCAAACTTGGTTTCATGTCTGCTTTCGCCAAAGCTTCTTGTCTCGCCCTCAAAGAAATTCCAGCTGCCAATGCATCTATTGAAGGTGATTCAATCGTTTACCGAGATTATGTCGACCTTTCAGTCGCTGTGGCTACTCCAAAGGGTCTCGTTACTCCCGTCGTTCGAAATGCGGAAAGTATGGGTTTGATTGAGATTGAACAAGCCATTGCTGAGCTGGGTAAGAAGGTAAGTCAACCTTTCACCATATTTCTACCAACTACCTAAAACTTGACCGTTGGAATGTATGCTGATTGTTGATATTTGTATTAGGCTCGAGATAACAAGCTTGGTATAGAGGATATGTCAGGAGGTACTTTTACCATTTCTAATGGTGGTGTTTTCGGATCTCTTTACGGTACACCGATGTGAGTTGTCCCTTTTAGCTTGAATTACAGAGATCAATCTACTTCCATGCGTATGCTGATATATCTGGCATTGTGTAGTATCAACTTGCCTCAAGCTGCTGTATTGGGTATGCACTCTATCAAAGAAAAACCAGTAGTAGTCAATGGTCAAATCGTCATTCGACCAATCATGGTAGTTGCTTTGACCTATGATCACAGATTACTGGATGGACGAGAAGCTGTCACTTTCCTCGGTGAGTATATGAGATGTTTCACTCAACCTTGATCTCTTTGGCAACTTTGCTAATTATCAATGATTCACATAGTACGAGTCAAAGAATACATCGAAGACTCCCGACGAATGTTACTTCCTTCCCCTCTGTAAGCGATATCTTGCTATTCACACGTGAGAAATCAAAAATAGTAAATGCATGTGGAAGGAGTTGATCATTTGAAGAAGAATGGCTAGGTGTCGTGGCTTAGAGAACTTAGTATAATACCCCAATTTCATACAAACATTTTTGATTGTTCCTTTGATGTCATGCAATATCATTTTAAACGGATCAAATCCTCTTCAACCTCCGTCGTGAAAAAACCAAAACATATATAGGAAGGGGTCCAAACCACGTGTCAAGTGACGTCAGAATATCCTTTAAACCCCCCTTTTTATGCATCATTTTATAAGTTCTAAATTATCCTTGGCGATTTGTTTATTCGGGATCAAGTTTTAACTTTGTCGAAGGCTGATATTTTGTTATCATTTATCATTTATATTATTCATCACCCAATATAAGACTGTATAATAATCTGTACATGTCCCATCATATCTACTGGGTCATACGTTATCATTGAGAACAGCTAATTTCCCATTCGATTGGAGTGGAACCGCGGCAGAGCGTTGAAAACGCGTTGAAATAGACTGGATTACTCGAAGTGATTGCATAGAACTTCAATCGTATTGAAGAAGGGTGATCTGATAGCATCAGGCTCTTCGGTTATTCCGAAATATGTCGTGAGTACATATACTCGAGTTTTTTTCATGTTTGGTACTAATTGAACTTGATACTTGCAGTAACACCAGTAGTGATGCGTTATCAGCATCTACATCTTCATTCGTGACTTCATTAGTAACCAACATAGCTGTAGCAGGAGGGGAATTAGTAGCTTTTATAATATTTAGAAGATGGATCAAAGCTATGTAAGTGATAATAAGCTTGCATCGAGCAAGCAAACGTTTCTAATTCCGGATTGAGCAGCTATGAACCTCGGACGTATATTCCTCCAAAAGCAAGTCAAGCGC
The DNA here is from genome assembly GCF_000512605.2 of Kwoniella pini CBS 10737. Classification (NCBI taxonomy): domain Eukaryota; kingdom Fungi; phylum Basidiomycota; class Tremellomycetes; order Tremellales; family Cryptococcaceae; genus Kwoniella; species Kwoniella pini. Next base: position 1,529,335 of record NC_091719.1, on the reverse strand, counting down.
CTGTGTTGGGTAAACATACGTTTGAGCCATTATGGCGTATAATAATGGGTAAGTCTTATTGTATTCTCTTCCACTAACCTCTTCCTTTGGGATTCTGGGAATCCCACTTCTTCCCGCACACTCCGGGAACCTTAAGCTGAACGATCCTTGTGATGTAGCGGATCCCGAGGAGATTCTGCATAAAAATGGAGTAGACCCTTATGTCTTCATTAGATTCTTGATGATGATGACGAAAGCTATGATACCGATCTGGCTGATATCTTGGGCTGTCCTCTTACCTGTTGACTCGGCAAATTCCAAGAATGGGGATAAAGATGGCTTGGATAGGTTTACTTTTGGAAATGTAGCTAAAGATAAACAGAGTCGGTATTGGGCGCATCTGATTCTGGATTATGTGTTCATATGTAAGTCTCCTGTTCTCAATTCAGCTGGAATCCCCACGGAGAGTAAATGCCTATGCGAGGCAACCAAGCTTCGAGTGAGAAGCGCGAGTAGTCATAGTTGATAAAGATCTCGCTTTGCAGTCTGGTTTATGTGGCTTATTTGGGGTGAAATGCAACATTGGCTTGTGATACGACAGCGTCATTTGATTAATCCAAGTCACTCTAAGCTAGCTCAAGCCAACACGGTATTAGTCACTGGTATACCGAAGCACTTTCTAGATGAGGACAAATTGGAACAGCTATTTCGCCACTTGCCTGGTGGTGTCAAGAGGATCTGGCTAAACCGGTAAGCCAAATGTTCGCCGGCTTCTAATCCTTAGTAATCGAAGCTGACAACTTGCCTTTATGAAGAAACCTCAAAGATATGCCAAATCTTCATGATCGACGAGTCTTTGCCACCAACAAATTGGAATCAGCGCAAGTAGATCTGATCAAATTCGCTAGGAAATGGAAAATAAAAAGGGAAGGCAAGATAGAGAAGTTAGAGACTAAGAAGAAGCCCATTCCTTCCACCTTGACTGGTCCTAACAATCCGCAATTACTTCAAAACGAAGACCGACAAAATGCTTCTGCTCTTACTGGACCATCTAGAATTGTTCATCCAGATCCGGAAACAGGCGATGACAGAGAACCTCCATTTCCAGCAGTTGACGAATTAGGTAGAGCGGACCAACTTGTTCCAAGGAATAAAAGACCCACGTACAGAATCAAACCAAAATGGGCCCCATTCGGATTAGGCTTCTTAGGTATTGGGCAAAAAGTAGATGCGATTGATTGGGCACGAAAAGAAATCGCATTCACATCTACCGAATTAAAAAAATCTCGAAAACAGTTGCAGGATGATATAGATTCGCCCGGTACTACAGACGATCACTACCCACCTCTCAATTCTGCTTTCATACATTTCAATCAACAGATCGCTGCTCATATGGCTGCCCAATGCTTGACCCACAGTCAACCGTGAGTTCGTCTTCATGATCTTTGCAGTGAGGGCTCGCTGCGTAATCGATGCTGATAAGTAGACACGGATTTAGATACACCATGGCTGCTAGATATACTGAACAATCACCTGCAAATGTTATCTGGCGAAATTTGAGTTTAAATCCGTATGAACAGAAGGTCAGGCAAGCTTTATCTTGGGCGGCAACGGTTGGATTGATTATAGCTTGGGCCACTCCCGGTAAGTCAATCTGTTCGCAACTTTATTTTGGGAACGGCAGCTTATACTTTGTGTCCAGTCGCATTTGTTGGTGTCTTATCGAATATCAAGACGTTGACTGTGGGTGATACTCGGTTTGCACCAGCGGAACATATGAATTGGACTGACGAAAACATTCTTCACAGGATCAATTCACATGGCTTCAATGGATAAATGGTGATAGCACTGGAAAACACATCTTACAAGGTGTAATCTCGGGTGTCTTACCTCCTGTGCTTTTGGCTGTCCTTATGGCTATTCTACCTTTCATTCTAAGGCGTAAGTGTTGAAGCACTCAACTCAATGAGAGCGAGTTAACTGACTGTCATCGATTATCATCCAGAGTTGATCGCATTCGAAGGTATTCCAAGTAAGACTGGTGTAGAGTTGAGTCTGATGACTCGATATTTCTTATTCCTTGTCATTGTAGGTTCTCACTCACCTTTGGCGAGGTGCTGGAAGGTCACTGAGAAACGTCTGCTGTTCATGTATTTAGCACACCTTTATTGTGGTGACTCTGACCTCAGGTCTAGTGAGATCAGCTCAAGAATTCATCAATAATCCAGGATCAATAGCGACGACTCTAGCCTCTCAAATGCCAACAGCTTCGACTTTCTTCATCACTCTCGTTCTGACTCAATTTACAGGTACTATGGGTACTTTACTCCAGATCATCTCTCTAGTGTTATACTATGTCAAGATCATCCTCTTTGGGGGGTCTCCGTACGTCATTGGCCTTCACGCCTTGCTTCAGCGAGCGAGTAATATGGAGCTGACAATACTGGTCAACGCAGTCGTTCGGTTTACAAGTCAAGGTATAGCCTGAATACGCAAAGATGGGGTACGGATTTCCCTGCCGTGACTGTATATGCGGTCATTAGTAAGCCTATAGATCTTTCATTCCGCCCGAACGTATCATTTTGTCATTGCCAGACACATGCTGACTAGAACCTGCCAGTGATTGCGTACTGCATCATCTCGCCCATCATCAATGGCTTCGGAGCGGCCTTCTTCCTCTTTGCTTACTTGGTATACAAGTACCTCTTCATCTGGGCATATGACCAACCGCCAGAAACAGATACAGGAGGTCTGTTCTTCCCCAAAGCCATCACTCACCTCTTTGTTGGCATGTACATACAGGAAGTATGTATGGCGGCGCTTTTCTTCTTAGCAAGGGATACCGATAAGAAAGCCAAAGCTATTCCCCAAGGTGCACTCATGATTGTTCTGATTGTTTGCACCGTGAGTCGATAGGATGAGTTATTCGAGCCGCACTTTGCTGATTTGAGGATTTGTGAACGCTACAGATTGCTTTCCACTTCACCTTACTCAATTCATACGGGCCGCTCCTCAATTCTCTACCCCTCTCATTAGCCCATCTGAGCTATGGAATGCCTACTGAAAAGGGCCACGAGCAAAGTATAATTGGACAGGAATACGCCGATAATGATAACAACAACTTCTCCAACCCAAACGCTATCAACGATCCGGGGTTCAATTCTTCCAAAGAACGTTTAACGATTGGAGCGGCCGGACCCGGTCTAGGCACAAACGACATCACGCCTTCCTCTTCCAACAATCACTCTCATACTGGATACTCCGATGAAAAGGCAAAGACTGCCGAAGATAGGGAAAGAGAACAGGATTTGCAGAATCGAATGGAGGAAGAACACCCAACTGAAAGGGATTTTGCATATGCTACGAATGGCGATGATGTTGAATTAGGTATTAGGACGAATTTACCTCGGCCCAATTTTCAAGAGGACGAGAATATATCTTCTCCTACTGCTCCGGGACCACCAATAACTACTATGCCTTCTCATAATTCTTCCGCCAATGGTAGACCAAATTCACTAAGATCGAGGAAATCTACAAGATCAACGGATACAAGCGAAACTGTTTACTTTGCTTTACCTGGTGGACCTGGAGTAATGAAATCTCGTCAAAAGTTTTACGATGATGATGGGAATGATCCAAAAGCTTTCTTTCATCCTGCAACTAAAGAACAACAAAGAATCATTTGGTTACCTGACGATGAATTAGGTCTTTGTAAAGCGGAAATAGAAAGAAATGAGAAAGAAGGTGTTCGATCTAGTTCAAAAGGTGCTTGGTTAAATGATAAGGTAAGTCAAAACTCTTAATCAAGTATCCTGTTCAGCGATATTTGGCAAATTAATCGGCTAATCCTTTGTATTTAATCGAGTAGGGTAAAGTACAGATCACTGGTCCACCACCTGATGATATTTAGGAAATCCCGATGGAATTATATGATAGATATAATATAAAGATATACATATACATATACATATACACGGCGGCTAATGACTTTAACGTACGACTGGTTTATGCATATTCATGCAATTTGGGTTAAACAATTCGACTGAAGACAGGTGATTCCGAAAAACCTGACAATGATGTTGATTATGATGATTTTAGACTAGAAGCAGTTATTCAGCAAATGATACACACAATCAATCTAATCTAATTCATCAAAAACGCATTGACCTCTGTTATTACCATCAAATAGAATTATGACTTACTATAGTTCTTTTCCTACCACCCTCGTAGCTTTATATCTATTACTCAATTCTAATTCTCTTCATATCATCTATGTAACTCTTCACAACTTAACCCACAGTTTGTTTGGAAGAACAGTACTTGCAATGCCGCTTTTCTACAAGGTTATTTACTGGGTAAGTTTAGACTTATTTCTAAATCCACTCTTTCATTTTCCTCCTTTTTTCCTGGACCAGCTTTCAATACAGTATGAGAATGATACTGACTTGCTTAATGGTATTTTAGTGTACTCGAATCTATTATAAGGTGAAAATACCTCTGACTCAGCTCAAATCTCGAAATGGTGATTCATCTATCGTCAAACGAAAATCAACTGAGATACCCGATGATATATGGTTACTCATCTTCCAACATGTTAGAAGACCAACTGAAGAAATTATGAAAGATCGATCTGAAAGACAATCTACACTTGTATTAGCTCATAATAGGGAACAGACGAAGCCGATCGGAGATTGGGGGAATTATCATCAGAATGACCTAGTCAGCTTGATGAGAGTTTCAAAGGCGAGTCATTCGACTCTTTCATTATAATGCACACAAAATTAGCTGATCAGTCATTACCAATATAGAATTTTCATCGTCTCGCTAGTCCAGCCCTCTACGGGAAAGCTATCGTCAACGATCCTGATCTCTTCTTCTACGGTATCAACACGTCTTCTCCTTCGACCAACAGATTATCTAAGATCAATCAACTCGCACACGTTCAATCACTTACTATGATTTACGCTTCCACTCTCTGCCCTTCCAGAACAATCAACTTTGATGAGGTTAGTATCTACCGAAGACCCCTTCAAAGAACTACCAAGGAATTCATCAAGAACTTCATCATTGCTTTAGATTCAACTCGTAACGCCAACTTTGAAATCGCAAATTACAGATCAAATCAAAAAGTCAAAACGACAAAGGTGTTTCCTAATTTACAACAAGTTGTCATGGGAATCTCACCATTCTTTTCTTCTGATCAACATAAATGGCTATTCAGTGATGGAGCTACCAAAAGACCTGTAGTTCTACAACACGATTTGATCGTCAAGGATTTACTCACTCAAAGGAGAGAGATAGGCTATGAGTTCGCTGAAATGTTAAACGAAATTTCCTTTTTACCCTTGAAGATGTGCAATCATTCATTACATGGTCCATGGGGTATATCATTGTCACCCGCCAAATTCATCCTACATCATCCCCAAAGACAACAATCGTAACTTAAAGACGGTTACTACCATTCTTGATCCTTTCTTCGGCTATCGTAGAGTTTTACCAATCTTTTTACAGCCAGGCTACGATAATCAGTGGATAATTTCGAAAAGTCTTATAACAACTATGGAAAGTAATCATCATCAATGGGGTTTTGATGTATCCGAAAGACTCAACATCGCTTTGTCACACTTATTCAAAAACATTCGAAAAAGATTAGTTGAATCCGCTAGAACTTTTCCCAAAGGCAAGAATTCAAGAGATACCATCTTATCAATTAGTTTTCTGGGCAATATGCAAATTCTCAAGCGCATGCTCTGTTCTCTTAGACAGGTCAATATGCGTACAATTAATAAGATGGAGGATCAAATGGTGCTTCGAAATCTAGAAGAATGGTTAATGAATAAAGGAAAACATTATTATAAGTATCGAGGCATTACGGTGAAACTCGCTGTTAAGGAGGATGAGAATGCTCATCGTGATTTATGGGTAAAAGAGACTATTAGATGTGATTGTTGTGGAATTGTATATTACGATTAATTAGCTGCAGTCTACATAACATAAACGAGAACCCGAACCCGAAGGGTTATTGATGAGAATCAAGTACAATACTTCTGAATTTTGTAAATGATCCTATGAATATGTGTTCATATATATAATAAATTCTGATCTGAAAATGGAGCCTTGTGTACAAAAGATTAATTGCATATCTACATGAAATTACATACCATTTGGACATGTATTCATTGTCGTACAATCCATCAAGATACGTCAATTCCATTTGTAGCACAGATTACATTTGCCCAGGCATATGTAATTGCCTTAATATGACACCACCTTCCTTTAATACCGCAGCAGAAGCTTCATCCATACTATAACTTTGATTATAAACTACTTCTCTTACACCACATTGTACAATTTTAACTGAACATCGTAAACAAGGACACCTAAATGAGGTTCATCAGATGAAATTGCTAATTATATATGTTGGTAAAGAAGTGAATATTTTGTCTGAAACTTACGTATTACAATATATAACTGAATCATCTCCTATTCTATCTCTACCAGCTTCTAATAAAGCATTTTCTTCTGCATGTAAACAAAGACATTCATTTACTACCAAAATAAAATAATAATTATATTAGTATTTTAATCTTTTCTTAAAATTCCATAAATTTCATTTCAAAATTCTTTAATATTGAATAAAATCTGAACTTACAAGCTTCACCACCCCTTGCAGATCCATTACATCTTGTACATCCACCTAAATTACAATTTTTCGTTCCTCTTGGAGTTCCATTATATCCTGTTGATAATATTCTTTTTGAACGTACTAATAAAGCTCCAACTCTTCTTTTCATACAATTTGATCTATGAGAAGCTAATGAAGCAAGAGTCTGTTGGAAAACATATAGAAGATTTATTTAATTGTATAATCATATTTTTAAGGGGAAGAATAAACCATACGTCATTCTTATAGAATTTTTACTTACCATAAAATATGTATCCCATCCAGGTCTTAATCTTTCTTCATTAATTAAATTTAAATTATCTAAATAATTTTCAAAATTTTCAATTGTTTTAAAATTATTACAAATTGAAATTTGTGATAATGATAATGATTTTCTGAAGTCATTTTGTTGTTGTTGTTGATTATTATTATCATCATCTGAAATTAATTTATTAGATGATGATGGTGATGATGATGATGATGATGATGATGATGATAATAAAGGTAAAGAAGGTAAAGATCCATTTAAAAGTTCATCATGAGATTGTATAAATTTTTCTAAAGATAATAATTGATTTTCATTATTATTTAATAAACTTTTTGATTTTTCTTTTTCTCTTTCTCTTTGAAATCTTATTAAAATTGGACCATCTATATTAATACATAAAAAAAAAGGTCTTTTCACAAAAGGTTCAATATCTTCAAATGAAATTAAATCTGTAGTTACATGATTTAAAAGCCAATTACGTGTTATAAAATCTAATAAAGTAGATAGAGATGTGAATTTGAGATCGGAATTATTTGATGGTGACTCAAGTGGTGAGGACTGATGATCACACCCACAGAGACTTAGTAAGGATGCGGAGTCGATAACAATATTATAAGATACAGAAGACTTACTGGAGCAGGGGAAGTGCTGGATGATACACTTAACTCGTTCGATTTATGATCGAGTTCAATACCATTCTATAGATTCAATAAGGTCAATCAAATAGTATTTTTCAACAAGTGTAAGAAGCTTATTTATTACCAGTGACACATGAGCAAGTACGAGAACTCACAAGTTTAGATTCTCCACTTACTTCCTTATTCTTCTCTTTCTTGTCCAATCTCACTCTTTTGAATCCATATTTACGTTCAAGATATTGCACAACAGTATTCTTTCCTGATGAAGGTGTACCTATGATAGCTATAAACATATTTCTTTCGCTATTTTTGAAGTTGATACAAAAGGAAATGTATGACCAGACCTTTCAACTAATTTTTTTGACTTTATTTCTCTTTCGAGCTATTACTTTCGCGCGACGCGTTCAAAGGTAAGCTTGAACATTGCTATTACTTTTTTACCTCCACTTTACCTGTTCACCTTGGAGGATATAACGATCTTTACAATCCAAGTCTCCTTGGAAAAGGAAAAATTATTCCTTCATATCAAGATAAAAATTGCATATTATCATTCTATATGAACAGATCGTCAAGATTATCATCTCAATCTGATAGATCATGTCCACAAGCTGGACAAGAACTTGAATAATCATATATCGTCATATCAATTGTCAAGTTTTTTCTTTTAATTCCCAATTCTTTCATATCTAAAAACCACTTTATTCATTCATCATATATCTGAATAGGTGACGGTTTATTAATCTGACAATCTATCAAAACGTGAAATTCGTTTATGACTAATTTCAAAACTGCTAAAGTTATAGGTAGATAGATGATTATTCTAGTTTCGACTTGATTAAAAGAATAAGATATACTTTTGTTTAATTTTCTTAACGGTCGTGGTTTCTTCCATATGTGACTCATAGGGAAGATCCATCAAGGATGTCCCACCAGCTTGCATTCTTAAGAAAAGATACTAATTAGATCGTCGTCGAGTGAAGATGATATACAATTGTAGAATAGTTTGGGAGAATAGGTGCTTACAAGACTAAGCACAATAACGGAATGATAGAGATATATGGAGGTATAGGAATATATAGACGATGATATATATACAGATACCGAAGATGTGATTGAGATAGAGGAGGAACTTGAAGTGATGACAAGTAATGGGAAAGGAAGGCTATTACTTTATGTTTCATATTGTAATATAGAACTCACACAGCTGATTTACATGCATTATATTGAACGAAAATTTCTATACCACATATACAACAAATCATTATGAGAAAGACTAATTTACCTCCAATACCCAATTATCAAATCTTACATATAGTGACCCAGGAATATTATACAAAAAATCAAATCGATATTCCGTTATCAGTCTGATCGGAGCTGGTTTTACAAGCAGGACATAAACCTGCAGATTCCTCCATAAATTCGATATCTCCCATCCCAGGAACAACATCCAAAAAGGCGTATAACTGACCTATCTTCTGCTCGTATGCCCAAGATTTGTCATAATCCATCCAACCTCTACTAGCGCATAAATCTAAACCATCATCTATCAATTCAATATTATTCAATACCCCATAAATTTCAATCTTAGTCTTATCTTCTGGTTTGAAACTTGGTGCAAAACAAGTCCATCTTTTTTTATATTTTTCATCCGAGTCTTGATATTTCCTAAATTCATATAAATTATGCCTTAACCACACAAAAAAATCTGCTTTTTGTCTTGGTAAACTATGATTTTTCCAATTGTCCAGATCCAAAACCCATCTACTAGTTGACCCATTAAATATATAGGGTTCAACTCTCCACCTGTATAAAGCTTTCTCGTCAGGTTTAGCTGGTAACATGAACCTTTCTACTGATCTTGGATAAATATGATAGGTTATCGTCTCAGGTTGAGGTAGCTTAATCTTATCGTAAAGACCATTGTATCTCTTATAAGCATAGGGTCCAGAAGAATCGTCCATACAGACATGTTTTGGCGCTGCTAATCTAGCGAACTCGTAAGAGAATTGAGCTGATTTAGGAACTACTCTAATCGTACCAAGAACGGGTTCTTTCCCATCAATGGCGTGGTTATACCGATCTAATTTATCCGGCATCAAGATGTATCGTGGCCAGTTAGTATTATCGTTTGGAGCGGTAATACTATGAACAGGTACATGTGTATGTCCGGTCCACTCTTGATATATAGATTTGAATGACGGATGAGAGATAGTAAAGATTTCAAGGTTGGACAGCATAACAGGAGTTCTCGATTTCAAGTATTGTCTTCTTAGGCATCTAAACCAGTGTATATATCGCATAGCCGATTGAGAATTATCAACATCTTGGATCATTCTGCGTATTTCTTCGCAATCTTTGTATTCGTACTTGAAGATTACCTTTTCGAATTTGGCCTTATCTTTCTTCGTTATTGGGAAACGTAAATCGTATCTTGTAGTAGGAGTCGAATTATACATCAAGTCTAAGCGATGAACGAATTGTAGTAAATCTAACTTAGTCCATCGCGTATATTCATTGACACGGGCTAAGCTGTATTTAGTAGCTCCCATCAGAAACAAATGGGGTTTATCGGTCACTACTCGAGCATATAGTATTGGAGCTGCGAGATAGTAAAATTTCTAATTCAGTGAGATTGTGTCAATAAAGCTATCCTTATGATGATGCCAATTGCCAAATTGACAAGTAAGGGAAAAAGGACTCATCGGTGGAATTGACTTACTCGACAAACTCTCATCGCATTCACCAAATCCCTCTGATGATAGTCCCCTCTTTCCCTCGTTTTCGATTTGATTGGCCCAATCTTTCTCCTTAAATGAGCGAAAATCCTCTGCCAAATTTCGATTGGCAACTCAGGTAGCTCGTTGTCACTTGGGAAAGGTGGATAGAATGGCTCTTCAAGTGAGCCGCAAGGAGGTTCAGCTTGATGGAAATATATATCTTCGCCTGTCATCCCGTACGGCAGTTCTTTCCCTGCTGAAGAGAATTCAGCTGCCTAAAAAGCTTTCTTATGTCAGCTCCGTCAAGGATGTTTACAAGATACCTCAGATTTCAATCATCATCATCGGTGACTTACTCGTTCAGTGACAAGCTTTGAGATTCCCATTCCCATTTTGGGTATTGTTACGATTTAATCTGTTCAACTAAGGAACAAAGCGAAGATGAGAGATGATATTTGATAGAGCAGGAAACATATCTTGTGTTGTGGTGTAAAGCGGATATAAGGAATAATCATCAATTTCGAAGGTCTTTCCATCATGGAAGGATGTGAAAGCTGTGCTATGACCTGTTTGATATTGATGCTGTTTATGTCGGTTTTACCCGGAATGAGTCAGCGATAACTTTACTCGATCAAGTATTACGTCATCTTCACGCGATAATCAATAACGTACTCGTATAATGTCAGATCAAGTTGCAGATCGTGATATTCAGCTTATGCATCATAAGTGAAAAGATATAAGTACAACATACTACCTAATCTAATCAAATTAAATCATAGATAAAATTTCTCTAGCATTATCTATTATATCCAATTTATCTTCTCTCAAATAATTCCATACTCCATTATCATCATTCAATTCACCTAAAGTAGCTTTCAATACTAACCAAGTTAAATCTCCATCTCTTTTAATCAATTGTTCATAAACAGATTTAACCAATTTTTGTAAATCTTCATTTACTTTTTTATCTAAAAAAATTCTAGAAATTAAATTAATTTCCCAAATTATACTTTCATCAATAGGTACTTCTTTTAAAATATAAATTAATATATTAAGTATTGATTTATGTAATTTAAATGAAATACTAAATTGATTCATTTCTAAATTAATTCCAATTCCAATTCCATTTAAATTAGTTTTAGTTTTAAGATTTGATTTAGATAATGCAGATTGATTATCATTTTTAAATTGATTTTTTAAAATAATTTTAATTCTTGGCCAAACATGATCTAATATTCTTTTTGACATAAAATCTCCAACTTCTTCACAAATTTTACTTATACTTTCTAAAGTAGCAACTTGAATATAAGGCTGAGAATCATCTAATCTATTTAAGATTGAATTCCAACTTTCATTTATTAGTGGTAAAAGTTCTTTTTCTCTGTTTCCTCTTGCTAATACTTGAGTTGCATTTCCAATAATTGAAAGAATTTTAAATCGTAAAAAAGGGGAATTATGAGTTAAAAAGAATATCGATTTACTAAGTATTCGAATGCAGACTTCTTGAGTTCTTGTAGGGGGTGGCTCTTCTTGCTCTTCTATTTTTTCTCCCTCTCCTTCAGCGTCTTTTCCATCTTCCTCTTCGTCCAAAGGTAGATCTGATTTGCCCCAAGCATGTTGAGGAGCTCTTTCCAATATTTCTTCAACTTCTGACTTCCGAATTCCTTCTCGCTCTTCATACCAGCCGAAGAATTTAGCAAAATCATTTTTCGGATTGGGTGGTATTTCAACTCTTCTATTCTCATCTAGTTTCTTCTGACGTTCTTCACTTACACCTTCAGAGGTGACTTCGTCATTCATCACTTCGATGAGAGTACCCAGGACAGCCAATAAATTACTCGCTAAAGCTTCGTATCCATGATAATCGTCCAAAGCATCGAATATCTCATCCACTAAATCATGTACCATGGGAACGATGTCTGATCCTACCAATTTGATCATAGCTATCAGAACTAATGGGGCATTTGGTGATAATCTTGCAGGAAGGAGATGAAGCGTAACGACATTGATCACATAGTCCACATTATCTAGTACCATATTTTGAGGACTTGCATAGCCGATATTGTGTGAAATAGTGTGTAGAGCCGTGGTTGCGTATTCGCGTATGATTGGTTGAGGTGAAGCTAGATGAGATAAGATAACGTATAAAGTTGTAAGGAGAAGAGGTCTGAATGATGATGTGAGAATATGGGAAGTGAGAGTCAAGGTCTGTAACGAAAAGCAAGTGATAAGTGATTTTTGAGCTTGGATGTGTAAACGACGAGTTTCTTTAGAAGCTTGGGTATTTGGTATGGGTTTTTTGTCTAAGAGCGTAGTAAGCGCATCAATTCCTTTGATCCGCTCAATTGGCACCAAAGCTTCGGCATTAGGATCTTCCTTATAATCTAGCTCTTCGTCATCCTGATCTCCTTCATCTTCGTCCATGGAAACTAAAAGCTTAACAATTTCCCTGCTCATTTTGCGAACTGATTTACTGACTCTACCTTCAACACCTTCGATTTGAGCTGAAGAGATACCCGCGAGCAATCTTTCGCAGACCCAAACTGCCGATACAGATTTGGCAATTTGTCGTGATTTATTGGCTTTAGCGAACAAGATAAAGTATTCTACGGAATGAAGAGCGTTCTCTCCGCCAGCAGCGCCAAGCGAGCCCAACATGTCCCCGAACCGCTTAGCTGTAGGCTTTGACTCGATGTATCGAAGCGGCAAGTGCGGGAATTTACCATTGTTCTGGCTGGTCGTATCGCCATTGGTAATTTGCAGAGGTGTACCATTCGCCTGAGCTTGTTGCCAGCCCAATTGACCTATCCTTTCCGCGGAATTTGCTGCAGCCGACCATCCGCTAGGCTTACCAAATTCTAAGCAATTCAACAGGGACCAACTCCACTTTCCAACGCCTCCTTTGGGTCCTAGTAAATTTGCTATTACATTTGTTCCTCCTTTGCCTGTGATGTTCATTTCCTCGGATAGCTGCGAGATTGCCGAGATGAGCATAATGACTTCATCGACTTTTTTGTCTTGTTCCGAAGTGACCAATCTCGGCAGAGAATTGACTGCGTTACTCAATAAATCTAATAGCGTTGTGTTCAAGAGTATCCTTTCATCGTGTAAAACTTGTCGTAGTCTACGTTTAGCATCGTGGCGCACCGGGTCGAAGGGGTCCTGAGAGAGTAAGAGCAGAGAAGCGAGACATCGAGGTTGAAGAATGGAAAGGGATTCATGGCATGACTGAATTATCGAATATGATAGCGAAATCACAGCATGTCGAGCAAGATCAGAAGTATGAGTGGAGAGTGCTAAAATCATTGGTGGAAGGGCGTTAAGCAACTGAGCCGAGGTGAAAGCGAGATAGGAGCTTGATAAGGGAGGGAACGGATTGAGACTGTTTGATTTGGACGTATCAGATGATGTTGGAGATGGTGGTGGAGGTTGATCTGGAGGTATAGGTTCTTCCAAATTCCAATCTTCGGCCAATTGGCTAAGATCATCTACTATCGGCCTCAACAGACCTAACTTTCTCAAGTCTTTATCATTCAAGGTGGATATGATCACGTCCTGAATCAAGCCTAAAAGCGCTTCAGCAGTTTCCCCCTTCAGGTTGTTCCCAATTTGGACTATCTTGGCCATTGAGCTAATTATACCTGGCAATACGGCTGCCAAGACCTCGTGCTTTTCCTGGAGATATGTATGGACAAGTGGTCGAAGAAGCTTTAGGGAAGAAAGCTGAAGTTTGTGGAAAGGTGGTTGAGGGGAACTTGTTTCGAGCAAAAAAGTGATTGTCTGAAAGAGAGTAGGTAATAAAGGTGATTTCGTTGTTGAGACCTTTTCAAGCATGGATGGGCTAGGATGCGGTAGACCATGTTGATCGATAGGTGTGGGTAGGAGTAGCGCAGAAAGTAGAAGCACGGCTTCATATTGTAGCTCTTGGTTCGCTTCCTTTTGCTTGCATTTACCCTTTTCGTCCTTTCCACCAGATCTACCAATGACGGCAGCTATAGCGAAATTCCAGAGCTGTTCCCAGGCTACTACTTCCATACCACCGTCACATTTTCTCCAAACCGATGTAGCCCTTTCTAAAAGTCTGAAAGCGGACTCGAGGAAGTTATCGGGTAACGTAGCCGGATTTGTTTGACGTAGGATTGAGGTCAGAGGGAAAAGGATATAATTGACGACAGCTGGGTCTAGTGATGATTGTGGTACACCATTCAGCTCACGAAGTAGAGTATCAATTAAGCGAGCATGTTGAGAATTCTGGGTTGGTGCTTGAGACGATATTGCCATGAGAGCTACACATGTTGGTTTGAGCTGCGGACTGTTAGCTGCTGATCGCTTGTGAAAACGATAGGAGGGCCTTACCTTTCGAAAAGCTTCCATTCGTGCCATTCTACCAGCCATGTCGTTTGCGCTACTGGATCCTGCGAGTGCCATACTTGCAGCCCGTGCACTTGTCGCTGTAGGAACAGGCATTATCAAACTCCTTTGTCCCCAAGTTTCATCAGAATTACTGGCTCATTCTAGCGGATCTCATCGATTTCGTTCAGTGGGTATCTTGCTGATGAGCGACTACGATGTCACTCTGATTGCTTTGGAGTTTCCGTCTCGGGCTTCGGTACCAGCTTGTCAATGATATACCAGTAAGAACATAATCAACGTTAGACTCTCAACTTCGCTCTTTTTGCTTAGACGCATCGAAGTGGAGGACATCAATGTTGATGATAATTTGATTCCGCCTTCGCATCAAAGCGGCCGGCGCCGCGGAACATCAAACCATAGTCCCAAGGACACATCAATCAGCACAGTGCTATATTTTTATATCTCTATCATTCAATTCTTGGCAAAAGGTACAATCAGGCTGATTGCTTGCCCTATATATCGCTCGGGATACAATATGGATCTCCTTGCTGACTCTCCTTTTCGAGGAAGCGAATACGAACCGAGATCGAGCTCAGACCTTCGGTCAATCGGTCACGGAAAAAGATCGCTTATAACGGCGATCAGTACCCTCAAGCTGTTTGATCAAACGGGCAGGGCAGTGGGGAGAGGGTTTAAAGCTGATCACAAGAGAAAGAGACAATGACATGAGTTGCCATCGCTCACGACTTTTTTCGACTTCTTGATACATCTTCCTCTTGAATCGAAACAGAAGACTCGCACTGAGTATACTGGAGAATTCTTACGAACTCAAATATTAACATCATGTTATCAGCCATCATTGCTTACTTTATCATTACACTCGTAATCAGTGCCACCAAAGCAGACGAGGTGTTTATAGGATGTTATTCATATCCCGGTGTACTGGAGGGACAGACTATGGAGAAGATGCCGTCCGCGGATATCAGTTGTTTCGTAAGTCTGCTCTAGGTCACCGATACCGATGTGAAACGAAAGTTAAGGGTTGACTGGATAATGTAACCAGAATCACTGTATAGCTTCAGACTGGCCATATACTCTCGATCGAGTTGTTCCTAGAAATGATGGTGGATTGGATCGATATTGCTTATGCAGCGTAGAAGCGCCTTCAGTCGAGTTTATGGTTGGAAATGCGGACCTTTGTAGCGCAAATGATCCGTCTGTCGTTACAGTGAGTGATGACTACCTCTCCCTAAGGGCTCATGGTGAAGCTGTCAGATACTTATGGAGCTAGTGCCAGGTCTCTGCTAACGTTCCAAGATGGAGGTGGACAGATGATTTAGACAGAACATGCTGGGGTGTAGATGGGGGATCTCCATCACTTTATCATCCGGTCAATAACGCTCTTGAGTGTATCAATATTTGCTCAAGATACGCTTTAGTGGTTTACAAGGATAATAATAGTCCACCTGGTTGTTGGTGTGAAGGGTTTAGATGGTGGGAAGAGACCATTCCGGTCACATGTGGATTCAACGTTGCTTTTACTTATGAATTCAAATTCTGGGAGACTCAGCCTTCGAGCGTTGCCAAAAGGCAAGCGAGGGAAAAACGATTGTCAAAGCCGGAGAATAGTAGATCATATTGTCTGAACGGCATGAAAGCGTGTAACATCCTTAATGGAGAAGGACTGAGCTATGAAGTGAGTCAGAGATAATACTCTCACTCCTTTCATCGCAACGTCTTACCACCTCGCTGATCTCGATATAGTGCATCGATGTAAGTACCGAATTAGAATCTTGTGGAGGATGTTTGCACGGCGAATTCGGGAAATACTTGAATAAAACTTCACAGTCTGTTACTGGAATAGAGTAAGCAACTACCCTTGAAGTCGAAAAGATCACCAATTGATTGATATAGATGATTAGCTGTACATCACTACCTGGTGTGACTTTATCAGGAGTCACTTGTTCTGATGGCGTATGTGTTTCGTCAAGTTGTGAAGAAGGATACGCTTTACATAATGGAGCTTGCGTTGCAACCCTGAATTGATCATCAGACTAGATAATGCGATCTGAAGTATTATGATTATATGATTGCCGATTTCTGATATTATGTATAGCCTGAGGTCATGTTTCAAACGAAACAAAGAGTCGAATTGATCTGTTCTCGATGATTTCGCCGATCGCTTTTGGAGATCTACAATGGGCCAATACTGGATTGATGCACACAATTTGGTGATAATCATTAGTGAGAGCCGTCTTTCGGTTCAGTCTTTGGACCTTAAAAATCACACGATCACAAGCAGGACTTCTTGCCTTCCTATAATACTCTTCCTTCACCCTAGACGCCAGGGTAAATGTGCTTCTGATCTTGATGGAGAAGATCTTTTCGCTTACGCAGCAGATCTGATCATGTAGAGAATGATCATTGGGGACGGTGGGGAAGAAATGCCAAGAAAGCGATGATCAAAGTCCTACAATATAAACAGAAATCTTTCCTTTCATCCAACCGTTATTCGGTTTCCTGACCTGAGGCATAGATTGTGCGAGGGTGTGATCCGCAAAAATGGGATGCGAAACATCCTCTTCTTATCACACGACCGCATCCCCATCGCAAACCTTGCTTTTTGACAGGAATCACTTGATCAAACAGATCTGAAAGCATAAAGCATAAATACGCTTGCTCAAACACTTCAAAATTTAGAACTTGCCTTCTGTGCTCTTACTTGATATTATAAGTATATTGAATTACCACAGCGAACGTGAAGAATATGTTTAACGCACAATATCAACTATTAATTGCCCTTACGGCTGTCGCATCTTATGCTCGAGGTGTGTATGTAGGATGTTTCGACCGAGAAGCGATTTTTCAAGGAGCCTCTGGTCAATACTTGTACAGTGGTGAGGATCCACCCTCAATACCTTGCGATGTGAGCTCGACGCTCTGTATTTTGCTATCAAGAGCCCAAACTAATTATGCCGGGAATTACAGTGTCAAAGTATAGGTTATAATTTTTCCTATCAATATCAACAGTACGGTGGAGTAGGTATATACGAAACTTCAGAAAATATCTTATTTAGCCAATTTTCGATTTGTTGATATCTTAATCGACCATTTTAGCTATAATATATCTTAATTAGCCAATTCTACTATTTAGCATCTAATTCAGCCACTTTTAGACAATAGACAAGATGTAAAAATGAGGGGAAAATGTTTGAAGATTTAAGGTAATTGTTCAATAATTTGTTAAATAAGAATAAATCGCTACAACACCACAATTATACCCGTTTCTTCTTTGATAACAACCCAGACAGACAATTGTAAGCAGTCTGTACTACACCTGACATTCCTGAAATCCTGGTAGTCCTCCTGTATTTTCCACTCTTCCCGAAATTTGTTTCTATCTCCACCGCAAATTGCCAATATGTTTGACATTTTCCGCACCTACACCGTCTTTTCTTAGCAGGGATAAGACTGTTGGGCAATGGTGGGACTCTTGGATAGATCATCACCTTCAATGAAAGTGATATAAGTCTGTATATGGTGTCAGGTTATATATAAGCTATACATGCCGTATGCATGTCCTGTACTTGGCTGAATTAGATGTTATATAGTAGGATAGGCTGATTGAGATCCAATATATCTAAAGTGGTCGATTAAGATATCAACGATTTGAAAATTGGCTGAACAAGATATTTATTGTACGAAACTTGTTTTTGTACCAATTTCGCCCCTGATTATGAATACTACCTGGACAATTGGAATCTATGTGATGCCGGAGTTGATTCACCAGGCGAAGCATACGTGAGTCCTGATTAATTGTCCAGTTTGTTTGCCCATGAAGCTAAGTTCCTTTATTTAGGTCAATGCCGATGCACCTCAAAGCGCCGGCTGGACTAACATCCATTGTTATCATCCAGCCCAGACCTTGAACGGTTTCTCAGTTTTCAACGTCTTTGAATGCTTTTTGTCCGGCCGGCACTACGGCATGTTTGTTGAAAGACAATGATGAAGATAGCTATGAGGTGAGCTCACAGTACTATTTTAGCGATATAAGTAGCTTATTTGTGCTTAGTGTATTGATACGATGAATGAGCTAGAATCTTGTGGAGGATGCTTAAACGGTCGAGTGGGTAACGCTGGTCGTGCTAATCCAAATGGTACTGAGTGAGTGGTATCTTCTCGAGTGACCGAAATTGATCGCTAACCCAGTCATCACAGCTGTACTT
This sequence comes from Kwoniella pini CBS 10737, assembly GCF_000512605.2. Taxonomy (NCBI): domain Eukaryota; kingdom Fungi; phylum Basidiomycota; class Tremellomycetes; order Tremellales; family Cryptococcaceae; genus Kwoniella; species Kwoniella pini. The sequence continues at coordinate 1,510,490 of NC_091719.1, read as the reverse complement.
CTCTGCAAGGAGTATCCATAACAGGTGTAGCTTGTATCAACGGGAATTGTGAGGTCCTACAATGTGCCGAGGGGTATGACTTGAGAAAGGGTCAGTGTATTCCTAATAACAATCATTGAGCTGTATACATTCTGTACGCTTGGATTTTCTTAAATTTCCTCTTTATGACCGATCAGTCGTTTAGGTACGATCTATGCATCTATGTCAACCCTTTTCTAGTCAAGCTTCCACACAGGACTGTTTCTTACCGATCTTCAATGGGCAAAAATCATAAGCATATCCTTCTCGAGCGTGATACTATCCTTTGATGAGAATGTCAAAAGCTCTCAATACACAGGTGTCATCCCCGCTCTACAACAATCACAATCGTCACCCGATCTATATTCACCCTATATATGCATCATTTGTTTGTACTGATCTGTCCATGGCCAATTGGTGTGATGGTGTGTGACTCTGATCGGAAGATCCAATTCCGGAATTTTTCTAGACTTGCAACCCTAGATCTACTCTGAAGGTGGGAGTCAACGTGATGCGTTTTGATTGGAGAGGTCGTGTTTGAATCATTTACAGGGAAGCTAGTGTCTTCCAGGAATCTCGATGGAGGATTACCTCATTTCTACCAAATAAAAGGATCTCTTCCCCATTTTCCAATCATTCGTTCGCTTGTTCATTAATCTCCTTATTCATTAATCTTGAAGCGAGATGTCTCGATTAAGATTAATTCATATTGGCGTCATCATAATATGTCTACCTAAAGTCCTGAGCAACTACGTTGGTTGTTTCTCACGAGAAGTCCTTGAAGGCGGACAGTTGGAAGACATCACCGCTACAGGAATCGATTGTCAGGTAAGCTGATTTACAGACTTCTGCATGGTAATTTAACGAGGTTCAAACATGCTAAAACTCTCACTGATACGCTATGATATAGGCCATCTGCTACAATCAAGATAAGCTGTATTCGTACGGGTATCAAGAGAGTGTCAATCAAGCTAGTTACAAGTCGTGGTGTTTCTGTACCGATCAAGCTCCCGACCCAAATTACTTAGTGGCGGATTGTAATGTTGATAATGGATTGACAGTGAGTTACAATTCCTAGCATATTACAACTTTTCTCATCATTACATCGTCTAGGTCATCGTTCCATACCAATTCGCATATCATTTCGTTTGGTACAACTGTCACTCTTTCATCCCATCCACTCCTGGAACAGTAGTCAACTCAGCCAGAGATTGCTGGGCCTTGTGCAACCCTTACTCGTGGGCGGGTGTAGTCTACGACCAAATCGATCCCGACATTATCACTTGCCGCTGTTATCAGTACGATGATCATCCATGGTATGGTACTCCAGCAGCTGAATGTCTTCCTGGCTCTTGGTTTATCTATAACCATTATCCGCAACCCAGTGGAGCAGTCAGGCGTCGCGTCAGAGCATCGCAAATGGCTTTGAGCGATGGCCGATGTCCCACCGGTCTGACTGCCTGCGGCATTCCGGGTGCCACGGAAGACTCTTACGAGGTCAGTGGTGAAACTTTTCTTGAAGAGTTTTGTTGATCCATAGATTATTCTCTTAGTGCATTGATACAAAGCTGGAGCTGGAACACTGTGGTGGTTGGGCACATGCATTGGCGTTAGAGTCAGGAAACACTGGTGTGAAGTGAGTAAATTCAGAGATCAATGGAGCTTCTGCTTATCAACATACTTATAGCTGCACCGCTCTAGAAGGCGTTACTCAGAATGGTGTCACTTGCTTGGCTGGCGAATGCTTAATATTCGCTTGCCAGGAAGGATACTCTCTTTTCAATAACGGCTGCATCCCAGATTCTTAGTGGTCTTCATGTATTCAAACAGAGAATGTAAACTCGTGACAGACGGTGTGAACAGTTTGTACAATATCTATATATGCATTGTAATTATTCAAATGAAGTAGAAGAGCCGCAGGTGTATTGAAACTTTTCATATAGGTACAGATGCATAGATGCTGTCGATCCAATCATCTAGCATCATGCAGATCAGCGAATGCTGGATATATACAATCTCGTCCAATCGTTCAGTCATGTGTTCATCTACTCTGAATCGAAGCGAAAGGTACGATCAAAACAAGTACATAAATCATCTGATAAGGCTCTAGCTCGCTTCACGCGCCAGCATGATTCTCTCGATCATCAGTTCCCAAGGTGATCTGACCAATGCTCGACTGTGCGTACCTCGACGCTGAGAATGGTCAATAACTTTAGCTTCATCTGTAGAAAGGTCACGATACAACATAGTCCCAGACATTTTTCGTCAATTCGCCATCCTAGGCGTCCAAGACTACGTTGAGCTTGTGGTGATATCACAAAGCCCAACCGCTCTATCTACAAAATGCTCAGTTGCTTCTGGCTTATGGCTTTCATTTCGGTCGCCACCCTCGTTTCTAGTCATTTTGTTGGGTGCTTCACCAAAGATGTCTTAGAGGGACGTAGCCCAACTAAAGTATTATCGGATAATTCAGGCTGTGATGTGAGTCTAGACATCTCTATGTGTCCAAAAGACGAAGCCTGTAGTCCATAAAGATGCTCAAAGCTTTTGTAACACTAGCGAGTCTGTTCAGGAATCAACACAGACTTTGTATTCGAGTACCACTACGAAGATGACAACCCCGATCACGTGTTCTGCCTTTGCACCAATGATCCGCCTGATCCCTACTGGCTACTCGGTGACTGCAATGGTGAAGATTCAGTAATTGTGAGTGCGTTCCGCCGAAAGATCCTTTGTCTCGTAAAAAAGCTTTCAAGAACGCTCAACAATTATACTTCACAGATTACCGTACCATACAAGCGAGATCATGGGTTCGATCTCTATGGTGGCTGTCACGACAAAAGTTCCGTTATATCCAGCACTCCTGTCGATTCAGCATTAGCCTGTTGGGATTTGTGCAATACATATCCATTCGCCGGAGTGACTTATAATATCAGTACTACGCCTTACACACCCTTGTGCAACTGCTATGAGACTAACAATTATCCTGAATTTACATCGCCAGGGTATGGTTGTTATTACGAAGCTTTCTTCCCGTATTTTCACACTGTTCAGCCCAGCGCGGTCATTAGACGTCGAATGCGAGCAAAACAAGATTTTCTCAGTGGACACGATCTCAGTCTCTGTCCAAGCGGTATGACAGCGTGTAAAGTCTTGCATGGCGAGTCAACGGCTTATGAGGTGAGCTTGAGATCGTGTTTATCATCATTAACAGCTCTCGCGCAGTGCCTCGATATTCAGGAAGAGCTCGAATCTTGTGGAGGCTGTCGATATGGGGAGTTTCCCTCGCATGGGGATGTTAAGGGGACGAAGGGTTTGTTTCGAGAGTGAGCACAGACACAAAAATGTCCAACGATGGATTATTGGCGAGCTGATGTTCGACCGGGCGGCAGCTGTACGAGTATAATTGGGGTTCAACTTGGCGCAGTAACCTGTGAGAAGGGGCATTGCCACATAACCAAGTGCGATGAGGGATACGAATTCAGTGATCATGAATGTCACCTCATTGCTTGAGAAGAGAAGAGGCAGCTTTGATATGCCAAACAATAATTATAATACATAAGATCCTCTTGTGAGGGGACGCAGCATGCACACTGTACGTTACCATTTGCCCAGTCACACGATTGGCGGCCAAGTATCTCTAGAACTCTGCAAAACGTTTTCGGGATTTTTTAACAGAAGGCTATCATTTTGAGAGTGCTAGATTGGACACTGCAACGATAGTATCAAAGACAGATGAGGTACGTTGGTATCCGCAATGCTGATGTTCACCATTTACCCGGTGTTCCATCACTGAAGAAGATTATTGACATATACTGTAATGCTTTAAATCAAAGTTGAATGGCACTCACTAATTCCATACATATCCGCTGTGAGTCTCGCGCGTGGCATTGTTTATGACATTCTGCAGGCCAGCTGGTTTGATAACATCTAAGTCGTTAGCCGGGATTTTGACAACCCAAAAGCCAGCTCACCTGCGGACTCGTCGACTGACACAGTCACCGTTCCATCGTCGAGGCCGAGGTGTTTTGCCGTAAGCTTTCCCATGTCCCTTGATATACATACCTAAGACTCAGCCAAGCTGTCGCTGATCAGGTGAAACTGTACTTACGTCCGTACCCAACCAGGCCATAGAGGGAAGATGATCAGCTCTGGATGCTCGAAGTGTGCATAGCGGGCCTGATCTCATGATCAGAAAACCGAGTCAAGATAGTAATTGAGGAACATTTTGGACTTACTAGGTATGTTGCTCCAATTTTCGTTATCCCGTAGCATACATTTTGTCTATCTGGCACTCTATCCAATACACCGGCTCCAGATGATATGAATACGAATTTAGATCCCGCACGTAGTAGTGGTCTACAAGCTTGGAAGAAGAGAAGGTTTCCCTTCACCTGCATTCGCAGTACTGCTTTAGCTATGGAGCTATTCTTTCTCCCGGCAACTTACGACCCAGACTTACGTTAACGCGCCAATGATCCTCAAATGCTTGCGGATCTATGTCTTCTATACGAGCCATCGCTTGCGACGTCAATATAGCTGCATTTGATATAGCCTGTGTATGAATCAGTTCGATCACCAAGTAGCTCAGCTGTCCACATTTCAAGATCACTCACAATATCGAGTTTTGTAATTCCGTATCTTGACTGCAACTCCTTGATAGCCCTTTTTGGTCCCTCAACATCCGTCACATCCATTTCCACCCTTATGATCGAGCTTCCTGTGCCAATAATGCATTCTATTTCATCTGCTTGCCCAAGTACTGTCCCTATCACGATGTGATCCGGAAGTGCAGCGTATTTATGTAGTAGTCCGAGGCCGATGCTGTGAAGGAAATTTAGCTAATTCAGGCAACCGATGAGTCTTGATTGCTATTTACCCCTTATTCGTTCCAGATATAATCACTACCGTTTTGTCTTCAGGAAGTACAGACACCATGATCACAGATTGTATTGACTGTTGATCACCAGATGCCTGATCGGAGATAAACTTATAGAAGCTTGCATCGGATAAGAGCGAAAGAAGCCCAAAGCTGGGCGTAAGATAAGGAATTTCATCGGCTACAACCGCGTACATCGTCGCTTCCTTCGCTATATTGCGCAATCAACACGATAAGCGTCCATGTGCTCGATCCACGGTATTATTGGCTCAATACCATATTGAGCTGTCATGAGCGCGGTGAATGATAAGACTCGGGGCGAAAGTGTCGGACAATAAGTTTCGATTTCAGCAGTACATCATTGATATTTCACGATGAGCGAGATATATGATGTCCACACCTCGCTGTTGTTCGATCCGAAACGCTTAGAGTGGCTCGATAACGTGTCGATAACGGTTAACAAGCAAAATGGACTGATAACAAAAATAGTGAAACGGGAATCAGAAAAAGCAGAAATAGCAGAAGGGGATTTGGACTTACGAGGAAAAGTGGTATTACCGGGATTGGTAGATGCGCATACTCATATCTTCCTGCACGCTTACTCGTATGTACAGTCCCGCCATGACTAACAGACTCTTCTCTCGGCGATTGACCTATATGATTAGTGAAAACCCTTCGGTTAATCAGAAACGAGATGAAAGCTTTGTAGAAAGAATAATCAGAGCGACAAACCATTGCAGAATAGCTTTACTGGCTGGGTATACGACGTATCGGTAAGTAGGCGACGCACTTTGCTCATACATTGGCTATCTTTCACTAAGCATGCATCGCAGTGATTTGGGGTCAGAATCAATGCAAGAGGCAGATGCGAATGTCCGAGATGCTATAAATCGTGGTCTCATGCCAGGTCCTCGGCTGTTTGTCGCCACAAGAGTTATTGCTTCTACGCTTGCCTATGAGCCTAGAACAGAAAATCATATAGGTGGAACTTGTTTACCAGCAGGATGCGATGCCGCAGACGGAGTAGATGAGCTCAGAAAAGCTGTCAGAAGGAGAATTGGACATGGTGCGGATATCATCAAGGTATATGCAGACTATAGAAGAAGAATAATGCGTTTCCCTCCAAAGCAGCAACACCCATACAAATCAGAAATCAAGATACTGCCTGACGATCCTAATCCAGACCACAACGTCTTTTCGGATGAAGAGCTCAAGGCTATAGTAGACGAAGCCAAGATGGCAAAAGCACCTTGCGTTGCTCACGCTCATACAGAGGATGGGGTGGTGGCTGCTTGTAAAGCGGGAGTTCTTAGTATAGAGCATGGATCCAAAGCTGGAAAGAGGGGCCTTCAGGCGATGAAGGATAATGACGTTATCCTATGTCCAACTTTATCGGTCCTCGAGTCAGTGCATTGGCCGACACTTCCAACCATTCTCGATAACGTAAAGAAAGCTTTCGACATGGGTATAAGAATTGCTGCGGGCGGTGATACCGGTACATTCCCACATGGAGAAGGGGCGCGGGAGATAGAGCTTCTGATAAAGGCAGGTCTGACAGTAGAGGAGGCTATAAAATCAGCTACATACAGAGGCTGGGAAAGTTGTGGAGGTGATTTATGTGGTCGAAGATTTGGGTGGTTCGAAGAAGGCTGTTCAGCTGACATCATCGCGCTGGACACCGATCCTAGGACGGACGAAGACGCTTTCCGAAAGGTCAACTTCGTAATGAAGGATGCAGTAGTTTGGAAACAGGAGAATCAGCCGGTGGGAATAGTAGAAATAGGTAAACCTGTTCGGGGTGAATATCTGAAAAGAACTGTTATATAGAGTATGAGATTCATATTCGCACACTGCAATACTGCTTGTCAGCAATGTAAAGAGCAATCAGAATACAACATGATATGAAATCCGTCCAATCCCCATATGCTTTTACTCTCTGACCGACGTTTAGACTAGAGTATCTAGTTTCGTGCGCCGCATGATCTGGCCTACATCCTTTCGCTGACCATCACTCTCTGCTTTCTTGACTTCTTCCAAGAGATATCGAGTGTTCTGTACCCGCGCTGCACCATTCACCCCTGTGTTGTTGGTGTCAAACCACTCCAGAATCTCTTGATACTGTATTTCAGAAACATCAGCTCGACATCTTCTCGTACAGAGACTTTGTAGGCGTACCTTGTTCGTATCTTTGGTCTCAAGCCCAGCAAAGAAGATTGGTAGCGACAGCACACCATGCAGTGTCATCGGATCACGACGAGTTAAATTCAAAGTCATTGATATTGTCCGGTCGATTGACCGTATTGGTGTTGGATAATTGAGTATGCGGGATAATTGGATCACAACACCATGATACATGCACGCAAGCATGATCTCGAAACGAATATCGTGATTGATCGATTGCTGCTGGATAGTCATGACAGGATTCGGATTTTCGTCTATGGGATGCAGTTCGTCGACATACAGATCCAATTTAGACGGATCCAGCAATTTGTCGATACTGCAGATCCGTTCGTACAGCTCGTCGCCTAAACGTAAAATTCTTCTTACTCCGATAACGTCTTGATCTTCTCTCGCTTCCCGTAATCTCCCTTCGATGACGGTGGATTGAGCTGAAAGATACAACATATGTAGGGAGGAGACTGAGCTGAAAGCACCTGTACTGACAGTGGTTTCAGGTGAGTTGAAGATGGCAGCACCAAGATGAAGGGTATAGAGGGGCTCGCTCAAACCAAACAGCGAGGTCTTCATGTCGTACAGCGCGAGAATGGAGGCCATACGTTGAAGCAACGGAGAACTCTTGCTGTCCAGCGGCCGGCTTTGATGCATCTTGTCTACCTCATTCAGCAAATGACGAAGCTTTTCCAAAGGAACGCAGGTCACCAATCCGTACTGCCCATACACCATAAATGAACAGTACACAGCTTCTAAATCCGTTTCAGAATCAGTATTAACGAATTCCAGATTCTGGAATAGCAGTTCTCCACATAGCCTATACTTGCGATCCGCGTAATTGAGGCATTCTTGACGAGCCGTAGGATCCATCGGTACGGTCGTGGCCATATGCCATGCGGACCAAGCTAACATACCGGCGTATAAAGACGGGCAGAATAAACTAGCAGCGAAAAGCGATATATAATAGTTCGGAGTGTTATGCTGGAATGGCTTGTGTTAGTGTGACGACTGATCAATGGCTAGTTTCTTGACTCACTTGTCGGGTGATGGCTCCATCGGAGACTGTTTCTAAAAAATACGTCGCTATTCTCTGATCGACCGCATCTGGAAGGACTGGTGTACAGAAACTGCGACGAGAGCCACTCAAGTCATCCGAGAAGTCTGCAAGGTTGAACGGAGCGTTATTTTGAAGATTGCCCGTCAGATCAAGCCCGGTAATCGTTGGAAAAGTAGCAGCAAACGGATCGTTCAGGCCGAAGAAAAGATCAAAATTGATATCCGCCAACAACGGTTCGTTGACATCAGCAAATGATTGCAGCTGATCGAATGCGTTTTTTGTGTTGTGTTGATCATAATTTCCACTATTGAAGTTGAATAGAGACTGATCGACTGGATCGAACGATGCCTGATTGTTTCCAGAATTTGAACCGGGAAGGTCAGGGGGAGAGGTATCTGTGAATGATGTAACATCTTGCTGTACACTTGACGAAGACGAGGCCGCATTTGGCAGATCTAATGAGTCTTCAGCAACGTCCTTTGTTGAATTCTGCGTAGATCTGGTATTTTCGGGCAGTTGAACTGAAGATCGATCGTTTGTCGTCATACTCCGCGAAGCATGAATACGCTTGCGCGAGGTTTGTTGACGTTTCGGGCGGGAAGGACCATCCTCAGTAAAAGTATCGATAAGTTCCGGCCATCGACAGACCAAGCTGAGTCGTTGACAATGACCGCAAGATGGCTTATCCCTATCGCATTTAACTCTCCTTTGACGACAGGTCCGACAACCTATTTTTGCTTATTAGTGCCTGATATTCAATATTTGTTGACTAGCTTAGCCCATATCAACAGTACTTACCATCTTTTCGTCGCTTGAAGCTTGCTTGAGAAGTCATAATATCATCAATGATGGTGTCAGAGGGAAGATGACTCGAGGAAAGCGATGGATGCGAGACTATCCGGGATAGAAGATGGAAAAATAACATACATACGAAAACTAGGCTAAGATCTTTTATTGAGATATACGAGATAAGCACTCACAAGCACGTCATCTACTGACAAGCGCATATGGCCGAAACTTCGACGTCAACATTACGTGATTCTTATCTATTCTCAAACGAACCGACAGCCTAATAAGTCATTCTTGACACACTTGGATAGAAATCCCAAGCTGCAACCTTCATTGGCAAACAATTTTCGCGAAAGACTAGCTAGGACCATATTTAGCCACGTTCTTAACAGCAAAATCTAGTATATCTGCTATGCAGTGTGGTAGACAAGCGCGTCCGGCTTCTTCGGTTCAACAACGAACGAAGATCAGTGTGCATTCTTTCATTCCAATGACGCTTAACCGCCATACAGCCAAGGACTTCACCGGATCATTCGAATGCTCTTACCCGAATCAAAGTACTTGACAGCTCCATCACAATCATTGTTGTTCTTATGGTGATTCCTGTTCTTCCACCTCTGAGAGGAGCAGAGCATCAAAGGTTGTGTATAACTTCGCCATCAGTCCTTTCTTTTTCAGTACATCGACTGAATTATGAATATTTCTGCAGGATTCGCTCAAAGATGATATTTGTACTTTTAATCACTCACATTGCCCTGCTAACTTTTACTTTCAGTTACGTTTACGTAGGATGCTTCGATTCAAGTATATTGCCGCAAGAGGGAGGTGTCAGCTACGATAGTTACTTGATCGATTGTCAAGTAAGCATCCTTACATATTCATCTTGTTTTTACTCCATAGTTGATAGGGACACAGGGTCTCTGTCAAGTCAACGGTACAGAATACTCTTATTCTTGGCCAGATCCCGATGATCAAACCCCTTTCCCAGAATTGAGAATATGTCAATGCGGAAGTACTCAACCGGATGGACGTTTCCTTGTACCTGCAAGTCTTTGTGATTATCCAAATATACAGGTGAGCGATGAACTGTCAATCTACATCAACGTACGTTCCAGCGATGATACAGCTAAATGAAAAACGATAGGTATTTTATTTACCCTCACCAAGTGATTGGTCTTTCTCCGGCTGCTTATATCGTCCCGGCTTTCCTAAAATCCAAGTTGACAGCCTTATCGACTGCTTGGAAACCTGCGCAGGCTATCCTATCGCTTTTGTAGTATATAACGACAGTCATATCCTTTGCAATTGTTCAATATCTATTCCCAATCCTGATGATCTACAAACAGTATGCGGATTAGGTGACTGGGCCACGTACTCAGAAAGTATCGATGCTCTGCCAAGCGCTTTCATCTCTCGTAAGCGTAAAGACATACTCAGGGGGCGACAAGGGAAGGCAACCTTTTGTCCACAGGGATATCAAGCTTGTTTGATACAAAGTGAGCTGAATGGTCAATATGAGGTGAGTCAAGATAATTTTAATTAGATGTCTATGGCGAAATAGAGCTGAACACTTTCAAGTGTATCGACATTGAGCAGGAACTAGAATCATGCGGAGGGTGTATGTACGGAGAGTTAAACACAGCGCAAGCGTCGACGAAGAGCAGCGGTGAGCAAATGGGAACGGAGTGAGTGATGCTTTTTTGTACTGAGATCATTTGCTGAACTGATATTTGTGCTGTCTGTTGTTTATAGCTGTACTCGGATTGAGGGAGTCAGAACGGACGGAGTAACTTGTTCACAGGGAAGATGCATCGCTTTTGCCTGTGTAGAAGGATTCTGGCTAGACCACGAGAAATGCTTGCGCTTATGAAGCTGGATATAATGCTATACATCAGGTTCCTGGAGATCACATACATAACATCTAGCTATCAGTTGAATGCAGACATCTCAATCACTTTGAATCTCCACCACACGCGATATAACTTGTTCCTGTGAGACATAACTAATTCGAAGACACGAATTGCACTGCACCAACAAAATCACGTAGTATCGCATTGATGCTGCCCATTTCCGGGCCAGACCAAGGGGAGTTTTTCTCAAATCTGACATAATTGAGACCACCAGCATAGTAGGTCACTACTCCGACTATTGAGCTAGTCAGCCGCCTGTCAAGTATCGAATGAGACGGGCCAGCCGCACTTAAACATACTATTTGTTCCACCAGACCTGTCTCTCATAGCTTTATCCCAATCCGCGCCCGCGAAATTGAATCCAGAATTGTGAGTGTAGATCAAGTACTGTCAGCCAAGATTATCAGCGTTCGACAACGGGTGGTGAGACTGAGTGGTTTCGCACACTCACGTTTAGACCCATTTTTGTGGTTCTGAAATCAAGGTAGGAGATTGCTCTATCTGGGGAGCTCTTATATTATTCAGGTGACGTGTACGCTATTGCGAAACCTTATTAGAATATTACATATATATATGAATCGCAATCCCCTTCTGGGACAATTTCTGAACTCTTCGGACTGTGTCGTTATACGGCCAAGGCGGTGAGAACCAGGCAATCTGTTGATGACGCCATTCAATTTCCAAATACTTTAATTGGATGGTGGTCGGGACCTCGTCTCTAAACGAGCCATGAGTTGTATGCAAGATCATGCTTCTTGATTTTTTGGCTCTTGAAGCCTCATGTTTGGGTTCCATACTAGCGGATTAATCAAGGTACAGAGAAGTTTGTCCCATTTTGACTTATTCTACTGGCAACAACCCTGAAAGTTTCTTGCTGTGTATACAGATGCCATCGTCGTGTGACTTTCAGAAGGTGAAGTTATCAGATCAATGGATTAGTTGGCAATTCCATCAAACACGATGTTTGGTCGCCTCGACAGATGCTAGCTATCTCCGTCATTCAAGGGGTCATTGCGATAATCTAGCTACGTTGTAAAGAATTCCCCCTATTTCCACTCTTTGCTTTCTTAGCACCCTCAACGTCATCGTTGCCTTTTCTTTTCTCTTTTGCGACCCCACAACAACTACCATCTCAAAATTCATTCATCATCAAGATATGGGCAATACATTTTCAACCGTAAAGTGGGAGTCACCTACCGGCGGCAAATTTCGGATCTACGTCAGTGCTTATAATATTTTACCCTAATTGACCATTTAAGCTCGGCATGATAACCAACCGGGATTTAAGCTTATCACTTTTACGCGCAGTCTCGATTTTATGATGTATATGGATTAGGAAATTGGAAGCCTGTCGAAGTAGAAGAAAGAATCGTCGGTCATCCGGCTTTCGAAAGAGGTAAATTGTCTTATGCACACATCCATGTCGTCATATTGATGGTGACTTCGGATCAAGTTGGACAATGTTTAGTGATGGTTGAGCTTAAATCTAACGGAACTCATGAGATTGAATTTCGAAAACAAAGGGCATGGAAGGATAAACAGGTGAGGTTCCTTGATTGTGCCTTAGACGGCCTTCCTGCTCCTTGTAAGTACACAATTAAAATCGTCTACACTCTTATGATTTTAACGATTGACATAATTGTGTAAAGATCATTGGTGGGGATTGGTAATTATTCGACCTCATCTTAGAATTGCGAAGGAAGCTGCGGATAAAATAGCTTCGGCTACCGGCCGATCCGTAATAATCTCTGCCCAAGACCCTTTATCCGAGATTGTACAAGAGAAACAAATTGTCAAGAAGAAGGTCACCATTGCTGAAGAACCGCAGAAGAAAGCTGCATCTTCGGGTGATAAAGAGACTGAGGTAGAAGGAAAGAAGGTTGAAATGATAGTCGAAGAAACCACCACAACGGTTGAAAAGCAGCCTGAAGTAGAAGCAATCGCCGCAGGATCTGAAGGATCAAAGAAGTCGCAGAAAAAGGGGAAGCCTTTACCTGAAGTTTGAGCAGATGATAATTCCATATTTCAGCATGCATATCGTGATATATGATCAGCAATCTTTTACAGACTTTCGGCCAAGCTTTCTCTTTGACCGCTTTAAAACTCGTACCAATGTCAACCGAGAAGATAGCACCCTTTGATGACGTATTGGATTTGGATCAAAGCGTGGATCAATATATATCGATCAAGGTTGATCACGATTGGAATTCAGAATGAAATATCATACATCTTTGTTTCAACATCCTATGTCTTAGATCGTCACTCTATCATTCACCCCCACAAGGAAGCTAAGCGTATCACACGGTATGGGAGCAAGTAGTTCAAAGCCCCCCCTGCCTCTCAATGCTGGTATCAGTTTCACAAACAAGACTAATACTTAAGCTGACGAGAGATATAGGCTCTTCATTTCCGAGTGTATTCCTTTCAAAATCTGGACACATATGACAAATGTCTCGAGTTTTCGAATACAGTCTCTGATCTGGGTGAGTTCCTGTTTTCCTAGTCATCCTTCTCTGGAAGTATCGATCATACATCCACCCCGAAATAGCTGATTCCCAAGCTGGACCAATTTAGTCAACAAAATCGCCGTCACCAAACTTACGGATGATCTTACCTTTATTGCGTGTTATCGAATCACTCCATACAGAAAGCAAGACATCAAACTAGTCTGTGCAGACATCAAAGCTTTTTTAGGTTCTCAGTACAGTAAGTTAGCAAACCCCGCGCCATTCTGAAGGTGTATACTGGGAGAAAGAAATTAGTTTGTGATCATCTTGACTCGCAGGTGTCGACCATAGTCATAGTTAGCTGTTATGACGACTCGTGAACTAAGTATGGAGGAAGAATGATGGCCAGATCCCAAAAAACCTTAAAGAGCTGTGCAATAGTGAAGAATGAGTGAATATACATATATGATAATGTATCATAGTATACAAAGCCGCTTTCACGAAATCATTCTTTGTTGTTTTACTGATAGATAGGAAGGCAACTGATGGACAATTAATTTTGGCTCACTTTGATCAGCTATTGATGTGATATGGTTTGAAGGAAAGGTCAAAACCAGCTGCCGCTCCTTTTTTCCCATGCTTAGCAAAAAATACTCTGATAGATGGCCTTCAAATATGAAAGGATTCAAAATAATGAGGTCATAGCTCTCTTGACAAAGGACCTTTTTGCTGCACAAGACCTTGCAAAGCCCAAAGTACATTCAATGTTGAAAAACTGTTGGATTCAGTATAAGTACCGTATCTGCTGATTTTTAGCCAGCATCAGAACGGCTGGAAATACAGGATCAGTCAAATCGGTGATGTTCGAAGCAATCATACTAGCTGGACTAGTCTTGTTGAACTATTCTCAAGCTCTACCCACCTCCCCAACAGTCCAGCAAATCCAGGCTTCTAGGAGCGATCAAGGCCACTTGATAGACAGAAGAGCTGAAGATAGCTCGATACCTCTGGAGCGAGATGAGTCAGCCGGAATCTTTACAGCGAATATGGTGATAGAAGGTATTCTACTTCCGATGCACGTGAGTCGAATTTGTTGCTCCTACTGGCGGAAATGGCTGAGATATATGATTTTCCAGGTGGACACCGGATCTTCACAGCTTTGGGGAGCTCATGAAAGCTGTCAAGCATGTAGAGATGCACATATGATAGTACTGGATACTGTTCTGCCCGAGGAATGTGAAAGAAAAGACATACAGTATGGTGCGTTAGCTTATTCAAACAAATCACGAGCTATTCCGATACTGAATGATGCTCGTAGCCGCTGGAACAGTTACTGGATGTTTAGCCAATACAAGTGTCAGCCTCGGATCATATTATGTAGAAGATCTGAGGATTCTCCTCGCCACGGATATATCGGAAGAAATAGCTATGCATGGACATCTATACAGGTAAGTCTGTACAATCCAACCCAGCGTACTGTGGAAAGAGGAAACTAACATATCGTCAACATCGTTAAGCGGTACTTTGGGATTGGCAGACGATGTAAACGTACCCCCACTTTGCATAATCATTGAGTAATCCCAACTGATAATAAATGTGGTGCTGTCAGAAACTCACAATTGGCAACACTTCGACTTTCGGGTCTTCGCTGTTTACACAAGGACAAATACCTAGTCCCAAGATCGGCTTTTACCTTCCCGGTAGAAACAATCCAGTTGACGAAGGTGAGCACTTTTCGCGTTAGTATACTCATTGAGTAACATATTTATCCTGTGAACTAGGCAAGATGGCTTTCGGCAACTCAATAGAGAGGTGAGCGTTATCTGTTTACCTTGAGGATCATGCTGATTGATCAGTATCAGCAGATTCACCACCAATATTGAACCGATCACTTTACCTCGAGCACGACCAGACGATGGAGTGTACGTCATCAACGTGACTAAAGTATCTGTTGGTGAAACAACCGTAGCTTCTAACCAACAAGCTGTTCTGGATACAGGGTATGTACTGTATGATGAGATATTTTATCTCGCGAAGACTCTACGCTGATGTAATGTAAATCAGATCACTAGGAATTGGTATACCTCCTAGTGTAAGTTGGCTTGTTCCTCTCGGATTTCGAAAATGGGAAGTAACAAATAATTTTGTCAATACAGATGTCCGACAACATCTTGAGTACCATATATGGAAAGATTACGGAGGAAGATGGAGGAAAGAAAGTCAATGGTTCATCGCCTCTGGGCGAGAACAATTTGACCTCCTTGAGTTTCACGTTCGATGGCAAGACCTTCAATGTGGGATATGAGGAGCTCATCAGTACGTCACAAGAAGACGGCCAATGCTGGGCTCTGATGGATACATATAAGGGAAGTGAGTCAATGAGAAGCTGCATGAAATGACCTTGAAAGTTGTCTTGACTGATGCTCATGGTGGCGATAGACGAAGCAGATGAGACATGGATTTTGGGAGAAGCATTTCTGCATACCGCAAGTCCATCCTATATTCTATGACTTGGGTATCCGTCTTTGTGCTTACGAACGATTGTCCAGGTATACCATGTGATCAACATCGAAGACGGTACTGTGGATTTGCACAATGCTTAAGACTAGGCGGTAGGACGTCCAGCGTGCTTTCAGTTCCATAAGTAGACATATATATATCATACATGAAATTTTGAGCCTATGTAACTACAAAGTCTGCGCGGTCATCACACTCGATGTTTTCATACTAACTGCTTCTTAGCAGAATGTGATGATGATCTAAGAGGTAAATTCCCCAATCAGCATCTCGTACGTGTGACACCAGTGGAAGTGATATCACTTACACCGACGTCGGAACCTCGGCATTCCGTTCTTCTGCCACTGTACCAGTCACCACCAAAGAATCCACCGGGACATTGTTCTGGAGTACCACCAGTACAAGGTCCTTCAGCAGCGGAACCTCGATCGCAATCGTAAGTTTCACCTTCGAATTTATAATTCATCTTGTAGTGGCTATACAGTGATGTAAATAATTAGTAATGGAGCAATAACAAGACGATGATGTGGAATAAAGATCTCACAATTTGTGGTTACCAAAACCAGGGGCGTCCATGAGATCGTAACTGGCACTGTTCATCATACCATGACCAGAGCCATCGGAGAGTGTGAATTGGACCGCACCGCAGTTGACACCTCCATATTGGCAATGGGCATGCTCGAATTCTTGAAGATATGCTATACCAGATACGAGTCCTGGGTATGTACCGTTACCTCGTGGTTGAGGATGATCGTTATCGGTGTAGACGGCCTTTCCAGAATTACAGTTGCTGATGAGCTGCGATATCAAGAAGATTACGTCAGCTCAATATCCATCATAGATAAGCCTGCCAGAGGCAGAGAATGTGACAAAAACAGAATAGAACCAGGGGAGTGTCGGTAAGTGAGAACATGCTGATAGAGATAGGATAGTCGAGAGTTCTATAATGTAGATGTATATGAGGGGTAAAATGGCTGCTGGACTTGTGACTTACTGTAACTTTGTGTTTCTCCTCTGGAGGTTCTTGGTAGGTTTGTTCACCTTGGAAGTCAGATACGTACTTGTATACGGGGGATTCTGGTTGAATATCGTCTTGTTGATCTTGTTCGAAGTAGGCGTTAGCCATGACTTCATTGGGTTCGTCGTCCGAGTAGGTAATTTGCCAATGAGCTCTAGGAGCTACAGCGGCGAAGGTGCCAACAGCAGTTGAGATGATGAGAAGGATTGGTCTAAACAACATGGTGTCTGTGCGGAAGTGTGATAGAGAGTCAAAAAAGGCAAGAGGGTTGAAAAGTTGAATGTAGCAGAGATTTTAAACCAATGAGATAATTTAAAAAAAAGAAGAAGATTGAAGATGAAATAAAAATCAAAGGGGGTTTATATACCTCATACCCCTTCCTAACATAGTGATTCCTAGACTGAAAAGAACTTGTACGGATGACATGGCATTACGTCACTTTTTGACCATAAGTACTGATGAAATCATTTATCGGTGGTCCGAGCGTCAAACAAAATCCAGAATTGTACCAAAGGAATGGTGCATAGAAGGGAAGCGAATTACATTTTCAATAAAGATCATTGATGTAAAATCAGTGTACCCTGATCTGAAACATACCAAAGCAGTATGCATGGGTTATCATTTGATAAATTACAAACCATGAGCCAGATTCCGTAGTGCAGACTTCCAGCGGGATTCAAACGAATATCGGTCAATTAATAGATTCAACAAAAAGTGATGTTGATCTGGATAAAACTCCAAGCGTTTCGTCAGACTACATTATATGACAGAGGACGCAGCCACAAAACACACTACTGCTATGGAAAGACATTATATAGCCTTTCACCAATAGTGTTACTTCCAAAAGGCTCCAAGACATCCAGCAGCAGAAGTATCTGTGCAAGGTACTGGAGCATGTTCGGTGTGAGATCCGGTATAAGGGAAGTTCATTTTGTATTCGCTAATTGATGAAGTATATAATAACGTCAGCTCACTCTCAGGGATGTACCAATAATTCTTGAGCTTTACGGAGAGCTTACCAATCTCACCAATTTTGATTGCCCGATCTAGGGTCGTCAAGTAAAGAATAATCCGCAGCATTCTTCCATCGGAGCACTTTTTGCTAAATGAAATACTGCCAATTGTCAATTTTTCATGAGCCTCACGCTGAAATCCTGATAACCTCATATTCAATAGCTAATAGAACCGATTATTAGTAGATAAGATCTTTTCAACTCTTACCTTCTCACGAGCACTTACAACCACATGTAGATCGCACGACAGTCAAAAACAAATCTAATTCCATCGGATCGAAAGACCGTGATGCCCCCAACACAAAAGCTGATTCAAGATCAGTGTTGTGGTTATACGTGTAATTAATCACGTGTGCTAAATCACAACGAAATGATAAGAGCACATTCTTGGCAATTATTCGAAAGTTGAAGATCTTACAGATTTTATAGCTTTCTTGAAATATGACCATAGGAGTCCACCTACCTGGTTGATGTACTAAATAGTACAGTCTCTGAGGAAGGATAGTCAGATATAGGAAACATGACATTCTTGAGATCTGGCTTACCCATGAACCGCTCGGAAGGATTCCACCAAAATCTTGTCGTCAACCATATATACCTCGCGTACCTGATATGTGTTTACAAATCAAGCCTCCCATCTTGTGTGCTAGCTTTTTGCTGTATCTTTCGGTTAAGATCAGATTTAATGATCGGAGAAATCAAATAATCGAAGAGGAAATAGAGTAGTGGAACGTGCAGGTGGAAAATAGATCTCTCCAGGTCATACGAACGTAGCCCGAGTAGGACTGTGCATGACAGTCGTACAAATTGAGCAGGAGTACGCAATTGGGCAACGATGCGCTAAAACGCCACGAATGACAGACGGTAAGAATCCGAATCATGTGAACATTGGATGCTGTTTCGGTTGACACTGTAAGCGTAGCAAATTATGTCTCAACATCGTGTGAAGGAACGACATTCTCTTATGCACTTGGTGATTTAGGTGCGCTGAGAAGTCCAGTCGCGATGAACTCAAGCGATAAATTGAAAGATGAGAATTCAACATGCCATGATGTGCTACTACCCCTCAGTTTCTCCCTAAACTAGCACAACCGATATGTGTTTGTTAGTTCCGCTGTATATCCAACAGGAACGGTGTTGAGGACTGATCTGCATATCTGCATCCTTTCGTATCTAGGGTAGCGGGTCATTTCCCATGCTAACCGGATCAGGTAGTCTAGACGTCAATCAGGTTACTGAAAAAGACGGAAAAGAAAGACGGAACGAAAGTGATCAGCAGGTCTTACGATCAGTGAACATGCCAAGAATCATGGATTGTCCAATGTTCATCTCCTCGGATCCTTGATGAAGTCAGATTCACGCGGACTAAAACCTGTGTCATTTGTCAATCACATTGCAGCCAAAATTGATACATACACAATCATACTATTCAACACTCTGAGTTACAGAGTATCAGAACGGGCAAACAGATTAGCCTGTCATTTGGACTATTCCTTAAAAAGTCGATCAATAGGTTGTCGTGATGGTCTGGCCATTCTCAAGCAAGCGATTGCTCAAAGATTGGCCACAATTCAAATACCTCAACATTCCTGGGGAATTTGTGAGTTTCAGCGTCTAGAATTTACAGTGAAATGAAGCCCAAAAGAAGCTTCATTAAGTGATTACTATCGAGCTGACAGATATACTAATATATAGCAATTGTACATGATGATACCGTCGAACGATCACGTTGTGCATTCTTCGATACAGACTTTCGCCAACAGTCCTGGTAAGTCAAGAGTCTTGATTGCATCAGGTTCTTCAAATCGTATACCCCTTAAATGTCATGCTGTTGCTTTCCAGTCATTCCTACTGACAACTTATATAGGTACGATCGGATTTGCAACATACTGCTGTGCCGGGAATACCTATGTCATTTATGGCAGAGATACACCTTTTATTGACCATGAATTGGGTGATTTTTTGGGACAACTTCAATATCACCTCGGATATTGCTATTGTCAGAGTGAGTTTACTCAACATTCAATGCTTACCACTTTAAAGTCTGAGCTCATCCTCATCGTTTGTACAGAAATATTGTATGCTCTCTACTGGAATCCATAGAAATCCTCTTTTAATTTCTTCACTATGTGTCATTCGTTTTGTAGAAGCTAGAATTTCCATCAAGTTGTATGGTATAGTATAGATCATGATCATGTAGTCGATGACAAGTCAATACCTAGCATTTTAAATATGTTACAATGAGCTGACGAGAGATGAAACAAAAATTTTGCCACTTTCATCGTCCGCTTGATCTGACTAGCCGGAAATGTATTTTACATCAACCCAATCAAGATCGTAATCATCAAAGACCATACACAAAAAGATCCTCGGATTGGACGAAATAAAATCACCGATTGAAACAGTCACATGTGTACGTGAAACGAGAGTTGAACGATTCTTCGTTTCGCTTGACTCGAGGGAAGGGAAATATTTTTCCCACTAGCGCAATCGATAAACTTCATTTCCTTGTGTGATTCTTCTTCGGACTCTGCTTATCACGTCTTCCGAAAAATCGTGGCTAGTGCATGTTGAAAACATCCTCCATTACAAATCAATTAGGATGACATTTTCTGCTTGATTGGAAGTATTTAATGATTCGTTTGAATCAAGTGGATTCGATCATCTCCTCGATTCATTCTCACTTTAGATCTCTTTCTTATCCATATTGAGCTCACTTGAATAACTACTTGTGCAACTCTCTCCGCTCAAACGCATATTGAGATTTCAGAAAATCATTATAGTTCTCATCTCACAATGCCTTCATTCACAATGTCTGATAAGTGGGAAAACATCGACGAACCTTATCCTGAGTTTTCCAATATGCAAGTTCCGGGACATAATGTGAGTTATCCCCAGCCGTCTGCTGTATCTTGATGAGGGTATCAGCTAAACAGGCATGGCATCTAGAAAATCCATTTCGTTGTGAGGGAGTACCATAAGACTGATATTCGCGCCATATTGAAATGGGCGGAAGTCAACAGTAAGTTATGCCCACTTAATTATGCCATCTTGTTTTCATAAGACTTCCTGCCTGTGCACTCTCCCACGTCCCCTCTCGGATCATGCTCCAAAATCAAAAATCTTGTCCAGATATCTGATATCCTGGAACGAGATGGTGCTCACACGCAGTACCTAAAGACAACTCATCATGATGAAGAATGATCGTACATGGCTTTTGCCTTTCCCTTATTCGCGCTTTTGGCGTGTTTGAGAAATGGTCAAATGACGTCTTTGCTGATGCTGATAGACAATCATCATGCTGATTGATCTTACTCCTCGAGGTCCAATTTATGACATTCATTGTGCTGAACAATTATGCTAACTGTGTAATGACCAAGAATAATAGTAAGCGTTGGAAACAAAATATCAACGTACATATCATGGCACAAGAAGAATCAAATCCATGTAAGTCAAATCATTCATTTTTACTTGTATAGTTTCTCTCTTATAACAATAACGAATAGTCTATAATTTTCGTATAAGGATGATTAGTAGAACCAGAATCATTCAATGGTAACCGTAGATAATCATTAAATTTCGGTAGATTAGTCAATCAATGTATATATCTGCATGGTATTAATGTTCATGAAATCCAGTCATCAATATATACACCCTCGCATCTCAGCTTCTTCACCTTTTTACAATTCATAAATCTCCTAAATCAGGCCAGATTACTTGCCTTCTTGCTCTTTAACCCAAGCTAAATACGCTTCATGTAATTTCTCTTGAACTTTCACTTCCTTGGCCAATTTTTTCAATAAACTCTTACTAACTTCCTTCCCTTCAGCATCTTTGGTAGGTAATCCTTGATCATCCCATTCTGTATATATTCCTTGAGGTGTATTGGGTGGTTTAAACATATCTTTAGGACTTATTTTACCTTTCTCTAATTGTGCTATTCTCTTTTCTTCAGCTGCACGTGCATTAGCTTCTTTCTTAGCTAATTTATCAGCTGCAATTTTCCTTTTTTCTTCTCTAGCTGCTATGAGTGATTGTGGATCAACAATTTTGAATAATGCCCCTCCATCTGATCCTTGTCCATCATCTAATTGTAATCCAAGTGCAATTGCCTCCTCATCTCTGAACCTATCGGATAAAGCCAAAATCTGTTTAGATAGCTCGGTGGGAGGTAGTGATTTATCCATTGCTAATTTTCGAACTGCGTCTCGGAATGATGATATCGATTTGGCCCATGGTTCAATTTGTGATGATATCTGAGCGGACGTAAGAAATATCAGCGCCAGTTCACTTTGCTCATATTCGAGAGGCCGATCAGGTAGAGGGTGACTTACATCTTGTCCATTTACCTCCTCACCTCCAACAACAGCAGTACCCCAGCCAATGCCGTTCTTCGTTGGTGTGCCTTCACCAAGCCCGAACATCCTCAACATCCTGGTTATCCACTCCGCTATATTGGTCACTACATTCAAATTGGCATCTCGTCCTTTCGAAGAGATGTAGATGTTGGTCTTAGCGATGAGATCAAGAAGGGATTGGATGGCATTAGGTGTATTGAAGGAGTCGCAAAGAGCAGCGTGGAAGTCCTTTTGAGTTTCGAATAGGCTGAATATGAACAAATTAGCCACGAGCCCAGAATTTCCAAGTCTAGGCCACCACTCACTCGATTGTCAAAGCCTCTTCCGCTGGACCATTCTGATGTAATCCATCTGCCGAAGGTCCAGCTTGCGATAATCTAGCATTAACGTTGGCGAAGAAGTTCTGGTTGAGCATAGAGTCAGCTAATATTGCGGAACCATGAGATCTGGCTTACATCGAAAGTCTCTTCCTTTGCCTTCGTATCAGCTATTAAACCGCGACTATAGTCTAATTTCTGATTCCATGTCTGGAGCATGAAAGCTAAACGTAACCTTCGAGCTGTGTTTCTCGACAATTCTTCCTGATGGAGTCAAAATCATATCAGCTGAGGCAGCAAGTATAGGTGTTGAGAGCGGAGAATGACTCACATCTATGGTGATGAAGTTTTTCAACGATTTACTCATCTTCAACCCCTCTATATGCAAGTGACCTGTGTGTAAGAAGTAATTGACCCATTGTTCACATCCATGGTATGCCTATATTATAAGCGTGTCAGCTGACTGAATGGCAATAAGTAAAGTGTATACCACACTTACCTCAGATTGAGCCAACTCATTATCATGATGAGGGAACATCAAATCAACACCTCCAGAATGTATATCCATACCCTTTCCTAAAATTGCTGATGCCATAACTGAACATTCAATATGCCAACCTGGTCTACCTTCTCCCCAAGGTGAAGGCCAAGCAGGTTCACCAGGTTTTGATTTTGCTTTCCATAAAGCGAAATCCGCAGATTGTTTTTTTCCTTTTGATCCAGTTAAAGCACCTTCACCTTCATCTAATAATTTCTTATTTCCTTTTGAACCAGGTTGTAATTTTGCATAATCATGTCTAAATCCATCACCTTCTGCTCCATCAAATTTGTTTACGTCAAACCAAACTGAACCTTCAGCTTCATATGCAAAACCATTGTTTATTATCTGTTCGACAAATTCTACTATTTCTTTGACATATTCTGATACTCTAGGTTTGGTATTTGGTGGTAAAATGTTGAGTTTTGACATATCTTGAAAGAACTGGTCTTCCCAATATAACGCAAGTTGACGCGAGACTGCAATAGGATCAGAAATTGTGTGACCGAGCTGTAAGATTACTTGCACGTTAGCTGACGGGTCAGATTCCTCATCGTTCACGGTATTCTCGTTGATAGGACTTTCAGACAAAAACACGCACAGTTTCACCGTAATACGGTCCGAGTACATCACTAGTCCCATCCACCAGATCAACCACATCTTGTTGACTTGATCCGTTCAACAAAGCTTCAGCTTTCTTGATAGCGCCGTGAGCTCTAAGCAAGCTCGCCAAGTATAATGTATATTTCTCTTCCTTTTGTCGAGCAGCTTCAGCGAATATAGGATCCGATTTATCTTTTTCTATAATTATCAAGAAATTCTGCAAGTCGTCTTGAGAATCAGATAATCCTGATGGAATTGATGGAAGTGATTTTATTAATTTGCCAGAGAGGAATTTGGAAAATGCTAACTTTGTATCATTGAGTAAAGTTGGTGTTATTGATGTGTTTTTGGATTTAGTTTCATCTAATAAGTATTTCTCTCTAGCTCTTAATATGATCTGGCAACATATCGAATCAGTGCTCTGTCTTGTAGTAATACTACCTGATGAGATACTGTGATTAAGCAATTCGAATGCTGACTTACCTTGTCGTCTATATCTGTAATATTCATAACGAAATTAACATTGTATCCGAAATAATCTCTCAATATTCTTCTGATGATATCTTGGGTTAAGTAATTCCTACAAATGACCAGAATTCAGCTGGAGGATTACACATGGCGCTGAAAGAGCTGACCTTGCATGACCCATATGACTTGAATCATATACGGTTGGACCACAGTTATACCAATCTATGTGTCTAGGTTTACGGGGTTTGAAAACGTCCTAAGCACCGTGAACCAATTTGTCAGCTTGTGCTGACATAAGACTTTTCTGCTTCTAGCTGCTCACCTTCGACCTCGTAAGAGAGTTATACACTCTCAAGACGGGTTCTTGCTCGGGTAAAGTCGATGTAGAAGCTTTTGAATTTGTAGCCACAGACATTTTGAAGATGCGATTCGGATGATGGATGTAATTTGAATTAGGTGATAAGGAGCGTCTTGTCAGCAGAAGGATTGACCTCATACAGCTACTGTCAGCTGTTTTGTATCGAGAAGAGCCAATGTAGATGTCGGATTATCTTATTCGATATCAGACAAATGAACGCTCACAGATACGTTCCTTTGATGACTTTTTGAACCAAATTATTATTAACCTTCTTGTATCAATAAAATGACTCGCTGCATTCGGTAATCAGGCACAGACCCCTTTATAAGATAGGCGTACAGGATATATACAAGTAAGGGTGATTTTGGCTGTGTGTAGGCCTAAATATTCGCACGCGTTTTGTCGTTCTTAACTAGACGTGGAGGTGGATCGTCATGTCATTTTCGAGGTATTTCAACATTATATTCCCCCATAATCACAACCAAAGAGGATAATCAGTTTGTTTGTGGAAGAAACGAAAAGTTTAACGACATTACGAACGCACGATGATGATCCGACCGATCTTGATTTTGATATCTTTGATATCGGCTGTACATGCGGTAAAATTTGATATAATAGCTGATAGGTATCCAAAACCAAGTGAGTTTTCTTGACTTGAACAGAGCGCGAGAAGAATATGCTGACTTGGATCTCTATAGGATGGTAAGCTATCGAAATGTGACTATGACAAATGCAGATCACTAGCTTACAATGCCGACTGAATTCAGTATATGGAATTTTGCAGCTGCTCATTCGCTAGTGATCGTGACTGCCAATGTACCTTATGAACCAGGACAAAGAGTAGATATCGAAATCCTAGACGGATCAGAACGGGGGAACGTATACTTGAATAAAAAGGTCAGCTGGCGAAGTCTCACCGTCACTGGATGATTACTTGAGCTGAATGAACCTATCATGATTGGTATAGGACATAAAAGGAGAAACTCGATTAGCTATCACCACGCATGAATCAGCGGATGTTGGTGTATGTATAAGGAATTTCTTGGAAAATGGTAGGTTTCCGTCTGACGTATAGCTACCATCAAAGCCAAATTGAAATACTAACTTTGTTAATGGGAATGTTATTCTGCAGATACCAATGAGAAGTTGTCGAGGAGTGTAGATCTAGATGTGGACATAGGTGCAGATGCTGTTGATTACAAGTGAGTATCGTATCAAGAGATCAAATCTTTCAATAATATCTTTTTAAATCCTTGCTGTTCAATTTTCATACTTATGCATGCTGACCACTTCCTGTTACGTATAGCGCTATAGCAAACCAAGAATCGTTATCGATATTAGAAGTTGAGATGCGTAAACTCGAAGCTGTAGTGAAAGAAATAGTTGAGGAAATGGGTTATCTACAAAGGAGAGAAATGAGAATGAGAGATACAAACGGTGAGGTTTTCTTTAAGCACTGTTTTGATACACTCCTTTCCAATGCTTCATTCCCTTTCATCGCTCTTCAGACTTGGGAATCTGACGGCCATTTTTGATGAAATTGTAGAGAGTACGAATGCTCGTGTGAAGAATTTCTCGATACTGATCACTTTAGGTATTATTGGGTTGGGTATATGGCAGGTAAGCTACTTATACCCTCTGTCTTGCGTGCAAGTGAATGATTAACGATTTTTTAGCTCGTTCACCTGCGGTCTTTCTTCAAACGTAAATATTTGATCGATTAGCGTTCGTAATACAAATCGCTTGCGTGGTACAATGAGATGCATGCCACGTCACATTGTTCACAGCGGTTGCTGGTAGTACTGATTGTTTCTACCATTTCGTGCAGACTGCTTGATTCCAAGCGGCACTATTCTAGACTAGCAAAATTATCTGATATATCCGGCAATATCCAAACTTGCATAGCTTCGCATGACTATTGAGTTTAGGAGGTACCACTGCGTTGACCAGACCATCGCTGACGAAGGTTGACGGGTACTGTACAATGATCAATTTTTAAAAAAAAAAGGAAATTCGATGGTCCGTGCGATGAGAACGGTCCCTCATCGAATAATCAGTCCCATGAACATATATATGGAGAACTTTGTTTCAATTGTAATCCATTTCTTCCTCTTTCCTTTCTTTCACCAATCTTCTGCAAGTGTCTTCCCTTCTCCCCTAGATCCTGCTTCCAAAAAGCTGTTGACAATCTGTGATGCCCTTTTTTAATTCGAGTTCACATTCAGGTTCACCATATAATTCGAAAACTCCTATTCCTATAGGAGTCAAATCAATTTCACCTGAAATTGTAGATATTGATCAAGAAGGTGATGTAAATATGTCAACGTCAGATAATAATCAAAATGACAATCGATTTGATATTCGAATTAATCAAGGTCAAGGAATTCGATCTGAACCTACTACACCTTCTACTAATAGAAAGCAATATCTTAATCAATTAAATGAAAGGCCTTCTATAGGTATTAATATGGGAATTTCTAAAAAGCTTACAAGAAGAGTACAAACTGGTATTTCTAATTCAATTGGTTCTAATAATGAATTTGATCAAAATGAATATGATGAATCTAGTAATAAAAGAAGATTTAGTAAGGAAGATGAGAGAAAACAAGAAGAAGAAGAAGAGATGGATGATTTCGATCCTATGGCTCCTGTAAGTATACTGCTCTGTTTCTTTTCATAGAGCGCATATATCTTCCTTCCTTGCTTTTTCGCCATTGATGATATGAGCTGACGAGATGTTCGAATCCTTTCAACAGATTGATATTTTCAATTCAAAGGCTGTACTTGAAAATGAATGGGATCAAATCCAAAAAGATATGGCTCAATTCCTTCATAGTAGGTCCGCTGTCTGTTGACATCTTAACGTTAAGCCAGCTGATAATGAGATTTGTCTACCTAGAATATGCTAAAGATACTCTCAACAACGCGTTTGTTTTCATTTTTCATTTACTGCAGAAAGAAAGCAATGTAACCTGATGCCTAATCTGTTGATACCGTAGCTACGAACATATTTTTCAAGTTAATTATATTTTTACCTCAATGAATAAAGAAGCTCAAGAAGCCCTTATTACGGGAGTTGAAATGATCGAAAAGGAAGAAGATGGGCATGGTGAGTGATTAACTCGACCATCAATGTCTGCTGCGATACTTCAGGCATTTTGAAATGAAGTATATCTCTGATATTCTTGTTAAATCAATAGAGAATGCTAGAAAGATCATCACCGACTTCTCGAATGAAATGCAAAGAGCCTCCGATGTACTTTCTAGGTTTAGTAAGAAAGGTAATGAACTTAATTCCCTCCAAGTCTCACAGAGGAAAGAAAGATGAACAGTCTTAAGTGATATTGAAATTCAGCCGACAAGTCAGCTAAGAAGAAGGGAGGAAGCGTGTGGTCGATTGATTACTAAGATATGTCATAGGTGTAGGATGTCATTGACTTAGATATGAGAAGCTACCAAATGTCAGATCCAAGTCTTTGGACGTGTTCTATTATTATTTGTTCACAAGTATGTTATCAGTTTGTAGCTGCAACCGCATTCCGTTTCCACATGTTTTCATGCTATTTATGTATACATGTTTATCGAGCGAACACTTGTCAATATGTCTCGATACAAGAACTTCAACGCCTAAACAGGAAATAGAGGAGATACCTCACTTTCCTGTTTTTTTTAGAGTAAGCCACATCTACTAGACTTTTCGAGCCTACTTTTATTCTATCGATCTATGATATTTCCTATTTCTGTGAAACACTCATTTCCCATCCAGGTTGCATTAAATAACCTTTCGTCTCACTTTCAGCTTTCTTCAAACCTTCAACGGAATCGAACTTTATTAAGAAGGATCTTGAACCTGTATTTGATTTTGGATGAGATTTCGGTATAGAAGCGGTGAAGCTAGAAACAGAGGAGAAGCCGGTATATCTATGTGAGTGAGAGATAGTCAGTAGGTGATTTTGAATAGCATGGGTTAAGTTTCGAAGTAGAACTGAATGACTTGATCGTTCAATTATCAAGCAATCGTAGGCGTCGCTTATTTGACAATAAGAAAATATAAGCGAAGTAGAAGACGATCACTCACTGGGAGAACAGAGCTGACATTATATCTTCGTTACATTCGGGAGGTAAATTTGAACATATAAGAGAAGGTTGATCGTCTTCTACGACATTTCATACAAATCAAATCAGCACTCATTTGTGACAAATCAGTAGGTCTCAGAAAACGTACCATCTTCATCATCCAATTCCATTTCTTCTTCGTCTTCTTCATTTTCTTGTTCATTGCCTTTTAATCTCTTTGCATCTCTACCAGTTGATTCACCATCTTCATCGATAGCTTCCCTCTTTTCACCTCTTAAAACAGCTTCATCTGCTTCTCTTTCTTTTTCTAATTGTTCATATTCACCTTGAGCATTTGATACAACTAATTTAGCAGCTTCTATAGCTGCTTTCTCACGACTCAAGGATGGATCTTGTCTAGATAAAGTTGCGTTTGATGGAGCTTTCGCGTACGATATTGACTATTCAAATTGAATGTCAGTCAATCCGTTTCAGTGTAAGAAATGTGAGACACAATCGAAATTGAAATAGAGAATCTCAGAAGACCATATGATACAATTTATGAATTGTGAACAGAACTTACCAATTCTTTATTGTAGAATAATCCTCCACTTAATGCTCTTAATGCAGCTGTGGCTCCTGCTTGTTCTGCGAAAACTATAAATGCTTGACCTCTACCTCCACCATTCTTCTTAGCTACTATATCGATACTGCAGCCGGGGAAAGGTCAAATTAGCATCGTTTCATGTAAGCTGCAAAGAAAGCAGGAAACGAATAGCGACTTCGAAGTCGCGATTGACACCCAAGGTCACGATAGCTTATTCGTACCAAGTTTGGTTGGAACTTACACTTGTCCATAAGGTGTAAATAAAGAATACAAACTAGCTTTCAATTCTGGTTTTTTCGTCTTCGTCTCTAGATTTGACACGTATAACGTTGGCGAAGGTTTTGATAAAGCCATCTTACTCAATTCAGCTCTTCCTGCCAATAATCTGAATCGTCTTAGAGCTTAAGTAAATTGATTTAAAGAGTATTAAGATGTTTTCGCTTTCATTTCAACTACTTTGAAGATGACAAGAGAGATCGATATGATGATTAAATGGGTGATGGAAATAGGTTAACCTTGATTAAAACGGAATCAATTTTCCCCCTTATGAGATTCTCATTTTGACGCGATGCGAGGTAGAATGGAAGGGGGGTTGAAATGAGAGTATAAAGGTATCATTGAACGTTGCTTAGCGAGCAATCTTTGATAAGAAACCGAAGAGATAGCAGAGAGGTTTAGTAGTATACTGATAGACATCAAGTTATCGCGACTATAAGATCTTTTATTAGATTCTTGACAAATTGGTTTTAGGGTTTCTTTTATTGGTGCGTACTTTGAATATTTTTGGTTGAGACGCGTTAAGAGGTACGACATAAATTACCGAACTTTCAGAAAAAATGAACATCTTCAAACCTCACTATTCATACGATAGTAAATGAGCTAATCTTAATATTAACTTAGTAAAGTACATTCGTTTATCACAGTTCTCCTCAAGAAATAGAAGACTATTAAATCGCAAGCGCTACAAAGATAACTTAGATCAGCTTGATAGATTCACGCAGCTCGAATAAGAAGACATCAAGAATTCAACCTTCCACGTTCATTTCAACATGAGTTACAATATGACAACATCAACAATACCTTCTTTCTTACAATCACAACTTCCACATTCATTACATCCTTTCTTTACTTTATCATATCCTATACATATAAAATCAAATACTTTCTTTCATTCTTCAACAATTACAACATCTAATAATGGTGAAATATTATATGATAAAGGATATAAAGATATTTATATTTCTTTTTCATGTTTTTTAATATTTACAATATTAAGATATTTAACTATGGATTATATTTTTTCACCTTTTTCAAATTATATTATACAACGTAATAAAATATTAGAATTACAATCTCAATTTAAAGAAAAAGGAAAAGGAAACGGGAAAATAAATTTAAAAACTTTTGAAAGAGAAAATAGAAAAGATAGAAAAAAGAGAATACATACAATTACAAGATTTTCTGAACAAGCTTGGAGTTGGTTATATTGTACAGTATATTGGATATTTGGTATGGTAAGTTACTTTTTAAATTCAATTTTTGAAAATAAAATTCAAAGAGAAAAAGAGATATCTTTGTATTATATCAGTCTGAATGATATTGTATAACACAGCTAAACTGACTACTCTTTTCTTTTTTATTTAGTTTACATTATATACAATACCTAATCCTTTCTCACCTGAACAATTATGGGGAACATACCCATATACACCAATAGCAGGTACTGTTAAATTTTATTATTTATCTCAATTAGGTTGGTGGTTTCATCAAATATACGTTATAAATTCAGAAAAAAGACGTAAAGATCATTGGCAAATGTTTGGACATCATATTTTAACTATTACTTTACTCGTTACAAGTTATATAGCGAATTTTACTAGAGTTGGTGTGGTTATTCATGTTTTAATGGATTTTTGTGATATCTTCTTACCTGTGAGTTCTTCTTACTTTCTGTCCTAGTCGACCCTTCTCGATTATCGATTATCACGTTTTCTTGTCCCCTTGGCTATGCCATCTTCCCTACCTTTTTCCTTTTCCGTATCCCAATCTGTTCTTCATTCGTGCTTTCGCCTGAATCCAGCTGTCTTACTTGCACCACTTCTACGTATCCTATCAAAAAAGTAGCCTTTGTAGAAACCTTGGCTGACAGTGTAGGATTGAATCATCCCCCAGCTCGCTAAAATGCTACGATACCTTACTTATACAACAGCATGCGATGTAACATTTGTAATTTTTTTAATATCATGGTTATTATCAAGAGAAATTGGTTTATTTTTAGTTATAAAATCAATTTATCAAGATACACCAAAATATATTGGATTAAAATCTAAATTTTCAACTTCAACAGGAAATTATTTAACATATAATACATATATTGGATTTATTGGATTAGTTAGTCTTTTATGGATTTTAGCAAGTATTTGGTTTTATATGGCAATTAAAGTTGCAATTAAAGTTATTAAAGGTCAAGGTGCAGAAGATACAAGATCAGATGATGAAGATCAAGATGAAAATGATGATGATGAAAATGATAATGATAGTGAAGATTTAATTTTAGATGAAAATGATCAATTATTATTATTAGAACAAATTCCACAATCTATAGGTATAAATAATGAAATAATTAAAAATAATGAAAATGGAAATTTAAATCAAAATCAAAATCAAAATCAAAATGGAATTTTAAATAATGGAATATTAAAAAAGAGAAAATAATATATTTTTTTATATTTCATTTTCATAGATAGAAATTACGAAATTTTACAAAAGCACGATAAATTAGATTTATACATTTTAGAAAATATACAAAATATATAGATTTACGTTATTCTTATGATACGATTATTTTACAGATATATAGATATCTACAACATGATTACAAAATGTATATATATATCACACGATTGAACGAGCGATGTGTGATATGTAAACACTTTTATGAGGGCGAAAGTACAATGATTCCTACTCAACATGATGAAAAGTGTGGAGCAGACTGGCACTGATCATTTGACTGGAAAAGTGGAAATATACGATCAAATACGTACGTTGTTCGAATAATCAGCGTTCTGTTTGAGTAGTCTTCTTCGTTAATTTCTTCTTGAAAGCAGCGAATCGCCCGGATGGTGCATGGTAAGACAAATCTTCATAATGAACGTGATTTGTTCGAGGACTAGTTGGATCTTGAACCATATGTGTAGGCGGAGTAGAAGGTGAAATTGTACCTGCTTCACTAATTGTTGAAGGAAAAGATTGAAGTGGAGGAGCGGCTTTCTTAGATTTGGATTTGGAAACTCTGGGAGTTAAAGTTGATGATGTGGATGTATGAGGTGGTTCAATCAATCCTACTGGTCTACCTGAGGGTCTGATCGTTCTTTATAAATCAGTTTACATATCACTTCATATTAAGTTAACGAGACAATGATTATTTTTTTTTGGGATTGACAACAATTAAAAATTATTCACTTACCCAATCAAATCACCTTTTGGAATTAATCCAATTAAATACCTTTCAACAGAATTTATTTCATCAATTGTCCAAGGTGATGATTTACCAATTTTTAATTGTGTTGAACCTGATGTAATTCCATTAAAATTTGTGAAAGAAGAAGAAACTGAATATCCTATTGTTTGTTGATCTATAAATTATAATTAATATCATTATTCTGGATATATGTCAGGAAGAAAACCGGTATTTACTATTTCTAAATGCTAAAGAAGCTTGTTTACGAAAGGCTTCTTCTGATTGAGGAGTTAAAGGAGCAGATGTTGTATAAGTTTGCCACTACAGTAATATATCATGTCAGCTCATAATACCCAAGAAATTGTAGTAAATAAAATATCGGACTTACATGCATTGGGGAAGACTGCCAGAGTGACATTGTGATTTGTGCTGAGGTATGCTGTTTGGATGATAAAGAAGTGATGTTACGTGAACGATCTAAATCTGAGTGCTTGGAGATTGAGTTTGATTTTTATATTGACAGATGAAGTTAACATGAGTGCAAATAACGATTCACACTGACGTCAGTCCTACCTACTCCTTTGATCTTAGTATACTTTTACCCTCATTCATCAAAAGCAAACATGGTCAGTGCGTATATTATTAGGGTATGTGCGTGTATAATCCTTTTGATTCTGGAGGCAATCGGGATGCTTATATTTGATTTCAAAGTCAACTTTACTGAAGCGAATCATATTCTCATATTGAATGACATGCATAAATAATGCAAAGCCAACAATTTCATTCACCACTTCGATCATGTGCTCAGCAAAATCCATTCAATACATGTATTATACTAAAGATAGCCACTTCACCTCTTTTTACTTGCGTTGTGATACGTTTTCCTTCCATATCTGACTTCCTATAGTAAGATCGCTCAGATCCTCCATTCATTTCTTCTAAATCCTGATTTCTCCATCAACTTCAATTCCGAATGTAATGATTCTCTTCGCTACAGGGTGGAATACCTTATTGGGTAGATCCGTAGTATGGCTGTTGTTGATGCCCATGAGGAGGAGCTAGATACAGGGTGCTATTCGTTAGCAGCGGCTGATGGAGATATGATGGGATTGAAATTTACGAGGAGCTCCAGCTACACCAGGCCCATTTCCTACAAAGTTACCATTACCCAAATAAGTGTATCCTCCTGGTCCGAATGACTCCTCGGCCTTCGTTTTCTTGTCTGCGAAGGTCAGAAATAATCAGCATAGTACTATATAAAACGAGACGAGGTATACTTACAGATAAGCCAGAAGGCATGGAGATGACCTGGAATATAACCTAAGAGGGTCAGAAGGACCTGTAACATAACCAAGAATTAGTGTTCGGCTCAATTTGGAAGAGCGATAGAATGGGTGAGGATGAAAAATTTTAAAGGCTGCAGGTTTGAAATCAGGAAGGGGATTCGGGACGCTCACATTGATCAAAGTATCACAACCACATCCGGTAATCATGATTGCTGCAAGAGGTGGGAAGATTATAGCGACCAAAATCAAGATAATATCTGAACCTCGAACCATTTTGATGATTTTCTATCGGTAAGATTGAGTTGTGAGCGAAGTTGAGCCGTTTAAGCGGGGATGATAAGTGGATGTGCTTGTTGTGTGCGCTTGTCACCTGGAAAAAGGTAGTTTTATGAAGGATACAATTTTATATTGGATTGGAGAATCGAAGTGAGGTGAATGAACGATTTGAAAGCGGTGAAGATAAAGGGATGCAGAGGTGGTGCCGGTGGCAATGGTTACTGATGTGGCAAATAAGCTTACACCGAAGATTAATGACGTCAAATGCACGTGCGAGTTAAATATCCCGAACCAAATTGCTGTTTATAGCCTTCTTCTCCGAAGTTAGGCTGCATACACAATTAATTGATTAAGTGTAAGGAATATCTATACTCATGAAAGGAATATGGTAATTCAAGGGCAGAGAAGATCATATGTACCATGATACCGGGGTAATTCATTGATCATGTGGATGAGATATGTTCTTTAAAGGCAGTGTACAAAGGGGAATCGGTTTGAATTTCTTGACTCACGCATGAACATAATTGCCGATTCACTTCTGATGCATACCAAAATAGTACAGCTGTGATCTACGAATAAAGGAAGATGATCACGCGTCCCATATAAAGCTTTTGACTTCATCCAAACCATTGCCTACCTCTCTCTCCCCTTTTTCTTTCCCTTCGCTGACTGAACCTAACCCACTTGCACCAAAAGAAATTTCAAGTCCTTCAATATCGTTCCAATCAAATTGACCTTTTCCACCCCAAATTAAACTTTCATCTTCCCCTTCACCTTCTTCTCCTTCTACAGCTCCCCCGCCAGAACCAAACAACCTAGCGAAAAATCCGGCAGATGCTCCTCCAGAAACTTTGCCCATACTCTCTATCTTTCCTCCACTTCCTCCTCTAGCTGATTTCATCCTGTCCATTTCACGGGTCAAAATTGATTTTACTCTATCTCTTGCTGTGCTTATTGAGGACTCCGGTATATCAGGTGGAGATTTGAGACTTGGGGATGTTGAACGAGCGAGAAGATCCGTTTTATGTGCTAAGATTTGAAGTTTGAGAGGTTCGATAAGATTTTGAGCGACAGAAATGTTGGATAAGGCTATGAGAATAGGTGGTAACTCCCTAAATTATGATAGTTGTGTGTAAGCTAATCTGATCAGCACCAAGATGCAAAGTCAGACTGTCATTGACGGATTGAGAATTGGATTCCCCTTTCAGTTAACGATAAACGCCGAACTAAACTCACTCAGCAATAGCGGCTGCATTTCTGACTAATGCTTGAATATCCACCACGAATACTACAGCACTAGCATCTTTGATATATTTCTTCAATTCATCTCGTAATCTAGGGTGACCAGGTATATCAATCAATCTGACTTGTTTGGTTTGACCATCATTAAAAGGTGAAGAAGAGGGAAAGGTGGTTATAGAAGGTTGAATCGATGTGTGTGTTTGGGGATACGAGTTGTGCACGAGCTGTAGATCCAGGAACATAAGCTATAAAAAGCTTTCAACCTTTCAAATCCGAAGAGCTTACATTGGCAAAAATGGATGTTTTACCCCCGTCACTTGGTCCAACGAGTAAGACGGTTGTGGGACCAGATCGTCGGGAAGTTTTTTTGCTCGTTCGGAAGACTGTGATAGTAGCTGTGTTAGCTGTATGATGAATGAATTATCAGTTCCAGCAAGGAGACTTACAGCTCAAGAAAAGTAATAATACAACTAGTCCACCTGCGGTAGCTACGAATTTGGGATCTTGAAGTAAAGGATGAGCCAAAAGGGAAGATATAATTTCAACTTCTGGTTTTGAAGCTGTCTCTGTCGAAGGAACTTTCCCTTGACCAGATCCTGACATCTTGGACGAGTACGTCAGTGTGATATTAGGGATGATAAAGAACTCTAGAAAAAGCAAAGTACTAAGAGACTGCTCGGCTATCTATTCGCTGCTCTGCCATTCCAACCAACGTCGAGTTTCAGGCACAGCGAATAGATGAATAGCCACGTGGAAGTAAGACGCGACGGTCGGATCGTCCGGATTCATGAGCGAGTGGGTATTAGACTTAAACGCCATCTACCTCATCATCATAGTTTGCTTCACAACCTTGTAATACCTTGCTTCATCTTAATTGCTGTAAAACATCCTCATCCACCTCGAATCTCTCCCCAATACATCACCTGTGCCATCTGTACAATATGGCCGACGTGAAAGACCCGAAAATTGCCGAGGGTCAGCTTTTAATTATGCTCCTGTCCTGGTGTCATAGCTGATATCGTGATCAGCTTACGAGAAAGTGAGAAGTAATAATGACGATATTACATGGTTGTTACTAGATTACGAGGTGAGCTAGTCTTTATCAATCATTGCAACGACGATAGCTCACAAATCGATGCTATTGGTGAACCATAGTCAGACAAATCCAATGCGCTCACGCTCACTTCGACCGGTAAAGGTAACATAGAAGAACTGGCCAAAGAATTACAACCTCAAAGAGCATCTTTCGCATATGCTAAGATCCGTTATGAGAATGATGAGCATTCTTTTAGGGAAAAATTCGTTTTGGTTATTTGGATTGGAGAGGAAGTCAAAATCATGAGAAGGGCAAAGGTGGGTTGTTCAAATTGGTTTAATTTCTCCTTCATTTGATTTTCCTATACTCTATTCACCTCGCCCCTCTTATCTCTATCCATTCGACCCCCATCCGCTTGTTAGATCGGCCTCGTCTCCTGGTTTTTCACTCTGCCACTTTACCTGCTCATCCCTTCCTAAGCGCTCTCCCCTTTCAAATAACCTTTACTGACCGTAGTCATCGACATAGGTATCTGTACACCTTGCAGACGTGAAAAATATACTTCGAGCATATTCTATAGAAGTATCAGCGTCTACTGCATCAGATCTCAAGCAGGTGCGTACTCTGTTACTCAAAATACTTTCTAAGGCTGATTAAGTATCGTTCAGGACGATATCGTGACCCGTTTGCGACGTGCCGGAGGAGCCAATTATGATAGATCGAAATTCGACTAGGTTATTCATACGTGAGATGTAACGGTAGATGACAAAAATACCTTGCTACAAATACAGGATTCAATCAACTCATGTCTAGCAACATATAACTATTGTATATGCATAATTGGGTGGCTTCATTTTCATATCGGGAGGCTAATGTTCAAATAGCAACCTATTTGCATTACCAACCGATAGCAAACAGAAAATATTTCTGACTTCCACAGATATCAAAGTTGGATTTCATGCATGTATAGTCATGTGTCATATTCATACCAGCCAGTCACATTACAAGTTAATCTACAGACTGGATTGCCCAGTATGCTGAGCAATATAACATTATCAATTCACACTAAGTAGCATATACAATGTCCATTTTCATTCTCTTTCGCAAATCTGATTGTCCGTTGAGGGCAAAAACCCTTGCTCACAAGAATGTACTATACAACTTCCGTTCTGACATCCCACGTTGACAGCACCGGCAATTGCGGTGCAACTATTACATAGGAATGATTAAAATTTGACTCCCTAGGTGTCTCTAGGCCTTACTCTTGTCCCGAAATGACACCAGTTGAATGATCACCCTCAACACATCCACCACAACTTTGAATTTCTTTGTCGGTATTGATGCACTACACAGCCACGAATATACATCAGAATCAATTCAGATTTTCACATACCAATGAATGGTCAGTTAGCATAGTCGCCTTATTACTTACCTCATACAGTCCATGCACCAAACCAGGAATCTTACAAGGCTTCATATTGTACGGACAGAGGTTAGGTAAACCAAATTGATCGTTCTCTTGATTTTTTTGTTCAAGTCTTTTTTTCTCCCTTTTATGCCTCTGAATAGCTTGACTAGATGGTGGAACGTATGGATGTGTATACCAAAACGGATCACCAAATCCACAATTCAAAGGTAAATCATAAGGAGGTTGATAAGTTGTACAAAGACAAGAAATGGTTAAATCGGAATTATATCTTGAATAAGCGTATGGATAATTCTCGCAATTTGCCAAACAATTCGATACATTTGTAACTTGTACCCAATTAGGTGTATCATGAAGATACCAACATCCTGCCCAAGTCCAATCCGTAGGTGGATGAGCAAGTGTAACCTAAAAGATAAAAAACCTTCAATCGTCTTTTGGTATTTTACATGATCAAAAGAACTCACATTGACGTTAGGATAATCACAATTTCTATCTGCCACTAGATATGAAGGGTTCAAGGGATATTCAAAACCCCTACAAGCGTATACATCTGTGTTATTGTAGTATTGCCATGAATTGGAGTAGGGAATTTCAGGAACGATGAGATCCTAAATCAATAATCACTTGATGATTCATTGTCCGACGCAGAGAGAATTTCATCTAACAAGGCTGATTGGCTACTTACAGGACAATTCTCTGTTCTATCATCGAATATCACTCCTCCTCCACCATTGAAAGCCGCAAGTTCAAAGCATCCTATATACGCTGAAGCGGAAACACTAACTGCCACCAAGAATAATATCAATACCTTTTCTCGTGTACCCAGCATGTTGTATTTGGTTCAATTCAATAAAACTGGAGGATAAGATCTGAGCAGTCAATGGAGATTAGTCGCGAAAGTGAATACAAATGACGGGGAACGAAATATATCTGTTCTCAGAGGTAAAAACCATTAATCGCAGAAATAAAGTAAAGAAGCTCATCAGGCACATGTTCTCGTGCCTTCGTAGTTTAGCGATCTGTTTACTGATTTCAAAATTTCAATGTCACAGATCACTTTGGCTTTCACCTCTCCCTCTCAGGTGACTTGACTGACCGTCAGATGTCATCCAAGGAGAATCTAACCATTGACGGAAATCATCTTCGTTATACCCTTTAGGCGAGATCCCGGCGATTCGGCTGAGGAGAAGCCAAGAATTGTCATCAGTAATGCTTATCCTGAGACACAAATATCAATCAGAAGGTAACACTACGATGGATTTACTCGCGTCCTAGGATGCGTATAGTGTATCAAGCCCTGATGGTCTGACTCTAGATTGATATTGTATGATGGGAAAGGTTTTGCACGATCGCGATGAGTGTGGCAGTTAGTCAGTTGATTCACAATGTTGTTTTAATTGAATGCCATTCTGTAGGCTCAAGACTAGCTTGGCAAGTACTTGGGTGAATCTCGACGCAGATAAGGTAATCGACATTGAGAAGAACCCCTTTGTCCGATGACTTGTTCCGACTCCGATCATCCAACGGAGCTAAGTCAGCTATTCGGTCGATTGCTCCTGTAGTAAATAGCTTTTGCGCATGCGCGTTTACGGCGACTTGTCGTCATTCGACAATATAACCATGATTCAGAAAACTAATTTGATCAATGAGATCACGCAATCTGCGCTATATCAAAGTGAATCGGAATATGAACAACATAAACCGATTCATTGTCCGGACTGATAACGACATGAGAACTTTGCATTTTCGCTATCCTTTGATTTGGTACACAATATTTCTGCATATATGAACGATCATTCTTATCATATCTATCTGGCTTATCTACCAATTAAAAGTCCGTATTTTGTCGTTCCGCTAGATCGACTCCATCTCCGAGTCGAGTTCTACTGGAAACTTCATTCCATTAATTCCTCACTCGGACTTGATATCACGGTGGACACTATGAGAGGAATGAATAACCTAAACATTGCTGCTTAACATTATCTTCAAAGGATACTCACACGAAGGCCTAGTTATCTGTAAGCGCCAAGAAATCGAAGGCTACTCAATTCGAAATCAGCCATCTTGCCGTACTCCGCGTGTATTTGTCTTCGGTTGGATCAGTCTTCGGTTGAACTGTCTCCGCCTGAATCTGTCTCCGCTTGAATCTTTCGAGTCAAGAATTGTCATGACCCTACACCAGTAGCTATACTTGATTCAACCTCCCAGCAAGGTATAAAATGAGGTGTCTCTCTGACTGGATTTCATGCAAATATTCCCTAACAGTCAATTCATCACATCACTCAATATCATTACGAATTTTTTTCAAACTTATACAACTGTTCAACCAATCACAATGGATCCAATTCATGATCCAATCCAACAAGAACTGGAGGAGTTGGCTGATACACAACCCGATATCGTATTATCGGTCAAAACTACCTTCACATTCAACAATACGACACATCGATTCGTTGTCGCTCCTGGACGGAGTGGTATCGAATCAGTTGCTACGGTTCATGAAACAATTAGTCGATGCGGTTTAGACTGTAGAAAACCCCTCCCAACTCCAGTGATCTCCGGCGACGAATCTCTTCTATCTCTGAAACTCACAGATGACGAATTATCCCACACTTATCAAGAGGGATCATCTCAAATTGCACAGAGCGTAATTGATAAACTCTTTCCTCTCCATTCAGCAAGAACTCAAGTTCATCTTAAACAAATCAGAAAACCTGATCCAGAATCGAGAGGTGGGCGAAAAGGTTGTAAAGCTATTGGAAATCAGCA
The DNA here is from genome assembly GCF_000512605.2 of Kwoniella pini CBS 10737. Classification (NCBI taxonomy): domain Eukaryota; kingdom Fungi; phylum Basidiomycota; class Tremellomycetes; order Tremellales; family Cryptococcaceae; genus Kwoniella; species Kwoniella pini. Next base: position 1,469,867 of record NC_091719.1, on the reverse strand, counting down.
TTCTACGGCTCTTCTAAGTGAGCAAACTGAAACGAAAGGATACCTTACGGATGATCTACTGAAAGATGTCAGCACTAATTTGAATGAAAGAAGATGTAGAGTGACCAAAGAGCCTTCAGTTCAAGGTACCACTAAACTTCAAATGACTTGGTACGATTGTAATTCGACTCAGCAGTAAGACTAAACGTAGTCCCTGAGCCATTCATGGTGATCATTCAATCGTAGTCACGACCATTCATTCATTTATATCTCGTTATAGGTTGATCATGCATTTATACGCTTGACAAAGCCCAAACAGTATACACCTTATTGGTGAAAACAGATCAGACGAACGCACCTTTTTGTATTTTCATGACGGTTGTGCGTTGAGGCAGCGATGTTGAGCTGTATCTTCGCCTAATGATGCCGGTTAAGTCTTTGATACATGCATGCATGATGTGGGACCCAAGCAATTCAATGCTTGAGAAGGGTGTAGGAATATGGTACAATTGGTCTCACTCTAATCATCTGCTCCGATAGCTGCCTTCTTTAAAGGGCTATCTAGCTTTATATTGGTATTATGACAAATCCATACCCTCTTCATCGCCTTCAACAGGGAATCCTCTTTGTCGCAAAGTCTCATCTACGGCTGCACGAACATCGACATCTTGCTCTCGAATATAGTTGTCATTACTGTAAATTAGGTAAATGGCAATCAGCAGATTTTCACCTGGCAAACACGAACCAACGGGACGAATAGAATTAATCATCACTCACTTCAAGCTGTGTTTGTAAGACTTATCCACCGTTGTGAAAAGATCACGTAAATTCGATAAAGCTTTTCGTAAACAATCGACAGCTGATAATCCGTCTAACACGAAAGAAAGCATTGTTCAGCTCTTACGGGTTTTCCATAAAACAATTTTGGATGAATGTCTACTCACCGTACATCTGTATACGTAAATGGATTTTAGGTTCTGAAGGATGAGGTGCTGTATAACCGCAGAATTCCACGTCTGGACTAAATATTGTGATTAATATCAGCTCAAAACGGCAATGGTACTCGCATGATGATTGAGAAGACAGTCCAAGATTCGGCGGACTGAAGATAGTCGGCACTCACTCTTTCATTATGATCCACCTCAATGCGTTACCTAAAGTATGATCTTCTTGCCATAAACAGAAAGTACATGCTGAATAATCTGGTTCATGTCCAGGTAACTACACGATGCATGACCAAGGAGTATAAGTTCCAATTACACATTGATTCTTCCGAACGGTATTGGATGTTTGTAACTCACTATTGATACTTTCTCATGTGTCATGGACGTGGACACGGATTGTAGCAAAGTACCAGCATTGTCTAATTTAGAAGTTGATTGTTGAGGAGCCTCGTCTGACATGATGTGCGTAATTCGTCCTGAGATGCGATTCTTTGCGAGGGAGGGTACAGAGATTTGGTGGTTTTGTCGACGTCAATAATTTTCAATTTAGGACAATTGTACTGTCTCATATACTTTGTTATCAACAACATGAGAGGTGAAGCAAATATTTTGGAAGATTAATTAGGCCTCCACATAAAGTCATCTTCAATCGGAGATTTCCTCCATCTCCGTTCCAAACGCTAAAACGCCCCTCTTCTGCGTCGCTGTCGCTGGACCTCTTGTCCATTGATTGGCTGTGTGATCGACAAGCAACAAATCCCGCCAATCATGACAATGCATGTCGAGAGAGTCAAGGTCTTTCACAAAGATATCTGGCAATGAAGACGAAAGGCTCACACGGTCGTCTTGATTCGCTACTATTAGACAAGGAATAATAAGTAGTAAGGAATTGCAAAATGAGTCGCTTTTGTCCGCTTCTAACGTTTTTAGACCCTGATCTCACTGACAAAGACAAAACTACGAGTAAAACTGGTCCGTGCATTATCTCCCAAATGTACAACCTCATTGTTCTTCTCATCATTATCATTATTCTCATTGTTTTCTCAAATTGAATACAATAAAAAATGGAATGATCAATGCATGAAGACGTTTGGAGTATAATGGTAAATGCTCCACAAAAGACATGACTTTGTAATTTTCTCCTTGTTCTCTATCAAGAGTATTTATTGAAGTCGAAACCACTATTAACTAGGGAAAAAGAAGAAATGGATTGACTACTGATACAAAGTCCGATTGATCACTGATTGAAGTTTTGTTCAAATCTGACGTCTACTTTTTTGTTCTAACATACCTGATAATATTTCTGGAATGTATATAAACTTACTCATAATATACTTCAAAAGTCCTCAGGTCCAAAATAACCAAGCGAATTAAGCAAAGTCATAAATATCAACAAATCTTTACGATTATCTAAACGAGACACTATCTTTTCAGTACCTTTTTAAAATGGCACATTCTTACTCAGGATTGAAATCTTTTACATATTCTTCAAATTCAACTAGGACATATAGATCTTATACTTCACCTTCACCTACACCTTCTATCTCATCAACAAATTCAAGTAATTCACGAAATTCGATTAATAGATACTCACCTTACCCTCGTTTCAAGGTCGAAGATCCAGAAGAAGAAGAAGAAATGTTGAGAGATATAAGGGATGTTGGATTTAGACAATTGAACATGAATTATGGATATAAACCAAAAGCTAGAGTGAGTAATCATAAATCTCAAGGTCTTTGGAGAATGGGTAGGTAGGCTCATACAGTGCTTTTTTACAGTCAACAAGTCCTAATGTAATCCCATTATCCATTCAACCGAAAATGAATATTTTGAATCCAGGTAAAAAACATTTGACACATCGAAGAGCTTATTCAATGTCAACTATATCATACGGATATTTTCTCCTACCATCTCGATCGACCTCTTCGCCGCTCAAAACACCTCAGCCTTTGGAAAGAAAATTTCAGACCGCTTCTCCAATTCAACCGGCTATCCCTGAAGTCGATTCATCACCTCAGAAACATGTAGCTGTAAAGCCCAATCGCAACGATACGTCACCCGAAATATCAAGAAGAAGATTGATATTGGTTAATCCTATTGTAGCTGCTCATCTCAAACTTGGAGGAATGGTTAATATTCGTTCGGTTGATGGTCACAATTCGTTCAAAGTCTGTTTACCTCGAAATACTTCTAAAACTTCTATCAAAGCTGAAGTCATATCTAGCAAGAAGAAGGATATCGGCAGTGTCAAAATGGTTAGAAGTATGGCTACATCTGCTTGTTGAACACCAAATATCTCGGAACCATTCTGTAAATATCTTTTTATGACTAATGTACATATTTAGTATACCCCTTTTACGAAATTGATGATAAATATGTATACATGGGTATAGATCATTATGCAATGCTATGAACCAATGAAAATGAAACTCCCCTCTAGTTGTCTTTTCATATTCCAAATGATTGTTTTTATCTTCTTGTAGGTCCTCTTGTTTTCTGTCTCGGGAAAACTACAGGTGCTTTCAATACTGCTTTTCGACTTGCACTTGCTTCAGCCATGCTTATACCTTTTCTCTCTCTTTCAGCTGGAGTATCCATATTGACGGTACATCCTACATTTTTGAACATATTTTCGATTCTGAATAACGGGGCAATAAAGTATCAATATCGACAGCACCTCAGACTTTGAAGAACAAAAGAAAAACAACTCACTTTGTTTTGTCCATCTTCAAATCTGAAGCTACTCTACTTGTATCTACACTAAATCCACCAACATGGAGGTACAATACGCAAATCCATGCTAATAGTTTAACATGCGATTTTTCTGTTATGACGTATCTCTTTTCTTTTGGTTCAGCGAATCGCTTGATAATTCCATCTAACAATTGTGAAGGTACATTTGGGAATTTGTTGGGTAGTTCAGCTGCTGATAATTTGGATAAAACTGCAGCGTTTTCTCGAAGTAGACAAAGTGTGGATAAGTAGAAAATATATCGTCTAAATGAAAAATCCATTTGGATTAGCAGATGGTGTTGTACATGACAATTGTAGCTTACAATTGTGTTCTCCTAACGGTTTTATCTTCGAGACTATTGAAATACCTAATCCTACTATGGAACCAACCGAGCTTCCTCCTCCATGGTAATGCTTTTTGACGAGAATCATCGTCTTCAGCTTGTTGTAATGCTTTAACATCGATGGAAGACCATTCTTGAGATGAAATGAGGGAATCTCGAGGGTATACTTCTGTTGGATCTGAAGTGGTCAAGTTTGGAGTAGGGATAGATTCGTTGGCAAGAACAGGTCCTGATGATACATCATTCATGAATCAGCTTTCTTCGGAGATTAATTTCACACAAGATACTGAAATGCTCACCATCATTGACTGCCAATTCAGGAATACTACCCATCAAATGACCTTTAACACCTTGCATAGCTCCTACATCCACCTTATTTCTCTCTTCAGCTCGAATTTGAGTTTTAGCTTTTCGTGTACCAAATGTTTCACCCAAATCATTTCTTTGTGTTTTCCAATGAGCTTGTTTGTCTAGGAGTTGTGCATTGACTGAAGATCTGAGACGTTTGACACCATGAGTAAGGAGGTATAAGGGAGTCGAAGGATGAATATGAACTGAGCCAGTCGAAGGATCATAGAGAGCGGGCAAATATCTGAATTATATCAAGTCAGCTATGACCGAAAGATGATCAAGTCTGACCGACAGAACTTACTGGCAGTCAGATCCCTCTGTGTTTAGGTTATGATCTCTATTTGTACTGAAGAATTCTACATCTTCCGTTTCTCCAGCTATTAAGGTATGTTGTTTCGTAATATCAGATGACGATCCAACGTCTCGAGTATAAATGGTGAATGGGGTATTCTTGGACGGTCGGACAGATGGAAAGTTGACTGATAAGCACATACTACAGTCAGTAAGTTTCTCAAGTTATGACAGCTACCGCTCCCATGAACGGATTTTGGCTCAATCAACTCACCAAAAGCAGGTCCAGCAGAAGTTGAAGGATCCTCAACTATCACTTGTAAGTCTGATTGACCCGAACCCGCCTCAGATTTCCGCTTATGAGATTTCTTGTTTGATTGCAACGCCGAAGCCATCTTGTACTTTGTGGTCAATGGATATATACTGCAATGTTATTGTTGTGATTGCTTTAACAGAAATCTACATGCTCAACGAAGTCCGTCCTCAACTTTTGCTCTGTTTAATTTGTCACGTGATCAGTTTGCCATGTGGCGCTGTTGACCGCTCGATGTTCAGGCACATAAACAAAGTCAATCCAAGCTTGGATCAGTTGGAATATTGTTGTTGTTGATTGAACCATTTACGATGGAATCTTGTTACTATAACACATCTTGCACTCATTCTGGTGGGCAGAGATACCTTCTTGACAATTTCTTGGCGCTATATCTCTCTTGGGGGCTAAAAGGTAGGAGAAATGGGAGTTCCTGGTCTGTGGGAGGTCAGTTTATCTTGTATATCTTACGAAAGTCCAGATTGTTTACACCTTGTCTAATACTATAGCTTCTTCGACCAGCGGCGGCCCGTACATCATTATCAGCTTTATCCAAAGAAGCCTTTCAGTCAAATAGAAATGGATTAAGAGCTTTCACAGTCGGAATAGATGCTTCAATCTGGATATTTCATGCTCAGACCACTCATTATGGTGAAAACCCTTTCTTGAGAACTATCTTTTTCAAGATTACAGCTTTATTGCAACACCCCGTCTTACCTGTATTTGTGTTTGGTGAGTCTCAACCAGTCTATGATAATCAAATTCGTGTACATAACAATATTCCCGCTTGTTGCCGGTTCTGAAACTTCATTGAGCACAGACGGACCAAATAAACCTGGACAAAAGCGAAATCAAAATGTAGCTGGGCAATTCGGTACAGCTGATCATAAAAGTAAACAATTCAAAGCTTTATTGGACGTATGTGGTCTTGAATGGTGGAATGTAAGTGATCATTCTTATTTAATACAGTGTTGCCCAAAATTCGATTGGCCATAGTTGCCTGACAGATACTGGTGTTTAGGCTCCAGGAGAAGCGGAAGCGGAACTAGCGATCATGAATCGCCAAGGCAAGATTGATGCTGTTTTGTCAGATGATGTGGATGCCCTATTATTCGGTGCGACGTGTCTGTTAAGAAAGTGAGCTGCTTTGTAAAATAGCATATCAAGGTCAATGTGGACTGATATGCTTGTAGTAACTCGCCAACATTGTCAGGAGCACAAGCCTCTACGTCAGGTACCAATTCCTCAAGAGGAGACATGAGAACTTACGAAATATACCGATCTTCTGCTATAAGGGATCTTTGGACTAAAAAAGAGGGTACTACTTTAAGCACGGAGGAGGACTGTAGGATGGCCATGGTCTTCATTGCGCTCTTAGGTGGAGGTGACTATACACCGGAAGGATTACCAAGTATAGGTGAGTATTATAAATTCTGGGAAAATACCGCAACGAAATTTCTCCTTGAGCATCTGTTAACACATAAGAATGACCTCAGGGCCGTCAATATCCTTTGGTCTTGCAAATGCAGGTCTATCAGACTTCTTGAAAAAATATACCTCAGAACGAGCAGTTTTTGAGGATAGTTTAACAACAATTTATGACAAGATCGTTGAAGAATTGCGAACGAATTCCTCCAAGCAAGTGGGTCGAAAGTACCCAGATCGAGCCAATAAGCTATCTGCTCTCTCACCAACATCGATATTCCCCGAATTCACATTAGATGCATATTTGAACCCTTGTACGAGTCCGCCTAATGACCCTACCCAAGGTTGGCCTGGTTTCGGTAAAGGTGAATCAAGTAGAACACGGGGGAAAGCTAGAAATGAAGGGAGAGGCGATATGGAAGGTTTAGCTCTGGCTTGTGAAAGATACTTCGAATGGGGAACAAAAGATATAGTGATCAAAAAATTTGCCGGGGAGAGTGTCGGAATCTTCGGAGCGGAAATAGTGGATGAAGCTAGGCAAACTGTTCGATCACGCTATAGTGCTGAGATTACACCTTTGGTCCATCAAGCAGTCGGAACGTCAAAAACCGCAAGTTCATCCATGATCACCTCGTTCTTCAGTCAAGCAGCACCGTCATCTTCACCTATAATCCCAAAATCCTCTCAAATGTCTCAACCTCTTGGAGATGAAGTTCATCCTGGTGAGCCATCGGACAAAGTACTCAAGATTCATTCCACGAGAATTGATCCGACCAATCCGAATTTAACGGAATTTAGGATATCCTTTCGACATGCAGAATATATCAAGAGGTGTCACGATGCAATGGAAGGTACAAGAGCCGATCCGAACGATCTATCTGATAATACCAGGCAAAGTATCGGCTTGAGAGATAAATCACATGATCATGAAGATGCTGAGCCTTCGAATACCCAAGTACAGGTTGGAATAGGGAAGCAACCGAAAGATGAGATCAGGGTATGGATGTCCGAATACTTGGTCACAGAAGCTTGGCCTAAATTGGTACAAAAATGGGAAGATGAAAAAGCAGCGAAAAGATCACCTAAGAAGAAACCAAGAACCTTGTCGAAAGCTCCTCCGAAAAATGGGAAAGGAAGAGCAATATCAACTGAAAAGATGAACGTAGGAGTATTTGACGCTTTTTATACTGCTGCGAAATCTCACAAAACGACCGTCGATATGGCTTCCGATATGAGTTCCGTAGAAGAGGTGCCGTCTATTGGATCAAAGTCGCTGCGATCGAAATCACGATCTAGATCATCCCCCACGTCTTCGCCGAGAAGGTCGACCCGGACAGATTTACCTGGAGCGAAAACCAAAGTCAGGGCTAGACCTTGTCCGACTTCAAGTTTATCGAGTTTACCTGAATCATCTCCTTCACGAGGCTCCTCTCCCACTCCCACGTCCTCTCCTAAGTCTAGGTCCAAATCCAGATCCAAGTCAAATCAAGCCATCTCACCTGAAGCCTCTTCGAAAAAGTCGGAGCAAAATGGTATAACAGCTTCCCCACGACGAGCTAGCTCGCCTAAAAAATGGCCTTTCAGCAAAAGGGTATTCTCAAAATCGAAATCGTCACCTTCTACATTTCCTGCTATTCTGAACAAAGATGTTGGAGCAAGGGATGATCCTATTGATCTATGCTCCTCATCTGATGAAGATGCGACGCCTATTCAAAGAAGAAGAGGTAGTGGGAATAAGGCAATGAATAGTCCATTGAGTTACGACGATACATCCATCAGTAAACCGTTGACTAAAGGAAGAAGTAGTAAAGCGAAGTTGAATGGATTCACTTCTTCTCCAACACTCGAAACGAATATACTTGATGTATCAAATATAGAAAATACCCTTTCGACTATGACAAGCAGTCGAAGTGGTTCTCATTCAAAACAGATAATACCGATTTATGATTCGTCGAAAATCAATCAATCACTCTTATTTGGTTCTGATAGAAGAACGAATGAAAGTGAAATACAAATAAACGAACATAGAAAACGTACACCTTCGCCAAAGAAGAAACAGAAGAAGAGAATAAATTATCTTGTAGTCAGCGAGACTAGTGATGAAGAAGTTTTAGATTGTACGGTTACTAGAAAGGAATGATTCTCCTCTTCTTCTTCTTTTGTGGATACTTTCAGAGGTATTGGGATATCTAGAAGATCAGATAATAATCTCGTCTCGATGCGAATGTTTTGATTTCATTTTTTGATACAAACGAAAACTCCTGATTTGGTTTTATTCGTTGTTTATAGAATTTATCATTGTTGTAATTTTAGTGTAATTTTTATGGCATTCATTTGATTATAGTTTTTTGAGTTTCGATTATTTGGCTTTTCATAAGACTTTGTTACATACATATTGTACATAAGGTTTATCGATTTAATGAAATATAATATAATGCAGATAAATGTAATTTGTCCTGAAACTGAAAATTGAACTTGAACCTGCAAATCCATATACGTATGAACCAATGAGAAATAATAAGTACAGCTACTTGAATTGGGAAAAGATTTTGCAAAAGACTGATTTATGAAATCGAGAACATCTAAGAACAAATAAAATTTCCAAGTTAGCTTCTTTCATACTATCAAATTAGAGTATAATTCGAATTGTCATTTTGTAAGGAGATCTCTAAAGTAAGACTCACAGAGTTGTAATCGGATGAATCACATGTCCATAATTGCATAGGACGTAAATTGAGAAAATTCGTCATTTGAATAGGACCTGATCTTCCCAATATATTAAGACATTGGTCTATTGTATAAGGTAGTATTCAGTTAATCGCGACTGATTCAAATAAGAGAGGAAAGAAAGAAGAAAAAAAAAACTAACTAGAATTACCTTCATCAACAATTTTAATTGTTTTTCCATCCCAAATCCAATCTTGACCTTTAATTGAATTATCACATTCTTTTAATTGAATTCCCATTCCATAAATCAAAGACCAATCATAATATCCTTTTTGATTATATGATTTTAAACCTGTTTCTAAACATAAATTTGAAGATGATAATTTAATATGACCTTTTTGACCTTTTATAGGAAGATTCCATTTAAATAATGATTCAGAAGTTGATACAGGTAAATAAAAATTACCATCTCCTTTTCCTGAACAATATGTCCTATTCTCATAATCAAGTTGTCATTTTATATTCTTAAATGCGAATGAAAGGATGGAAACCAAAAAACAGAGAATTGATTTACATTGCTATACCTCCACCTATGAATGGTTCTTTAGCTGAAATTGCAGAAAGGCAAATATCGTTTCTTCCATATGCTGCCGACATTTGATATTCAGTTTTAGCACAAATGAATATCAATGAAGAATGTACCTCAATGAGAGATACCACTTACGATGGATATAACCTTGTCTATTGACATCATCCTTCTTAGCGATATCATCAAAGGTCTGTGATCGTGAAGTATTTCGAAGAATCCAAACTGGAACAACGTCGAACATGCTCATCAGCTACCAGCAACTTGATCTAGATATACGGAAAGACATCTGACTGTGTTTCGTGCGCCCACTCACCTTGATCAACATTCATTGAATCACATTCAGCAGTCTTTGGACCTCCTTGACTATATTCAAGGCATATAGTATGATCAGATGATCCAATTCGATTATCGGAATACCATTTCCACCTAAAGTCGAATTTCCATTAATCATAAAATTCTCACAACATCGTCATACTTACAATTGGCTTGTCGAATTTTTTACAGGTTCTCTGAGCTATTTCATCGATGAATTCAAAATTAGCAATTCAACGATCCTTTTAATCAATAATTACCAATCATGGTTAAAAATTGTAATAATATGACTCACATATAACCCATCTTGATCATTTTGATCAAATACTAATCCAAGGGTATCTAAACCCAATAAACCAGCTTCATTAGGTACATGCCAAGTTTCAGCTCCATCGCAATTATCAAAAATGACTTTTGATCCTATTTCAGGTTGACCATTTGTGGAAAGACAAGATCCATCACGGATTGAAGATATATATACTCCTAATTCCTTTTCTTGTCTTTTCAGTGGTTGAGAAAATGCAATGGGAGTGTAAAGGAGTGTAACAAAGTAAAGAGCGAAAATTGCGAGCATTGTAGGCTTGCTCAATTAGAGGGAATTGGGAGATTGTGGAGGTGTATAATGGATGATAGGTTAGAAGATTTAAAGGAGAAATGAAAGTAAAGTGGTAGATTGTTAGTATGATTATATGAGTTTGATGTAGTAGATGATAAAAGAAAGAAAGTAATCCATGGTGAAAAGGAGGTCATGTTAGTCATATATATGATACTGTTATTTGCCTCATGGTAAGTTGATCTTGGATCGATGGATACAAAAAGGACTATTCTTTTCAAGGAAATAATGTCATTTTTAAAAACATCGCAGGAGGGTCCTTTACTTGACAAGTCATTCCTTTGTTTATTGAGATCCAACGAATTAACCCCTTGATACGCACTGACTCGTTTCAAAGTAAAAACTTTATTGACCTTTGAACAATGCCAAGATAATCTCCCATATTCTCCCCAAACGCTCTGCTTTCGTCTTTATGTACTACGTTTCTCTGTTCAAAAGAGCAAGCAAGTCAAGTTCAACTTGACTAATTATCTGTTATACATCAGTAGATGTGAAGTGATACTCAATTCAAGGGTCAAAAGCAGTATCCAGCCAAGCTCAGCAATGTCAGAATGATTGTTCCTGAAACGTTTCCCAGAGAGTCCTTTAAAGACTATCACCCAAATGTCAGTGCGTTGATTTGATGCATAGTGACCATGTACTCGAAACTGAGTCAGATCCATAACATGCCACCCATTCAATCCTTGTCGCTCAAGCATAGGTCAATGATTATTTTAATATGGGATAACAATTGATTTCGGAAACAACTGTCATGCTATAGAAGTTTCGTATTGGCGTTGAATTGAAGACCAGCTTTGACGAAAGTAGCGAGGAAACAGACTATACAGAGTTAAGATATACGGAATTAGTATATGTTCATTGGTGAAGCTGTTATTAAATAGATGCTAATTGGCTTTACAGATGTTGAACAATTTTACTTACAATTGCTTGTCCAATAAGCCAAAGTTCGGAACAAGGATTTCTTTTGGGTTGAGATATTGATGTATGAGTATACTACGGAATGGTCACACACGAGTGTCAATTTGACTCTTCATTAATTCATGTTGTGGGAATAGGTAGAATTATATTGAGTTGAAAGATCGATTATTGTTGATGACTCACTATATATACATCGAAGTAAGAAGTATCCAATTGACATGGTATTCATCCATGTTGAAGATAGCCCAACGGAATTACCTGCAATCTGTTACGATAGAGCATTAATATATCGTGAAGCATTAAAATTCGTCAGACGACCGGTAATGAAGAGATTCAACTTACAACAGCTCCAATCCATACTGCTTCATTCTCAAAACAATTCTCATGAGCAGCTTGTCGTCTTTTTATCTTATCTAAAGTATGTTTCTTCAATTTACCACTTGATTCCATTTCTTTAATTACATCTCTAGGATTAACATTATTTGGAAAACCTAATCTACGAGCTGCGAATCTAATTGAAGTTGCTAAAGTTTGAAGATGTACCAATGGAATAAGATAATATGAGTAGTTTGTCATGGTGTACGATACCTCTTGATTCAATTCTATTCGTGTAAAGAACGTTTTACTGTATATTCGAACTTCATTTATGACAAGGGGAGGTGTTTTGTAAACCAAGCAAGTTATATAATTAACATGACTCTGGACGTTGTTGATTTGTTTCCGGATAAATCGGAACTTTCATTCCCGAATCTATCAACGGTAACATCATAATGATTTGTTCCTGAACGTGCGTCATTCATCTTCTAAATCTCGATGATTGATTTTCCAAGATTGAAGAATTCTAACACGATGATCTTATCTCTTTATCTTATAAGTATAGACATAGATGGATTTTAATCATCTTTCAGTTTCAGAACGTTTATAGACTATATATAGATATTATATCATTTCCCATTCATTAAAAATGCCTATCAAATCGACACAACGAGTCGCACCTGCTAATCAATATCCACCTGATGCTATGCCAAAAATTGGAAGGATTATATTCCATATAGGTGTTACAGCTGCTATGTTTGATGGTTTTTGGGGATTACAAAATTTAGCTTTAACTAAGGATTATATTGGAACTCAAGTGAGTATGTCGGAAATTTGATTTTTGAAATCGATCGCTTACTATATTATATGATATCAACTTACTTTTAGTATGGAGGTAAGCTGGATTTTATAATGTATATGGTGTATTGGTCAATATCATAATGATATATTGATCTTCTATCTGGTTCTTATTTAGGTCATTTTCAATATCTTACCATCTTAGGGTATGTTTTATTGTTCCTCAGTAAATTCTGCAGTGGGTATGGACTGATGTCATTGATTTTATCAGACTATTCGGTACAATCATAACTATGTTCTTATCTGGTGTATGTGATTACCTACCTGCTATACAGTGTACGTAGTCGAAACTACTTCATTTAGTTCATCTTATTGATTCATATAGCAGCTTTGAAGACGATCAAAAGGGTATTTTTACTATTCGCGATGCCGGTTGAGCTAGTCATATCTTCGATCTACGTAAGTAATCATCTTCTGTCTCCGTCGTCTTTGGAAAGCGGCATACGTATCAAATCTCTTCTACCAGCTAATCAAACTATACTCTCAGTGGTCAATCATTCTCTTCGCACCTGAATTAATGCTTCCTCCTAATCCGGAATTGTCCAGTTCATCTGAACCTTCTGCGGAGGCAAAAGATCCTTTATTTAGAATCCCATTATTGATGGATCTAAGTATGCATGCTTTACCTGCTGTAGCTTTAGCTATTGGTAAGGCTTCATCTATACATAGTTCTTTAATCAGAATGCTAACAATTTGAATCAATGTAGATTTCTTCTTCCTCGAAAAGAAATTCAAACCACCTGCATCTAATATTGGATCATTCGTTTTAGCGGCTACCTTTGGTACAGGTTATAGTCTTTGGGTTGAACATTGCGCTTCTATCAACGGATCTTTCCCATATCCCTTTTTAACTATTATGAATTTTCAACAAAGAATTATGATGTATGTGGGAAGTACACTTATGGCTTGGTTAGTATTTAGAGGATTAAACGCTATACATAAGTAGATTTGGTGGTATAATGATGAGTGATACTATCTTGCAGAGTTGAATGCATTCATGTTGCAAAAATTTGAGAATGCGAATTGATGACTTTTGCATGCACAGATTGCAGTATGGTCCGTCATGTCGCAATCTGATCGTAACCATTCAGGGGTAAATTTTTGCGTTTCATCTATATTTCAGTTCAGTTCAGTTCACTTCATCATCTCGTCATGAAATCGATCATTTGCATGATCCCCGATTAACCCTGAGATTGTGTATTCTCATCATGATCAGCTTGCGAAAGCTCACTTATCAATGAGGCCACAAGATGAGCTGAGAGACTTCACTTCGCGATCTCATCGGATGTTCATCTTCAAAGGACCCATTTTGTTTTTCAGCTGATTTGATCGTGATGTGAAGGCAATTTCAAGTTGATCAGATATTGAAGCTCTGTATGAGAATGTATATATAAACCTTCCTCATGGATAAGATACATACTTCCTCAACAATCACCAGAAGCATACAACGGTATCTTATCTTATTCTGACTACACAGTATAAATAACTCATAACTCTTACAAAGATGTACACTCCTAGTAGAAAAGCACCTCTCCCTCCAATTTCGAATGATTTCGAAAATAGATATTTTGTTAATACTTTACCTCCTAATCACCCATTTGCAACTTATTATATACCTTCGAAAGAAACTCATCATCAATATAAATCAGATTCTACTTCTTCTTCTTTATATTCAGATATCAAATCAAAATATGAAATTTCATCAAAATATACATATAATTCAACAAAAACAGACCGATTATATGAACGTAATTCATCAATAAAAGAAAAATCACCAATTTCTTCATTATCTAAACCATTAAAACCTATTAATACAGAATATTCATTATTAGGTCATTTCAATAATCAATCAATTGATCAAAATAATAATAATAATGATAAATTAAAATACAGGAAAGAAGAATTTAATAAACATCCTGCTTATTCAAGATTAACAATTTCATCATCATCATCATCTAATTCTTCATTTGATTTAATTCCAACTGAATTAACATTATTTAATAAAAAATCAAAATATAATTTACTTTATGATTTAGAATTTATTTTAGGTAAAAAAATTAATTTTCCTTTTTTAAATAAAAATAAAAATAAAAATAAAAATAAAAATAAGCAAAATATTTTTGAATCTAAAAATCGAAATAGAAAAGAGAAGAATAATAGGCTTATTAAAAATAAATATGTTGATGATTTAGAATGGGAAAGTTTGAATGGATTATTACCTGAACATGTTGTTATAGTGGAAAAGCGAAGAGGAAGGGGAGTTAGGGAAGGGAGTTATATATAGCTTTTAGAGTCTAAGTACTGGTGTCTAAGCAAGGGGATAAATTATATATATCTCATTGCATACTTGTTGTACATCTTTGAATAGATCTTGCTAACAACCCTCGTATAATTTTGAGGCATATGCATGGCTTCAGCATAAGATCTCAGATAAAGTTACAATACAGAAAGAAGCCTTTGAAACTCGCAACAGAACACCTCAATACCACGTGTATTATTTTTACCTTACGTAGAGTAACTTGACTTTTCTCATTGGTTCCGAATGAAGTGCCACATTCGGGAATTTGATGATTGTAGTTGGATTTAAGTTGAAGCTCACTGGCTAACGGTTAACACCACCTTAGTATCAATAATAGCATATGTAACAAAAGCATAATAGTTGAAAACGTCAGATTAGATTTCATCATTTCATATTTTACTGCTTCTTTTCAATAACGACAAAGCTCAATCGAGCATATCATTCACCTCTCTTCATATTTATATTCACTGACTTGGAGGGAAAGAATAAAACAAAATGCTTAGAAGAATCGCACAAAAGAATCTTGCTAGAGTCGCTGGACCTTCTCGTGAGTATTGCCATTGATCTCGATCTGGCTGGAGTTATCACTTCATTACTTAGAAGCAGTCTCTTGTTTGATCGTCGAGCTGACAGAAGCGTCCTTGAACTTCTCACTCATAGGTGCCCGACTCCTCTCTACTTCCGCCCCTCGACAAGCTGATATTACTCTCACTATCGACGGAAAGGAAGTTACGGTACCTCAAGGTACTGCTTTGATTCAAGCCTGTGAACAAGCGTGAGTGAGATCGGCTCGTACTGTAATGCTTCTACACACCAAACTGACTTGCATGACTCTTTTTAGTGGTGCCGCCGTTCCCCGATTGTAAGCTTTAATCATCCCCTGATGCCATTTGGGTCCAGGATTTCAAGCTGACGTAGGATCTTAGCTGTTATCATGATCGATTAGCTATCGCTGGTAACTGTCGAATGTGTTTGGTTGAGGTGAGTTCAAACATCGAGAAGTTGATGCGATCACAATATTGACCATTCTTTGATGGCAGGTTGAGAGATCTCCAAAACCAGTAGCATCATGTGCTATGCCTGCTATGCCAGGATCGAAAGTATTCACCAATACACCTTTAGTTCACAAAGCAAGAGAAGGAGTCATGGAATTCTTATTGGCAAACCATCCATTAGATTGCCCAATTTGTGATCAAGGAGGAGAATGTGATTTACAAGATCAATCAATGAGATATGGATCAGATAGAACACGTTTCCACGAAATAACCGGAAAACGTGCGGTAGAAAACAAAGATCTCGGACCAATTGTCAAAACTTCTATGAACAGGTGTATTCAATGTACAAGATGTGTACGATTCGCCAATGATGTTGCTGGTGTGGAAGATTTAGGTACTACTGGTCGAGGAAATGATTTACAAATTGGAATGTACATAGAAAAAACTATGGATTCGGAAATGTCAGGAAACATCATTGATTTGTGTCCTGTCGGAGCTTTAACATCCAAACCATATGCTTTCCAAGCTAGACCATGGGAATTGAAGAAAACTGAATCAGTTGACGTCTTGGATGCTGTTGGAAGTAACATTAGAGTAGATTCAAGAGGTGTTCAAGTTATGAGAGTTCAACCTAAGATCAATGACGAAATCAACGAAGAATGGATCTCGGATAAAACTCGATACGCCTACGATGGATTGAAATACCAACGATTGACCACTCCTTTAGTTAGAGAAGGCAATAGATTCGTACCTGCTTCATGGGAAACTGCAATGGAAACCATCAGACACGGATACCTTAACTCTGGAGCTAGAAATGACGAAATCAAAGCCGTGGCTGGATCTTTAGCAGATACAGAAGCTTTAGTAGCTCTTAAAGATTTGGTTAACAGATTAGGTTCCGAAAACTTGACTTTAGATTCGAAATTAGGCGATAAACCTCCTACCCAATCAGCTGATATTCGATCAAATTATCTATTCAACACTGCTATTGAAAATGTAGAAGACGCAGACGCTGTTTTGTTGATTGGTACCAACCCTCGACATGAAGCTGCTACAATCAACTCTCGATTCAGAAAATCTTTCTTACATAGAGGTGCAGAGTTCGCTGTCATTGGTGAGAAATTCGATTCAACCTTTGAATACGAGCACATCGGTACATCGCCTAAAGACGTTGAATCTTTCCTCAATGGAAAGGGAAACAAGGGTTTCGCTAAGATTTGGAAAGAAGCTAAGAAGCCTTTATTGATTGTTGGGTCCGCTGTCACTGAGACCCAAGATGGTGCTGCTATCTTGAAGGCTGTTGGAAAACATGTATCGAGTAACGAGAGCAGATTCTTGACTCCTGAGTGGACTGGATTCTCAGTCTTACAACGAGTGAGTACCATATCACTTTGAAGGAACAAGAAGTACAATGGAAACATGGACTGATAATTACTTTTTCTCCACTAGGCCGCATCTCGAGCAGCAGCTTACGATATTGGCTTCACTCCTTCTTCTTCGGCTTCATCAGTCAAACCCAAATTCGTTTACCTTCTTAACGCAGATGACGTTGACCCATCAACAATTCCCGAAGATGCCTTTGTAGTTTATCAAGGACATCACGGTGATCTCGGTGCCCAATTCGCCGATGTGTGTTTACCAGCAGCAGCATACACCGAGAAATCAGCTACTTGGATAAATACTGAAGGTAGATCTCAAATGGGTCGAACTGCAGTACCACCTCCTGGAGCATCCAGAGAAGATTGGAAGATCATTAGAGCTTTATCGGAAGTTATCGGAAACCCATTACCATACGATGATACACTTCAAATACGTCAAAGAATGTTTGATATATCTCCAACACTTGTTCGATATGATCACATCGAAAAACCATCTTTGGAGATTGTAAAAACTGGTCTTCAACTCCTATCTTCACTTCAATCTACAACAGCATCAAGTAATCCATTGAAAAAACCTATAGCAGATTTCTACAGAACAGATCCTATTTCTAGAGCATCTGTAACTATGGCTGATTGTTCAAAAGCTTTCACTAAGAAACAATACGAAATCAGCGATGTAGATGCTCAAGCTCAAGCTTCTTTTGCTTAGTTGCTTAGGTCATTCTTATGTATAATAGATTAATAGGGATAGGCGAAGGCCGGGAGCTGGATTTCGTTTGTTTAATGATACTCCTTTTTTTTTCACTCAACTTGTAATTTTGGCATGCAGATATTAGCATATACGATTCCTTTGTACGGAGTGTACTGTTGCGAACACGTCGAGACGAAGTAGAGTAATGTCGGCTTCGAAAGGTATAGCCAGATCTATGACTTGTTTCCAGGTTCAAAGGTGGAGGCAGTCCGGATTGCGGAGGCAATATGGTTCGAAAGTGTCTTATTGCGTCACTCGGACCACTATGAACAAATAACAAGATAAGATTATACACATTGTTATACTTTCAATACAATTGCATCAGATCTTGAACTATCCCAATAGCTTGATAAGGGATATTATTTGAGATGGCAGGTCGATTCGGTGCCTCCAAATACCGGAATTCATTGATTCATTATCCAACAAGAGAAGAATATTATCGAAAGGATTTACCTCAATTAACAATTTTTTCAGGTAATCATTTCGATAATGAGATTAAAAGTAATCGACAATGGATTGTCACTTTAACTTCATCTGGTGAATTGACTTATAGAGAATATAAGAATGACCTTAATGAAGAAGAGGAAGAAATGGTTGGGCATGCAAGAGTGGGAAATGGGTCAATCACTAGTTGGGATTTAAGTAAATTGGAAGATGGGACCATGGCGATTGGGAATTCAGATGGAAGTGTGAGTAAAACAGACAGGTCAAATCTCATTGTGACTTGAAATAAAGTGCTAATATTGACATTTAGATTTCGATATATACTTTACCCGAATCCTCTTCTTCATCTCTCATAGCCCGCCATACAATCCCAGCTCAATCTGCTTCACCTATAACGCATCTTCACTTACACCCTACTACACCCAATATTCTTCTCGTATCAAGCTCTTCTCGTCCTTTGACCATATATGATACCTCTTCATCAGTTCCAAAAGCTAGAATATCACTCAATCTGAACGAACCAAAAGGAATATGGTCAATAGGCTGGTCAACAGATGGTACAAAATTAGCAATTTTAAGTAAATCAGGGAATTTAATAATTTTTGAACCTAGAAAATCAAATGAACCTATTATAACTAAATCTTTGGTATCATTAATTCAACCTTTAAAACCATGTAAATTAATTTGGATAAATGAAAATATATTTATAACATCATTTTCAAAATTTAGAAATAGACAATATTCATTATTTTCTTCAATAGGAAAATTAGATTTAATTTTTAATCAAATTTTAGATACTAATTCTAATAATTTATTAATTCCTTTAATTGATAAAGAAAGAAATTTAATTTATTTAATTGGAAAAGGTGATTTAATTTTAAGACAAATTGAAATTTCAAATTTTTTTCAAAATGGATTTCAAGAATCAATTCATAATTTAAATTTACCTTTATTAAATTCTTCAATAATTATTAATAATAATGGAATTAATTTATTAAATGTTATGAAAACTGAAATTTCTAAAATATTTTTATTTACAAAAGATAAAGATGGAAATTGTTTAATACCTATTAGTATTAGAATTCCTAGAAAACAATTAATTGATTTTCATTCAGATTTATTTCCTGATATTATTGGAACTGGTAAGTACTAAACATCATATATAAAGAATTTGATTACTTATTAAAAATCATTTTTAGTACCTGAACAATCTGCTGAACAATGGTTTGATGGTAAAGATAATCTACCTCTTTATATATCTTTAGATCCCTCGAAGAGAAATATTTGGGAAGATAGGATTAAAGCATATAAAGAGAAGACTACCCAAGCTCAGTCTGCTCCTGACCCCGTGAAACCTAAGTCTACTTCCAACCCATTGAATGGTACAGATCAATCATCTCCTACCTCGCTGCCAGCTCCTACAGTTACCGTTGCGAACTCAGAATCCCCATCGACTGAGCCGACGACATCGCCACCAACTCAGATCAAAGAGACATTCTCCAACAACACCGATTTACCCGCTTTACTTAAAGACGAGGATTACTCTTCTACAAGCTACAAGTCACGTATCGTGGCTGATTACCTTGCAGAGGAGTTTGAAAGACATAAGTCGGATGCTGCGAACGGGCCTTTGTTTGTGGGGCTGCAAGGTCCTCAAGGATGTGGTGAGCTGCTTTCTCTGAGTCTTCGGAGCGCATCGGCTAAACTTCCAAACTGCACAGGCAAAACGACTTTTTGTTCTGGGTTTGTGCAGTATCTCAAACAAAAGAAAGGTTTGACAGCGGCTGTGTTGTCATTGGATGGTAAGCTCTTTTGAGAAAACTGACTACAGAATCGCAGCTGATAGTCTCGCAGATCTGTACAAAACGCATCAAGGCCTGAAGGATATTGCAGCGAAACACCCAGACAACGCATTATTATCTGGACGTGGCCCACCGGGTACACACGATGTCGACTTAGCTTTATCTGTCATAGAGCAGGTCAAGCACATCAATAACACGCCTGGACGTCCAGTCAACTTGCCAATATTCAACAAGAGTCTTTGTGATGGTGAAGGAGATCGATCGGACTCGACAGTCAAGATAAATGGGCCTATCGACGTGTTCATCCTAGAAGGATGGTCGATGGGTTTTGCACCTCTCTCTGAGTCAGCTCTAAAGGCAGCGTATGACAACCCTACACCTGCTTCTACTCAGACTACGGATATCTACTATACGAGACACACCTTATCTTCTCTGCAGACATTGAACACATACCTGTCGGAATTTGCACAAGCCATATACCCAACTTTCAAAGCTTTCATCCAGGTCGAACCCCTCTCCTATGATTACGTTTTCAAATGGCGACTCCAGCAAGAACACGCCATGAAATCTTCAAACGGGGGTAAAGGGATGACGGATGAACAAGTACAAAGATTCGTAGAGAGATATATGCCGGGTTACGAACTTTGGAAAGAGGGGATAAACAATTCTGGAACTGGATGGGAAGGTAGAGGATTGAAATTGATATTTGGGAGCGAAAGAGAGATTCTCGATATATTCAGACCGGCCACTATCCCGATTGACAAGGCAAACGAGGTAAAGGAGGAAGAAAAGGGTGATATCCAACTTAAACAGGTTCAGAAGATTGCTGAGGAAAAGACAATCACATTGAAGGATAAAGAAGTACCTGTACAAGTAGAGCAGGTGGGCAAAACTGAAATCACACCTTTTCCGCCACTTACCCAGCCGGAGGCAAAGCCAGTGTCGACGGAATCTGCAGCATCGCCTAAACCCTCTTTGCAAGCAAGTCAACCGATCACTGCGACCTCAAACTTACGGCAGAAAGCGTCTGCCAACACACAAGCACCGCCGAATGAACGATATAATCCTAATTGGTCTCGTAAATTCCTCGCTGGAAAATCTCCCCTAATACCCACCTATGACGCTTTACCGCCAATTCAAACCTTACATCAAGATTCCAGAATACTCAAATCTAATTCTCGACTTGCCTTTTTCCCTATCCAAGGAACCGGAGGTAGATTGAATGTTCATCCTTTATCGAAAAAAGGTAGATTGTCAGTTGGCGGAGAAGGATACCTTTCAGCAGGAGTGGAAATAGTTGATTTTGACGTAGAATTGGCTGGGGATAGAGTTGCTGTAGCTGGAGAAGATGGACTTATTAGGGTTTGGACAGTAGATTCGAAAGGTATCGAAGGCGTTGGACCTGAAGCGGATCAGATTCTGAAAGGTGAGATCTTCGCCATGTCTGACTGATCTTGAAATTGAGCTAAGTTTCTTGAATGATTCAGGTAAAGGTATCGATAAAATTACGCAGATCGCTTTTCATCCTACTGCAAAAGATCTTCTGGTGGGGTTGACGAATGATCATGGTTCTTCCTTTTTGCGGTTCTGGGATTTGAGCAAGAGAGAAGAGGTCAAAACTGCAGAGGTATCGCCACACGGAGTAAGTGAGGTATGGCAGCAGGATCAAAGACGATGAGCTAAATTCGAATGCAGGCTTTCAACTTCTCTATCTCACCTGAAGGAAGCAGGGTGGCGATCGCTACGAAAGATAATCAAATACTCGTCTTGGATCCACGGAGCTCTGACAATGTCAAATCAGGCAAAGCTCATGATAGTCCGCGGTCATTCCAAATCGCTTGGATCGATGCCAATCATGTAGTGTCAGTCGGCTTTTCACGGGGATCACAAAGAAAGATGAACCTCTATCGCATCGGAGCAAATATTGAAATCATCTACTCAATGACAATAGACGTCTCACCGTCAGTGCTTTTCCCAGTATACGATCCTGATACCTCGATATTGTACGTATGGGGAAAAGGTGAAAGAGTTATTCAAACCTATGAAATCCAACTATCAAACACAGAACCTATAACCAAGTTACCTAGTCATACTGCTTCCTCTCCACAAATTGGCTTGATCTTCCAACCTAAACGAATAGTTGATGTTAAAAAGGTCGAAATTGCAAAATGTTTGAGATTGACAAGTAAGACGTTGGAAGAAGTGACTATTACTATCCCAAGAAATAAGGTGAGTCTAGGGAAAGCAAGTCCATTCTATCTAATATAGTAGAGCTGATTTACAAATTTATGTGATGTAAGCCTGAATTCTTCCAAGACGATATATATGTTTCAACTACAGATGTGGAGACGTACGTTTGTTCCGCATCAGAATGGCTTGAAGGAAAGGATGAGCCCTTGAAAAAGATTGATTTGAGACCGGAAGGAATGATATCGCGTGAGTCTATGAATCACTGAGATTGCTAGTAATGCTTTCGTTTGGATTGATTCTCAATCTTTCGATGACCCCGCAGTATCTCAAGCTCCCAAGATGAACTCTTCCCGAACTAAGAAATTCGTACCTGCAGCAAATGTAATGTCGGAAGAAGAAAAGAAAAGACAAGAAATGGATGCTCTGTTTGCTAAAGCGAAGATGGATGAAAGTAGTGACGAGGAAGAAATTGCTCAAAAGGGATTACCACCTCCTGATGATGATTGGTGATTGCGAGCATGCGGTCACATCAGAATGGCGAGGTATGTAAACATGTATTGGCAGAGTAAGGACTAGCACGATTCTATCTCTATATACATACGTATACTGTTCCATATGCAAATGCAATTCACATGTTCTTGTTTTTGCTTTTAAGTAGCTTTTCGCAAGGTCAGATCGCTCTAGCAACGTGACATCAAACCCGTCTTGATTTTGATTTTGTGTCTGCATGCCCACTTCGACTTTGGATGTACGTTCAATTTGGGTCTCGATCATGCTGCGGGAGAGCCTTGTTGATTGGTTACAAAGCTACTTAATCGCCATGCCAATCAATTACCGCCGGCAGTACTTTGTGATGGCGGTGCTGCGATACCCAAGTCAAAGTATCCAACGACATATCCTTTTACAATCTTCTCCCTCTATTTAAATGGAGTTCAAAGGTGAAGCATACCCATTTGAGCTAAAAGTTGAATTATACATCCTTTCACCTACCCTTTGTCATATATGACGTATAGCGATGACCATTCGAGTCGATGAATATCCTTTGTCATCCAAGTTCCAGTCAGATCTCAAACTTTATTCTAGTCAAATCGGCATATATATGAGAGTTTATCATATCTGATTACCTGTGTTTTCGTTCATCTTCTAATAAGAAACCAATTCAATATGTCAGAATATGTAAGTTCATCATTCTTCGTTAATTGAGGCTACATTCTCGAGCCATACTGATACCTCGTCTTGCAAACAGCAATTATCGAGAAATTGGATCGCGCTACTCAATCGGTCTTGTAGTATATGCTTCTGACCAGTGTGTTGCATGTTTATTTTCAATAAAGATGCATCTTTCGAATATGTTGACGTCGTTTTTTGAAGCTTTGCAAGCCGCACGCCCCATTCTTATAAGCGAGAAACTCACACACGGCCTTCTTGCGCCCTGCTCGAGTAGAATCGTTTTTAAATTGATTTTGGAGAAGCATTCGATTCAAGCTTATAGTACATTATTTTCGCGCAGCGAATGATAATGAAAGACAAAACTCGTGACAGCAGAATATATATATATATATATATGTATAAGTTATTCCTCTCACGGAATCTCTACATCCATCTCCCTTCACCAAAACTTTAAGTCGCCACACTCTCTTCAAGATTGTAGGTGATTGTAATCGAGAATAGCGAAAATGAGCGGGTATGTGAGTTAGTTTATACTAGATTATTTTTAGTATAAGAAGAGATTTACCCTTTTCTATTGCTGATTCAAGATACTCTTTACGATAGTATCGAGCTTATCAAGTTAATTTGACAGAGGATTGGTATACACCAAAAGTAAATTTAGTATATTATCTGAATTCCAAAATATACGGTTTTGGTAAATGATATTTCATTTTAATAAAACTTGAATTAATTGACGAGACATACTGTAGATATGAAGATTGATAGAACTGGATGGGGAACATTATTTCAATTTAAATCACTTCGTCCTTGGTCTTCAACAGAAATTTGGATTTTAGAAAATGCAATGAATCAATTTGGATTTAATAATAGATTATATCGAGAATATGTAGGATCTGATTTTCAACAGCTTTGATTTTGTTTTAGATGTACTGAAATGATGGGGAAATACTTTGTTTGTATAGGTTATGAATAGATTAAACAAGTTGAGATTCAATTAGAACCGAGGATCATTAGAAGATCTCGTTTTGTTGATTAACTCCTTTGCGATATTGAAATATGCTACATGTAATATACTTTTCTAAATCTACAATTTCTATATTCTTTCTCGGTCAATCTGAAATCTAGATTACACAAAACCTCTCTGTCCTACACTAATTACCTCCGGGTCTAAGTATATTTCTCTTTGCTAAGACCGGTGTATTTTGCTCACTTCGTCCTACAACCTCGTTGAGCTCGTTCAAATCTATAACACCACTTCCATTTTCGCCTCCTTGTTCAATTGAAATTTGATTCTGACTTCCTATATCCCAAATAGCTTGCCTATTCACAAATGAATTGATAGAAGTCATACTTTGATTCGCTCCATTCAGGTTACTGTTTTCTTCCAATCCAAAAGCATTCTGGTCTCCTACATCGCTAATCGAAGAAACACTTTCCATGGTTCCATGACGTCTGTTATGCAAAAATACATTCAAGTTTGAATTACTCCTTGAATGCGAATTTTTTCCTGCTCCTGAGTCATTTCTTCGGTGAAAACTAGGATTATTGTTAGAAGTGAAATTTAGTCGTTGGGTTATGTTATCTCTATCTCGTTCATCTTGAGAAGAAGTCATTGATGAATCAGAAGTCATCGAGATCGACATGTTAGGTCGATGATTATGAATCATCTTGGCCGTAGTAGGATTAGATCCATTCAAAGTTGAATGAGAAGGGAAAGACTCGTATATAGGTGAAGAAATCGATGCTTGGTGACCCCTCTGTCATTCGATCATATATTAGCACCAATTTTGATTCCAAATTTGACATGAACACGGTTGACAGGTCTAAAGATAGATCTGCAGAGCAGAAATACTCACGGCCATGATTGCTCTCAAACGCCTCTCACTAACATCACTTCCTGTTTGCCTATGTCCTTGACCAGATTTCGAATCACTTCCCCTTCTTCCACTGGCCGTTATCTTTCCATTGGTCAATTGCTGATGATCAATTGTACTGGGCGAATCCTGTTCTTCTTCTTCCAGTGAGGACAAACCATCATCAAAGAATTGTCCTAAAGAATGTAAAGCTCCAACCAAATCTCCTATAGATTGATTATCTACACCTCCCATTCCAATTGATCTACTACTATTCAAGGTATGATGATTCTGGATGCTAGAAAGTGGCGGAGAAGGTAAATCAAACGAAGCTTGAGAGAAATTGCCCATTCCCATTGTTCCAAATCCACCGTATTTATTGGATGAAAGATCTGTAAACTGTACGATCGAAAAGTGGGCTGATGCAGCTCGAGTCTCAATAGCGCAAGTATTGAAGACCGCATGAACATTTTCTTTGGTAAGAGCACTTAGATCTTTAGATCGAGGTACAGACCATCCTGATTCTTCAGTTATTGGACCGAAAATATCGCCTCCTTCAGATTTGTTGAATGAGCTTGGGGACAACGCGGTTGAAACGGGATCAATGGCAGAAGGCATATCAAGGACGTCTAAGGCCTGAGATGCGTGTTTTGTAGGCACGAGCCTCAGAAGTGGTATAAGAAGTTCATTTCCGTATGTTTGGATGGGAGCCCTAGCTTCAGGATGTTGTAGAATCAATTTTAGTATTGACATTGATTTTTCCCTCATCCATTCATGGGTATTCAGTATGAAACCAAGTAAGAGAGTAACGATATCTAATGCGTGGGTAGGCATGTAATCTCGCAAAAGGGAAGCGGCTTGTCGAATGAAATCATCTTTAGCCCTAAATCTAACTTTGGCAAAACTCGTTAATAACCTCGAAAACGAATGACTACCTTGATGATCTGCTATAGATGCTAGATCCAAAGCCATAGAAGCCAATTCTTCATTGGGTTCGCCAAGGTCTAAGGAATGGAGCATCCAAGGAAGAGCAGCTATAAATCCGTGCAATAATCGATCGGAGGGTGAATCAACCAATTCGTCCTGAGATGCTGAAGTGAGTCGTCGAACGAGGTCAAACGTCAAGAAAGCAGTTTTCGAGGATCGTAAACCGACAAGTAAGAGAGATTGAAGGTATGGTGCAGGACCGACCCAGTCCGGTGGTCTGAAGGATACAAGGTGATTGACGACTGAAGGGTCTGAAAGGTTGGTCTTGTCCAATACGTGAGAAAACAATTCTATAACTTCGGTGAACTCATTTTCGAATGGCGTGGTGAGACATGCGACACTACACCAGAAGATTTGAGGATAAGAGAACGCTTCTGACATCGATAGAGTCTGTACGATGGCAGCGAAAGTCCGAATCACTTCCTGGTTGAAAGCTTGAATTTCGGGAGAAGGAGATGCAATAGTACTGCTCAATCTGGCTAGAATGTCGGAGACCATCCTTGGGTTGACTCTCGGTGAAAGAATACGGAATACTTGAAATGACCGACAAGCTAAATGTCGAATTGGGCAGGAAGTAGCCCAAGTCAAAGCTAGCTCTCCCCATTGTTGTCTGATGCGTGGCTGTAGTGGGAGTAATATACCCAGTATCTTCATAATGATATTCGTCATCTTAGGTGGGGCCAGGAAGGCGGATTCCGAAGTCCCAGAATCATCGGATTTCCAAAATAACGTTGACGCTGTTCTAGCTAAAGAAGTGAGCTTGTGTTCGGTCGATGACCATATAGCAGCCGCGTCGTTTGAAGGTACGTTCGAAAGATCGCAAATCCATGTACGGAGAGTCTGGAAGAGTACCGATTGAGCTTGGTCACGTAAGGCAGACGAGGAATGATCGGTATGTATGAGGGCGGCATGGAGTAGAGCAGGCATCCTTTTGCCTAGTTCGAAATTGCTCAACCGGTGAGGAAGTAACTCCCCAGCGTAAAGTAAAGCCAATTGGCCAGTTGAAAAGGTTTGAGATCTACTTGAAGGTGCATTCATGAGTGAATCAAGATTGACCAGGGATGACATTGGACTAGGCGGAATATCGGCTTCAGGTAAGGCGGCCATGGCATTAGGTTCAATGAAGTTGCAAATCTCTTCAAATATCGTATCTCCAGCTTTGGATTGCGCTAAACATGCCATGATCTTCTGAGCATGAGAAACAAATTCTGGTGATTTCCTCTTTCCACCCTGTTCAAACAGAAATTTCATGAGAGCTGTCGTATTGGTATTGTGCGTTTGAGGTGGTGATGATTGTTGATGAGCATATCCTGCCTCAGCGAAAGATACGAGGATGGATTTGATGTCTTCAAGATGATCATCGCTGAATCGCACAGCGAGATAGACGAGATTATGTAAAGCTCCGTGTTCTGCTGCAGCGTCTTCAGGTGACAATTCCGAAGTATCGGATGCTAAATCAAGGTATGCTACCCAAGGTCGAAGGATCGATAGTGTAGCTTGTCGTCGAGGAGCTTCGAGCTGACTCAGTCGAGTGGTACATTCAGCTAAGAACTGAAAAGCGTGATCCGCATAAATCGAAGCGAGTTGTTGAGACATTTCCTTTTGGGCATGCCTGTAGATATTAGGAGATGAGCTGCCTATAGCTGGGAACAAAGCAGTCGACAGAAGACTGCTTGATGGGTCGATGTACAACGATTCGGTAAGTTGAAAGGCCCTTTGCCGGATGGCAGGGACGGGATGACCGATTTTAGACAAGGCTAAACAGGCGACTTGTTCGATGGGAAGGGTATGATGACCTTCAGAAAGTACATCCGCGACTACGCCAAAGAACGAAGATTCTAGGGAAAATTGTTCGCCTTCGCCAAATGATTGATGGAGAACTTCGTCCAGCAAACGCTCGCAACTCCAATTATACTTTATCAGTGCGAACAACGCGCGTCTGATCCGAGGGTCATCAGCTTGAGCGGAGACTGGTGCGTACCATAGCTCACCTTCCTGTTTCATGATGCGAGATCGATGAAGATGCGAACATCCCTCGTATCCACCTTAATACAGTCAAAGGCTCGACCATGTGATCCGAAGCCTGTTGAGCAGGGGTTGCTTCATTGGCGGATATCAATTTGCCTTGCTATTCGTTCCACACCGCTGGTCAACTGACCTGATCACAAACACCTAGCTTGAAATCGACTCACACATAATCCAGCCATCGCTTCCGCGGCAGCTGCGCTCAACAGCTTCGTTTTGGCCTGCAAATCATCCAAGTATTGTGCTCTGTCTCTATCGCCTCTATATCCTTCTGCCGCAGCTTGCAAAGTTTGACTTTCTCTTGCTTTAGCTACATCAGGTCTGCGGCCTACGTGGCACCACTCAAAGCACAATTTGAAGATCGATCCTCTCATTTCTTCTCCAAGGAATCTATCTGATGAATCCAACTTTCCTAAAGAATTCGTTAGGTTTTCGACCGTCATACAGAATGACCTTCTCAAACTTTGTAACTCAAAGTCCTCTTTCACATTTCGGTCGGAAAGGAGGGTATACGTGACTTTGACGAAACCTATCATACTTGACAAGTTTGCTAAATGGGATGATGATTTTGCGTCGAGAAGTAGTGGTGAGATCAGGCGGAATACGTGAGAAACGGCCGTCCAGATTGGTCCATGAGCGGTTGAAGGTGTTCTTCTTGAGGTGGAAATCGTGTTATCGGATCGAGGAGTTCCACTCACTTTGGTTCCATCAGCTAATCGCCTGACTACTGAAAGTAAGATCTCAGATAATGGTCTGAGAAGATCCTGGTTGATCGATCCCATCGCATAAACGGCAGCATCTTTGAATCGTGGATCGTCCCACCCTAAAAGTGAAGTGAGGTAAGAGAACAAAGCTGGGGAGTTTATCATTTCTTGGTTGAGTATCACCACATCTTTGGTCCGCTGGATGGGTGGAGTAGGTGGGGCGGGACCTTGAGAAGACATTGTGACGCATAACACGGATAAGTAGGCTCGCCAATGATCAGCCAAGATTACCGTATCTGAGGAAGATCTGGTAGTGAGGGATCCTCGTCCAGGTGTAGCTATCCGAGCACCACCGGCGATGAGGGCAACATGAGCTTGAAGTCGAAGTACCAATTGACATACCACTTGACGTAGATCTGCTGCGGGAGATGGCAACTGTTCTACTACCTTTCCAACGAAAAAGGGTAAAATAGATAACCACAGGAACCCATCTTTTGGGTGGTCACTTTCGGCTATTCTTTGAAAAAGCTTGTTTTTGTCTTTACTGCACAGCAGATCGATTCGATGACGATCAGTTGAGGTCATCCATGGTAATCCCCTCACTGAGGCTAGCTCATTTTCGTCTAAGTTGTATTCGAAGATTTGAAGTACGCGGGTCAGAGCAGCTTTGTCAGGCATTATACGACTATATCGAAACGCGGCCGATGGCTTGCGCTGTTGACCCTCGAAATTTCTAGCAGCGATAAGAATCTGGTTCGCTAATTTCCGGATGGGTAGTGAGGTCGAACAAAGTAAAAAGAGGGCACAACCTTCGATCTTGCTGATCTGTGAGGGCTCAATAAGTGTGGATCTTTTCCCTGATTCATCGTCTATAGCTTGTGCTTCCGCTACTCGTTGATGGCCCACCAGTGTCTGTAACAGATCAAGCCATAGCTTTATAATTCTTTCGAATTGGCTCTCTAGCAGCCTGGTGCCAATGAAGGTATCTCTAAACACGTGCCGAGTCTCAAAGACAAACTCTCTGAAAGTACTGACGACCAGAGAACATCTTTCGGCATCTTGACACATTCTTCGGAGCGTATCACCGGCGATCGAGCAGACCCCAGGATCCGCCGAAAAGCTTGACCGGCAGAGCACATTGACGACCTGGGTGATATTGACACCGGAAGGCATGCATCGCGGAAGTGTTTCCAATATAGCCGACATCAGTCGAAGTGTGGGAGCGTATCGGGCAGGATAAGTGACATAGACATCGCCGTGTTTGACGGTGATCAGATCCGGGACGCTGTCCATGGTTTGACTTGAAGCATGACCAGATAGAGTGACAGAATCGTTCGACAATAGGAGTTGCTTGACGCTGTTGTCGCACTGGAACAGTAAGTCAATGAAGGCAGGATTAGACTTCTTCAATAAGTCATGAACTTCGGGCCTAGATTCCGCATCAAAAGGTAAAGTCTCCCCGGAAGATTCGAATGCTTCAAAGCTGAATTTGGTGAAATCCGGATCTTTTGGCCAGGGGGCGGAGCTCTCCAATTCAGCAATTCGTAGGGTATAATTGATAGCTCGTACAAGTACTGTTGAGCGGTCCGCTATATTGTTGTTTGCACCGCCTCTAAGGTATTCGGACACGAATTCTTCCCCGTAATCAAGGTGCCGAGCCATGATGTAGTACAATATGGCGATGAAAGCCTCTGATGGGACTTCTGGAGGGTAGAGAGGCCCGTTCGGGACAAGGAATGTCCGTATGAGCGGATCTAGACGTTTTCGCATCGATGTGGAAGATTCGGAACATCGATTGAGGTATATCCACAGCATACGGATGAAAGCTCCCATAGCTACTGGGCGCAATGAGCGGTCCTATAGACTCAAGTTGATCAGCTACCTTCAGATGCTTTTTTTACCTCGGGATTGCTTACCTTCAATCTAGACAAGATAGCTTCTATACAAGATGCCCATTGTTGCATGAACACTTCTCTTGGCGAAACACCTAAAGCGGTAACGACTAATGGGAATGCAGCTGACCAATACCTTGCCTTTTGAGCCATAGCTAGTGCTCTTTCCAGAACAACCGTGATAGCTTTTGACCACGTCGGATGATTGACCTCGGCAGTAGCGGTTTGAATGACTGGGTGTAAGAGACTGGTGAAAGTTTCAGCATATGCGATCTTCAAGTTTTGACCGTGAGCATTTGCGAAGAAAGCAGCCAAAGCACTCAAGAAGTCTGAAGACATCTCTAATTCATCTTCGGGGTATACCCTCAACTTGAGGTATTTCATCCCTCTAAGTAAATGTTCAATCTTGGCCTCGTTCTCCTTGGTGGATTGACTTTGACCAGTGTGCTTCGACA
Organism: Kwoniella pini CBS 10737; assembly: GCF_000512605.2. Lineage (NCBI taxonomy): Eukaryota > Fungi > Basidiomycota > Tremellomycetes > Tremellales > Cryptococcaceae > Kwoniella > Kwoniella pini. The sequence goes on along the minus strand of NC_091719.1, from coordinate 1,438,272 downwards.
ACTCTCGTATAAATCTATCACTGACTGTCAGGAATCTAGTATTTGACAATTGACCCAAAAGTTCCACTTGTAATTGACTGACGGCTCTTCTGTGAGGAAATTGATAAATCTCTTCAGGTTTTTCCGCCCGATAAGCGTTGAAAGCATTTTGCTCCAAACTCATGCCTGATTCCGCATCTAAAGAATCTTTAGGTATTACCTTGAGTAACTGTATGAACGATCTGTTCATAATGAATTTCGCTGCTGATGATTTCCTAGATTGTAAAATTGCTGCTGCGTCCTCAACTCTCATCTGCAGACCTAGCGATCGGTCAAGATGTGCGCGAACTTCTGAAGCTCCTATATTGCCAGTGAAGTCTCTGCTCCAACTCATGAGCAGATCTACGACTCGTCTAGAGTGCCGTATACCGCAATGAGCTAAACTATCAATTAGTGAGTCGAAAGCTGGATCCACACCCGAGTCGAGAAATGATGGTAGTGAAGGTTGTGAATTCTGCAAAAATTATAGTCAATTGAAAGGCCCGGAATTCCATCAATTTTACACAGCTTACGAGTGGTCTAGCACAGATCCTGCTGACTTTCTGATTGGCAGCCTCTCTAAAATCTCTAAAGACAACTCTTAACGCTTCTTCTCCTGGGGTTTTACCCAAAGTTAAATCCTCATCCCCACCGATACTGCCATTCCTCTTCGATGTGAATCCAAAGACACTAGTGTCACTTCCCATCCTATTCATCCTCGAAGGGGTTTGACGCATCGGTATGGGCGGTAAAGCAGGCATAGGATGATCTTCTGCTTTGAACGAAGAAGACCCTTGTGATGTAGCGGACCGACCACCTTGAGATCTATGAGAAGAAGCAATCGAGTACTTTCTACCAGTATCCGCATGATATCCACCTGAAGGGTTCTGAGCTGGGGAAGAAGTTGAGGGCGCTTTGCCTGATCTCGAGGGAGTTTTGAAGGATGAATTCTTCGGTGAGATGGGAGAATCAAATCTGGAGAATGGATTACGTAGAGCCGGATATCCTGGTGCACCGTATGCTTTTGTATCTAAACTCGGTACTGGCGGTATGGCAGCATTGGTGTTGCTGCTAGAGGAAGATTTGAAAGCATTCTTTAAAGACGCTAAAGATCCTTTCCTAGCTTGAAGAAATCCGGATGAGCTACTTATACTCGTTCCAGCAGTTGCCAGGGACGAAGACGATCCATTGTTCAATTTACCCAACTTCGACCTATCCTCCGCATTTGAGTTGGAAGCAGGTTGACCGAATCCATGACCCCTTGTATTTGGCGTAGGAAATCCTACGGAAAAGCTTGCCGATGCTTGAGGTAAAATCGGCCGATTAGGAGTTAATTGTGTTTTTGGAATGTATGATGCATCTGAGGAGGGGTTTGTTCGATGTGCGTATGGATCAGTCTCAGGTAAAGAAGAGTTTGAGCTACTAGCGCCGAAGCCATGCTTCGTTATGGGTAGTTGAAAATCATCATCGTCGGCGTCAAGGTCTACATAGCATGGAATAGATCAGCATGGCCGCTGGTCGGCTCTCGTGCGAGCTGCATAGCCTCATCAATATAAGTTAATACTCACCTGGAATGACAATCTCTTCCATTGTACCTGATGTCCGACTAAACCAGCTCTCTTAATCATGTGCCTACAGCTAGTGTCACCGTAATTTGTAACGAGGAAAATTTAAGCGGCTGTTCTACCACCGTTGTTGTACCATGTATCTTGAGCAACCAAGATATGCAAATGGATCTATGTGGTCACAAGTCTATTGATGTTGATGTTAGAGAGCTAGAGTAAATCGAATTCCTTTATGTTCACTTTTTATAACTCGGACTGTAATCGATAACATAACATGAACAAGGCACCAGTCGCGTCAGAAGATGGTTTCAGCTTATGGAGATCAAGAGTATCTCCTCAAAGTGCTACTATACTGTGCCACAAGACACGTGGTCTAAGTCCCGATTAATACCGTTATTATATATAGTGGTCTATGATGATGCGGTCTGGAATGTACTTGAACCTGAAATGATGCAGTGACGCGATGATCAATACTCGGGTGGAGTAGTAGTAAGAGTAAAGATTAATCCCCCACATTTAAGCGATCTCATATTACTGGTATACTTAAACCTTCCACCCTACATTCCATCTTCTTCTATTTCATCTTACCCTCCTTACACCATTTAAAAAAAAGCATCGTGAGTAATCCTTGACCAAATCAAACCTCGTCTCCTACAGCTCTGCAGGCTTATACTTACTAGTCAACTTCTTTTTGCTGCTCACTCCGTCTATTACCTTACTTCCCTCGATACTGTTCACCTCAAACGTTCTCTTCTTTCGTTGTTCAAAATATGTCATTTGCCAAACGATTCGTTTCCACCGCCAGCACAATGTCGTGAGTACCTGTTTTCTCAACTCGAAGCTCCTATCCAATCAGGATTGCATGACTAACGCGGATGCTTCGTCGCAGCAACGTATACTTTGACATCGCTATCAACAGTGAGTATCGTGTTGATTTTTTCGTGTTCGGATGAGATACTGGTTGGAAAAAAAGTTACACAGACTGACTCTGTTTAACCCTTTTTTAGACGCCCCTGCCGGCCGAATCACCTTCAAGCTCTTTGACGACGTTGTCCCAAAGACCGCCGCCAACTTCAGAGCTCTATGTACCGGTGAAAAAGGTTTCGGTTACGCCGGATCTGGATTCCACCGAGTTATCCCTCAATTCATGCTCCAAGGTGGTGACTTCACCAACCACAACGGTACCGGTGGTAAAGTGAGTTCTGATCTATTATCTTAGTCAAGCTTTTTGGCTAACGAACGATTTTCTTCTAGTCCATCTACGGAAACAAGTTCCCAGATGAAAACTTCAAGCTCAGACACGACAGACCTTACCTCCTTTCCATGGCTAACGCCGGACCTAACACTAACGGTTCTCAATTCTTCATCACCACCGTTGTCACTTCTTGGTTAGACGGTAAACACACCGTTTTCGGTGAAGTTACCTCCGGCCAAGATCTCGTTAAGAAGATCGAGACCTACGGTTCTGACTCCGGTAGTGAGTGTGCAACCCTTCATCTTCTGTAGAATGTGATTGTTGACATGATATGTTCTCTTTTGCAGAGCCAAAGGCTAAGGTTGTCATCACCGCTTCCGGTACCGCCTAAACATCTTAAAATGGATTGATACGCAGATGGAGTAAAAGTGAAAAGAATGGAGGAAGTGAATAACAACAATGACAGTCTTAGCAGTAGCAGAATTATCAATGTGACATGCAGTAGATTTTGATGTTGTGATCAAAGCTGTGTTGTATGCCTCAGTGAAGCTCGCTGTCCAATTTGCACATTCTCATTATGTTCTCGTTTGCACTTTATTTGATCACCCAAAATGCCACGTTGACGATGGTATTCGCAAGTGGAGGCATGGCGGGGACCCTCGCAGTCTGATGAAGCAATGGACCGGACATTGGTATAGGCCTCTACATCAACAATCAGAGTATCGATAGCAATATTACCTCAATAATATTGTATCCACATTGAATTTTGACGTTCATCCATAGTGCATATAGGGCGTTGCAGCATATTCTCCAGCTTTTCGTGCCAATTACATGTAGAAGGAGTAAAAATGGACGTGCTTAAAGCTGTACAGACGTACATCAATAAGATGATAACTGAAGTACCAGGTATGAAGGTATTATTACTGGATGCTCATACCGTAAGTTTTGGATGCGTGTTAACTTACTTCGCCTACATCTGTCATTCCATGAGAGATGGTTCAGTAGTGAGCTGGGAGACTTTAACTGACCATCGAGTTATAGACACCAATTGTATCGATGGTTACAACGCAATCCGAATTATTGGCTCATGAAGTATACTTAACAGATAGAATAGATAAGTGAGTCTTTCCTTCAAGCTCATCATTTCCTCTATGCAAACCAAATGGCGACATGTGTACTTATGATTGTAATTCATTGATCGATAGTATAAATCGAGAACCTTTGAATCATTTATCATGTATTGCTTTTCTCTCACCAAGTGAATCAAGTATACAAGCTGTTAAAGCTGAATTAACCAAACCTAGATATGGTGGATATTGGTTATGTAAGTAGATTCACCTTCTTAAATCTTAAGATGATTAAGCTGATCTAGGAGAGCTATGTATTAAGATTTTTCAAATACTTTGACGAAAAATCAGATTGAAGAAATGGCTTCTGTTGATGAATTTGAAGTGGTGAAAGAAGTGCAGGTGAGATAAATCAATCTGCGTAATATCAGAAATACAAATTTCTGATGTACAAGTCCCCATATTCATATTAATACTGATATACTCGATTTCAGGAATATTTTGCAGATTATTTAGCTCAATATCCTTCGCATTTCAGCTTGACGCAAGCTGCTTTGGCTGAAGGTGGAGATGGACCTTCCAACGTAAGTTTGACTGCCATCAATCATATCGCTTCGCTGTATATCCTTTCTACAGCTTGACTCGTACTTTCGTTGCTTATCCTTCTACTAAATGCATTGACATTGACCATATTAATTCCTTCCCGCAGCCCCCAATATTCTTACCTCCTCCGCTGCATCTTCCTCCGCCAACGCTTGCATCTCACCTTCAAGCAATATTGTCAGTACTATTATCGCTCAAGAAGCGACCTGTGATCCGATACGAACGAATGTCAAGTGCAGGCAAAAAGCTAGCCATGGAAGTCCAAGCTTCTATAAACAATCCGCCTTATAGGGAGTTGTTCGATTTTAGAAGTACACAAGGCGCAGCTCCTCTATTGTTGGTTTTAGGTGAGTTGTTCTTTCCATCCTGCTTGTACTTTCACCTCGTGTATTCTTACGCTGCTGAATGATCATTCACAGATCGCCGGAATGATCCCGTCACACCATTACTCTCACAGTGGACCTATCAAGCTATGGTACATGAGCTTTTAGGGATAAACAATGGTCGAGTCAGAATAGAAGGAGAAGAGAAGATAGAGCTGAGAGCGAGTTCGCTTCCAGCTGTTCGTATGGTTTTATTGAAGCGGGAACTGACCTATATTGACCTCGCAGGATCTGGTTCTCTCAACATCATCAGACCCTTTCTTCTCTCAAAATCTCTTTGCGAATTTTGGCGATCTTGGAGCATCAATTTCTCAATATGTGACAGAATACCAACAGCGTAATTCCTCTTTAAACCCTGGATCGAAAGATAAAGGTTCTGCAAACAGGATAGAGACTGTTGCAGATATGAAAAAATTCATAGAGGAATATCCCGAATTCAAAAAATTAAGTGGGAACGTAACGAAACATGTGACTCTTGTTGGAGAATTAAGTAAAATAGTAGAAAGGGATGGATTACTGGAAATAAGTGAAGTTGAGCAAAGTTTGGCTAGTGTTGAAAGTCACGCCAGTGATCTGAGGGTGAGTCATAACAACCCTTGTTAGAGTGATGATATAAGCTGTATCATGGAGTAATGTGGCAATAATAAACACGACAGTTAAAGCTGATTTCGTATAACAATTTCATAGTCTGTACAAACTTTAATATCATCACCTAAAACTCGTTCAACAAATAAATTAAGATTAGCAATTCTTTACGCATTAAGATATCAAAAATTAATAGGTAATCAAATACCACAAGTTATTGATAATTTAATTTCAAATGGAGTTTCAGCGGATAAAGCAAGATTAGTTTATATAATGTTAAATTTTGCAGGAGCAGATATACGTCAAGATGATTTATTTATGAATGAAAACTTTTTTTCAAGGGGAAAATCTGCATTAAAAGGTTTAAAAGGTGTTGAAAATGTTTATACAAGACATGAACCTCATTTGACACAAACTTTAGATTTACTTTTAAAAGGTAGATTAAGAGATAATAGTTATCCGTTTGTTGATGGTGATGAAGCTGCTCGTACTCAAAAGTGAGTACAATTCAGTTTTCTCACAATTGACAATTTAGCTCATATCATTTGGTTGATCAATTATCAGACCACAAGATATTATCATTTTTATGATTGGTGGAACTACTTATGAAGAAGGACGTGCTGTAGCTTTGTTAAATCAAAAATTGCAAAATGAAGCTTCTGGTGGACCTGGTGGAACTAGAATATTACTTGGTGGAAGTATGGTCCATAATTCATCTAGGTGAATTATAATTACATTTTCTTCTTGTATACTCGAGAAGCCAAGGATATAGTAATGCTAATGTAATTGGTCAATTTTAGCTTCTTAGATATGGTAGAGAATTGCGCTTTGAATTATCCAGATAGTATTTACGCACCACCTTTAGGACAACCTACATCTTCATTATTATCTTCTTCAAATACACCTATACCTTCATCTAGTTCAACACCTATACCTTCTTCTGGTGGAGGACCATCAATAAATTTACGTGCAGGAGGATATGAATTATCAGTTGGAGGTGTAGCTGGATCAGGAATTTATAGAACTAATCAAGATTCAGGTGCTAATGCTCAATTTGAATTACCAAAAATGGATACTGTTGCAGGAGTTGCAGGTGGTATAAGAGATGGAGCAGGTAAATTATGGGGTAATGTTAGACAAAAAGTTGAAGAAAGAGTTAGTAGAGGTCCAACCCCTCAAGGTAGGTAAATGAGATTAGTAAATTGTAAAATCCTTTGAACTTTGAATAGATCTTTGTATGATGTATTTAGTTAAGCATTATCATAGTGGTTGTTTTTATTTATTGCTACATCTCAGTCTCTTTCCCTTCGTCGACTTGTTACGTCAACTTCTCAAGTGACGTTGAGAACTAATCTTGAATTTACATCGCTTAATCGATAAGGTACAGTACAGTATTATCATCGGAGCTTGCCGTCGGTTGTTATCACGTTTGATCACGTCGTTGAATTATTGTCTTAGTTTATTCCGAAGAACCCGGTTAAAGATCCCGATGAGATAGGGATATGATGATGTGATTGATTCCTAAATTACAAGTCATTTCATTCTTTGATATCTTCAATCAAGTTTTATTTTCATTCGTTACATGTTATAATTCAATCAAAAATAGATTTCATATGTTATTTCGATTACTAAAATCAAGTAATCCTTTAACTTCAATTCCATTTAAATATAATCAAACATTACAACAACAAATTAGAAAGATGTCTGTTTTCAATACTGATAGGTGAGTTTCAAAATGGTTCATTCTTCAATGACTTTTCGTTTCAAGTGAATCAAAGTATGATATTGACATTCAACTGTAATTGTAGATTATCAGGTAAAACTGGTAAGTTGTTTATATATATATATATACTTATCATCGCATATCAATCAAGAGAGCTAATTATGTCTATTCCACTTCCTTATCTACAGTTCTCATAACAGGTGCTTCAGCAGGTATAGGAGCAGCAACATCAATTTTATTCGCAAAAACAGGAACAAATTTAATTTTACTTGCAAGAAGAACTGAAAATTTAAATAATGTAAAAGAAAAAGTTGAAAAAGCTTATAAAGATTTTGGAAAATCAGGAAAAGTTTTAATTTTTGAAGCAGATGTTAGAAAATTTGAAGATTTAGATAAATTACCTTCTTTAATTGAAAAAGAAGGTTTACAAGTTGATATGTGAGTGGTTTTTTTTCTTTCTCTTTAATTGGTTTCTTAAAAATAATCGATTATGTTAATATAATATTACCTTTTTTCAGCCTCGTCAATAATGCTGGTATGGTCAAGGGCACTGAACAAGTTGGAGGTGAGTTTCTTCTCTTGTCGTATTCATATTAGTCTGAATATAGCTAATATGACTTTCTGATAGATATCGGTAAGCTGCTATCACTGTCCCGTTAAACCGAATGACACAAAATTCTGACGAAATTTACTATAGCCGATGCGGATATCAGCCAAATGTTCGACACCAATGGTGGGTATTTTTCCTGATACAACGTCCTGCTCGTAATCTGACTATCTTACCTGTCAGTCCTTGGTCTCATCCACTTGACTCAGATTTTCGTGAAGCAATTCAAAGCTAGACAATCAGGTGTACGTACAATCTCCTCTGCTCCTTCACTTTTTACTCCTTGCCCCAAAATACGATGAGCTGACTGTGATATGATTATAGACAATCGTCAACCTCGGCTCTATTGCCGGGCGAGAACCTTACGCTGGAGGTGCCATTTACTGTGCCACCAAACACGCTTTATCAGCTTTCAACGGATCATTATTACGTGAACTGGTCAACACCCCTATCAGAGTTATCGAGATTCAACCTGGTATGGTCGAGACTGAGTTCTCTGTTGTCAGGTTCAGAGGTGATAAGGATAAGGCAGACAACGTTTATAAGGGACTTCAACCATGTAAGTCAGACGCATCGCCATGCGCCGACGATCTTCTCGGTACTCCTTGAGTACAACGCTAAATAATGTCCTCGCAATCTTAGTGGTAGCGGAAGATATCGCCGAAGAAATCGTATGGACAGCTTCTAGACCTCCTCACGTCAACATCGCTCAGCTGTGTGAGTATGCGCACACGCGATCCTTTCAGAGAGCATGCATTACTGACTTCTCCTCTCGCGTGCGTTCATGACTGGCATAGTCGTTCTACCTGTCAACCAAGCAACTGCAACCCTCAACTACCGAAAGTAAGATCAGTATCCCAGTAGATCAGATAATAGCAAGGAGTTACGTACGCCCATTGAAATATGCATCACCGTACTGATTTTCTGGAAGAAGGATGCGCTTTGTAAGCTCGATAACACGCTTATCCATTAGCCTTCCACAAAGATTTGTTATTCTGTTTCGTACTTCACAGCAATTACATCATGTTCACCTTCGGAGACCTTATGACGATGACACTTGTCTCTCCTCTGTGCCAATGCATTTTGTATGTGTTCACAACGATATATGAGTTATTAATGTGCAAGTCAATGTTTTGCACATAGTTGTATACTGAAACATCCTTTTCAAATGGTGGGTAGACGAGTGGAGCAAACAGAGCTTCTTAAAAAGATATCTCATTTGTAAATGATTGTATGGGACAAGGACTCTACAATGGAGCGTCCATTCAAGTCAAATGAAGGCGAGTGGAGCTGAATGCTTCCTCTGAAGAGTTATGAAAGAGTCATTCTCGCTTAACCAGTGAGCGAGAAAAGAACGCTTTGAGCCTTCTCGTGTGATTCGCGTTGCGTATGCGTTCTTGACGGGAAATGAGAGAGGATAAGAGTGGAACTATGTCAAAAGGGTCTTCTGTCATCGAGGATCAAGAGAAGACAAGTGGAGTAAAGGTAAAAGGATTTTGTCTTTATTCTTCACCTTCTTGTGAGAAGGCCGTGACTATTCATGACGCTCTGATGATTTTTTCGTCCAAATCGACTCGATTTCTTATCCCTACTGAAAGAGCATTTTGTAAGTTCGATATAATCAGTCCTCGAAAAGGTATAAAAAGGGTTGAAAATTCGCTCTTCAGATCAATTATTGACAACAACATCCAAACTTATCTAATTCAATTCAATCCAATCAATCACACATTGATACATCTAACAATGTCCGGCGAGCGATCCAACACATCTTCTTCTGCTGGCAATACTAGTAACATTCCCGCCACATCTGGTCCGGGTGGAACTGTAGACCCCAGAAGCGGTTCAACAGTAAGCTATATTTCGTTCACTGCGATTTCCCCTTGTCATCATACAGAGACTGATCTATTTTGATACTTGCTTAGAACCCTACTGGGACCCTTTCGGGTGGAGGAGAATATCAGTTCCACGAGAATGACCCGTCTTATGTGCCTAGAGATCCGAGTGGCAGTGTTCAGAGTGCTGTGAATGCAGCTGCTGCCGGATTGCAAGCTAGCATCAAGAGAGGGAACGAAAGAGGAAACAACTCTTGATCCAAGTGAATATAATACTCGATCAACGATTCGCCGTTTCGAGGATCTCACAGGGTTCGGCCTATTTAATATGATTCAGTTGTCCAGGAGGAGTTTATAGCGAGTTTTTAATTCAAGTACAGTATGCATGAATTGAATTGGCGCGATCGTCCAATCGCCAATTGAACAGAGTGACAGGCAAAATTTCGAAGGCGATCGTCATGGGGAAGCGTTCCTGCTTCCTGCTTTAAATCCAGGTTGAATAGTGCACCTTCAACCTTTCAGGTGACTGAGTTGAGTAATCTTCAACAGTTGGACTTCTCACTGATCGACATTCCTTCGAAAGGTGATGATTCTGCAGATGCACAAATATGGCCCCTTCTAGACTCGCCATAGGGCGATACCCCTTTCAAACCGTTTTCAGGGGTTTTCTTGGCAATCGATGAAGATCTATGCTCGTGTTTGTTACAGACAATGAATATAAAGGAGCTTAACGTAAAACATTCCACATAGATGAAAGGTATGTAAAGGGATAAAATCCTTCCTTCCATCACATTCCAGTGCAAGAGATTGATCAAAGGGGCGGATCAGGGGAGATTAAATATATCAGGTCAATTCAATTGAGCATCTGAACAAGATCTCAACATATAAATAGCAGTACAGCTATCCAGAAGCAAGAACAAATGCTTTTCATCCAGTATTTATATATCCGCAAAAGATTGGAATTGTTTACTTGTAAGATCACTTACTAATTATTTTTCGCTTTTTATTATACCTCTTTAAAAATAATACACACTCATTACATTCATACAATATGTTTTCTACGTTATCTAGTTTTATATTCTTTTTAGTTACCTCTTCATCTTTCGACCTTGTAGCATCCGCTCCTACTTCTTTGACCTCTCGACGAGATCAAACCGACACCACTTGGGCGAGAGGTTATTACATTGTACCTGTAGCTGCAGGTGATAAATGTCTTGCAGCTTCTCAACCGAACCCTACTGCAGGTACTCAAGTAATAACCACCAATTGTCAAAATGCGTCCAAGTGGTCGATACCTCTCGTCGAATCCGGCGGTGCTGTAGTTCATGATGATAGTGGTCTTGTTCTTGATCTCGGAAACGGAAACAATAAGGATAAACTTACTGTAAGGGTCCTGTTGCTTTGCGTGATCCTTAAGGTTGAGCAGTACAGTTGACCGTAGATTTTACACTTAGCTACGAAACTTTACTGGAGACGATCAGTCTCAATTGTAAGCTCACCAAATAAAGCGTTGCTCATGAGTATGCACGGCTGATGATTGGCATATATCAGCTTCAGACACGGATCGGATAATCGACTATCTAATAATGCGACTAATAAATGTCTTGATGAGGGTGAAGACGGTCCTCAAGTTTACGATTGTTACCCTCAAAATACTAACCAAGGTCAGTCGGCGAGTATGATCACAGATAACTATACGAGTGGTTGTTGACGTCGTCCGTATCTTACTATATCACAGTTTGGCTTATTCGACAAACACCTGATGCCAAGAATATATCTGAGGGGATTCCAGTAGGATCGGAAGTTTCAACTCCGAACTCTAACCTCCAATATATCCATCGTAAGCACAATTCTCCCCCATTTCTGATTGGAGAACAGAATGACTGACAAACCGGATTTCGTATTTCGTAGCTAAAGACAGAGGAGATGTTTGTGTATCTGCCATCAGTAGTGGACCTGCTGCTCAAGACCAAGCTGGAGTCGCCTTGTGAGTGACTACAATCTAGAAGGATCATCATTTGATGGCAGCTGAGTGATCAATTGATTTCTATAGCACCTATTGCGCCGGAACGGGCTTTTCAAATAGTGGAACCAACACATCTCAAGATTTAATGCAATGGTCTCTTCCAACTACTGATCCTGATCAGGTCAGACTTGGTTCTTCTGGATTATGTCTCGAAACCGGAGCCAACATCGTCAATAGCTACGGCTACGAAGAATTGAAAGTCGCGGATGGTATGGCAGTAAAAGTCGCCACTTGCGTTGATAATTCAGAAGGTCAAAAGTGGACTTGGGATGGTCAATTACTCAAATCCGCCATCAAATCCTTAGGTTAGTCAATTTTCCCGCATGTTGGATTAACAACCGGGGTGAGCTAATTGGTGAATGATATTCACTACAGATCAATCAGATCAAGCAGGTCAATGTCTTAATTTCGCTGCTGTGGCTGGATATGTTAAGATGGACAACTTCCTCAATTTACGACCGTTGCAGACTTGGGGCTGTTCCACTCAGAATGAGAATGAGCTATTCGTGAGCATTTAAGACCTAGAATTGCTCGGACTGGGTACTGACATAATCCATTAGCGAGCGTATTAATAATCTGATCGGGTCGGGAGACTCCTCAAATTCACCGCTATTCGTTTCTACCCTCTTCAAATGAGGGAGGAGCATCTCAGTGTTTTTATCGTGTTGTTGCCCGTTGATTTTATCAAATTCGATTTCCCTTTCTCTCGTTCTGGATCGTCAGTCAGTAGACCCCCTTGTACATAATATACCAGTATGAAGAGATGCATCTATACCCGTACATCGATTGCATACGCTTTAATCTGAGGTCAAACACGACTATTCGGCTGCTCGCACAGTACCAAAGACATGTTGTAGCCTGTTTGTTGATTGCACCACTTCCTTATCCAATCTAGCATTGTCTGGTACTGGCCTATAATCCAGGCTGTAAGGGAATCTATCGAGTGACCACTTGCTTGGTTGACCGTCTTTCAAAACTTTGAGACGTATTGTATGCGAATTTTCTATCGTGACCATATAAGCATTGTAGAGAGAGCTAAGAAAACTATCACTCACTCAGATTAGGTATATACACTTGACAATCCTCCACTTTCAATTCTCTTGATCCCCTTGATCCCCAGGGTATCATTTCATGACCAACATTTGTTAATTTGAGAGAAGTCTTTCCTGCTTGTTCCGAGTTTTTAGGCTTGATTTGAACCATATTTATCCTAGTTACTATCCTAGTTGAGGATGCTATCAAACCCAATAATGCCACAGTCACTATACCATAGATCAATGGTTGAGCCGAAGAGAATATTGCGCTGGTGAAACTCATACTGAGTCTGGATAGTATATTTCTACGAGATGGATGTACCGATTTAGCACGATTAATCTTTGATCATCTAATTCAGATAAAGAGCTCTTGATAGCAACTCACGCTTCTTCCTGCTTCCTCTTATTCTCCTCTATTATCTTCTTCTCATCGGCCGTGTATTCTTTCTTTGGGACATCTGGTAGTGCTATATATGCAATAACGAATAAACCCCAAATGCCAGCTGCGAAAAGTAATAACGGAGGTGAAAGATCCGGAGGTCTAGCAAATAATGTACGTTGTAACGTTATTGTATTTGGAGATGTTGAGACTATTTCATGCCATGGCCAAGGTTGTTGTAAGGGGATTGTATATTTGGATTTAGTCGTTTTAGGATTCAGTAAATCTTGCATCTTCTTTGCATAGGCTGATTTTTCGGCATCTGTACCTGCTTGATATCGAGGAGTAGAGTGAAGAGATCTGAGAATTAGGCGAGATTTAGGTAACGAGAAATTTCGTGTTGAGCGGGAGCTTGTAGCTCGACCAATGGCGGAATATGAGACACGATTCATCTTCGTATATTGCCGGTGACGTTCAATTTGAGCAGTCGACCAGTTCTTAATGTTGGTCAGAACGAAATTGATTAGCAGATTGGCTTAACGTTACGAAACTGATGATCGTCGAAATAATGCGCTCTTTCCGAACCAAAAATCAAAATACGCGAAAGACGGAATCAAATCCGTTATTGTAGGTTATGATCTACTGGTGATGGAAGCATACGAGCCGATGCTATCACGACGAAGGGCGACGCTTGAAAAGAGAAAAGCAGTGACGGATAGTATCGCGCGATAGTATCGTCAGATTGTGACACTTTCGGTTATCATGAGTTGCATGACCTAAATCCTGTCATTCATTGTCCTTCGAATTTCCCAAAAACATGCCTTAACCTACTTGGAGACAGCACAAAAGGTTTATCTGTCTTATCAAGGAACCTACTGTACCTGGTATCTACTATATACGGCTGACCATCTGAGAATCTACGTGCTTTGGCATCATTGACATGTATACTCAATATCATGTCTCCTTCTTTTTGATGGGCTGGAAATTGCGAAATCATCATATCAGTAAAAGATGATCTTTAATTGGTGAATATCTCTATGAACTTACGTCCTGATATCGGTATGACTCGAAGACTTTCCAAACGTAAATCTCGAGGTTCTTTGCTTAATCCTCTCAATAAGGTTTGTTTGACAGTATTCATTCGAAGATATATCTCTTCCTTACCATTTGCATTTGAAGGTATAATTCTACATTGATCTAGCTTTGTAACGATGTTAAGTGTTTTCGTCAATCTCCAAATACCAAAAGCAGCTCCTCCTAATGCCCAAAAAGGTGTTTGAACATATAGAATGTGTTTGATCGTTCCCCATACTCGACTGGTGATATGAACCTGGATTAGCTTTTCGGCGTAATTCGCATGAAAATCTCGTTGAGAAGTACAGCACCGTGGAAGTAAAACATGGGTTCTTGCACAGTTCTGATTCACTTACGTTCCATAACCAGTCCCATTTTCATATTTCCATAAAGTTTGATATTCTCCACTATTATCAGGTAACCAAAACCATTGAAATCCAATAAAAGCAGCAAAAGCACATCCAAATAATTTAAAAAATGGATTAAAATTTATTGGTTTTTCAAATATCGTTCGTATTTCTATTATCTTATCTTTTGATCTTGTATTCAAAGGCTGATAAGGCCATGAATTTTCAAAATCTTTCCACTGTTTTGATCTCGAATGATTTGTTATATGATTGGTGGAGCTCGATGATGAAGGTGAGGAGCTAGGAGCTTGAGTTGGTTGTATAGGATTTATAGGCTTGGATATTGGAGCGAATAAGGTACTGGGATTTTGCTTGCCTGAGAGATAGTACTGACTTATCAATATCTGTTCGGTTATTGAATATGGGAGAGAAGATGATGCTTAATGAACTTACCCTTGCCTTTCGAAGCGACCTCTTTCGCTTCACGTCGTGCACAAGCATGTATCAATCTCGTTGGTACTTTAAATAAGAGTGAAGGGCGAATGGAAGTTGTGACATTCATTTCGTCTATTTGAATTAACCTCTTGTAGTGTTGTAGTCGCAGAGACTGCCTGAAATGTTATTGCAATTCAAGCGGTTAAGAGAGAACAACAACATTTCGAACTTTTTCTCGTAAATCGGAATCAACGGAAAAATAACGGAAAAACAGGCATCTTCTTGATAACAGAGCCATAATCATCTCAGAATCATGCATTCGTACTTCAAGCATATAAGGACGCTTTTACAAGGATCTGCTCTATTGGAATTCAGAGCTTCAAATTCTTGACATGTATGCATGCAACGATCCGAAGTGATCCACATGGTCCTAAAGCTCATCATCCAATCTCCGAGATTCTTCCAACATCTCTTCTATGATCTCCTCGTTACTCTCATCATTTCCTACAATATCCTTCGAACTCGAATCATCTTGCAAGTGGCGATCTAATGGAGAATCACAAGAACCTGCCGCGCCAGTGTTGGGATTTGCTGCTAAATCATCTACACTCGCAGCCAAAGCTCCTACACCGACTTCTTGACCTTCAAGCTTAGCCGCGAAGGTAGCTATTTCACGATCGTATAAATCCCATTCAGGAATTTGCCGCGCCCTAACGAGTTTGGGCTCTTTCTGCTCAGTGATGAATTGTCAGCTGATATTCCGTGTCTACAAATCCAGCAGCTGAGCTGAGCTTACTGTTAATGGATTTTGACATAAATCAACTGAACATAGATATCAGCTTATCGCCCAAAGATTGTTACATTTATCATCTGGATACTACTCACTAGTCTTTGCCGTTGCCAAGCTCTCATCGCTACACCAAGTCTGACACCATAACCAATCCTGATCTAAGGTCCATATGGGTATTGTGTCCTGCATGGAATTTGGTAGATCTTGATCGAGATTTGCCAATGATCCTGGATCAGCTGACAAAGCGTGATATTGTCCTCTTAATCGGTCCTAAACGGGAAACGTGTTCATCAGCCTCTTCCTGAAACAGAGATTGAATGCTGCACATACTCCAGTAGCTAATTGTCTAAATCTCTTGAGATCAACCACGTAAAGCGCACTGAAACGCCACGATTCAGCTTGTATCTCACTTTTGATCGTAGCTGCTCTGGATAGCTGACTAACCTGATATGATATGGTCTACCCCTTAAAGCATCTCGCCAATAACCAGTCTTCCAGAATCTGAAACCTTCCATTTCCTGTCTACTATCTCCCATTGGGGCATATCCATAGACTCTACCATGAAGGTCCACATCAACAAGCTCTTTCATATCGGTTCGTACAATTTGATCGGCATCGACAAAGATCACTTTGTCCAAATCTTGTGGAAACAGTACATCCAGGAAAAGGATTTTATACCTGAATCATTAATAATTGGATGTCAGCTGCGCTTTTGATCTGAAGTCGGAAAATCTTTGCTGGCTGTTGTACTCACGCCCAAATTATACGTTGCTTTTCAGTTTGAGCCCTTAACCAATGAGGCCATTTATAAGTGACAAATTCATATTGGAATCCGTATTCTTCAGCTAACTTCGGTATAAACTCCTATATACGGTATTCAATCAGTCATTCACACTCTCGTATGTTCGAGATCAGGACTCACTATGAAGGTAGGCGACAAGAAGTTCTCCTATTTAAAGGCACTGGTTATCAGCTTCGAAAGGGCTGCATCGTGAATAAGGTTCTTGACGTACGATGAACCAGAATTTGACCGTACTTTCGGTATGTTTCATGACACTCAGAATCATGATCGAAGCGAACCTCTACCGTCAGACCATGTATCAGCTATCATGCTTGACTCTCCGCATCGCGTAGCCGATCTCACCTCATACAATAATCCCGAAGCAACGGTAAAGATGTTTATATCCGCATGTCTACTTCTCGGTTTCGTTGAAAGGACTTCAGTTGAAAGTCCGACCATCGACTTCATCCTTGATTCAACATAGACAGTCAGCCAACTAACATCGTATATTGATGAAGAAAGATAGCTCACTTCGAAAACACAGCTCCAGCGAATGATTCATCCGATTTACGTTGTTCTTCCTCAAGTACATCCGCTCTTTCCATACCTTCCCGTCTAACAAAACGAGGTAAGATGGTATTTCCTTCAAAGCTATCCAATACAACTCCTGATCCAGTGATATTCACACTTGCACTATCCCATCCATCACTACCTACAGATTCCAATTCATATACTTCCCTTCCTCTTCCGGGTCGTATAGATAAATCATAAACTCCTGGTATGGCCTTGAATTGAAAGTAACCCAAATTCGCCATGACCGACGTATCTGATGCAACTTCCAGGCCGTTTTTGGTCAATTGAAGTTGTACTCCTCTCGGTGGAGCATTACTGGACTCTCTAGCATGTCCTTCAATCAGAAGCTGTTTCAGAGAGAATGAGATGTGGATTGGAGAATGAACATTAGTGAAAACGAGGTTATCGAGATCGTAAGGTGATGTTTTGGGTGAGACTATCCAAGAAGGAGGAGCGTCGAGACCGAGTGTATAAATGGGAGTCGAAGGTAAATCGAGGAATGTCACCCCGGGCGCGATGACATTACTACGTAGCAAACGAGATATAAGTATTCGCCTAATTGAGTTGGTAGCCGACTCACCCATCAACGTCGAAGGACGGCTTAGAAGGCAAAGAAGATCGATAAAATCTTTTCAATTTCACCTAAATCATGTAGGAAGGGTCAACGTATGTTATCGGGGAATGTGAGAAGTCACCCACTTCAGTCATTTGCGGTTGAGGCCCAAGATAAACGCTTAGAGCTACATTTTCCATTTCCGAGAGAGTCTATAACCCTGGTCAGCTCATATTATGAGGATTCCTCATGATTTAGACATACGTGCAACACGGTAGACCACTTTTGGGCATTCTCCGATATCGGATCTACAACCACAGCAACGTCAAGTATAGCTTTTTCAGCATCACCATGCTTGAATGACCTGACACGCCTCCAGTCAGCTGTCTCGTAATATCCAGCAGTCATGCAAGTAGGGCTTACAAAACACCATCGTCAAGGTGCCTATATAATCGAGATCGAGCGGCTTGAGCAGGTAAGAAAATGCCTTCCGCAGAATCTGGCTTATAAGCGGAAGCAATGACCGAGGAAGTGACACTGAGTAGAGTAGACAAGGTAGGTCTACATGTCCAGAAACGTTCAGCTGAATTTCCGCACTGCTGCCGGATGACTTACCTGTCAAACACAGAGATATCCTCAAACATGGTTTGGATGATTTCGATGACTAGCTTAGCCCTCTTTCGATATTCATATGCTTCCAGGGAATCAAAGTCTTCCAGTATAAAGTTTTGTGGAGTAAGCGGTCCTACAAGCTGTGCCAGGAGGGTAATGCATGAGCACCCATAAACTCTCTAATGAAATAGCAGAGCTCACTCGACCGTTCACCAACAAGTGAGGCTTCCCGTCCCTCAAGCCCATCTTTTTAGCAATGTCACTGCCAACCTTCCAGAATTCAGCAGAAGCAGCAATATCGATCTCCGTTATCCCGCTCAAAACGGTGTTCAACAGCGGGTGACGCTCGGAGGATTGATATTTCTGGGCATCATCCGTGACAGAGATTATACGGCTTTCACCGTCCTTGTTGATTTCCAAATCGATATCGACGCAGTTTCCTTCACAGTCATTGGTAATTTTGAGTCTGTCAAGATTATCGTCACTCCTGTCTAAGGATTCCAGCAGCTCGGACAGATCCTTTGCCGAGGTTGTTGACAGTAAAGAAGCAGCATGCAATTGATAGAGTGCAGTGGACAGTCGGTATCGGGATCTTGGGATCGATGGGTCATCAAATGGGATATGTACAAATCCAAGACGACTAGCACCATCCGGAGTCTTGGAAAGATCATCAGCTTGATTGCTTGGCAGTGCGGTTGTGGAGCTGCGCAGTTTTACCTGTATATGCTTCAATGCGCCCCCTACTACTCTTCTACCCTCTTCAGTGTCTAGATCACCTACGACCCACATGGAAATAGGTGTAACGCCTCCTCCGCCTATATTCGATTGAAAGTTATTAGCAAATCGATCTTTCAGTTCGACTTCGGAGACATATTAGCTCACTGGGGTATACGAAATCCGTAGTCAGGCGCTTCGTGATATCACCCTCGAAAAGATCAATCAAGTTGAAGATCTTGAGTTTACCTTCACCTTGACCAGGGTTAATAAGCTTGTTCCTACGTTTGGAAGAGGATGGTAAATCATAGAAATAGTTTGACACATCTTCAGGTTGTTCCCCAATCATCAGCTGTGTAAAGACGTAAGCTTCTTGTTCATTATACTTGAAGTATGACTGACCTGTTCTTGCAAGAGAGCAAGCTGAGTAGCCATTTCTGATTGTACAATGGCGGTCCAATGCTAAGCCCGACCATAAGTTTACTGCGAATATCAACGAGAAGTAACACTGCTTACCCCGCCCATGATGGTGTGTTTTCCATTGATGAAAAGATGTCCTTGTTTAGACTCTTCTGCTGTCGCCATCAATCTATTCATATAATCCACGGTCTTTTCGAGGTGAGCATCGTACAATTCGCTTGAGAGCAGCTCATCGAAAGGTAAGGCTGCTTTAGGTGACGTAGAAGCTAGCATATCGTAGGCCGCTCGAACCGCATCAAGAGTGACTGTACCTGGCACAGTAGGAGAATGAGGAGTCGATCCAGCGAGCTGGACCCTTAGTCAGCGAACCTGCTTTAGCCGTATCTTCCATAACGTACCGAAAGGAATAGATCCTTTGTTGCACCTCTTCCGAAAGTTTGGACGACATAGTGAAAGATTTTCGCCATCTGGAAGGCTATTGTCAAGATCAATTAGTTCAGGCCTCAATGCAAGAAGGCGAGGCAAATACTTGCAAATATCGACCTGATCAAGATTGAACATAGGTACTATGCCGAATCTGATCGGTAGACCACGTTGTATCATGGGACTGATAGCATTGGCGATAATGTCCAAAGAGGAGACTTGAGAAAGATCAAGTACGAAGATCAAATTCCAAGTATTCTTTCGGACTGTATGGAATTGGCCAGGGTAGACTTGTCTCAAGTACTATTGAGGGCACATGAGCACCTATTTCGTACTGATAAGCGCAAAACTCACCCCTCCAAGGCTTTCCGGCCAATTTTTGTACCTACGGTACTATTATCAGCTAGAATCTCGGCCTTGAGAGGAGTTTACTGACCTCTTGTCTTTCTCGATGTTGTTCCAGTATACTATTACATCACCCCCCTCAGATCTATCACTTGCATCGACGATACCTTCACCTCGCGAATCCTCAACTTGTGCTTCTCCAATGACAGGATCACTAATGAGTTCGATAGCCTGTTTAGGTGTAAGCCCGAGGGAGGTTAAAGAGAGGACATGGTGCCTTTCAGCACGAATGGCACGAAGAAGTCTATCACGGGGAGGGTATCAGCATGACAGGACCAGTGTATGGTCACTATATAAGCACTTCAAAATTCCTTACTCACCCGTAAGCGTCGAGACCTTCGTTCCAAGCCTTTCCGTTGATATAAATTGCTTCCGCGACATTACCTCTTTGCAATAACTGCCTGGTCTTGCCTCGAATTTCATCCGAAACCTCAACTCGTCGAGCCAGGGCAGCAGAGTACTTTGGGAAGTCTTGTGAGAGTTCTTTCAGTGATATGAGAGGATCCGATGAAGATTTAATCAAGGTTGCAGCCTTGAGTCCGAGATCTACCGTATAACGCTATACGATCAGTATCCTCCTAATCGGCCAGCGACAGAAACAGGGCGAGAGAAAGTAGAAATCGCCAAATTCACCTCTAATCTCATCACTCGTCAATGGAGTGGAAAGATCACTCCATGGATCTTTACCCAGGACCTTGTCAAACATTCCTTCTTCTACGTCTTGATCACTCTTGATGACTTTTTGATTATCGGATTGTGATTTAGATGTCCCCGTTAAACGATCATCCACAACTAAATAATCTGTTTTCTTGAGAGCCATCTCTACTCCCCATCCACTCAAAGGTGTTTTCTTGGTCTCATCAATAACTGAAGGTGGGAGATACCGTATAACATAGTTGAAATTTGGGTATTGCGTTTCATGATATGCCAAATAATTCAATAAATTTACTGAATTTTCTGTATTCGGAGTGTAATATAGAATTGCCGTTGATGAGGTCGTGCTTGACGGAGAGGATAGATGATCAAATGGCAATACTTCGATTTGAGCGTTTCTATATATTTGATGGTCGAGTGTAATCAGTAAATATTCCTTTCTTTCGAGGAAGAAATTTTATACAAATGATGTTTGAAACAACGTAGAGGGAAATAATCAAGACTCACGAATGATAAGACCCTTCTTCAATACTCAATTCTACATCTTTTTTGAAATCATCAACCCAACAGAATCCTTTTCCTTTCCATTCAACCCATCCATTCTCTTTACATCTATCTACCCCTAAAACATTTTCTTTAGGTCTAATAAAACTTTCATACCATGAATATTGAGATAAAATTTTAGGTATATTAGTATGTAAACTTAAAGCTAAACTGAAAGTTTCTTTTGAAATTGAATTTGATAAAGTAGGATGAGAATCAATCAAATCTAAAATTGATGATAATAAAATTTCATCAGATTCTAAATTTTCTTTAGAAAGTTCAGAAATCAAATGAAGGAATGGAAAGTAATTTAAAGGTGATTCTTCATATATTGTTTCTCTAATATTCAAATAATCTGATTTAGCTTTTGTGTGCTGAGATGATTTCCTCGTTGGAACTCACAAAATTTCCAATAATAAGGGTGGTGCAGGCCAAGCTGTTTCCAAAGATATTCTGACTTGAGGTGTATTTGCCGTGGCTAGGCTGGTGAAGCCCAGCAGAAATCCTATTACAGGCAGAATCCCACTGGATCTCCGCATCTCAACCTGTGTGAAGAATCACTATAGCTTGATCAGCCCTTTTTTGCTGTCTTCGTGCTCCTATATTTGGTCTCTTAGTAGGAATGTCATTCTTGTTACTTTCGGTTATTCAAGCTTCGAGTGACGCGTAGATAGAAAGTCATGACGTGTCATCTAAGCAATAATCGGTTATCACCGTGACACCAACGAGGAAGCTTTGACGAGTAAAGGACAAGGGGGTATGTACATGCATACAACAAGGACTATCAATATATCCAAGGAATTCTCGACGAGTTGTATCAGTCTACAAAACAAGAACTCATTAATCATATTCGGTCAAAGCTTGTTGAGCTTCTTCTTCGGAAATCTTTGAAACCGACTCTCCTTCCGCCTCGAATTCTGATAGGTTTGGCAGACGATTAGCATATTGCGGGTTTGCATGTCGGGTTGCAAGGAACTCACTGTCCCAGAAATCTTTCTTCTTCCCATTCTTGATTTTCTTTTCCAACCCTACAAGGTATTCATTATAAGTTTCTACTTCCTCATACATCAAAGCTGTACTTCGCATCTCTTTTAAACATTCAATCGCTGTTGAATAATTCTGATAAGAGAAACTAGATTGAATATTTTCTTCTACTACGGCACCTAAATCTTGAATTGCTTTACGGAAAACATCACCTTCACCTTCGATTAAAGTTTTGAAATCTTCTAGAGGGTTTTCATTACTTATCAACCTTCCTGCTTTCGGTTTTACTCTGCTCATCGGCTTGTTTGCGGAATGAGACGGTGGAGGAGATTGCATATCTTCGTCATCTGACTCGATGAATCGTGGATTTTCTGAACCTTTGATAGGTGATGGTCTTTCTCTTTTGGGTTTTGTGGCTTGAGACGAAGATTCAGCTTTGACTTTCGTTTCTGTTTCGTCAAATAGCTCATCGATATCGATACTGTCATAACATGTTGGCTTTGCATCTGCCGCAATCATCCAGATCGAGCCGCATTGACTTACTACCCTTCATCTTCTCTCAATCCCTCTTTCTGAACCTTCTTCCTCGTCCTGGGTGACACCTTCTTGATATTTAGCGCATCTTTTAGCTTCTCCGTCACGTCGGTGATTCTGTCCGCAATTTCATCAGGGGTATCGAAGTACTTGGTCAATTCAGGGTGAGGCGGGCCGAGCGGATCAGCATCCAGATCCGAAGTCAAAGAAGCATGGAAGATAGCTTCCTTGATACGGTGAATCACTGGATTATACGATTTCTGGGTCTCGAACCATCTCGGCGATTCATCTTCTGCTTCTTCCTCTTCATCTCCTGACATTTCCTGATCTTCTTCTTCGTCTTTCTTTCGCTTGGCTTGTTCTCTGGCATACATGTCCAGATCCATGGACTGGACCAAGTCATCCATGAGTTCGCATTGTTCGTCTGTGGGCAACAAGGGATGTTCTTTGACTACCTTGCCGGTAGCGGTTTTGTATGTTGTTAGAGAAGGGAACCAAAAATTATGCTCATCTTCTGCAAACGGCAGCTGGACGGATCATATCAGCTGGCCTGAAAGGGCCTCGATGGCTATCCGCTCACCTTGACCCAATACATATAATCCAATCTCTTGCCTTCGCCTGGGAAATCCATAGCAGGCAGACATAATCCAATAACAGGTTCTGCTTGATCCTTAAGTACCCATCTTACGACCGCACACATTCCTCTAAGCTCCATACCTTCCACTAAAGCTGAAAACTGGATTTGACCTTTCGGCGATGTCAAATCCGGCCATACGAAACGCACTTCTCCCATCAGTAAATGTCGCTTGATCTATCAGGTTCATGAATTTTATCAGCTTATATACCCTACAGTCGACCTTCAAACCACTTACAGCATCTTTCGGAAAGAATCCTAAAATCTCAACTCCCTTTTTAGTCTCCATAGGCTCAAATGTATCAGCTTCCATAGGTACCCAAGTCGACCCAAACCTCCACGCCTTCACTATATCCTCCTTCTCTACAAATTCTTCTTCATCGTCCTCCTCAGCTTGGGCCTGACTAGCTTGTTGAGTTGCTTCATACGCTTGACTCGCCATCTGACTGGATTGTGGCACATTGTCGATCTTCTTTACTACATACGTGGAATGTGATTTGACTTCAGCGGAGATGAGATTAGCAAAATCTTCCAATCTAGGCGGACCTTCTCCCTGAGATTGCGATTGATTGATCAAGCTTGACATGAGCTGATTCGAGCTATGCCTTTGACTACCCAATGATGGTCTATTAGGTAATTGCAATTCCATGGCCGATTTCCAAGCTTTCGATAGTGTCGGTGGACGAGCTTTCATAGTTGCTTTTGAATATTTGATTGGTATCGTTATAGCTTGTTCGGCATCTACTTCAGAAGACCCAATGTGTAAGTCTATACCGGAGACTGTACCATTCACTACCGCTGGTCTTGGTAGTCGAGATTCTAACAAAGCCTCATCGAATGTTTCGAGAGTTGGAAGCATCTCCTCTGACTCAGTCGTCTTGGATATTCGTTCATGAAGCATAGAGACGAATGTTCGCCAGAATTTTTCTGACAAACGTTTATTTCTAGATTTTGACTTATCCACTGCTTCATTTATAGGTTGAAAGTCGATGCCAACAACCGACAAGCGAACACCGTCATTATCGAATCTCTCCATTGCCTCTTCATATTCGTCCTGCCTGAATGCGCTCTCACCTACAATGCGACAAGGTCAGTCAGCTCGCCTTACATCGCTGAGTCGTTAATGAGCTCACCATCCGTGATGAGTACAACCTCCAACGCCCAACTCTTGGTATGTTTATGGATATGTATCATGTCAAGCGCAACCATCAATGCAGATACAGCTGAGAGCGTGCTTCAGCTTGCCGTTTGTACGGGAAGAAGGATTGAAGCTGACTTACGATTTCCCTCATATTCCCCTACATCCAGATTCATTACTACTTCCAATGTCTTAGGTTTGGCAGTTTGTATAGCTACATCGGATGATACGTTTGCATAAGGTGGATCTTCGTTTGTCGGATCCTGTTTCACAAAAGCCATATTTGCTTGATTGTTGGTCTCTGCATGCAATAATGAGCTGAATGTCGTCCAATGAAGCAGGAAGAAAGACTTACTTCCTCCATAGCTTAATATGCCAACAGCTTCGGTTTTCCTTCCACTAGATATCTACGTTGAAGAGCTATCAGCTGACATAATCGCGCGAAGAGTCCAGCTGAGGTACTCACTCTAGGTTCACATTTCCTTGCCACATATTCCTTTACTAATTTCAGTTTCGGTACTTTACTTTCACTTCCTGGGTCTGCCTTTGTTTCACCCATAGAAGGGGAAACATCAATCGCGTAAACCGATAGGGTGTATCCCGCTCTATCGGACGGCATTTCGGTTGAGTTGGTTTCTACGATTTAGTCCAGAAGTCTGTCGAGCCAAATCCGTCCCAAGCACATTTCACCATTCAATCTGAACTTGCAATAATGTAAACAAATAGCTGAGCTGAGCCATATATAATGTTGATCCCGTTGACGTAACTCGCTTCGGAGGTCAATCAGTCTCCGATATGAGATCTAAAAATGGGAGATCAAAGCGCCAAGACAAAGGAAAACACGTGAGAAAGGCATGTATGACGTGTTTGTGAAGCAAAATCCACTAGAGCTAAGCATAAAATAGAATCTTATCGAAGCGGTGCTATGGTATTTTCGACTTATATATTCGTAACATTGCTTGAAGCAATTTACCTTTAAACCACAATAAACTCTGATATCTTGCCACTCGAGTATCTATATTTCGCTCATTATCATCAGAGAACACGCAATATGTCAAGAGCAGCATTGCTCTTTCTAGTCATCGCGCTTGTCGCGTTATCTTTCACACCGGGTGTAGCGGCTTTTGGAGCTGGTGAGTCAGGTTGCTACCCCTGATTATATATTGTAAGCTTACAATTTTCTCAACAGGTAATATTCCTGGCTATTCCTATCTCGAAGAGAAGGCTTTCCGACATGGTGATATTGAGGACATTATCGGAAACTTGATGAAAGCTGCAGGAGGTGGATTCTTATCTAGAGGAACGAAATTCACTCCTCTTGATGTTAAACGAGTTTATTTGTGAGCAAACTCTTTGTAATACTCCTTGTCAATGCGTGGCTGACTTCTAAGCAGTGGTAACTGGCTCCGAGACTACTCCCAAGTGAGCTTTCAGCTGTTATTACTCTGTTCTTCATTGATTAAGTAATCTAGCTGATATTGGAACGGATCAGGCTGTAGATGTTGGAGCTCTCAAAAAGACCAATCTCCAGACCATTCTCAATGTGGTCATGGTTCTGGGCTTCCTCGGTATCGGTTACGCTACTGGAGAATTTGAGGTCACCAAGGAGAGATTAGGATGTTACTTGCCCACAGAACATATCGATAACCCCAAAGGATACGCTGAAGGCGAAGATGCACGACAGTATGATGATCGATTAAGAGGTCCTGTAGATCCTCGAGAATTAGAAATTGATCCTCAGACTGGTATGAAGAATTATATCGCTAATGGTGAGCCCGAATTGATCTCTTTCTTACGATCGCTAATCCTGCGGGAATCCGCAGAATTCGGCGGATGGGCAACTTCGAAAGCTTTGATCAGACAACGACTACAAGAAGTCATTCATTATGGTAGACTATTCAGATCGACTGACAACAAGGATGACTCTTACCAAGCTTTCCAGCTACTCGGCAGGGCTTTACATACCTTGTGAGCTCGCTAGGTCAATCGTTGTTCGGTTAAAAAGCTAACTACGTCACAGGGAAGATTTCACCGCTCATTCAAATTGGTGCGAACTTGGTGAGCTGGAGCTCAATAACCGTATGGAAAAAGGTATCTAACAATCCCACTAGCTCTCATTTCCTTGGGATACAATAATGTCTTCCCACATGTCGGACGAAACACTCAGATTCAAGCTCCCAACGGAAAGCGGGTTTATCCTTTGGTCACAGGTACTTTTGGTGGAGCGGACTTTATCCATTCGGTTATGGGTGAAGCCACAGACCACTTGAGTCAAGTATGTCCAAGATTTTCACGCTAGTCAACATGGTAATTTACTGATCTTCCTGTTATTGAGTAGCAATCAGTATCTGATCTGACCAAGCAAATGTCAAACGCCCGATCTATTTCAGAGGGTCAATCCAATTCCGCTGATACACTTCGACAACTATTTTTCTCCATTCCAGGAGGCGAGGGAAGCGAGATGACTAGAGAGATGGATGGAATCCAGAACATGCGAGCTGGTCAACCAGGTGGAATTGACCCTTCCCAAATGTCTCCGCAAGAACTACACGATACCCTGTGGAAGATTCTCAGTTTCAGAGACTCAGTCATGAAGCGAATCGAGGTAAGTCATATATGCGTGCAAACCGATGGGAGCAGTAAGCTGATAGCCATTGGTCTTACAGAATACCATCGACCGGATCCCCGGTTTATCAGGATTGGTGGAGAAAATCTCAAACTCAGTGTCCGTATTTATCATCACCACCCTTGAACCTTTCGTCAAGCCTCTCGTTGGTACCGCGACCGCCGCTCTGGGTCAAACATCGCAAGCCGTCATCGATTCACATGATCAGTACGAAGTATGGAACGATCCGTACGCGTCTGATCCTACTCACTCTTTCTTATCCAAGGTATGTCTATTAATGTTCCCCCGCTTAAAAGGAGCAGGACCCCTGTCTGATGTCCAGATGCGATGTAGGATCATTTCGGACTTATCCTAAATCAACCTGCCGGAGAAATCGCGCAGATTGTAGTTGAATATACCGTCAAATTGGTAGTGCAAGCTTGGGATAATAATAGCATGCCCGTTGAGCAAGTTACCGAACCTGTCTTGGAAGCTTTATTCCACCCTGAATTTCATAATGGTCGATGTAAGTGTGCTCTCCTTCGCCAACTCCATCGCAATGGGTTGGTACGGGAATCTCTAAGCTAACAATGACCTTCTTGACATCTAGCTGAGATCCAGAAGAGAATGCTCGATAAGATGAAGAATTGGATTGACACTGTGCATCAAAAACAGGAAATCCTCAACAGGTTGACTTCTGATAAAGTCAAAGCTGGCGGTAACAGGCGGATTGGGGACACTTCACAGTCTACCGGTCACGTGCATAATCAGCTATTGCCCGACGGTGGTTTGCAGCAAGTCGTCGCGTCTCACAACGTGCATGTCGTGAGTATCTTATCGAATTTTAGCTTATACAGCTGAAGCTGATCTGTGCTGTTTGTAGCCGGGTGCTCAGTACCTGAACGCTGGTCAAGACTTGTTGTCCGGGAAGAAGGTGGGTCATGCCAGATCTCAGGTCAGCCTAATATCGCACTAATTCTGCTTTGCCTTTAGCCGTGGGACCAGGGTTTTGGATCTGGAGGACCAAATGCTTGGAGAGATTTGAATCCTAACGTTCCTGAAAGTGGAATTGGTCAAGCATCAAGCTTCTACAACAATGATCCCTCGCAGAACCAACATCAAGGCCAATATGGTGGTGGCTCTTACCAGCCTCCACATCAACAACAGTATCAATCTCAAGGAGGACATGCTGACACATTCTACGGTCAAGGGTCTCAGCAACCTTCAGGGTATGGCGGACCTCCTCAAGGAGGATATAACGCTCCTTCTTATCCCTCTTCAGATGATTATCCAGGACAAGGACACCATAATCAAGGTGGATATGGTGGACCTCCGCCACTTGATCGATATGGCGGACCTCCTCCCGATCAGTACGGTGGGCCGCCTCCTGATCAATATGGTGGTGGATTTGGCGGTGGTCAACCTACTTATGGGGAACAGATGGCTCAAGGTGGTCATCATGGAGGTCACAGCGGTCATGGCGGTCATCACCGACCACCAGGACAATGGGGTAATCAAGGTGGTTACGGTGGACCCCCTGGTGGATGGCAATAAGAAGAAGAGACTTGGGAAATGATTGTGAGCAAGGGTCGATAAGCATGACGAAACGGGAATGAACAGAAGTATCAATAGACGTGACGTTGTAGTCATATATGTCGGTAGATTTAATGACGAATTATGAGACATATGAATAATAGATGACATGCACGACAAGAATTGTTTATATTGTTGAAAGTAATCAAGATGATTTCCATATTACGTTATCGATGAAGTCGGTTGTCGGAATGATAATGACCGAATAAGCGCGATAACCCGTCTTTGTCCAACTTGAGAGATAAAATCCGTATTTACACTTTCGGTTTTTGTTTATGAACTTACACTTTGCACTTTGTTATATCTGGTCTTTGTCAATCACATCTGAAACAGAGGGACAGTATACAATATGTCAGGTAAGCTTCTCTATCCTGATTTAACCCGTATCACTTTAGATTCGTGCAAATCTAATCATCATTATTTGTTATTTTACAGGTTTTCAAAATGCAGGAGTAACGAAAGGTAAATTCAACAAATTCTTTTGAAAAAAAGATTAATCAATTCTACCAAAGGATTTTCCAAAACAAATAATATTGATATATCAAGCTAATGTCTATCTATTGTAATCAGGAATTATGATAATTTTAGCAATTACTTCAATTTCAATTTCTTTACTTGATTTAAAACCTTATTTACATTTACAATTAATACCTCATATAACAAAATATCATCAAGTAAGAAAGAGAATTTTTTCATTTTCAACTATAAAAAAAGAAAATGTTTTAGATAATTTAACAAATTAAATTGCTAATTGTTTGATTATAATGATCTAGTTTTGGAGAATAATTATTCATCCTTTCGCTTTTACGAATTCTACAGAACTTTTAATAGGAGAGATTTTATTATATAATATAGGTGTTTCTATTGAGCGGTAAGTTGATATTTTAGCCTTTTGATCAAGCTTCAATTTCGTTTTCTCATTGGAATATATCATCTAATGATGATTGAGGAAATAGCGCATTTGGAAGTAGAAAATATGCTGTGAGTACAATTGTAATAATCACCTTCAGTCTTGTTCTTTCGATGAAGAGCTGGAAAACAAACTGGCCTAAATTCAATGCAATGCAATGCAGCTTATTTTCCTTGCTGACCGTCACGTTCTAGTCCTTCATATTAGTCTCATCATTACTTTCAACATTCATAGCCTCGATCTCAATCATTCTAGGCCATAGAATTGGGTTAAATTCTATTCCTGCTGGTCCATACGGTATAATATTTAGTCTGTGAGTTGGGTCAGATTCCTTACCCATCTGGTTCATTATATGACTGATCATTTGTGTACCTCTCTCTAGAATATGGCAACAATATCGCATGTTCCCTTCATTATATCATTTCAAAGTTCTCGGTATTGAGTTCTCAAGTAAAGCTTTTAATTGGGTATTGGCATTACAAGTGAGTTTGAGGTATACTTATCAACATATCTGAAAAGTCAATTGGAATCTGACAAGTCTGAATTAGTTGTTCCTTTCAAATCCACCTTCTTCAATTTTTATCTCTCTAATAGGTTTGATAACTGGTTATATATATCGTACAGATACTTTATTCCCTTTACCTTCACTTTCAATTTCACGTCGTCGTTTACTTGTTAAAAGATCATTAAAAACATATCGAATACCTTTATCAATATATCAATTATTATCTAGATTATTTAATCCTATTATTGGTGAATCATTACCTCCTAGAAGATCTCAAAGAGTATTACCTGGACAAGGGGGAAATGAAAATAATAATAGTAATAATTTTAGTAATAATAGAGCAACTACAACTGCTATAAATAATCCAAATACTACTGCTCAAGCTAGAGCAAGTTTAAGAAGTTTATTAACTTCTCGTTTAAATACGAATACTACTCAATCTACAATGACTAATCAAACGCCTACACCTGGTATAAATATGGAAGGTGGAAATGGAATTGGAATTGAAGAAGAAAGGAGAGAACCAGGTAGTACTACTGCTGCAATGGGAGAATGGGTTAATGATATGACAGGAAGAGGAACAAGGGTAGCAAGTGAAGAAGAAATATCGACGTGAGTGAAAATTCATCAAAACAAGAAACTCATTAAGATTTGATGAATTTATGTGATATTATAGATTATCAAATATGTTCCCTAACCTTAGTAGGAATGTTATTGTTCGCGCACTTCAAACTAAGTGAGTCTTTTACTCCTGCCATTCCTAAGTATTTGATCTGATCCAGTTTTGTTAAATAGCAATTTCAATACCGCTCAAGCGGTAGAAGCGTTACTTCAAGAAAGTGGATAATCATTCTTCAATGACAGTTCCTGATAGTATGGGGGTTCAGGGATGATTGAGTATGTATATAGGTATATAGAATTACATGTAAATGTGTACAGATCTTGTTTGTTAAATAAAGTATATAATACAATGCGGGGTATATCTCGAAGTAACTTACTTGCCGAGTAATGATATTACCTTATCTTCAAATCCTGTTGTCACTCCTCGTTTTTTTTTTATTACATTATCCGTTGCTAGATACAAACTATACTGGTCCTGATATTTTATATCAACTTTAGTGGTTTATACCTCATCAACTTTCTTCAAATAGGTATTTTCAAGTTAATATTGTATATGAATTATAAGAAAAGATATGATATATGATGAATTCTCATTTTACTAATCTTCATCTGAATATAATTAAAAATCATTTGATGATTTTCTAAAATTTTATAATCTTTTAATTTAATATCTTCTCTAATTTACTTTTGATTAACCATCACTAATATTTCCTTATTCTTTCTTTTTCAATAATTATTAATTATCTTTTTTTTTTTCATTTTCAAAAATAATTTCATTTTCAACAGAACCAAGTTTATTTAATAAATTATCTAATTTATTTTCTAAATTATTTGCGAAATTATCAACAATTTCAAATTGTTTAAATAAATTTTCAATTTCTAATTCATTTAAATTATTTAAATTTAATTCTTCTGAATCTTCTGAATTTGAATTTGAATTTGAATTTGATAAATTTAATAAATTTTGTATTGTTTTTATTGATTCTGAATCTAAATTTAATGATTCTTCAATTTCTAATTTTGATTTTAAATCATTTTTATTTTTTTGATTTGATGATGATGATGAGATAGAAGTATCGTCTTTTTTCATTTTTTCAATTGTATTATTATTATATTTTAATTCTTTATCTTTTGAATTCGTATTCTCTGATAATATATTAGGATGATTTTGAGAATTTAATGATTCGTTTGATGTTGCTTGAGCAACTAATTCAAGATCTGTTAATTGATTCATCATGGAGGAGAATAACTTTTATTATATTGCGGGTCGAAACACCTTGTTTCGTACGATAGCTGAGTTAGGATATTGACTTCAGAATCGTTATGCTGATTATGCTAAAACACAAAAGGATAGAAGAGTTGAATGACGATATTCGTGCATTATCATCCAAATGTCAGTTGCTCGGTCATTCGCTAAGGACCGGCAAAAAAGGTTCCGGTATTTCATCCGGATACACAAAAGTGATTATCTGTCACTAAGATACCACCAATTCGTGACACTTCCGAGGTCGATGGTCAGAGTATATAATCGTTCATCTGACACCGTGCATTATACAAATGCACATTCAGATGCATCAAAACCATGTCTACATAATCTATTAACAAAAGCCCCTTACTCCTCGTCAAGTTGCGATTCGGCAATAGTCTCTCCATCATCAGCAGCATCGAAAGCATCATCAGGTACTTTGTAAAGTTTGATTTGAGGCTATAGGAGTTATAACGAATTAGTCTTGTTTCTTTTTGATGCGAGTTATAGAGATCGACTCACAGCGTTAGGATCCTTGACAAGTACGTATTTACCCTCAGGTTGTTTGAGTAGTAAATCAGCAATAGTTCGAACAATACCCCAACCATTTGTCAAGGAGACATTCATTTGTCTAGCGAAATCATTAGGTTTGAATGATTGAACACCAACGATAACGTGTCTTTGAGCATCTTTGGAGTTTGCTCGAGAAATGTAACTTCACGTTGTATATGTCAGCTCATCATCCCCCAATATGGCGTAAAGCATAAACTCACCCCATCTTCATATATTCGGCACCGACCAAAATAGATTGAACAGCCCATCTAGCTAATTTAGCTGAGTTGTTCTTCATCTCGGAAGCAACGATAGCACCTTTTTGAATATCTAGGTTCTTTCTCCAATCAAGAGGTTTAGCTGAACCACCTTGAGATCTAGGATCAAATTCGTTCAAAGCTTTTACAGTAATCAAAGTATCTCTCTTGCCCAAGTACGCATCAGCTTCGGTACGAACGATAAGATCAAAGGTTTCATCTTCTGAAATTGAAAGGTCAAATTTCCTGTACTTGTACAAAGTTGACGCGAGAGGTTCAGTCTCAACATCGGCAGAGTAGAAAGGGTTAGGCTTAGGTGTGACGGATTTCGATTTTGGATCAATGACTTGGGAGCTGAAGTTTTGGTTGACATAAGTCGCTTCGAGGGATAGAGATCCAGCGGAGTTAATGTTGGTTTGATCATCTGAATCGAGAGGTGCTTCGGCGGCGTTTTCATTGACAGTGATGTAATCAAATGGACCAGATTCTCGTTTATCCAAGAATAATTGGTCGCCCTTTCGCTCGAAAATGATATCCCATGAGTTTACTGATCTTGGCGAAGTCATCAATACAGATAAAATAGAATCGGTAGCGAAGATTTGAGCAGCTTTCTTCTCTGCCAATTGAGCAATGACTGGATCATCGGATGTGGAGGTGTTGTATCGTACTCGGTCAAGGATTTCAAGTGGTTTTTCGTTTCGGGTGTTGATTCGATCAAATGCTCGGTCATAGGCTTGAACGGTACCATAACTCGCCCTACATGTCGCAATGATGAGATCAGCCGTCGTATGATTGCTCCTGAGACTGATTCGCTTACAAATCCTCGGCTTCGGAAACACTCAGATTTAATTTGGCGAGTCTAGTGAAATCAATTTCCTCAAGCACTTGCCAATCAGGACTGATAGTGACACTTGAATCCCTGGTTCGTTGGGGCTATCATTGGCGCACAATGATCAGTTACTGTATCATGGTGGATACCTATCAGTGTAGCTCACCTTGTTCCAATCTCCATAACCACCTCTAGCACCACCTCTACCTCTTCCACCGAATCCACCTCTACCTCCACCTCGTCCTCTAGTACCTCTAGCAGGAGCATTTCCTCTCAATTGCCTTACAGCTCTTATAGGAGCTTTAATTCTGTTGGTAGTTCTAGCACCAGAATCGACTAAAGAGAATGATTTCTCATCTTCATCATGAACGAAACCGAAAACAGTCCCTTCAGCAGCTCCATAAGCTTCTCTACCTTGTCTTCTTGGTTGACCTTGTCTTTGTCTTCCACCTTGAGCATCTGCTGGAAGATCATGCCAGTCTGCTACTTTGGTGATTTTGTCTGATTTAGAGAATGGGGCATATGGAATGCTATTAAAATGAAAAGTTGTCCGTCAGCTGAAATTGCAGACATCACCGAATTACACCACTGACTCCTTGAATTGAGCTGGAAGAGCACTTGTGCTTGGACCCCAAGATCCATCAGCATTGTCTTGAATATGAGGGAGAGTAAAGTTGAGAGCCATTTTGACTATTTTTTACTGTATCAATGACTACACTTTTCTGTTGTAATATGATGAATTGATGCTTTTCAATCGCGGAGATGGAGACAAAGAGTACAAAGTTGTCAAGGTTGAAAAGTATCGAAACTGAAATTCAGGGTAAACACATGTACTCGGTATATAATTTCAGATTCAATAAATAAGTTACCCATTTAAAGATATTTTCCTTACACCATCAAAAAAAAGATTTTGAATTCATCCACTGAGCATGAGATCCTCTCGTTGCATAGTTTTCAATTTACATTCTATATCTGATTTCTCAAGTTTTCTTGAATATATCTATCCAAATGCCATGATGGCAGAAAAGAATGGCTCGTCTTCCTCTCAGACACTCACTTCGGTGAATACACCTAGCCAAAAGGCAGGTCGTAGTAGAAGGAGAAATCCAAAATCTACAGTAGAAGGTGAATTCATTCGAGATCCCTCTAGAGCAGCTATAAGCTCGCCAAAGGGCAAGGAGAGGGCTCTTGATCATTTGCCTCCCTTGCAGTCTTTGAGTGAGGCTTCTGCCGACAAGAAGCTTAAAAAGCACAAAAAGAAAGAGCGCACAGGTCCCAGGGGGGAAAGTTCAACAGCAGGTGCCATCGCAGAAGGGTCGCAAAGGCGCAAAGATGGCAATTCCTGGGACTTGATACCTGTAGCTCAGAATGAGATTTCCAGGATACCTCCTGTATGGGCTCATGATGGAAAGTGAGTGGTCTTTACCTGGTACGGCCTGGTACAAAATATAGGTACTGATATGATGATTTAGATTCTACTTCACCGTAACGCATACTTCGATCCACATACACTCCTCTTCAGCCCCCTCTTTCACTCGTCTTTCTACTTTATCTTCGACACATCGTGAAGGTCATACCAAACCCATCACCTCATTGCATCTCTCTCCTACAAACTCGTTCCAAGTCATATCCTCCTCCGAAGATGGCACTATCAAGGTCTGGGATTGGGTAGTTGGTCGATTGATACGTACTATCAAATTTACCGAGACTCAAGCCAAGGTACAGCACGTCACCTTCGGCCAAGTTGCTGAAAAGTGGTGGATGTTCGCCGCTGTCACTCACAGCAAAGACGCCTCTGGTGAGTGGTCTGCATGAACGCTTTAGTACCAAGCTGACCCTCCTCTTAGGTCAAAAACTCACCCATCGAGTATTGAAAGTACCTCTTACGGGATCTACATCGCCTTATGTCGTCGGCAAATTATCTGCACCTCCGACAGCTTTGATGATGTCTCCACGATCGACGTATCTTGTCGCTCTTTCGGCCACAAAAGCTTACACGTACCGAATGCCCTCTCCGTCTTCTGATTCAAGCATCGACATATGGGAGAATCGACCTACATGCGTCAAATTTGTTTCCGATCAAGCTTTCACCTGCGGAGCTTTCAGTCCCGAGAACACCCTAGCTACCTCCAGTGAGGAAGAATGGTTCGCTACAGGTGACGAGAAAGGTGTCATTCGTTTGTGGCATGGTCTCGCTCAGGCTTTCAGACAAGTAGATCTTGCTTCTCAGGCTATACTTGGTCAATCCTCCAACAGCAACGCCGAAACGGAGAAGAGACTTCCTACGACATCACTTCATTGGCACGCTCATGCCGTATCGGCCATCGCATTCACTCCGTCCGGATCACAGCTTCTGTCTGTTGGTGAAGAGAGTGTGCTTGTACAATGGCATTTGGCAAGCGGAAAACGGGAATATATTCCTCGACTTGGTGGACGACCCATAATCAATTTAGCTGTCAAAAAGTCCTCTCATGGATCGGAGGAAGAGTGGTGGATGAGTCTCGCGGACGGGTCCACCATCCGTGTAGGTTCTGCGTCAGGCCAAATAACAAACATAGGTCAAGGTATCAGGCTGGATCCACTGCGACCTACCTCTTCCACAAAAACTTATCCCTTCTCGTTTCATCCTGCGACATCTACGCTTGTCGTGCCTTCTTCCCACCCTTCCACACTGCAATTCATTGATCCCATAGCTTCATCTGTCCTATTCGATCTGGAAGTCGCACCCTCCAACCGAATCAGTAAGCGGGGTCAAAAAGAGCTTGAATCTGTTCAGGTGGATCAGGTGGACTTCTCAGCATCTCAAGATGGTCAATCAGCTTGGATGGCCACTTTCGAAAGCAGGACAGGAGATGACTCTGAAGGTGGTGGAAGAGTAAAAAATCTGAAAATCTGGAGATGGCAAGGCGAGCGTTATGCTATCAATACGCAGTTCCCGCGAGCCCACGGTCAATCGCCTTTGACCTCAGTGAAGTTCTCACCCTTACAACAAGTCTCAAGTACATCGTCTAGCAAATCGGTTTTGTTAACTCCCTACCTTCTCACTGCCTCTGCAGATGGAATAGCCAAAATTTGGCATGCCCGCCAGTCCAAGGTATCTCAGCAAGGTGAGTTGCTTGTACCACGAATATCTCTTTGGACTCCTCTCTTTTTGAAAAACCTGTTTCAAATTATCGCTCCCTGTCAAATGATGAATAGATTTTCACATTCACTGTCATCCTTATTCGGATATCCTTCGGGGTCATGTCGACTGTTATTCTGCAATCCTGATATTTACAACCTTTACTCCCACATATCTGCTTCTCTGATGATGATGAACGCAAAGCTGACGTTACTCCTGCGAAACATCAGGTAAAGTCGCAGCAGCAAGACCTACTTTCAGCGAAAGTAAGTACCTTCTGTCTCGAATGTATCACAAAACTCTTGCCTCTCTCCCCCTTTCACCATGATACCAATTCCCGCTATCGCATTTCCTGCGCGCTCCCCAAAGATGAACAAATTTACAAGCTCAACAGTCCTATATCTTTTGATGCTGAGGATACACTTCTTCTTCTTCAACCCTCTGAGGGGTCAGCGCGCGCTCAGTTTTGTCTGAACTCAATATCATCGCACACGTCTGAGTCATGAGAGCTGACAAATGTCCGTGCGATAGTGTACTGGTCTTGTCGGTCGACTTTCGATTATCGAGGTCTACCCATCTATGACTCCGCCTTTTCACCAGACGGAACCATTGTGGTCCTCGCTCATGGTGCGGTAGTCACTCTTTGGGATGTTGACAGTAACGTCTTGCTCAAAGCTTTCGATACAAAATCGGGCTCCGATGTCAGGAAAATCAACTTCGTTGGGCAAGAAGGAAGATATCTCGTCGGAGCTGGTGAGCTTCGAGGGATAATTGTTTGGGATTTGCTTTCTTGTGAGACTGCTTGGACCATTCAAGATTATCAAGCGCAAAATCTCGTTGTCTCGAATGAATTCTTTCTCACTTCGTCCTCCACGAACAAGGCATCTATCATTACAGTGTTTTCTCCGGAATCGTCAACACCTATCCGATCTTTATCGATTACGAGACCTGTTATTCACCTTCAGTTACTTCCTTCTCCCTCAAAATCTGTCACATCATTACATTTAGTCGGTGTAGCATCATCGGGCGAAATATTCCGTTTCGGTGATTTAGCTCATTCTGCTGCGCCGCTTTCTGCAAAGGATGTCTCAACAAATGCAAAAGGTCAAAACCAAGCCTCATCGATATGGCAAGAAATGTTTG
The DNA here is from genome assembly GCF_000512605.2 of Kwoniella pini CBS 10737. Lineage (NCBI taxonomy): Eukaryota > Fungi > Basidiomycota > Tremellomycetes > Tremellales > Cryptococcaceae > Kwoniella > Kwoniella pini. Next base: position 1,400,259 of record NC_091719.1, on the reverse strand, counting down.
GTAAAGACGCTTTCCTCGATGTAGCAATTGGTGAACCTGAACAAGAGAATGCCACCGCAACGGCCAGTGCATTGCAACAGAATATCGTCAGAGGTAAAGGTAAACCAGCAGATGTTTTCAATGGACCAAGTCACACAATGCCTCCGACTAGTATTCTATTTGATGCTTTCATGGATGAATTACTTTCTGGTCATACGACTTCTGGCCAACGGGACGAAGAAGTAGCACATGATGTCGATGACGATATTCCCATAGCCTATCATGAGGATACTGTTGTCCAAGCGGATCTACCCACTCGAATCGTGAAAGATAACAAAGTGGAAGATGGCGAGATAAAAGAATTAGAATCTTTCTTCAGAGATCTTCTGGGTAATCTTACCCCTGCCAATACAACCAATATAGCTAAAACTCCAGCTTCAAAGAAAATGAATGGACATTTACCAAATGGAGATCACACTCCCATAACAACCACACCAACTAACAAACAACCCATCGTCAATGGTATTCATAGTAATGCTAAAAGTGGAAACGCGGATGAAAGTATGGAAATTGATACGCCAGCAAGTAAGAGAGGATCAAATTCAAAAGGGAAGAAAAGAAAAGCTCTTAGGGAGGATTAATCGTAGTCATCACAATATATATATATATATAGCTCGCTCATCTGCATGTAGGCATTTACATTGTTTAATGAAAACTCTGATGCATTATATAACGTTTCATACTTTGGATATACAAATTGTCAATTGTAGGGTACACATCATTGAGATTTTTCTTTAGCTATCTTATCAACTTTTACTAATTCTTCAAATTTCGTTCCTTCTCCTCCGAAAATATCTAAAGAAGATCCAAAAGTTAAATCTATTTTACCATTTGATAATTTATCAACAAGTTCAAGATCTGATATATCTAGAGTAACGTTTAATTCAAGTGATGATCAGTTTATATTTTATTTCAAAATTGAGTTCTTTGATTGATAAAATGATTTTTTCTCTAACCTTTTGCTCCTCCTGCATATGTAGTTGGTATATTAACCCATTTTCCTAATTCTGAAAAAAAAATTGAATATTTCAGCTGAATCATCAATTAATTTTAAATAAAGATGAACTTAAAAAGGTATATATATATATTTAAACTTACCAATTACTAATTCTTCATCTATACCTTGACATAAACCTTCAACATCAGCAGCATGAATAAGTAATTCAGAACAATAAGTTTCTATAAGTTTTATAGAATCTTTATGCGAAAAATGCGAAATATAAAATATATTAATAAGATAGATCAACAACAATTCACTGAAATTACAATTAAGATTTAAGAGCTTTGTTTTTTTTTTTGGCTTACCTTGAGTAACTGACATATCAGTTAATGTTTTCCATCCATTCATAGCTACTATCCAACCTTGTTCTCTTTTTCTACAACTATATTTTATCGAATTCAAAAGAAGTTTTATAGTAATTAGCTCATAAACAAAAATCATAAGATTCTCCTTAATTGTCAATATTCGAATAATTCAAAATGTTTTTTTAGGTAAGGAATTAAATAATCACCTTATATCAACAACTAATTTATCTTTACCAACTTTTTCTGATATTCTCTTTAATCTCATTTCATCAAATTTCCCATTAGGAAATAAATAACTAGTAATTATGATCTTAAGCGCAATCAATTGAAGTTCATTAATTTATACCTCTTTTGTTTTTCTTTAGTGGATTCAAATTGGACTAACCTTTTCAGCTCCAAGATCTAACCATTCTTTTGCATTTTCTTCATTTATACCTCCACCAATTTGCATACCATTTTTCCAAGTTTTTAAAGCTTCTTTAGCAGATTCATCATTATTTGGTCCTAATTTAATTATATGTCCTCCTTTTAAATTATTTTTTTTATATAATTCAGCGAAATATGAAGGAGGATGACTAAAAAATATCAAATTTCAATCAATTTTATTATTCTTTTATTAAAATAATATTTTTTTATTATTCTTTTTAAATAGATCTATAGATGTAAGAAAATTAAATTAAACAATATAATTGTAAAACTCACGTAGCAACGAAATTTTCTTTTGGACCTTTTACTTCTCCTTCATTTGATATTAAATCTAAAGTTCCACCTACTATTTGTTTAACTACACCTTGATGTAAATCTATACAAGGTCTAAATTGTGAATGTCGTCTAGATGACGAAGCTGACATTTCGAATTTTGAAAGACCAGTTTATATGTTTGCGACAATAATTGATGGAGGTATATGTTCCAAGATTACAGCGTACTGAAGTCATATACCAGCTGAAAGTATGTATGATATAAGTGGTGAATTTATAATATATTTAAGATGTATTTAATATTGATTCCAACTTTTCTTAACTTTCCTTTATTTTCACTTTAACTCGAAACCTAATGATGATATCATCATTTTGTACTGGACATTTTCTCGCTTCCCTCAACACCATTTAACAACGATGTTCATGTGCGGTTTTATCCATTATTACCCATACAATTAAGTAGTCAAATCGTCCTACAACATCGCAAATGCATACAACAAATGATGATATGATTTTGATCCTATGTAATTACATATTCATCCCCTTTACCTGTCTGCCTAATTCTAGAAATGCTTTTTCAATCCGCCCCCTTTGAACTCGTAGAAATGCGGTCTATCATATTCACCATTCGATCAGCATAGCTACAAAGCTCCCCTTGGATGGTGATATAACTTACGCTAGCTCTACTAGCCAATCTTCTTCTATGACGGTCAAATCCCTCATAAAGCTTTTAGTAGTTTCCACCACTTCATGGTAGATGACCCATCCTGTCGAAGGTTGTCTAGTGAACATAACAGAAGAAGGATGAACGTGGAGTATCTGAAATTATTCAAAAATAATGAAAAACATCAATAAGGTGTGTGCATCGGATATTGAGACTGGGCGACCAGGTGATGACAAGCATTGAAGAAAGACAGAACTTACGGCCCCCTCCCTTGCACTTCTGTAAGTTCCATCGGGCATCATTCTAGCTGCATTCTATGGTACCATATCATTGTCAGATATCGCGTACGTATGACTGACCTCGCTTCTTGCTCACCTTGAAATATCCTGTCACCAGACATCGCCGCAATCGTTTGGCATCTCCTTCACAGCTGCCAATAGGAATATTGAATCTGTCAAGGTATTTTTTCAATTGTTTCCGTATTGACATGGCTCGAGAAAGGGCTTTATGATTCAATCGGTGATTTCCACACCATGATTTATTATTTTGACCATAACGCTTGAATGCGTTGTAAGCTGGACCGAATAGAGTGAGCTTATATCGCTCATATCTAAGAGCGTGCAACGATTCTTAGCTTACCATTCAGTAAAGTCAAATGATCCTATCAACCATCATCATCATCAGCTACAGTACCCTGCTGTAATATATGCTCAAGAAGAAACCCACTCCTTCCTCTGCTGTAAACTTTCTCCTTTCCAGGTCGGACATCATACCTTTTGTGCCACCTTCAGACATATTGAATACGTTCTAATGCAAATGAAGCAAATTAAGCGTCCTCTAGCTTTGATAAAATCATTGAATAGCTTACCTGAACTGATGTCATAGCAGCTATCGTCAGAACTTCTTCTCCACATCTAAAGTCATGCGAATTTAGCAACTACAATGGAGCGATTCTATTAGCTGGCATTTCATACATCTAGCACTGAGCACGATAGCTTACAATAGCCGCCATCATAGGATCTAGCGGTACTTCCGCCATCCTCTCTCCTAAAGGTCTCGTTAAACGTCCTTCATCGTCCAAAGCTTTCAGGCAGTAAAGGAATTCAAGCGCACGAATCATCATTTTCGATGGAGGCGGGGACATGAAGTCAAACTTGACAAGATTGTCTATTCCCAGAGCTTTGAGTTGTAGAAGGTATAGCGATATATCTGATCTGGTCAGTTCCGGCGGTGTTGTGACGGTCATGGGAGATGCAGGATTATGTATAGGCAAGACGGATGAAGGGTACAATCTATAACATTTTCCAGGTGATGTACGACCTGCTCTACCTGCTCTTTGATTCGCTGAAGCCAGCGAGCATGGCACGATTGAAAGTACATCCATTGATGTTTTAGGGTTGAATGTTTTCAGCTAGCGGGATTATAGATGTTAAGCTGACGTTCAAGAATTTTATGATCTGAAGACATCACGCACTTTGACGTATCCCGAATCCACCACGTACTTGATACCGTCAATCGTCACACTCGCTTCGGCGATGTTGGTCGAGAAAATCACTTTCCGGGTGTCTCGCGGTGCAGGGTCAAATATGAGAGCCTGCTCTTCTGGTGGAAGTGTCGCGTAAAGTGGTAATGCTAGCATTTGAGGCGCGGACTTGGGTAATCTGCATTTTCGATGGTAATAGGTTCAGTATATTTCGGGTTCTAATAGGATCTGAGCTGAAGGTGTTGCAACTCACGTTTGTATCCTATCCGTTATTTCTTGTATCACTTGATCGATTTCTTCCCGTCCCGTCAGGAACACCAAGACATCTCCTGCTGGTTCCTGTGGATTGCGTCAAGGTTGTAATGACGAAGGATATACTCAATCACAAACGTGGCTTACCTTCATGTGTATATCAAATACAGTCTGTACGGCAGCTTCCGCGTAATCTGAACATGGTTCTTTCAAATAGCATACCTCGACTGGGAACATTCTGCCTTCCAAGCTGATAACTATGTTTCGGTCAGTTATGTTGATCGAAATGATGAGTCATTCGACTTACTTATTGCGTCGTCTTGTGTTCGATCCGACCCATCCGCATTACTGTTGAAATACTCCATGAAGTCTTCGCTGTGATAGGATACGCCATCAGCCAGAGCGTAGAATTACGGAAGAAGATTGGTACGTACGCGTCAATGGTAGCCGAAGAAATGATAACCCTCAACTCTGGTCTCTTCCTCATTATCCTGGAGTAAAACGTCAGCTCAATATGAAGTTGAACCCCTAGCCTGTACTTACTTCTTCAGTAAACCAAGCAGTAGATCCGTATAAGCCCCCCGCTCATGCGCTTCGTCGATCTACGATTCAAATATTAGTTATTTTCGAGCCGGTCATTGAGACGGATACTATAAGACATACCATGATCACACTGTATTTGCTTAGGAGGGGGTCTAACATAGTCTCCCTGAACAACATTCCGTCCGTCAAGTACTTTATCTTTGTTCTCGTTGGAGAGGACAAATCCTCAAATCGTATACTGTATCCAACCTATACCGAGCGATATGAGCTGAATGTCCCGGAACCGAAAAGCAGGATCACCGCTCACCTCATCACCTAATACCGATCCCACTTCTTCGGCTACCCTAGTGGCTACACTAGTAGCAGCGACTCGCCTCGGCTGCGTGCAAGCCACAACGTGATTTTGTGATGTCCATCCAGCTTCATGAAGATATTGAGGTATCTCTATAAAGTTCACCAAACATCTTAGCTCATGGCGCCAGAGCTTAAAAGGAGAGACCTTGGCAAATTGATGGTGAGAGACGTACGAGTTGATTTTCCACAACCTGTTTGACCAACAACAATGACTACATTATACTTCTCAACGCACCATAATAGCTTTTCACGATGTTTATAGATAGGTAGTCTCTTTCTTTGAGCTTCTAAGGATAAATGTTCATTTCGAGATGATATACCAGGTAGTAGTGATCCTTCAGCTTCACTATCTCGATCCAGAGAACTTCCTACAAGATGACAAGTCAATCAAAATTCCGACGGGAATATTATGTGATGAAGCCAGATAATAAATGAGACTTACCTGGAGCTGCTGTACCGGGCTTCCAAAATTGCAGAGGTGGCATTTTGATTTGGTGGAGCTCGATTGCAATTGAGTTGGTCCCGGACACACGCTCTCAATCCATATTAGGATTCAAGCTAAAGGGAGAGGTGCCATTCATGTACTTCAAACATTGCTACCGTACATTTACATTCCTGCATCAACCTCTCGAAGTGGACTATTATTGATCAACGGAGATTACTCCCTTCTCCATCCTCTCTGAAAGCCACGTGCATTCATAGTTAGCTTTTTCCGATCAAAATTAAAGTTTAGCGCGTTTATCTTTACCGGTGCCTAAGATTAAACGCTCTCAATTTGATTTGTCACTTTTGACTACAAGTTACAGCTGATAAGGAATTTCAGAATTTAACATGCGTATGGATGATGTCTACTTGTCTCTATTTCTATTGCAACATACACTGATGACTACTACAACATTGCAACTTGAGAACCAAAATTAAGATGAAAATCGAAAAATTTATACCAAAATGGGCTAAACATCCTGATGGATCACCTAAAAAATTAACTTTATTAGGCAGAGCAACTTTACTTATTTTAGGAGAGCTATTAGCGAATGCTATATGCTGGATAGCTGCTGGAATTTGTTTTAGAGATGCAGATGGTTTGCTTGGATTAGCTTTACTTGCGTGGGTGAGTATACTTGGTCATGATGACAATTAATCTGAACTGAACCTATTGCTCTCTACCCAGACGATCGGACTACGGCATGGTGTGTCATCACACATCTGCAATTTTCATTTAGATGATTACGATGCTAATTGAATGTGTGGATTATGATAATATAGGCTTAGATGCAGATCATATTTCAGCTATTGATAATGCTACGAGACAATTAGTCAGTCTAGGTCAATTACCCATAACTTGCGGTGTGTCTGTTCAACTTGATCAAATTGATTAGAATCGTGACGAATTCTGGTTTAGGATTGTTCTTCTCTCTTGGTCACTCGACGATTGTCATAGTAGTCAATGTAGCTATAGCTATCAGGTGAGTCATCTGTCTTTGACCAAAATTTGATCTTCATTGATATGGATGAAAGTGTGGATATATATGATAAATTGGATAGTAAATCTTAGTATTTTCTATATTGTGAAAATTTCTTTTTGATGCTGATATTGATTTTCATAGAGGTCGGTTCAGTAGGCGGAATAATTGGAGCATCAGTATCTTCCTCCTTCTTATTCCTAATAGCATGTATCAACATTTATTTCTTAATCATTACTATACGTCAAAGAAGAGCTATAAAGAAAAGACAAGAATTAGGATTACCTGATGAAGAAAATGAAGAAAATAAGATTTATGGTGGTGGATGTATGGTACGAATCATTCGACCTGTTTTGAAAGCTGTAAATAAAAGTTGGAAAATGTATCCTGTTGGAATACTATTCGGTTTTGGTGAGTAATTATTCATCATGTCGTAATTTCTTTTTCTGTCTAGTTCGAAGGTAGAAGATTACAAGCTGATTCTTTTGTGAATTGATTCGAAAAGGATTTGATACCGCTTCATCAATTGCTTTATTGGCGATCTCTGCTATCGCTCAAAGAGGTCCAAGTGGAAAAGAAATAAATCATGGTAAAATAGTGATATTACCTGTAAGTTAATTGGAGTAAATACTTAGTAATTCGCTTATTAAATATTTTTATCTTTTCTCATGAATTAATAGTTTCTAGTAAGTAAATGAAAGTTTTATCAAAAGCGAGTGGTAGAGGTAATCATTGACAAATTCATATCTTAGTTCACTGCTGGAATGTCACTGGTCGATTCCTTAGATTCAATATTAATGTTATACGCCTACGCTACTCCTTCAACAGATTCTCCAGAGGGCAAATTAACATTACTTCAAAATATACCTAATTCAAAAGATAATTTAGTCAATATTGAAGAAAATGTAATTCCTGATTTACCAAGTCAAGAAGTATCAATTTCAAGGAATAACAGTGAGGTAATCATGGAAAGTGAAATAACAATTTTAGAAAGAGAAGAAGAACAACAAGAATTAATTAGAATTAAATCCCCTATTCAAGAAATCACAACAATTAATCAACAACAACAAAATGATGATTTAAATATTCCTTCATCACAGATACAAATAATTGATAATCTTAAAAAAGAAAGAATTATAAGAGTTAAAACAGCTACAATGTCAAATCTATCAATTATTTTAACTTTAATTTCAATAATAGTTGCTTTAAGGTAAATGAGTTTTCATTATTAACTTTCAGTTGAATTTTTTCAATTATGATCGAATTTGATTTTTAACAATATTGTTTTTTTCTTTTTACTTTTTATAGTATATCATTTATAACTATGATGGGATTGATAGGTGAAAATTGTAAAAAATGTTTAGAATCTGCTCAAGATCCAAATGGAGGTGGTTTACAAGGTAATTGGTGGAGATTTTGGTTTAAAGTGAATACTTACCCTTGAGAAGATTTATCTTAACTATTCGAGAAATAAATGCTAACTTTTTGTAAATTTTTGTGTTTTAGGTAAATGATCAATCTGGTTATATTGGGGCTGCTATCGTAGGTTGTTTTGCTTTCATTTTATCAAGTTATTATGGTATAAAATTCGGAATGAGTAAATATAAAAGAAAGACAAAACAACATAATCCACTTGACCCTACGAATGAGCAAGTTCGTGACGAAGAAAATGTAGTTTAGTTAGACATATGCATGAATGTGTCTCGCATCTAGTCAAGTTTATTATTGAGACTCGAAGGCTAAGATACAGATACAAGAGCTGATTGTGATAACAAAAATATCCATAAGAATATAGACATGGATCACGGAACAAGACACTTCGTTTCCATACAGTCTGATATCAACATTCTTAGCTGCTATGCGATATGTCAACGACCTCCATCCGTCCAGCTTCTCACACACGTCTCAATAGCCCTTAGATGGGCTACTCCGGGGCTTCCATCATCTAATTCATCCAGCCTTCCTTTTGAGATCACGTGTACTGCTTCAGTAGCTCGAAGAGCCTTGGCCGCTTGCTTGAAATCTTTGATCCGACCCTCTGTTGTTGCCTCTTTAGCATTTGAGAACGTATGAAGAAATCGAAGTCTTTGATAAATGGAAGTCTTTTACTCACTATATGCTGCTGGATCATTCCTCGATATATCTGCAATTTCTACATGATCTGTATTAGCTGGTGTTTATTAGATCCCATTATGTAGCTCACCATGTTCGAGGGCTATTGCTACTCCAACGATCAATTTTGCCCTGATACAAGCAGTCCCGGTTAGTTTCGTTGCACTCACTGCATGACAGGCGCTATTGCATATAATAATTCACACACCTCTGTGGCCCTTTCTCATCCCTTCCCCAGCCTTTCAGCAGCTTTCTCGCTAAGTCGCCCTTGGCCAAACAAGCCATCAGAGCGTCTGTCATTTCTTTCACGGCTCCTTCTCTAGCAGTCTTCTGCGACATTCTCTCATTAGCTTCGTCCGATCAGACTCCATGCTTGTCGTAGCATGCAACTCACTTGGATCAGATCACATCGAATTTTAGTAGGTGACTTAGCAATAGGAGGCTTAAATACTGTTCTTGATGAAGATATTTTCCTGAACTTATTCGCAATGGGGTCTAGGTCGGTATCTTAATAAGCTTACTTTTCGTACTGTGACAAGCCAACAGGTCCTCACTGTGATTATAACATGCGTAGGGACCATTACCCTTTGCAGGCTCTACCGAATTCAGCATCCTATCCGCTTTGATACGTTGTTCTCGGGTCAACTTCAAATCGGACCCAGTACCTTCTTCGGAATCGTCTATATACCTCACACCTCGGACGGGTGTTACTGAGTAATCAGCATCAACTGGCAATCTCCTCTTCGCTGGAGGAGATTGTCGAGATCTCTCATAGTGCTTGTTGGCCAAAGTGCTTGGCCCTGGCCCAGCTATGGCATTATGGAGGCTACTCCCAGGAGGAGTTTCTGGGCCTATCTCTCGACGTCGTATGGGTTGAAATATCCTTTCCACAGCAGGTCTAAGTGCTTCAGCAGACAAGTCTCGTACCAAGACGGGTGTGAGTGATATAGGGGCATTCGGTCGGCTATCGCTTGATTTCGAATTTGGGATAGTTGTAGAAGAAGTGGACGGCTTAACGCTCGCTGGAACAAGAGGACTATATTCAGACGAGTCGACGGATTTTACCGAGATTTGTGGACTAGGATTCGCATTCGCAGGACGTGAGGGTGGTGGCGGCATAAAGGAAGCAACTAAATTTGGGGGTGCTATTTTATCGGGCGGTGTTGGCGGTAGAGAATTGGGTGATATCGGTGGGAATACAGCCTGCTGGGCAACAGCTGTTTCTGGGTTGACTGGGATCTGCGGAGTAAAGACCTCGTCGTTGTCGCGGAAATCGAATCCATCTGACTGTTGGCCGAGCTGAACGAGCGAATCTGCTATCGACCCTTCCTCAGAAATGACATCAAGCGGATCTCGCGAATGTTCGGGTGGAAGTATCTCCGGTCTTTCTTCGGGCTGAGAAGCTATATCGACCCCTTCGGAAAGCTGAAGCGCTTTCATTCGGACCTTATTGTTATTGTCGCAAACCTATGAAATGCCAAGAAGAGTGCTCAGCGCGGACAACGCACTTGAAACAAGTCTGTCACCCACATCGCACATCTTCTGGCAATAAGCGAGCCTGACTGTCGGATCCCGCAATTCAATCTTCTCGCCGAAATATTTGCATATACCGATATGTCGACACTGCTTAGTATCCTCCAAGAAATGTTGCAGCTAATGACATGTTAGTCAAGATTTGATTGTTCCACTTACAAAAGTCACTTACTGCTTTGAAACTATTAATGGGAGACAACGTTTCTTCCGGGTTGTCCTCTTCGATTACCTTCTTCTTCTTCCTCTCGTTCATTTCATGATTCCACCGAATTTTTTTAGCATCCTCGCGAGCTGAAAAGGCATGTCAGCTGTGATTGAGAGGTCATCCTCCTGATGCCTGCTTACAGTAAAAGATCAGACAATGAGAAAGCTATGGCGAAATCGTCAGTCTTCTCCGATTTGAGCTAATTGTATGGACAAAGAACTGACATGTCTATCTCTCCCCGCTCTACCCGTCTCCTGGTAGAAGCCTTTACACGTGTGAGCTATCACTTCTGCCATTACATTATACTTTTAGCTTACCTTCGAAGCTCTTTGGCATATCGTAATGTATGACATATCGCACATTCGGTTGATCGATTCCCTGCAATCTCGTTGTCAATTGCTATTCAAATGAGTTTGCCTCATGTGACTCACCATTCCGAATGCGATCGTGGCCACTATACATTCAATTTTTCCTTCGTTCCATGCGGCTAGGGTTCCGGGATTTTGAGCCTGAAGAGCTTTGTAGTATGGTTGGGCGGTGATTCCCCTTTCCCTCAAGAAAGCCGCCACGTATTCGCACTATTTCGCTATGAGCTCAAGTCTCAGCAGAAGGACGGCCGATGCTCACGTCTTTCACCTTTTTGCAATATACTATTCCTATGACAGCAGGAGTATGGATGCCATATTCCTCGTTCCTCATCCTGGCTTTAGGCCTATAAGCCTGTATCCAGTCCGCTGTTTCTTCTACTGTGCTCTTCTGCTCTTCAAGTTCTTCATCGTCATCTAAACTTCCTCTTCCTTGATATCTCACCTGTGTCAAAATCAGCCTCTATTTCGCGTTTGCAACACTTTTGATTAGCTTACTTCGTAGAAGAGATTTGATCGATTGAACGGCATGACCCATTGTCCGTAACCCTTTTTGATGCCCAAGCTTTTGATGATATCGGTTCGGACCTCTTGGGTTGCGGAAGCAGTTAATGCCTGGTACGAAACAAGGTCAAAATAGTCTTGCAAGACAAATTCAGGTCACTCACCGTTACTGGAATACCCTTATATTCTTTGAGGAAATTACCAAGCTCTCGATATCTCTGACGATATCAGGTCAGAGATTTCAGCCTGAGATGAGGAGTGACACTTGTACTCACCGGTCGAAAGTCCAATCCCCATTCCTGCCAGCTGATGCGTCAGTATACAGACGGGTGTTTCCACCTCTCGGACTGACTCACAGATATAACGTGGGCCTGCGGTATTGGCTTTAATCAGTTACGCAGTATGATAACTCATTGATACCCCCTGGCTCACCTCATCGACCACCAATCTGACCATTTGCTTCTGTCTATAAGCCACATCAAACATGCTCTTATGTCTGAGACTGAAAAGACTCTCGGGAGTGACGTAAAGTAAACGGATTTCAGGATGACCTAGCGACATTTGTCGTCGGATCTACACGGTATATTTCCGTCAATTGATCGTCAACGTGTAATGAGTGTATGACATACCTCTCTCAAATCAGATGCGTCCGTATTCTCACTCAGCATCACAGCCTTGATACCTTTTTCCACCATATGCTTGACCTGATCCTGCATCAAGGAGATAAGGGGTGTGACGACTATCGTTACTCCATGCTCAATAGTAATAGCCGGAAGCTGGAAGCAAAGACTGATGATGCATTAGCTCGGGGTGCTTTGGGTTGGAAAATTAAAGATTGAGAGGTATAGCATGCTTCAGCGAATGGGGACAAAGAAAAAATAGCTCACGATTTACCCAAACCGGTTGGCGCAATAACGATCAAATCGCATCCTCTCATAGCATCTGTACAGATTTCGAGTTGCGGATGACGAAATTCGTGATGACCCCAGTCTAGAACATTCATAAGCTATTGTACTAAGCAGAAGTTTTTATGTTGATCTTACACTGTATCAGATTCCTTTTCAATGCGCCTGGAGTTTCTTGAGGGGAAACAGTCCGTCTCCATTCTCGTTGTCTTGGTCGAAAGTTATTTCGAGCGAACTTGAAAAAGGGTGAATTAGCTAAGGGAGATCAAAGTGCTGTTTTTGAGCTAAATCATGACATTCACCTGAGTGGAGTTGATCAGGTTTGTGTATGGTCTCTCGGCAGGAGTCGAACTTGGGAGAACGAACGAAAGCGCACCCCCCGTCATTTCAGCAAATCCGATACGCCGCTAGTATGTTGTGGCTTGTTGTGGCTTGGAGCACCAAGATATCGTTTGGGCTATCCTGTATCAAGGATTTGCAGGTATCATGTTTGTCGAGAACACGCGCTGGGGATGATAGTAGATGGAATACTGGCAAGAATGATGACAGAAGAAGGTTCAGAGGTTGACATCATCTTTTTCAGTTTAATATTGTTTTTGTCGGTTAAAAACAAGTCGCGCTTTTGCCACCCATTTTATTACGTAAACAGATGATTTCAAACGCGTGGTCGCGGTTTGGTTTGACCGGTTACGAGAAATCCCAAAAACAATCAACAAACAATCAAAAAGATGCTTTGCTCATCATATAATCTTCATTGAACATTATTGCAATCACCATATCGGCAAACGAGTGAGGAGGTGGTCAGTTTCCATAAGAGATAAGATCAGGACATCGAGAATCATTGGTCATATAGAGTGAGTGCAACTTTCACACTGATACTCATGATTGCAATATTAGGTGGATAGACGTAAAATTCCGTCCAAGCGGTCCAAGCACCCCATCCCCTTTCAATAAATTTTGCTTAATGACTCACTTGTCGTTCTTTTTGCCTTGTGATTCTTCTGAGTGGAGCACATGGTGTGTCAAGTAGTTGCTGATATCCGCTTGACGATACAGACGATCTACTATCGGCTGCATACGGACTAAAATAACGAGTAGCTGTTGAGATAATTGATAACATGTAAGTGAAGGCACTCGTCAGTCATATTGTATCTGTTAACGGAATTAGCAGAACGACCCACAGACTCAAGCTTACCTCAGTTCAGCCTGCGGGCAGACATCACCATGGATGATCCATTCGGCCCCGCTCCGTCAGGAGGCCATTTGCCTCGACAGCGTTCCCGGCCAAACTTAATGAATCCTATCCCAGCCCCACCATCATCCCGCTCGATCGCTTCGATGGCTCGTACACCTTCCCCACAGAAACATCAAAGACGTCCAGAGATGACAGGTCAAGACCTTCGACAACACCTACAGTATCTGCTTGAGCAAAAGTCCACTCAATTGCAAACGTTAGGAACCATGGGTCAGGAAATATTGAAGCAACAACAAGATCTCGAGCAGCGAATAAGGGAATTCGAAGACGCAGATGAAAGTGATGAAGAAGAGATCCGAGAGGATACAAAGGAGAAACTTCAAGAGTTGGATCAAGCTATGAAGATGTGGGAAAACCAAAATGAAGATCTAATGAAGGGCTTAGGTGGGAGAGTGAGTTGTATTCTGGTGATCAATCGAAGCTCAGCTGAAATAACAGTGTAGTCATCGGAGCTGGACGACCCATCTGTGTCTGTCTCATCGCCTACGAGAGGTGCTCATGATGCTGCTCCAAGTACGCTCACACGTCGCCAGAGAAATGCTCAACATCGTACCTTAGATATGGAGTTCGCAACAGAGATTGGTCAGAACCTTTTAGTGGAAGTAAGAAGGCTCCAAGCTTTGTTGAGTGAACGAGATCGAGCATTGGAAAAATTCTCTGAAGAAAAGGAGAATTGGGAAGGGGAAAAACAAAGCATACTCATTGCAGTCAGGACCGCTGAGACAAGTGTCGGTAAGTCATGCGAGAACCGTGTAGTTCGTCAAACATACTGATTTGGGCATACCGATAGAACGTTACAAAGAAGAAAATTGGAATCTTGAAGTAAATTTACAAGAAATACGATCATCCCTGGCCGATGTACAGGAGCAGTTCACCAAATCAAACGCCGAACAGACCCGACTTACCAAGACCTTGGTGTCCGCTAGAGAAGCTGCCGAGGCGTACAAGACGGATGCCGAAAAGAATGCTCAATTAGTAGAAGAACTCAAAGTCAGACATGAGACTGATATGGCCCAAGCTAGAAAGACCACCGCCGGTTTGCAACGAGACAAGAGTGATCTTTTGACCGAGTTGAATGGTGAAAGATTACTAAGAGTCAGTGCTGGTCGAGGAAGATTGTCAAACAGCATGAGCGCTAGTCCTGGAATGCTTGATCCACATGGTATCGAGGAAGATGAAGACGACGTATTTGCCGCCGGTGGTAGAGGGAATACATCGCCGACGAAACGTGGACCAGGTTTCGATGATCATGATCAAGCCCTCTCGCCGTCTCAGCTTTACGAATCCGACTTTGACTCACCTAACCCTACGCCTTCCAAACCTTTCCCTAGATCTCCGCTCGGTGAAATGTATTCTAACGAAATCGACGAATTGCGAGATGATTTAGCCAAAGCCCAACGGGAGATTGAGTTCCTTCGAGGTGAAAATCTTAGAAATAGATCAACGAGTGATTTATCCTCCAAGCAGAGCGTCGACGAATTCGGATCTAAGCCTGGAGCAGACTGGGAGGATGAAGAGGGAACAATTGGAGCTTCCGGTCGGGGCCGAGGATCTGTCAGGGGACGCAGAGGAGGAAGAGGAAGAGGTATTGCAGCTAGTATTGGTCGCAAACTCGGGTTCAATCGCGCAGTTACTGGCCTTACTGGTACACCAGGGGATAAGAGTTTCAACTCGGCCAGCTCAGGTACACCTGATTTACTTCGTACAAGGGGTATGTCAGGAAGCCCAGCACCTTCGACGCCAGGTACGCCAAGTGGCGAAGCGCTCGGTCGAATTGTTGGTCAAAACAACTCGATGGAGACCTTCAACTCACCTAGCTTATCAAATCGATCGTCCGACAGTCTTGGTCAGCAGACCAGCTTCCTCGCGCCGTCCGGTGGAGCGCTCGCGGATGAAATCGGTACTCAGATCGCTTCACCACAAGCTGAATACGTTGATGTGGCTGTCATGACAGACGACTGGGAATCTGAGAAGAACACCTTCTCCGCGAACCCTTCCTCTCGTGAAGATGGTACTTCACATGCGCCAACACCTCAAATAATGACCACAGCTGCCACCAACGCCTCTATCGCTGAATGGGCTCTACAAACTCCCAAGAGAAACTCGTTCGACGACACTTCATTCAATGCTGAAGATGAAGCCGCACCCTCCACACCTGCTCAAGGAGGTGATGTAACTCCGACAAAGAAGACAGTAGCTTTACCTATGCCAAGCCGTCTTGCAAACGTATTCACCAGATCTTCTTCGTTAGATGACGGTCTTTCTACTACAACAGGGGACGAAACTGAAACTGAAAACGATTACGAAGATGCTAGAGAGACTGTCGGAACACTTACACCTTCTCAATCTCACAGCGAGTTACCGACGGATACAGAAGCGTATCAAACCGGACAAGAATGGCACCATTCGAACGAATCTTCTGCTGATTCAGATTCAGACCAAGAGAGAGATCGAGAACACACGATGCGAGGACTCAAGGTATCCGGATCTGGAATAGCAGCTGGTGGATGGTCTGCAGCTAAACAGGCTCATAAGATGGCCAGCAGAGATAGGGTCATTGAGAGAATAGTCGAAGTACCTGTGGACAGAATTGTAGAGGTAGAAAAGATCGTTGAAGTTCCGGTGGAGAAGATTGTCGAAGTACCGGTAGAGAAGATTGTCGAAATCGAAAAGATTGTCGAAGTTCCAGTCGAACGGATCGTGGAAATTCTGAAAACTATTGAAGTACCTGTTGAAGTCGAGAAAATAGTAGAAGTGGAGAAGCGCGTTGAAGTACCTGTTCAAGTGGAGAAGCGCGTCGAAATTGAGAAGATTATAGAGGTTGAGAAGATCGTGGAGGTCCCTGTTGACAGAATCATTGAAGTGGAGAAGATTGTAGAAGTGGAAAAACGAGTCGAGGTACCCGTAGAGAGAATCGTCGAAGTGGTGGTCGAGAAGATTGTCGAAGTCCCGGTAGAGAAAGTTGTCGAAATCGAGAAGAGGATAGAAGTGCCCGTTGAGAAGATTGTTGAGGTGGTCGTAGAAAAGATTGTGGAAGTGGAGAAAATCGTCGAGGTGGAAAAGATAGTCGAGGTACCAACAATCGTGGAAGTTGAAAGAATTGTTGAAAAGGTAGTCGAAAAGATCGTCGAGGTACCCGTTGAAAAGATTGTAGAGATTATCAAAGAGAAGATTGTGGAAGTCGAGAAGCCGGTCGATCGAATCGTCGAGGTCGAAAAGATAGTGGAAGTTTTGAAGATGGAAGAGAAAATCGTCACTGTCGAAAAGCCCGTTGAAATTGTTAGGGAAGTGGAAGTGGAGAAAATCGTTGAAAAGATCATTGAAGTACCCAAAATTGTCGAAGTGGAGAAAATCGTCGAGAAAGTAGTTGAAGTCGACAAGATTGTCGAGGTACCTGTCGATGTTGAGAAGATTGTCGAACGGGTAGTAGAAGTCGAAAAGCCAGTGGAGAGAATCGTAGAAGTCATCAAGACGGTTGAAGTGGAAAAGATAGTGGAGAAAATCGTGGAAGTACCCAAAGAAGTCGAAGTTATAAGGGAAGTGGAGGTCGAGAAGATTGTTGAGAAAATAGTGGAAGTGATCAAGGAGATCGAGGTCGAAAAACGGGTTGAAGTACCCGTGGAGGTGGAAAAGATAGTCGAGAAGATTGTGGAAGTGATTGTCGAGGTTGAGAAGAGGGTAGAAGTCCCTATCGAAGTTGAGAAGATCGTTGAGAAGCGCATCGAAGTCCCAGTCGTAATAGAAAAGGTTGTAGAGAAGATCGTTGAGAAGATAGTTGAAGTTCCCCTGGAGATCGAAAGGGTCGTTGAAAAGATTGTGGAGAAGACGGTGGAAGTGCCAATCGAGGTCGAAAGAATCGTTGAGAAGATTGTCGAAGTGGAGAAACGCGTAGAGGTACCGGTCGAAAAAATAATCACAATCGAAAAGATAGTTAAAGTGCCAGTCGAGAAGATCGTCGAGGTAGAAAAGATTGTTGAAGTGCCAGTGGAAAAGATTATCACTGTCACTAAGACCATCGAGGTCCCAGTCGAAAAGATCGTCACTATCGAGAAAATTGTAGAAGTACCTGTCTCTCAACTAAAAGCCGATCAATCTGACTCAAGCATGCAAACCGAACCTTTACCCTCGACACCCTCATCGCCCCTTGCTCCTCCAGCTGATATCTCTCTCTTCCGAGTATCTCCTGGCACCAATTACGATTTCCTCAAGGCTCCTCCTGCTCCCGGCGCCTTAGGCAATAAGGGCAGTCGACGAATCTCCAACGAACATTTCATCGGCTCTGGTTTGCCACAAAGCAGGGATCTCGCTTCTCCTGGAAGCATCGATGGTCTCCCACCTTCATCTCCTACTGACTCTACTGCACCGGATAGAACGAGACCACCAACGATATCTGTGCCACCGCCACCTGATATGCCTCCTCCTCCTAACACGGCGGTCAAGAAGATGTCTACTGGTCCACCAGCCCGACCAATGTCGCCTCCACCAGAAGACTTCTTGCAACGAGCTACCACGCCTACTATGCAAATGAGCGTCAACAGATATGGATCTCGTACCGCACCTTCATCATCCGCTGCAGCCATTCGAGCTTCGCACAACTACAGCGACATGCCTCCTCCTGCTACAGCTTCTCGCCAGACCTCGAAAGCGTCCTTCAGAGTCCCGTCAACTTCCGCACAATCCACTCCAGGTGGAAAGGAACAGGATCCATCTTGGCTCAGATCCAGAGAAAGCGTTAAAAGGAAAGCTACCAAAGTTATCTCCTCTTCGGGCTATGCCAGTGCTTCATCAAGTATATCTGGACATGATCAAGCTGTTGGCAATATTCACGATAGAAACCCCTCATTATCCTCAGTTGATAGTTATGCTGGCACCGTTCCACATCAGAACACTCAACAGCCTGCTCATGGATCAACGGACCCTTCTACTATCCACGCGATCACGCAAACTATGATCGGTGAATATCTGTACAAATACACTAGAAGGACTGTAGGAAAAGGACAATCGTCCAATAGACACAGGAGATTTTTCTGGGTTCATCCTTATACCAAGACTTTATACTGGAGTTCAGAAGATCCAGGGTCAAGTAGAGTATCGGAGTCTTCTGCGAAGTCAGGTGAGTTTGCGCTAATCTACGTACAAGGATCTGGTGAACTGACCTGCCAATCCGCAGTATTCATATCAAGTGTGAAAGCGATAGAAGATCCAAATATTCAGCCACCTGGATTATTCAACAAGAGTATCGTAGTAGCGACTCCCGGAAGAGAGATCCAATTCACAGCTGAGAACAAAGAGAGACATGATTTATGGATGTCTGTGAGTTACATTTAAATCTTCTTTATCTCAAACCCGTTTGCTAAAGCGAATATCTCCTAGGCACTACAATTCTTGCTGCAGCAGCAAAACGCAGCGAGCAGTACCACTCATCTGGCGGAATCCAGCATAAAGCACAACACTTCGCGAAGTGGGTTATCGTCCATCATACCGGATGAACAAGGCAGAATACTTCCTTCTCAAGCTAAATCGCCAATGTCACTCCGATCATTTGGATCTGAAAGACAATCTATCAACAACATCACCCCCAGAGCAGTCAGACCATCTTCAGCCATGTCGAATGTGCGATCTGGCTCGACCATGGGAAAGAGAACCGGAACAGCTGCTCATGAATACATGCGAAGACATGAAGTGCCAAATGCCATTCATGGTGGACATCGATACAAGGGGACTTATAAGGGAGCCCCAATCGCGGATCCAGACGATTTCGATTTGGTGATGAGGGATGATGCGAATGAGATGGATGAGAGTTTTGAGGGTTTAGAGAACGTTCGAGGTGGGTTGTAATCATTGGCTGTTCCAGACTTTTTGCTGATCTGATCTGTCTCATTTTTTTAGCTTGCTGTGATGGTAAACACCTTGTAGGACATCATCACCATCATGATCATCCGAATGTACCTAAAACCCCAGCTAGATCCCAAACGCCCTCGATTAGAGCATGGTCAATGAGATCTGCTGGAGGAGGTACGACGAGACGGCCTTCGAATGCCTCGACTAAACCAATAGGTCACGTGGCATTGCAAAATGACGAAAGTAGCATTTTCTCCACTGCTAAGAAGAGGGAAAGGGAAAGGAGCAAGTCAGCTATGGGACATAGAGATAGATACTAGATGATAGCTATCTGTAACGAATTAGACAGTGCTACGATCAGGATTTGATAAATGAGCTTTTGGTCTAGATTGTACGATATAATGACATCTTGGGTTTTTCTTTTTGTCTTTTACGCATATACAGTATATATTGATTGATAGAAAGCACTTATGCAGCTATCCAAACATTTTCCTGAACGCAGTTTCGGGTCGATTTTGTGCGATCGCCTTTGTCTGACAAATTCGAATGATGCAGCCGTGGATTCGCGTGAACATACTGCATTTTTGCAAACCCACTTCCCAATACATCCGACAACAAATCTGCTTATCTGCAAGAGACATGCCCACTCGGGGTTCCGCTTGATTGACCCGGAGTGTATATACCAATCTACGAGCTTCTGCAGCAAGCAAATCGGTGGACGTGGTATCATCTGTTGCTTGCGTAGATATAAGAATGCTGATTGAGAATGGTTATCGGCACGTCACTCAGCATCATGGTAAAAGAAAGCTCATAGAATGAACGAAGCGAGCATTGGTAATGTTGGTTGATGATTGTTCCGCAATTGGCATACACGGCTGAACCAATGCGCTCTAAATAATATACGTTTCAGGCGTTCTTGACTATGATGTTGGCCGACAAGACTCATTGGACACTGGCATATACTGCGAATATCTTACTTTACTTATACGGTACTACATTTCGCATAACTTGCCCACACGTAAGCGACCAGAGGACTAGCAGTCAACGTAATACCCTTGCTAGATCAGCCAGATGGTATTTACGTCACTCACCAATGCTAGCCAAGAATCCACTGAAGCTCTCATCCTTTTGATCTCTTCTATGTAACATCTCGTTCGCGAATGTTTATCGATGCACGATTGGTACCAAGGCATGCTGATGGCGCATGTGCAATGACACGAAGAAACAGTTGTCGGCCCATGCTGCTATAACCTCAATTGGCATTAAACTTCCCGGTTCAGCTGCGTCACTCGGGCTTGTATTGTCAATGATAGGGTGAGTATCATTAGATGACAAAAATGCGGTTGATGGGGTGTCGAGCTGTAGAGTAATTGAAGTAAAGGTACCACCTGAGCCCTCGTTTTCCGGTAGACGAAAAGCTAAGGATGTCCAGTCCTCGATATTGAGTGGGAGTGACGCATCTGCAAGGTGTCCTGGTGGAAAGTGGAATTGAGGGGTCGCTTGGCGTAGAGCAGTGACAAAATGGTCTATGTTTATCTCAAATGGGGAAGGACTAGGTGCTAATTGTCATAATACGCTAGTACGGCGCTAAGGACGCCATAGATAAGGCAGAACGGACATACGTAGTTTATAGTATACATTGTATATCTAGGGCACGGTATCTAGGATATTATTACTCTCTCTAAGAAATGTATATCTCGTGAACCTCGGCTCAAACGCTACTTAGTAGCTATCGTATTCGCTTTCGGTCCTGCTCAGAGCCATACCGTATCATCGTCTCGACCTATCATCACACTAATCCTCCCATGAAATGTCCAAGAGGGCGATTGACAGTCGATTTTGAGTTTGTTGCGTTGGACAAATCATACTGATTATTGTGATTTGCCGGTGCTGCTAAAATATCCAGCTCGGTCTCCACCAGCCGTAACGAAGGAACACACCAGTATCAACAAACTGTTGGGAGTTTATGAGGCTGGGCGGGATCAAATCATGCATGTCACTGACATCTGAGAAACGTCGAATAGATTTAGGCGAGGGGGAACGACATCTACCGGCGACATGGGGTATGGCGATGATTTGGTCCAGCTGTTAGTACCGCAGTTGACATCATCATGCATGGCTCATTTTGATGGTCTTCCCGGCTTTGTTGACGTATAGGTGAAAGTACATTTCTGCTTACTACGAAAACAGCGTTGACATGAGGGGGGCAGGTCCGCTTGTAGTGCTTCATTGACATCTATGCCTTCCAACGGTTTGCATCTGACCTAGAATGCACCGTGAATCAGCAGTGCTGTCGGGAGATTGAACTACCTTCTGCGTTCTGCACCAATCGCAGACTTGCCTAGGTGACTGGTCGTCAGAGCTTTGCCCCATCCCGATGCAATTGGGCAGGACCAAATGATCGTGAGGGAAACCATACTCATTCTGTTTGTTTATCATTCCATGAATGCTCATTGTATCATTTCGCTCCACAACAGCTCGGTTCAACACGCTCTCGCTCGAGTAGGGGAGTCATTTGTCGTACGATTCCATACTTATTCATACTTCACAATGTCGTGTCTGTCGTGACATTAGCAATTTTGTATACCTGCATGAATGACCAGAATTTCAATTGAGCTTATCGGTTTTTGTTGCCGAGATGACGCTCGGTTAATTACGAGGTCACCGGTGAAAAGTCTTCCGATCAATACCTTTTTTTGGCGTAATAATCTCCCGACTACAGCTGATCATGCAACTCCATTTACCCTGGATATCTACACGGTGGAGGTCATCCACCTCGATTACGAATTGAACACTTTGCATTCAAGTAATCTCTACATAAGTTTGCTTTCGACCCATCTGACTGGCAATTCAATCTGAAAGAAGACTATACTTGGCAAGATGACAGGAATCCTTGAGAAATATAGGATAGGTGTAGCGACAGCTTCTTTAGGTATGACCAAAAGTCATACGTTACCTCTAAAATTCGCTGCATTACGAAAAGCCGGTTACAAATATGCTGAAGTTGGTTTCGGAGATTATATGGCTTGGGTCAGAGAAAGAAATCCCAATCTGTTCGTATTCTCTATCTTCCTCTCATGATGCTCGCTCATCGTGCAGTAACTTTTGATAGACCCCCGTCAAGTTGTCCACCGGAATGGAAAGAAGCCGATGAACCTGACCCAAGTGATACTGAAATATGGAACGCAATGTATGCCGAAGCTACTGGTTTCTTGCAAATGGCTCGAGATCACGATTTATCCGTTTTGGCTATTCAACCACTTAATCAGTTTGATGGCTGGCCCGAAGGCTCAAAACGAGCTGATTGGGTCAAGAGAAAGGCTGAAAAATGGTTAACATTATGTTCACGATTGAAAGTCGAGCTGATTCAGGTGAGTCCTACACACAGATGTTTTGTTATCTTTCCACCGAGACCCGCTAATATAAGTTGCTGTTCATTGTACAAAGGTCGGAGCTAACGATTACGCAGAAGCGAATGCGCCTGACTCTAAAACCTCCGAAGATCTTAGATGGTTAGCAGAACTAGGAGCTAGTTTAGAACCACCGGTCAAAATAGCCTACGAGCCGTGGTGTTTCTCTAAAAGAGTGAATACCTGGGAGAAAGCTTGGGAATTAGTACAACTTGCTGTGAGTCATCTGTGCGGAGGTAAATAAACTATTATACTGACTCTTTTCGATGACGAGGAGACAGAATCACCCAAATTTAGGTATGTGCATTGATGTAGCTCATTTCCCTTTAGCGCCTTCATATGGATGGAACCCTGCAACTGGTGAAGGATGGGAAATAAAACAAAATGATGAGATGTTAGATCGTTTAAAGGAAGTTCCGGGCGAAAAGATATTTTATCTTGAAATTTCAGATGTTTTGAAACCTGTTATTCCATTAGGAAAGGGAAGTTCGTTTGATGAATGGAATGATGAAAATAAACCTCCAAGAGGTGATATTTTCACCTGGTCAATATGCGGAAGACCATTACCTTTTGTAGGCAAAGACGCCGGAAGAAATGTCAAAAGTGAAGATGATCTAGGAGGTGGTAGGGTTTTAGAATCTGTCAAAGCTATTCTAAGCACAGGCTTCAAAGGTAAGTCAAGCTACGAGCTTTAATCAAAGATGCTGACTTTGACGCAAAATCCATCAGGTCCTATCATGTGGGAATTCTTTGAGGCTATCTCAATGGAGAAAGATGATAGCGATGTGCCTGAAATATATGCTCAAGCTTGTAGAGTAGCAGAGAAAGCTCTCGATGAACAGCTCACTCGACGGACAAAGCAGCTGTAGTGGTTCTCAAGCTTGTATATCAATAAAGCTAGTTCGATGCATGTCATACAATTACATATGCTTACTATCCATCGATCTCATCAGATTGACAGTGCACTACAAGCTACCATACAGTAGACATTCACCTTTTCCGCAGGATACTTACGTAACGTGTTTAAGCTTTGTTTTGATGGGAAACAAAAAGTCGTTGAAACGCGGAGATCGCCGAGAGTGTCTATTCATTTCGGCCGTGTCGGAGCAGCTAGGGGGTTGAAGATCGAAGAAGGCATGTTCTTGGCTCTTCTTATGATGTTATAGAAGCATTAATCTCTTCATTGTATCATAAATACACTAGCAGACATCGGATCTACTGAAGGAGACTTCCAGTAACTTGTAAAGCTGAAAAGGGGTTGTAGTTGCTCAAAGAGCCCCATGACTTAGAAACCGTTCACAATCCAAGATGGCGCTAACAGATTATTTCTCTGTAAGTCTGGAAAAACGAATATCAACCGTTCTCTTTACTGATTATCTTGACATTTAGCCAGTAGCATTTTTCATTCTGTTACGTGAATCTTTAGAAGCTGGTATAATCAGTACGTTTCTATTATTCTGAAATTCATTGCTCTCACGGAATATTAGGAACTGATCTTTTCGATTCGAAAGTTGCCGTTTTATTAGGTTTTATTTCTCAAATAATTCCTTCAATTGTTCAACCTTTACATTTACCTTTATCAGAATCAAGACGTCAATCATATTCACAGTCACAATATAATGAAAATAGACAATCAGAAGATTCAGCTAGATCTTCACAAGAATTATTATCTGGATCACAACAAAATGGTACATATGGTACTTCACCACCTAATCAATCTTCTCCTCATTTAGAATCACGTTCTTTAATCACACCTAAAAATGGTAGAAGGTTAAGTGGATTAGAAGTTGATCAAGATGATATTGAAGAAGCTGAAGAAGTTACAGAAGAGAAAGATAAAGTTGTTAAAAAAATGAGACTTCAAATTTGGAGTGGAGCTTTATTAGGTGGTACCGTAGCTATGGCTATTGGAGCGATCTTCTTATATGTCGTGAGTGTCGAATAAATATTATCGACTTATAGGCCGGATTTGAATTCAATCATTGATACTAACTCACCCTAGTTCTACACGTATACTCACGACTTATGGCAAGACGCAGAAAACTTATGGGAAGGTGGATTTTGTGCATTGGCTTCCATATTGTGAGTGGAGAATCTCTTCTGAGTCTGCTGTATGATGCTGATCATATCGTGATATACAGAATCCTCGTCATGTCCCTGGCCTTCCTTCGACTCCCACACGCTCAGGTGAAATGGCGGTTGAAACTCCTTTCAGCATATCACTCTCACTCAGAATCTGACCCTGAACATATTCAACAACACCCTCATAAACATGGTAATAGGCATAAGCGCGCCAATAAGGCCACAGCGATTTTATTTGGTTTACCATTCATTACAGTCTTAAGAGAGGGTCTAGAAGGTGTAGTATTTTTAGGTGGGATAGGATTAAGTGAAAAAGGAAGTGCAGTTGCTGGAGGTGGAATCGGTGGTCTCATTGTTGGTGGTCTCATAGGTAAATTCATCGTTCCTTTACCTTGCTGTAATTGTTGGGCTGACCCCTTGTAGCTTATTTGCTATTCTCATCTACAACACCATTATCATTGACCAAATTTGTTCAATTTTCTTCTTTGTTACTATTTATGATTGGAGCAGGATTAGCTTCTAGAGCAGCATACGCATTTGAAAGACAATATTTCATTTCATATGTAGGTACAGCAGCTGCTGAAGCTGGAAATGGACCTGGATCTTATAGAGTAGCTGGAAATATTTGGCATTTAACTTGGTGGGATCCTGAACCTGGTTCAGGAGATAATTTTGCTCAATTAGCTCAAGCAGTTGTGGGTTGGAATAATACAGGAACCGTTTGGACAGTGTGAGTTGATTTTGATAGGGAAAAGTTTCTCTTTATTCTGACTTTTCGAATTGTAGATCCACATATATTGCTTATTGGCTTTTAATCACATTTACATTGGTTCATGCGAAATTTAAAGAAGGACGTACGGCATTATGTGGACAATTATCGAAAAGAGGATGGGAAAGAGAATTTTCAAAAAGAGAGAGAGGTGTTGCGGATGATGAAGTTTTGTTGGATGATAGGAGCGATATTGGAGAATGATATTTCCTTTATGTTTTTGTATCGCATGGATCTTGTCAGCTTGTGATTTTTGTATCATTATGATTGCATATATGGGTTTCATCTTTGTTAGAGTGATAATCATGGTGCTTGGCTCGCCCAAACCGCTGACAGCAAGCTCCGATTGTCGTTGATAACACTATTTCTCGGATCTGTATCCTACCCTATGCCCCTCGCCCGTAAAGACAAGCTCTGAACTACTATGAACAGTCGGTCAAGCGGCGAAAAACACCTTCGCTCATGGTCATGGTTGTATGCACTTCAAATGAATTAACTGAAATTCTCAGATTTCTTTCCGTAATCAATCACGGCACGTTTTGCTTTTTCCTTGTTCCTGTTATCGATAAAAAGGTAGATCATTTTCCTTAAAAACGGGTATGACCGTTAAACAAAAGATCAAATCGATCGGATCAATTGTAATACAACGATCATATGATCTGATCATACTGAATGTCAAAGGTAATTTCTATTATTATTGATACGTATTTTGATAGAAATCTGGAACAAATAAGAGGTGACGAGATATTACGCACTCTTCTTTTTTTCTTGAATCATCTTAAACCTACTTTTTGTCATTAATATATACTTTTACAACTGATAATGCATTTAATCATTTTTGATAATCTATTTCATTCTATTCTCTTATGATCAAATCATATTATATCAAAAACCCAAATACTAAAATCAAAATGACAGGATTATCTTTAAATCCTTTAAATTATATTGATAAACCAATAAATAAAAATAAAAAATGTGCATGGGTAGTTTTTTTACTTTCAACTTCATCTTATCTTCCAGGTATATTAGTATTATCTTGGACATTAAAAAAATTTAATTCAAAATATCCTTTAATTGTTGCTGTTAATCCAAAATTATCAAAATCGGTGATTAATGTTTTAAAAGAATATGGATTACAAATTAAATTAATTAAACCTTTAATTCCAAAAGGTGAAATTAACTTAATAGCTGAAAGATTTGTAGATACTTGGTGTAAAGCTGAAGTATTCGGGTTTATTGAATATGATGTAAGTGTATTTCTCTATTTAAATCCTAAATAATTGAATCATTGGACGGGATTTCTAAATGAGCTGACGTGATTATTTAAATAGAGAGTATGTCTGATTGATGGAGATATGATGATTAGACAAAATATGGATGAATTATTTAATATACCATTAAGAGAAGATCAAATAGCAGCTACTTTTGCATGTATTTGTAATTTAGATAAATCTTCATGGGCTCCAAGTGATTGGTAAGTTATCATCTCATTATGACTTGATATCTATTTGTTTCTGATAAGCCGTATTGATACAGGATAAGAGATAATTGTGGATATACCCCTTCTCAAGGTTCAGAAGCAATAAATCATCCTGGACCAGCTCAACCAAATGGTACTCATTCATTTCTGAATTCTGGCTTAGTCGTTTTAACTCCATCTTTAGAATTATTAAAGAAAATACGTAATTTAATAGAAAGTGATTCAGAAGAAGATAAAAATAGAATAAAAGAATGGGCTTTTCCAGATCAAGATTTATTTGCAGATTTATTTAGAGGTAAATGGATTAGTATACCTTGGATTTATAATACTATAAAAACAATGAGATATTGGCATGGAAATTTTTATAATGATGAACAAGTTAAAAATTTACATTATATTTGTAAAAAACCTTGGACATATCGTCCAACTTTAAATTCACCTGAAATTCGAAAATCAACTGGTAAAAAATATGCTGTTGATTCTGGAGATTATGCCGAGGTGAAAGATGGTGATGTTGGTTTAGATGAAAAAAAAGCAGATGCAGTAACGCATGGATGGTGGTGGGAGGAATATGAGGAGATGTTGGATGATATGAGAAGTAAAGAGTTCAAGTGGATTGACATGGTGGAAGATTTGACGGCCAAAGGGGATTCACGTATTTAGTCGTATTTCCTTCGTGAGTAATCCGACTCCGAGCGCCTAATAGCGCCCGATCAACAGCTGATCTTCGGTATCTGATGGAACTAATTTAGCTATCC
Source organism: Kwoniella pini CBS 10737 (assembly GCF_000512605.2). NCBI lineage: Eukaryota > Fungi > Basidiomycota > Tremellomycetes > Tremellales > Cryptococcaceae > Kwoniella > Kwoniella pini. The sequence continues at coordinate 1,372,238 of NC_091719.1, read as the reverse complement.
GTCTTCCTTTACCAAAAAAGCTGGATTTTTAATCTACTGCAAGGGGATAATCGTTTGAGCTTCACCCAATAACAGGTATGGCTCTTATGGTACACGGTACCGATCAGATGAATTGAAGGTACTGGCCCGTCTATGTGTATCTTATTTGTATCCCGATAGAAAACCAAAAAAGTAGCTTTCACTCTTGTTGTTGATATACTTCTAAACATGATTTATGAAATTAATGATCATGTCAATTTGCGTGCAAAGCATCTTTGAATTGTTTATCTTCATAGCATTCCACCCTTGAGTTCGATGAATTGCCTAAGAGCTAATTCCATTGCACCTGCCTTCTTCTCCTTCTTCTGTTGTTTCTTCTGTGCGTCTCGCTCTTTCACATGCTCTTCATGATTGTGTGCTATCGGATTGCCTTTCGCTTCCGCTATTATAGGGGTTTCGGAGTGATTGTCATGTGTATTTTCAGAAGGTATATTTGTCCAATCTTGTATATTTGAAAGACACTCTGAAGCTGTAAACCACTTTCGTTCTCGTTCATGTGATTCAGGCCTATCTCCGACACAAGATTAGTGTGTATAATTCGAGAATAGGGGGTTCACTCACCATTGCTGTATACATTCTACTACATCTTCGTTTACCTCTAGAATATGCACGTGCCATATTGATCCGTTCTTTTTGGATGGTAAAGCTAACATCATTAGTCTTTCTTCGTCTTCTGGCGCCGGTAAAGAAGGTGGTGTACCAGCTACGTAAACACAACCAATGTAAGATACCTTGCTATGTCTAAAGGTAATTCAAATCACCTTCTTCCCATGATTCTCGTACTGCTGCCTGACCAGATGTTTCACCTGGCTCAATTCCTCCTTTAGGGACTATAGTGAGTCATCGCAGTATCAGCTTGTTTTGTAACAAATAGAATCTACTATCATACATTGGCTCATAAACAAACTCACATATCCACAGATCCGGATGAGCTCTACTCGTCACCATCAATAACTTTTTAGTTTGAGGCGAATATACGAGTGATACAGCCACATGCCTTGATTCTTCGGATTTTGTCATACTGAAAATTCGATACGTTTCGTTCCTTAGGACTGATAGGCTGCAGACTTTGGAGTAAGACAGTATTAAATTTCAGCGATGAATTATAATTTGCATTTCCAGTAGTGAGCTAAAATGTAAGCTATGATTACGTAGTGCAGGTTATAAGTAGATCTTTGACTATCTATAAGCTTATGTCCGGTACCGCTTTTTTTAATGGTTTGTCCGATCATTAATAGAAATTACTGAACACAGAAATAAACGCGTATTAGCTTTGTTTTCGCTTGAATTACCTGATATAACCGGGGATCATAGTAGTTCCTCATTTCTTGCTTTTAACTCAAAAAGCTTTTTGTCAAGTACAAATATCATTCACTTAACCTGATAGGTTGGAACTGAGTCGTACAGCCAGTGCAAGACTGCAAATCTCACATCCTTACGATAACCGAGTCGCTTAATGACAAAGAGACACTTAGATTATCTTTGTCACCAGCAATAAAGGAAGAAAAGGAAAGAAAAGCGATAATTATTAGAGTTTGCCGCAACGGAGACTTCTAACATCGCTGCAATCCTGGTTTTAGTGTCGAATTGGACGTCGATAGCAAGCAACATATTTGCTTGACTGCTTCTCATAGGAACAAGGATGAACACCCAGGCGGTCGAATAAAGTAGATCCAGATACCTGAACTATCCCATCGCACTCAAATTTATACAATCATTGCAATTTGAATAGGTGGCTTCGCTTATCACAAGATCTCCTTTGCGAATTGCTGATTGTGCTGAAGATATTGGTGAGCATCATCTCACTTCGAAGTGTGCTTAGCTAATCGGCCACCTGGATGCAGCAAAATGATAGATCATATACTAGGACGACCTTCTCCTGCTTTACGCCGTTCACAAATCTTCCTCGTACTCTTCTTCTGGCTGTGGAGGTTATATAAAGGAGATGGTGCAGCTCGCCCTACTCCTACTACATCTGCACTAGGAGCTTTACCAAGTCAAAGAATTGGACAGGCTCAAAGAGCTTGGTTGGCCACGATATGGGTCAAGATTGTAGGTAGACGGATGGTCATGTGGATTGGAAAAGCAAATGAGCGCCTGAGTGAGTTATATTCGACCCATAGCTAAATGCACACCCATGTCAAGGCTAACCTCACACGTGCTGGTTAGAGCACTTCACACCATATCAGCTAATTCTGGCTACTTTAACGATGGTCTACGCATTGCGGCATCTGGATGATCTACTGGGCTTAGGAGGTAAGTCGTCCTAAACCCGTTCGCTTGTCCCTGTTTCGCTAAATACGCGCTCCAGCACCCGAACCTCTGGCACGTTTGGTAAGCTTCGATATACATATATAGTCATATCAAGTTTGATGGCACTTGACAGACAAAATCTATAGTATTCGCGGTCATACTACCGCGCAACATACGTCAACACCGCTTTCGATGCAGGATTTGCCTCTGCAATGGCTATACGGCCTAAGTGGCTGAAAGACATATCGAGCATGTTATTCACGGGATATTATCTTTTATGGGCAACAGAAGGTGATGAAGTGGTACGTCGATCCTCTATTTATTTCACGCCGACGAGTTTGATTGAGTTTTGTAAATCAGTTACGACGGTTCAGGGCAGTGTGCTCAGTCGAGATGCTTCGAGTGACTTGGGAGAAGACAAAGAATCCATATGTAAGCTGAATCACACTGCGATCTTTGAGTATGGGATGTAAGGCGAAATTGAGCATAACATATCAGGTCCGAATTCTGACGAGCTTCCATCGACCTCGCGTAACCATAATACGCCATCTTACTATACCTCGTCCTCCCACCTCATCTCGAGCAAACCTGCCTTCGGTGAAAGCGATGTTATTTTTCGATGGAACCGATGCTGAATTAGCCAAGGCAACGGAAATGGTCATCGACTATCCTGGAGGAGGGTTCGTGGCTATGGGCCCTGAATGTCATGAGGAACGATTGAGAGCTTGGGCAAAAAGGACGGGAAAGCCCGTACTGGGTGTGGATTATGGTAAAGCTCCGGAATGTGAGTGACTTGATCTTATCTCTTTCGGCAGTAGCTGAGTCCAAATAACACACATCAGACCCATACCCATGGGCAATTGAAGAAGGATTTGACGCATATCGAACCCTCATGGAGACAAAGGGAAGAATCATCGGTATTGAAAGTGGTAAACTGGGTATCGTCTTGACGGGTGATTCTGCGTAAGTCAGTAAAGACAAGGAAAGGTCGATCAGCTGATTTGTAAGCAGGGGCGGCAACATATGCGCTACAATTATGCTGCGAATCCTCGAACACCCTACTGGTATCCCCACTCCCGTATCGATGATTCTCGCATACCCGGCCTTAGATTTCAACTTCACATCTTGGATGTCACCGACAAATTTACGGGTACTGCGGACCGAGCAATCAGAAACTCAGATACCCGGTCTTGCCCACGGTAAAGATCATCTACGGCACAAGTCCCCTCTAAGCGTTGTCAACGATATCGAGAATGGCGGGAAAAAACGTAGACACCAAAGACAGAAGAGTTGGGCTCAAACACTCTCCGGAAAATTACCGAATATCATGAGTCCTGTTGACGAGAAGAAGCAAATTGGAAGTGGTATGAGGAGTAGTCCAGCAACTCCCTCTATGAGAATAAAAGATCTACCGAGGAGTATGTCAGCAAAAGTTGTTGGATGGTTAGGTGGTGAAAATGGCGATATGCCAAACAATCAGGCAGATTTCTCCGACGACAGTGACGAAGATGACGACGACGATGACGACGGGGCTACTATTCGACCACCTAGACCAGTGACCGAGCAATCTCTAGCAGACAGAGTCAAGACCCCGGCCGCTGAAGAAGGGCAATTCTTGTTTAGTCCTCCTATCGCTTCTCCCGCACCTATCGAAACCCCTCCAACGGACGTTGTCGTCACTCAAGAAAGCAAGGATGGAGTTGACCAAATTGTGGCTAAGAAACGGAAGAAGATGCCTATCGGAACTAGATTGACCATGACTAGTCGTTCGGGTTATTTCCAAGACAGAATCATTTCCCCCAGTATGGTAAGTACACTATTGATCTATCTATGGCCAGTGAATTGAATCATTTTCCTTATATAGATGCGAGCTATGGCGATACTTTACATTGGACCGAAACGTAATCCAGATTTCGAGACGGATTATTACATCTCTCCAATCTTGTCCCCGCCGCACTTGCTTGCACATTTCCCACCTGTCTATCTTATTTGTGGCGAACGGGATCCTTTTGTTGACGATACAGTGATTTTCGCTGGCAAAATCAGAGAAGCGAAGAAAGCTCGACGTGCTCAGGCTGAAAGTAATGCACGCGGCAAATCAGCCCGACATGGGGAATATCTACAAATGTCAACGGGTAAGACCAAGTCCACCGGACAAGCTGACGAGCTTCCGGATCCGATCTTAAGGCAATCTGATGATGATTGGGTACAAATGCGGATTATCGAAGGATGGGGTCATGGTTTCATGCAAATGTCTTCGCTTATGAGAGAAGTCGATCCGATATTGAACGAAATGGCGGACTGGATAGACGAGTCATTTATCAGATTCGAAGAACATCAAAGAGATAGAAAAGAAGTCAAACTTGCTCATGCTGAGGCTCAAAGTACCCTACAAGAAGAAGAAAGAGCACTATTGGCCCCGGACACACATTTGTTACCGCCAAATTCGACTCACGTAAAACCTTCTAGACAATGGCAAAAGTCCCCTTCATCCACGCCATTAGATACGGCAGATCTAGGCTCTTCTTATATCGATAGAAAAGAACAAGATGAGGAGAACAGTGATGAAAATGACGTGCCCGAAGATAACTTGGTCACTTTCACACCTAAATCAGGTAAAGACAAAATCATCAAACGAAAATTACCTCCACCTTCAAAATTCAATCCTGTACCTAGAAGACCGTCAAAAGAGCGACTAGATTTATACCGATCAAACTCTATGCCAAGATTCGATGTGGATGAGACTGGTTCTTCAGGGGAAGCTATGACTGTCAAAACACCACCTCATTTATCGATTAGAAGCTTACCGCAGTCTGACGAAGGTAAAAAGGGTTCAGGTGCTTTTGCTTTCTTCGGCGGAGGTGGTCAAACGGGAAAAACGACAACATCTAATAGATTACCTATTCCAAAAAGCTTATATGGTATTTCACCTTCCGAAAGATCGAATTCACTTGAAAGAGATCCTTCTCGTTCGACGGTTTCAGCACCTATCACTACAGGCACAGGAACTCCTCTGCATGGATCTGCAATTGATAAGCCTAAAAATTCCCTTGTAGCTGCTGCTGTAGCTGGTGCACGTGCGGCCTCACCAGCACTTGCAGCTGCTGGATTTGTACCTCAGAAAATTGGTGATGTGAGTGAAGCTGAATTGATGAGGAGAAGGAGGATGGAAGCTGTTTATGGTATCGGAGGTATACCTGATGATCCTCATGAAGAAGGCTCATGGTCTGAAGGAGAAGAAGATGAATGTTAAGGTGATCGAGGATCATCGCTACTTGATTTGAACACCTCGCTTGAGAATTTAACCCCGTAATCATTTAAATAGATTCAGTTGTACTGCTTTTCGCTTGTCCTTACTATGAGGAATGTTTTGTCATTTCAGAATATCTCATCTAAGCATATTATTCGTTTTAAATTCACAAACAATTGTATTCATGCATATAAAATTGTAATTACTTCGATTATTCAGGCAATCCCATCGCCACATTATGTTTCATGGCTTGTTCATTACACACAAACAATAATAAGCGCATGATGTCGTGAATAAGCTTTAAAACAATTTGTCACATGTTCTATTTTGTTTAATCTCCCATTGAGACTTGTTTACAAAATGTTACGTTATCCGGTAATTGCTATATAAGTTAAATAACCGGTAAAAGGAGTTTGACGAATCATCGATCTGTCTATTCATAATTTCAAGTTCATTTCTTTCATCTAAATATCGTCTTTTTGGATACATATATCGTATAATCAAGTGAATAACATTGCTCAAAGAGAACAAAGACCAAGATTATCAATAAAATTAAAGAAGATAGAACAAGATGACAACACAAGAACAAACTTTAAAACCTTTAACAAGAGATGAAGTTTCTAAAGTGAGTTTGATTACAATAAAATTGATTATTGAAATTGAGGTAAGATTGAATATGGAGTAGCTGAATTGGTATGATTTTATCATGGATAGCATAATAAAGCAGGAGATTTATGGATAATTGTTGATTCTATTGTATATGATTTATCAAAATTTGGTAATTTACATCCTGGTGGTATAGGAGTTTTATTAGACCAAGAAGTTGGTTAGTTTGTTTGTTGTTTTTGAAACAATTATTTTATATGACTTAATTTATTGATTGATTTGCAAAAAATAGCTGGTCAAGATGCTACAACTGTATTTTATGGACTGTAAGTTTCTAGTATTTTTCGGAGAGTGACATTTTTGATAGATACTTATACTAAATTGACCTATGTGATTACATAGTCATCGATCAGAAATTTTACAAAAACCTCAATATCAAAGATTAAAAATTGGTCAAATTGAAAATGAAAAACCAATTATCAAACATTTGGCTCCTGGAGATTTATCAAGAGTAAGTTCCTCACGAAAGAATCATAATGATGAAAGGTTCTTTTCTTCAATATACGCTGATTCATTCTTTTGGAATGTAGGTACCGTATGGTGAACCGACTTGGTTAACACCTGAATTCAAATCACCTTATTATAAGGAATCCCATCGAGCTTTACAAAAAGGTAAGCATCTAAAGATTGGTTAAAACAAAACCTTTGCTTCAGGGAACCTTACTAATCTTATCTAACAGTTATGCGAAAATTCGTCGACGAAGTGATATACCCTGACGCTCAGGCTTGTGAAGAGTCAGGCAAAAGAGCAAGTAAAGAAGTATTGGAGGCTATGGCGTGAGTTTGCTATGGCTTTGTCACTTAAGAAATCATTTCGACTGAAACAACCTCATTGTGTAATGCAGGAAAGTCAATATGAATGCCATGAGATTAGGTCCGGGTAAACATCTTCACGGAAGACAATTGTTTGATGGTGTAGTCAAAGGAGAAGAATTTGATTATTTCCAGTCAGTATTGTAATCAAGTGTGATCAACGTAAATTCATGCTTCTGACGAATATGTCTTTTCTAGTGAGCTTGTAGTTACACAAGAGATCAGTCGAATGGGTGCTCGAGGATACGGTGATGGTCTGAACGCCGGTATGGTAATCGGACTTCCGCCAGTATTGAATTTCGGCCAAGAACCACTACGATCAAAAGTAGTCGAGGAGGTTTTCAGTGGACAAAAGGTATATATCTCCTAATCCGCTTTTGCACCAAATCTGGCTGTTTTGATAGCTCATGGCTTTACTTGACACACTAGGTTATATCTTTAGCTATTTCCGAAGCTTTCGCTGGGTCCGATGTGGCGAACCTTCGTACCACCGCGACCAAAAGTGAAGATGGTAAATTCTGGACCATCAATGGTACTAAGAAATGGATCTCGGGTGGTATGCACTCTGACTACTTCGTACGTGCATTTTCGACTTGTTATCGAATATGACGGTATACTAATATCTTCTCATTTCAGACTGTTGGTGCAAAGGTAAGCTTAGCATTCCGCATGCTATTCGATCTTTACTGAACTTCGATATAGACCGAAGGAGGTCTCACTGCATTCCTTGTACCTCGTGGTGAAGGTGTAGAAACTAAACAAATCAAAACTTCATACTCAACTGCTGCTGGTACAGCTTACATCACTTTCGATAATGTCAAAATACCTGCTGAGAATATGCTTGGTCCTGAAGATGGAGGGTTATTGGTGATCTTGTCAAACTTCAACGTGAGTTGAGCTACACCTTAATACTGATGATTTGTACTGACAGTTGATGACTTGACAGCATGAACGATGGGTAATGTGCTGTGCGAGCGCTCGAAGTTCAAGAATGGTCGTTGAGGAATGTCTCAAATGGGCCGCTCAGCGAGAAGTATTCGGTAAACCTTTACTCGCGCAAGCAGTGATCAGAGCCAAGTAAGGGTTTCTTTCACCAGCAGACTATCGAAATCACGGCTAACTGACTGATCTATGAATTAGGTTCGCATCTATGATAGCTAAAGTCGAAGCTATTCAAGCTTGGCTTGAAAGTGTAACTTACCAAATGAACAATATGACATATAAAGAACAATCAAGGAATCTCGCTGGGTAAATACGATGTTTTTTTTTTTCTTTAAATCGCGTAAGAAAAGTCTGAAGCTAATATATAATCTTTTTCCTTTCAGTCAAATTGCTTTCCTCAAAATGCAATCTACTAGATTTGCAGGTGAAATTGCTGATGACGCAGTCAATATTTTCGGTGGTAGAGGTTTAACCAAAACTGGAATGGGTAAATTTATTGAACAATTCCAAAGAACTCAAAAATTCGATGCCATTCTTGGTGGTGCTGAGGAAGTATTAGGAGATTTAGGTGTGAGACAAGCGTAAGTCATAAAAAGTAATTCAGTACAATTGAAAAATCATCTTGTTAATGAGTTTTGCGTACAGTATGAGAAAAATGCCTAAAGATGTTAGATTATAATTTACCGTTTTCCGAGATATTCAATCTTTTTTTGTAATCCTACTCGTCTTCATCTTACTTGGTCAACGAGTTTATCATTGTGCTCTATGTTGTTCATGTATCGTGTATTCTGTTAAGTGTTCGACAGTTCAATGTGATGAATCAACAAAATATTGCTACATGTCATCATCAAGTATATGGAAACAGTCCTAGGTCTAATTCAATGATATTATACAATGTACAATGTAATGTGTCTATTAATATATAAAACAACTCCTATATTAATTGTATATACAAGGAAACATATTAAATAAGAATTACAACGTATGAAAATATGAAGCGTGAGAAGAGTATTATGAGAAATAACGAAAAAGTCAATTGTAATGGGATTTTAAAGTAATCCTAATAATTTAGGTTCTCTAGAAGGATCAAAATGTCTTTTTTCATTTGGATTAATTTTATCACCATTTGAAATCATTATATTATTATGATTGATTTCTTTTTGATTAATAAAACCATTTTGTTTTTTGGTTTGTTGATTTATTTGAGAAGTAGTTTTACTTCTATTAATTGAAATTGGTAAATTACCTTTTTCTTCTTTTTCATTATTATTATAATAATGAGGTATATTTGGTGTAGATTTTGAATTAAATTCATTTTCTAAATTTGGTCTTGATATTATTGAATGAAATTCTTTTTCTTTGTTATCATTTAATTGAGATCCTGAAATTGTTGTTGGTGTTGAAGAAATTGGTGAAGAAGTTGTAGGTGTAAATGCAAATGGTCTACTAATTCCAAGAGAAGTTAAAAATGATGGACGTCTAGAAGAAGGTGGAGTTGGAAAAACTAAAAAAAAATCAAATATTCGAATTTTTAGTAATTTTTTTCTTTTTAATGTAAATATTTAACTCACTATCACTTCCAAAACTCATTCTTCTTTCTTCAGGAGTTTCCCTTTCTGCTCTATCAAAACTATGTGTTCCACTTTCGAAATTTGATAATAATTTTTGTAATTTTGATTCAAAATGTCCATTATGTTCATGTCCTGCAGTATGAGGTGGAGTTCCATTAGGAGTTAACAAAGCTGAATTTGAATCGATTTGAGCATGAGTAATTGAAAGGGAACGAGGTTTGTGACTTGTTGGAATTGGTTGGGACATCATTGAAGTAGCTGAATTTGCTTTGTGATTGGAATAAACCAGAAAATCGTGTATTTATATGTGTTATAGATACTATCCCCACTGTGATATCGCAGCGAATATGTCAGTCGATGATATAATCAAGATCAAGAAAGAATGAAGTGGTGTGAGAGAAATCAAAGGAGTCTTTGTGAAAAGATTGGTTCCCGTTAAAACGATTTAAAGGATAGATCGAAAAGCAGTGTCCGAAAGGTGGTGGAGAATACGATCACAAGATTCCATGTAGATTTTGAGAATAAAGGAATGAAAAGGAAAGATTGAAATCCGATATGATCGGTCGCAAAAGTGGGGTTGAGTGGGTGAGGTGATATTGATAGCAGATGATCGGTCGCGAGCAGAGGTCGAAAGTCGCTTTGATCGTCTCATGGTGCTGGAGGATGGTACGCCCTTCTGACATTTGTACGGAAAGCTCGCTCACTCACAATCTAATGTTGAGTTCCTTTGCGATTCTGCACAAAATTCAAATCTAGCTTTGAGACCAGAAGTCAAGATGTACCCGCAATCAGTCTACTTGAATCGAGACAAAGTTATGCGTAGTGTAATGGTTCGATCTGATCTAGGATTTCTGATTACTATCACTGTTAAAGACGAGTCGGGTTGATGCTACAAAGATATTGCTAGTATACAAACGCGGTCTGATTGATCATTGACAGATCAAGGTTCATATGTAAAACCATAAATGATAATAATTTATGATGGGTGGTCGTATGAGGATGTTTCGGTGTAAAAACAAGCTCCATATACAACAACAAAAGAGGTCTTGTCTCGGGGATCCGCGTCACGTGATGTTGAAAATGTGATTTCGGATCTTTCGGATGTCGATTCCAATGAAATGATGTAAATACGTCATATGCCGTAAGAGGAACACTTTTACTTACTTTATGAGTTAGCGAATCGTATTGGATTGGATTCATCCATTTGACACTATCACCACACAATAACTTTGAACCAACTTTTCATTTTGTTTAAGTTTAATTGCATTATATCTCTCAAATACTACTCAATCATACACATCCAGAGTGTCAATATATACATCATGTCAGTTCTCAGACTTCAAGCCGCTCGACTTTTCAGACCTGCTACTGCCCCTTCGGCCAGAGTGTGGAGCAGAGGTTACGCTGCCAGTGTTCATGGAAACGATCCCAACGTGAGTGAATTGTCCTTTCTTGGAAATACGTATTAAATGCTATTCCTACGAGAAAGAGTAGGATGGTTGCCGATGCTGCTAGATCATGCGGATACTTCAATTACCCACTCTTATAGAGATGGTAGAGCTGATTAAACTTTCTATCTTTGATATATCAGATCATCGAGGAGGAGAAACAACGAAACTTGAAAGGTAACCAAGATTCATCAGCTCCTCACAAGGATCACGCTCCAGGATGGAATGAACACCTTGCTGTGAGTTCGATTGAGCTCTTGTAACTGGATCGACAAAGAGTGCTGATAGTTTGAATGATCGCAGTCTCACTCGGAAGCTGCTGTCAAAGTAAGCTCTTGACCAATACCCATCACTTGTCTCGATTGATATGACACGCACATCGTTCCATCTCCAAATGGCAGCTGACCTTTTGTGCTTCATTTGTAGGCTGATCAAGCTGGACCACCTGGTAAACCAGGTAAAGATCTTCAAGATGCTACTGTGGACCGTGAGTTATACTCCTCAAAAACAAATCCTTCCGGTTGATCCACCGGATGCGAACGCAAATTTCCAGTATGATGCTAATAGCCCATTGCTTTTCTCTAGAAACCCACAAGAAGCACCATGAAAAATAATTCACTACTACCGTCAAGAAGAGCACTGAGACTGAAGAGGATGTGCGTGCGTAGTTTCAAACTTTCTCGAGTACAGATTTAGCTGATCATCCCACTCTGGATCTAGGATCGAGCTGATAATGGTCCCGCGTCAAAGACATAAGGTCTAAGGCAGATCTGTAAAGAAGAAGGACAGGGAAGAAAATTGGAGAGAGAAGTCACACTCATATTAAAACAAGTATAAAATATATCAAACATTCATAGTCAATCAAATGCAACGATCCAAAGAAACGGCAGCATCTTCTTTTAGCGTACGCATGTGGTTACATTACCACTAACTCTTAACGAGTTAACTATAGTCCATGTAAATTACGAAGAAATGCCAAGAATGATTATACAGAATTCCCTTTTTTCTTCTTCATCCCAATCAAGTTCTCAGAGTGCTCTTGGACCTTCCAATGTATTACTTATTAATCCATCTTCATCTTCCCATCTAACACTTTTAAAACTTTTAATAGATTTTCTACTTTGTTTAGAATATATACTTGTCCTATTATTACTTTTTAAACTATTTCCACTTTTTTGTGAATATAAATAAGATTCATTAGATTTTGGAGGTAAAAGAATAGAATTTGGATAACGATTTGGATTTATATTATTAATATTATTATTATTATTATTATCCCATAAAGGTTTTTCATACCATGCTTTTGTGATTCTTTCACCTTCTATTGAATTTAAAGGTGAAATTAAATTTGGAGGTAAAAGTGTATTTTGAATTTGATCTTGATTTTGATTTATTGGATATGATTTTGATCTATTAGATAAATTAGAATTTTTCAACATTGACTCAGTATAATTTAGATTATTAGGAGAAGGTACTGTGATTTGAATTATATCATTTGTTGTAAATCCAGGTGGATATTCAACAGGAATCGGTGAAGATGAATTTGGATAAATCATTGTTGCTGATTGTGATTGATATTGTAAATTGTTTGAGGAAGGTCCTAGTACTTGTCTTATTGTAGGTGGATGAGTACTGGCAATTCTCTTTAATTGGCCTTGATTTTGAAATTGAGAAGATTGATCTTTACCATTTGAACCTCTTTTAGAATTAGAATTTCCACCACTAGATCCAGCTGAACCATCTACATAAGCTGAATATTCCCAAATACCACTTGAATGAGCTGTAGATCTAGTTATTCTTCTTAAATCTTTAATTTCTTTATTCATATTTTGTTCATCATTTGGATATTCCGGTACAGAAGGTAAAATACCAAAAGAGCCTCTTGAACCTCCAGATCCAGCTGATAAAGGACTAAATGAATGTTTAGCAAAAGCTCCTGAACCATTTCCGTTTGAAGCAAATGATGGAGAAGGTATATTCATATTTTGCGAATCAGAATTTAAGCTTGTACATGATTTTGGAGGTTTCAAATATTGATCATTGTTATTATTATTATTGTTATCATTCGAATCACTAATATTTGATTTTAATGTACCATTTCTATTTAAATTCAAAGATCCATGTCCATGTGATAAAGAAGTTTTTGAATAAATTGAATTTCCATCTTCTGATGTTGCAATTTCTCCATTTAAAGTAATTAACATTCCATTTGAACTTAATATACTTGTTCTTCCAGGATTTGCATAAGATGAACCCCATGTTAAATGTCTAAGTTGTACATGAGTTGGTTTATAATTTAATTCTAAATTAAATTTAGATTCTTCTAAATCGTTACTTAAAGCTTGACCTATATTATTCATATTATTTGGAATTATAGTAGGATAAGGACTATTTCCATTTGAATTTATAGAACCATGTTTACTATTGAAAGAACCAGTTTCATTCATAAAAGGAGGAGGTTGCATAAAATTAACTTTAATTGGATTATCTTTTGATAAACTTGGTTGAATCCATTTATTCATTCTTGAATCATTGGAAAGATCATTCTTTTCGTCATAAGAATTTGAATTTTGATCATGATTTAATGATTCAATTTGAGATCTGCTGACATATTTCATATTATCAAAAGAGAATGAAGTACGTTTAAAAGATTTTCTAATAGACTGAAATTTTGAAAAAATAGGGAATAGTTTAGAATCGAATATTCCATTTCGTCTTTCGTTTTCATCGTTTATCTCAGGTTGTATAGGTTGAGGAGATGAAATATTTCTTGATTTTATAATGAAAGATGATGTTTTTTTCGGTCCAAATACATTTATACCTCCAGGTAAATTCCTTAAAGTATCACTGATTGTCTTACTTGATGGCAAATTGATATTTCTGAATGGAAGTATGAGCTTGCTAATGAGATTCTTACTGTCTGAATTAGTTTCATCATTGGGATCCCCGCTGACTAATTTAAGAGGTTTTATACCGCTTGAAGAAGAATCTTTATTGAAATGTTTGAGTGGACGACTTAGTAATGCACCTAAACCTTCTGAACGAGATGCAAATGAAGGCGCAGAGAATCTACTGATAGGTGGGATTCGGGATAAAGGTGGTGGAACAGTTTCAGATCGACGTTTCTACAAATTTTTAAATTGATATTAGCAATTAGTCTTTCAACAAAGCTCCCATAAAAAGTAGCTCACTTCGTTCTCTTGAGCGTCAGTCAAATCTTTACCACCGTAAAACCAACTTGAACGTAATAATTTAGTTTTTTCAACTCTTTGTCTTTTTTTCCACCATCTGATTAAAAATAATATAACAGCTATTAAAGCTATTAAAGCGAATATACCACCTACTACTGCTCCAGCAGTATTGTGTTTATTTGATCCATTTGATCCTTCCTCTACTTCATTCTCACCAGAGGAAGAAGAAGAATTATGATTTAAAGTCAAAGTTGGTTTAGAATTTTGTGATGCTAAAGATGGTGGTAAATTGGAAGATGAAGTTTCAGCTATAGCCGCTCCTGGAATAACTGCTTTTGTGCTTGTTATAGATGGCTCAGTGGAAGAAGCAATTGAAGATGAATCTGTTATTTGGACAACAGGTATATCTGAAGAGGCTGATTGATCCCATGTAGTTTCAGCTGGGTCTGGTTGAAGTGCATCAGAAGTAATGGGCGCTAGCGGGTCGACAGTTGAGGAACCGACTAAGGAATCGATCGTTTCAGACGTTAGTGTTGGTCCAGTAAACACTGCTGATAATGGATCGGATGGGACATAGCCATTCGTAGTCTGAGCAGTCGACAGGGGAGAGGAAGTTGTTGGTGTAGTAGAAGACAGAAAAGAGGTTTGAGATGGTATCGATGAGCTTGAAAGATTTGACGTACTGCTTTCTGAACTTTGATCCGTTGCAACTATCGAAGTACTACTTGGTGCTATCGTATCGGAGGTGATTGGTGAAGCGGAAACGGACGCGATAGAGGATGTTAGCATTGGATTCACAGGTGAAGAAGACACTGTTAAAAGAGGCAATAATGATCATCCGCCCAGAATAGTAGGTCAGTCATTGACAAGCAGCATATATCTCATATACGGCATGTTATCAGTAACACTCACCGGTACTTTCAGGAGCAGAGGTACTCTCACAGCCACCCATGATTGTGTCGGTAGGTACCTCGATCAAACTAGTCGATTCTGTCGGAATGAAAATCAGTGACCAGGATGTAGTCGGTGTAGGTAGTATAGTGGAAGTCGAAGTTATAGTCTGACAATCCTGAGTATCTTGTCTTCGAATGATCTTATGTCCACCATACAATCTTCTTGCGAATCTTCGAGCTCTACGCGAGGTTGTTAAGCCATTTAGAATGGAACTTGATTCTTCGCCTGATAATGTTTGACCGTCCAATACAGCCAAAGTAGTTTGTGGTTCTTGTAATTCACCAATTGGAGATGTCGGTGAGCCGCTAGTAGCGTCTGACACAGCAGGTGATGCTACACTGAAGCTCGTTATAGCACTACCATCAATACTTGAGCTGGAAGATTCGATCGAAGGGCTGGTATATGATGAAGAAGTCATGATGGACGAGGAAGACGATGTTGAGATTTGATCTATCACTGGATCCCCAGTTGGAGTGGTACAGATACTTGTTACCCATGTTGAAGTACTCGCTGAGGGAGTAATTAAAACAGCTGATGAAGAGGTAATTGTACTTGTTAATATCGATCTAAAAGGAAGAAGACCACGTAGATTAGCCCAAGCTGCTCACTCAGCTGGGGGAGTGCAGCTTCCTACTCACGTTGAAGTGGAAAACAAAGTTGAGATGGGCGTGGGTTGACAAGCCATTCTGGACGAACTAATACTCCCGTCAATGAGAAACGATATCAAGATCAGTCTCTTCTGGTAGGTCCGATATTTCGTTGAATTTACTGCTGAGAGTCGATCCCAGTCAATGGTCGCTATATTTTTGTTGCTCTCCTAATAAGTATCCTGATAGTCGTTATGTGGTCTAATAGCGTTATGATTTATGAGTGATCAGTCTTGTGTTGTGATTTGAGGCTGTATGTAGATCAATGGAATGATGACAACAAGTGTTTAGCCAACGGTTAGGCCTCCCACTATACTTCATCGAGATGATTTTTTCACAGTTGGGAATCCAAATCAGTCAGAGGCAACGCATCGTATCGTGTCTTTCAGATCGTTAGTCAATTGTCCGTCAAAAATTCCCATATACACACAATCATCCCTTTTGACCCCTTACATTCGCGACAGTATTCACAGATCTCATTGTTCTCCTGTCGCATTAGCAATTCCACGGGCCTCTTTTGACGGATGCCTTTCGATATTCAGCCAGTGGTATATCTCTTTCTACCTCCCAACTGGGAAGAAATAGGCCATTCGTTAGAAGGACAAAGGAGAGTGAAAATGTATGTATCAAAGGAGTTTAAATTGTTATTGACTCCTTTGCCTAAACGACCACCTGGCAAGAGAAAGACACATAAGAAGTTTCGTTAAACCCGCATCCGACTTGGACTGTCGGATGATTCAATGCGTATATGAAGCTCTTCGACCGCAGAATGTTGTTTTTGTATTTTCAATTTACAAAGCACATATGGTTATGATTGCGGTAATTCACGGTTTCAATAATCGAAAACCTCCACTTCGGTAGTCCACTCATTTAGATAGGGACATATGCAGCCAATGTAGTCTCCCTGCAATGTCTGGTAAGGAATCTGCAGCATGCATAAAATATATTGTGCCCAAGAACCTAAGATATAATAACTTCTCTTGATGTGTATTTAGGAAACCAAAAGTTTGATCGAGCAAAAGTGCGAAATATATAGAAAGATTTCAAGGTAAACCAATTGAGAAAATATACGTTTTGTGAGGGTAATGGTTTTTCTTGTGCTATCGGCTGGTGACCTATCGAGAACTGTATTGTGAAAAGGTTGAAGATTGGGATATATCAGATACTTAGGGCGTAAAAACACTAATCCTGTTTATCAGGACCTAATTGATCCAATCTCTTGAAGCACCATAACATTCTCCCCATAAATTTCTAACATTAAAACCGTAATAAGAAGAAGCTTGAATAGCCATTCCCATACAACCTTGAGGACCACATATATATTCTTGTTTACAAGCTTCATTTCCATAATTAAAAATTTTAGAAATTTGATATTCTTGAGTTGATCTATAATAATTTTCATCACCTTGAAAATGAATAACAGGTCCACTAAATCCAACACCAATTTCATGTGATTCATCGAATCTTTTCTTCAAGTTATTATTTCCTTCATTTGAACCTGAATCTGAATCTGATTCTTGTCCACTAATTGTTCCTAAATGAATATTTGCTTGATCTAACTCAATTAAACCATTATCATGATCAATACTATAAAGTAATTTAATTGGATGAGTTGTTCTTTTACTTAATCCTTGATCAAATTCAATTTCTGTATCGATTCTAGCATATGTAATATTTGAGTTTTCCAAATCTCTTTTAACATTTTTAGGAAGTGTAGCTGGATTTCTACCATCACCTGTCATAATAGCAGCTATAGATCTAATATTTCTAACTGTTATTAATAAGAAATATGATGATAAAGCTAGGGTAGCAGTTGAAACAGCTACAGCAGTACAAGTTTTGGTAACCCAATTCCAAGTATACTCATGTAAATTTCCAATAGTATCAAGTGCATCTGCTCTTTTAACTAAATCGTGAATATTCGCATTCGTGGCATTTCCGATATCTGTTGAATTAATAAAGATTTCAGTAGATGCGGTGTCAACGATGATTGCTCCGTGATGGGCTACTAAATCTTCGAAAGAAGCAAAAGTAGGAATATCTTCGCTTCTAGGTAAGCTTTTACTGTGCCTTGATTGAATGACTCTACCATTTGCGGTACTGAATGAAGTCGCAATGCTAAGTAGCATTACAAGAGTGGAAGGGAGGTGATTGAGTGAGTTCAACATTTTGTATGTTTGTCTATAGATTGTTCGAACGTTTTTTTCTTTTGGAAAGTTTGGTTGTATAGCAGAAAAAAAAGAAACAATACCAGAACAGATTATAAGTTCCTCTATTTATATATGTTTTTTCTTTATATTTGCAAACCAAACGAATTTGAAAAAAAGGGTAAACATGAGAGAGAACCAAAACCACCTATCCTTGATCCATATCGAGATGTCTCACCATGAACTCGGCCGCAAGTGTACAAAAAGTGCGAGCAGGAAAGAAGGACTCTACAGTAAGTAGAAGAAGTCCATTCCTCTTCTCTTCACAGAAAGCTAGTTCAGGTACTCGGACCTCGTTCTCCTTACAGATGGTCAGTCACTCTTGCAAGCCTCAAAGTGATTAAAGTGGGGTCAACATGATCTTTCTGCCGTAAGTGAATTATTTGGCAACATGTAAAACAAACAACCAAGCAAATGATTAAGAAAGAAAATTGTGGATGAGCTTGAACTTTCCGAGTATCATGAAAGAAAGTTATTGATAGGGAAATTTACTTCCCTGTTTGTCACGTTTTTTTGGTGAATTAGGGCATAATTTGAATTTGCCGAGATCCCATCTCCGTATCATTTTTTATTTGTAGTAACATTTTAGTCTTGGCAAGTCAACGTTCACCATTATACTCGTATGATACGAAAAGAGGGTTACATAAAATTCGAAAGAAAGGAATGTGACTTGAGAGGTACTCAGCCACAACAAATCAAGCTAAATTAGTTCAGGAATTGTGTTCTCCGGAAATATCATTTGATCCGCAGTGTGCCATCTTTAAGGGTATCTTTCCATATGAAATATGTGACAACTCGACATTTGTCAGGTCACATTCTCAATATATTCCCATGCTTTTATCAGATACCTGACAATAGTCATCGAGTGTACATACAATGAAGTCGCTTGGACGTAAGAAAAAAATCAAAGCCATCTCGGATTCGAGCTAAATCAACCTAGGGTCATTTTTTATCTCATCATCCCGGAACGGCGTCGACTTAAGGAAAAGGTAAAACATGAGTTGTGTAGTTTAAGCGAGATGACTTATGTCCCATACAAAGTTGTTCATATTACCATTTGTCTATTTCTCTTTTCCTCTTAAGCACAACAATTCCGGTCAATACGACTTTGCGAGACAAATAACGAAAAAGGAGAATCATCGAAAGGCTACATCCCTTATTTTCTGTTTCGAAGTCAAACTACTTCAATACTCAGATCATTCAAGTCTAATCCAATTCTCATATGATACTCAAGTATACCCCTCAACTCTAGATTACAGATAAACCTTCTTCTTTCCTCCTTGGAATATGACTTCTATAACCACTCAGCCACGCTCTTCCGCGATACCAATCCTTTCTCTTGGAATAACATTACTTCTAGGATTGATTTTATCAACGATATCTGAATATTCACAAACAAAATTACAACCATTTTTCATCGATAAGATACTTCATCCCTTATCTATACTGGATTTTACAAGACCATATACTTGGAATAAAGTAATAGATATTTGTACATTGGTATTAATTAGTACTGCTGGATTAGCTGGAATATCATGGATCTTTTTAAGCATAATTCGCATTCATTCAGAATTCAGAAAACGATTTGGGCGAGATCAGGGATTAAAGTATCGGGATCGATTCAGCTGAAGTGATTCAACTTTTAAAGCGAATACATGACTCTCAACGGAAGAAGATGCATGTGACCAATAGATTTGGATATAGCAGGAAAAAAATGGTCCGCCTGGTTCACGAGCGATTTTGATGGCCTATCAAATACCTACGTTACCGACCCACCCCGTGTCACTTCATAAATACCCGAATGTATTTTAACTTGCGATGTCGGTCCTGATGGCGACCCTCTGATCAAACGGCCTGCTTCTGTTGGTACCCAAAATAATAAGAGAAAGACGAGAAGTACTTCTGTTGAAAGGCACGGCTTCTATTATGAACCATGTAAATCATGATTCATGCAGATGATCCAAAATATATTTATAATTACAATAGAAACCTTGTATGTGATGTATTTACGCCTGTAAATCTATCGTGCTATTGTATGTCTCTTAACCTGATGGTCAGGCGGAATCTCGACGATCGCACTTCTATTCTATGTTTCTGGTTGATCTTACTTGCTAGCTGTCTTGTAAGCTACCATACCTCCTAAAGCGAGAGAATATCCTACATGTGTCGCTCGTCAGGATTATTTCAAGCAAGGTCCTGAAAAGTGTACCTACCGAATATTTGTACACTAGTGATGGGACTTCCAAAGAAGATCACACTACTACTAATCAGCAGAATGTCCTAATCGGAAAATAGAACGATCAGCGTCTCATCCAATCCCGAGAAGTTAGTCTCGTTGGTCAAGATAGACGTACCTTGAAGACTCCTGCTAGTGTCAGAACCAAACCTCCCGCAGCTCCAATCAGGAAAACGGCAGCCACGTTCAAGCCGAATGCTACAGCGGCATTGGAAATCATGATGAGAGGACCTATCCTGAGATATTCTCGGAACGGTACCAGCCCTTCAGTGAAAGGAAGGAAACAGGCGTTGATTATTGCGCATACCTAAATGCAATCGCGGTCAGTCATATGTCCGGCGGCTCTATTCGGGGAGCATTCCTGTGGCCACGAGTATGCACTTACAGGTGCGTAGTAATGCAGAGAACACAGCGGATCCATCTTCAGACCCTGTAAGAGAATCTGTATCATGACAAGTCGGCTACAAATACAGTCAGTGGGTGTTAGAAGCCTGAACGTGAATTGGCAAAGCTTACGATGATTCGAACTATATCGAGCATTGTCAGCATATCAACTACGCCGCGAAATCGGGAGATGAAACTGCACTTACGGCAACAGCGCTGACTTGACATAGGAATCCAAACATCTCAAAGTGCAGTTCCCCGTATGCGGCTTACGATGATCAAGCATGTCAGCTACGCTTAGAAATGACCCGATCAACCGACTGACCTAATGCGCAACCTGTTGAAATGAGAAGCACGATCATGACCAAACGAGATGTCAAGACTTGTAGTTTGAAGATTGCGGAAATGAGCAGAATTGCCACTGGCGTGAATGCCTATTTGTTTGACATGTAAGTTGATTGATCATAGTTCGCTACTCCGCCAAGGTTCCCCATTTCGTGAAACAGTTGACTCACCTTGAGCATCTGAATGAATGACACGCTCAAACTATCGATAGGGCTTCAGCTTATCAGTCCATTTGAAAATTGAGTAGATGTATTCACGTCAAGTATGCAGTGTTGCTCAATATCAGTGATCCCGAAAACAACACACCGATAGGCAAGATTGATTTAAGATATAATTCTCGCTACCGAGGTATCATGTGAGTCAGCTTCGATTCGCTACTATTTCAAGCGCAGAACTCACTGTCATTTCTACCTTATCCAAACCATTCATGAGGTTGGTCGTTACCCTCAAAACACGTGTACCGAGTGCCTGTCCAACCTTTTATAAGCATACTCTTCGTCCGTTGTCCTGAGAAAGAGCTTACAGCGCATCCGAGGTGGTATGAAGTGCTGAATTTTAGGCGTATTAGTCAGCCAGTCTACACACATACCCGCTATCACTTTTCTGAAGTGTGAAGTGTCCCGGCTTGACTATGGCACTTACATGAAGATAGGCTAAATATATAACCGCCGTCAGCATCGCGCTTCCCCCGTGTCTGATCTCGAACGTGCTCGGGCTGCGTATAACTCACATATGGATAATTGAGATTGCTGTAAAGATATTCTAAAGGCCATTGTATTCAGATATTAGCAATGGCATGAGGACCACACGTTTTAGCAGATTGAAAACATGATACGCGAGACACGCACTATTATACAGAATTACAGCTGAGGACAGAGCGATCCAAATTGGTACTAAATTGATAGGAGCATCAGAATGATTGTTTCCGAAATACTTGATCACCCTGTAGTGTAGCTCACTGATGAGAGCTGGGCTCAAGCCCGACTTCTTGGTTTTCTCCTCCGGCAAATTGGGTATGATCTCGACTTTTTGCTTAGCTTGCTCATACTAAAAATAACCCCTCGTCAGCTCCACCTAATCTCCTTCCCATAATTTGCTATCTTACCAAGTTTTGGCCTTTCTCCGCGTTGCTATTGACATAGCCATTATCAAAGTAATTTTGGCCATCGTGTCCGTGTCTTGAACCTGATCCTCCTGAACCACTACGTTTCATAGGCTCTGAAATACCCGGACTTGGACTACTCGATCCTGAACCTCTTGAAGGTGAAGAGATGTTGGGATTGTAAGATGGTAATATCGGACTTCGCGTTTTGCTTGACATTTTGCACGCAGTATAGCAGATATTTCGACAGTACTCAGCTCGTGCAAACACTGCTGTAGCTTATAGTAGATGATACGATACGTATGTGATGGAAAGAACTGTCAAGATTGGTCTTTTTGTGACTTCTTTACGCGTGTTGACGTTTTAAGTGTGTTCTTTACTTTTTTGTTTATTACGGAATAAGCAATAATTCCTTAAACTTTAATTCCCCCTTTGATAAATCGGGGATCGCCGCCGGGTATAAAGGGGATGGTGTAATAGTATGTGATTATTGATTATTGCATCATATACATTTCTGTGATCCAACACTACGATTTATTTGTAATATCCTTTAATGGTTTTATTTCCTTTTGTAATATACTTTGTAATCCGGATTTTTTCGCTCTAAGTGTCAGGGTGTTTTAACCGATTAAGGTATTTTGACTTCATCTTGAACTTTCTTTTCCTAACCACTATTATTTAGAATTAAGCAGCTCCATTTTTTTACTACAACTCGTAAATTACTGCATCGTCATTTAAGCAAGTCAGTCAGTCACCTAGATTCGCGCTAAATTACTCGAAATATTGTAAAAACAGAAAAGACCAACCCGTCAACGAATTATAAACAGAATTTTCATTTCAAAAGACGAGCAAGACCACATAGCCGCTTGTTCCCATCATACCCTATTGAATTCATCAAATGTTCACTCAATACAGCGCTTCACTCTAAATCTTATTACTGGACACAACACATTAGTCTCCTGGTCACGGTTGAGTAATATCATATCGCTTCAATGGTTCGACCATCATGGTCCTGTCTACGACAATAATAGTATCCCACTTGTTAGCTTTACTATTACCGCTCATTTTACTCGCACCGACATATGCGGCACCTGAACCAGCAGCCCTCGTAGCTCTTCCACAATTTACAACCACTCAATCTTCAACCCATCGAAGTAGTAGGAGGTATCAAGCACCTCCAGTACAACCTGAAGTAGATCATGATGTCCTTCCTTTCGTGATTATTTCGACTATTGATGGATCTTTACATGCTGTGGAACGAGATACGGGTAAAATCAAATGGTCGTTAAGAGACGGTGTTGAACCCCTAGTAGGCGGTGAAATAAGGGGCAAGGGCAATGAGGAGGAATATATAGTAGAACCGCTTAGTGGGAGTCTATACGTCTTCGAAGATGAAGATGGTGATCAAGGTCAGGATACGACAAAGGAAGGGGGAGGTACACCAAAAATCCGGAAACTACCCCTTTCAGTAGAACAACTGTGAGTTTGATCTTTCATTCTAGGATGATAAGCCCAAGGTCTGCCTGCCCAAAAACAGATCTGTGTGCTCACAACGTTGAATGAAAAATTGCGCAGTATCGAACTTTCTCCTTTCACTTTCCCTCATTCGCCAAGTAGAATATTCACAGGGTCAAAACATACTTCCCTCCTCACTTTGGACTTGCGTACAGGACAACAACTAGACTGTTTCAACTCGTTCGGAACTAACAACTCCCAGTGTGTTTGCGAAAATGAAGATCCATTGGATGATTTAGAAGGTTCAAATAGATCAAATAGGGATCTACTTTTCGTAGGCAGGACCGATTATCGTCTGACTATACATTCTCCTCCAGTCGCTTCGGTCGGACTATCCCCTTCAACCGCAACGTCTACGGTATATCAAAATGTCATCGAAGCCAAACGAAATGCTGGAGCTCAAGAAATTACCTATTCAACATATACTCCGAATAGTTATGACAGGCCACTTGCCGAATACTGGGCGAAGAACGGACTAGCGGACCAAGGTTGGAATGACCCAGGAGCCAAAAAGACGAGAGTCGAATTGGCTTATGATGGTGACGCTGTGGGAGTCGAGAATGCTAGTGGGGTGAAATGGGTAACGAGATTAGATAGTATCGGGTGAGTCTATGTCTTGGCCACTGATTTCGACCGAACAAGGGAGGTAGCTCGCTGACAAAGAGTATCGACGCAGAATTGCGGTATACGATATTCTTGTGCCTCTCGATTCAACTTCAGCCAACCCTATCCTAGTCCCTCAACCTCCCCCTCATCTTCCGACTCTATTTCCGCCAACTTCGAGACCATACCAGCATTTTATGGATATTGCTCAAAAGCCACAATCCACATATATCGGGTCATTGCCTCTTCAACTATCGCTACCTCCCTCAGAAAATGCTTCTTCTGTTATTCAATCGGCCGAAGATCGCACCAATGTTAAGCCTAATGGATCCAGACCCTTACTATACGCGCTATCATCATCAGCTTACCCCCTAATCAATTTCGCTCCGCCACCTCGACCCGGCAGCTTGACAAACGGGTCTTTCGTATTGACTGAAGATCTACCTGAAAAGGACCAACTCCTTCCGTATCTCATTGATCCACCTGCAGATGATAAAGCCTTGATACTAGCTCAACCGCCCGCTCAGCCTGTCTCTTCCATCAGAGAAAGGGTAATACCACGTAGAGGGTGGTTCTGGTGGATCTTAAGCGCGATAGGTACTCTAATGATCATCTGTGGCATCGCCATAACCCAATTCGCAAACTCTCACAGGGTCAAGCAAACTTCTCCGTCTGCTGACGAGAAGACTCCCCTCTTGATTGCACCAGAAGGCACGACCGCACCTACTTCTGGAGAAAAACCTGAATTAGAAGCTGGATGTCCACCGGCTTTGGCGCCTCTGGTAGACGAAGATTCTCCCGCACCGAAGAAGAAGTCCGCGAGGCGGAGAGTAAGGGGAAGGAAAAAGAGGAGAGATTCCTCGGCTGCAATACTTGAAGAAGGGGGAGAAGATGACGAAGATGACGCGGGGTCTCCTTCAGCTAGTTCGCCGAGTGGCAAAGATGAGAAACCCTTGCCTGATTTACCTAGAGAAATGTCATCAACCGATCTACTGGATCAAGAAGATAAGGAACGATTGTCGATTTCTGATAACATCATTGGATTCGGGTCTCATGGGACAGTAGTCTTGAAAGGTACTTGGGGCGGAAGACCAGTCGCTGTCAAACGACTTCTCAGTGACTTCACCAGACTAGCAAGTCAAGAAGTCAAACTTCTCCAAGCTTCAGATGATCATCCGAACGTGATAAGATGTAAGATCTCGACTTTGCCATCCTGACGTTGAAGAAGCAAGCTAACGAAATAACAAAATAGATTATTGCCAAGAGAAACGAGATAATTTCTTATATATTGCTTTGGATCTTTGTCAAGCTTCGTTAGCGGACCTTATCGAGACTCCAGATAAACACTTCGAATTGGCTGTTGCTTTAGACAGAAAGAAAGCTCTAACGCAGATAACCGCAGGATTGAAGCATTTACATGGTATGAAAATCATACATCGTGATATAAAACCTCAGTAAGCAATTTTTGTATGACTTTCTGGGCAGGAAGGATTTAAGCTGATACCTATATATCGACAGGAATGTACTCGTCTCTAGAGGTAAAGATGGAGCTTTGAGGATGCTTGTCAGTGATTTTGGCTTAGCAAGAAGATTAGATCAAGGTCAATCTTCTTTCGCACCGACCGCCAACAATTTAGCTGGAAGTTTAGGCTGGAGAGCACCAGAATGTATAAGAGGACAAGTCAAACTCAACGAGGGAGTTCTCTTTGACCCGACTTCTACATTCTCTTCTTCTTCCTCTTCAAGCCTGTTGGACGATAATACTCCCCCAATCGAAGATAAAGATAAGAATAATAGGTTGACCAAAGCCGTGGACTTATTCGCACTGGGTTGTCTATATTTCTGGGTTTTGATGTCTGGAGAACATCCCTATGGCGAGACTTATAACAGGGAAAGTAATATAGTGAAAGGAGATATGGTGAATATGGAAAACCTTAGTATATTAGGAGAAGAGGGTGAAGAAGCGAAAGAACTGATAGGAAGATTACTAAGTCTGGAACCTGGATCCAGGTGAGTTGTCCTTGTTACTCGATAAACAATATCGGTTTACTGGGTTGGCGCTAAAGTCCGTGAACAATGCTGTAGACCGGATACCTCAGAATGCTTAGTACATCCCTTTTTCTGGAATCCAGGCAAGAGATTAAGTTTTCTTTGTGACGCTTCTGATCGATTTGAAATTATGGAAAATGATCCACCTGAACCAACTTTGATTACATTAGAAACTAATGCAAATGATGTAGTTGGAAAAGATTGGTATAGTAAATTAGATAAAACATTTACGAATAATTTAGGTAAATATAGAAAATATAAAGGAAATAGTGTAAGGGATTTATTAAGAGCAATGAGGAATAAAGTATGTTTTCGTTCAGAATTAATTTTAAACAGAGGTATTTTCATGCTGATAATTTTTCTTTTGGTGATTATAGAAACATCATTATCAAGATTTAGAACCTTCTGTAAAAAGACATTTAGGTCAATTACCTAATGGTTTTTTACATTATTTCACTTCAAGATATCCTAAATTATTTTTACATGTTCATGGTGTTATTAAAAATAGTTTATTAAGACATGAATCAATGTTTGAAGGATATTTTCAAGAAGGAGGATAATCAAAATTTCTATTCTTTCCACAAAGAAAAGAGGGAAAACATGATTTTGATTTAGAGAACAAATGAACGGTATATGTTGTATTTTTATTTTGTCAAACTCATCACAACTTTAATATATTTGTTGTTATGTTAAATTTATCTCGAGAATGGTATTGATTCTCGAAATTAAAAGAAGAATATCTTCAAATTGCTTTATATTTATAATGATAATTCGTATTTTGGACTCTTCATTGCTTGTTTCATAGTTTTTTATATATTATTACATACATACATATGCATTATGAAATACGTTGAACTCCAGCTAGAGTATAATTTAATCTCACAAATTCAAATATTAGAAGTGGACTACCTATTACAGAAAATTCGTTAAAATCCAGATATTCAGTGTGATTCCTAATTAATCATCTTCATCATCGTCTTCTAAGTCATCAAGATAAACAGGTTTATTCAACTGATTTACCCCAAAAGCAAAACAATTAACGTTCATTGAGACTTATAAAGAAAAAGGTAAAAAAAAGTCACTAACATTCTCCATTAAACCTAAAAATTCACCTAAACCTCTTATAAATTCATCACCACCTTCACCAGATCCACCAGATCTCCACCAAGATCTTCTAACTTGAATGGTATCTTTCGTATCAATTGATTGATCTTTATCTTTTTGTTTTTCAATTTCGTTAATTGATAATTCTTCTGATCTAAATCCTATTAAAGGATCATCAGGTGTATAAAGTATAAATTTATCAAATTTTGAAATTGGTTTTAATAATCTAATTGGTCCTTCATAATTTTCTTCTTGTTCTTCAAATTCATTTAAAGGATTCAATTCATTTTTAATACTAGAAGTCATATTTTCATTTTCTTCTGACTTAGTATTAAATTCAAAATTTGGTAAATCATTCTCTGTAGATGGTGAAGGTATTAAATGTTCTTCTTCTACTTTTATAATTGTTTCTTTTGATAATGAACCATTAATCTCATTTATTAATTCATTATTTTCAAAATTCATTTGATTGGAAATTTGAAATTCATTGCTTTCTTCATTTATAAAAGGATCAGATGTTTCAAATTGAATTTCCTTTTCTACTAATTCTAAACTTTCGGTAATTTCTGGTAATTGATTTTTACTCCTTCGATCTTTGGATTCAGGTGTAGGAGAAGATTTTCTTTCATTCAATCTTTTTTTAGGTGTAGGTAAAGGATTTTTTAAAGGAGTTGCTTCTTGAATAATTATTTCAGGTATAATTATAGTATCATTATTATAATTATAACTTTCTTCATCATTTTTTACCGTTGTATATGATATACTTGATTTTTGAGGTGTTATATATCCTCCACTTTCAATTAAACGACTTCTTTTACTTGGTGTTCTACTCAATTGATTTTCTTCTTCTTTTTGTTCTCCTTCTTCTTCCTCATCGTCAGAATCAAATCTATAACGTTTTTTGGATTGTCTAATTACTATACCACTTGTACGTATTTTAGGTTTTGATAATGCTATTTGACCTTCTCCTTTCACTTTTCCATTTACATTCCTACCACCTGGAGCTGATGATTGTCTTGTTGTACGTCTCAATTGCAACCCATCGTCATGCCTGGCATTCTCTTGATCTTCTTTTGGATTTGGAGTAGGTGTTGATTTTAGATTGAATTGATCTGAATGAATTTCAATACCACCTTTATCAGGTCTTTTACTTGTACTCAGTATGATACCTTTCCAACCTTTTGGAATGTCTATTTCTTGGCCAACGACTGATCTACCTCTGAAAGCAGCTATAACTGAATTCGACCCGTTAGGATTTGGACGTGGTTTGAAGTAACTTGATAAGGGTGCTGAATTTGATGTGTAAGGTGCTGAATTTGGCCCAAGTGAGAATGGTAAAAGGGAGAGAGCAGGTGAGTCGGGAAGAGCGGAAGAAGATGAAGAAGAACTTTGAAGTAGAAAACTTGTTGAAGATGACATGTTCGCGACTATACATATATTGTAGAGCTCTCTGCTTCGGATATACACGAATCAAGCTCCAAGTCTACGCAAGACGGTCAATTAATAAGCAAAATTAACAATGAAAAGCACTAGCAGTCATGTTGTCAATTCATAACGCGTATAAATGCATGAATGTTCAAAACAAGGACGCGTAGAGCACGTGGCAACAAGTAGTGGTTTAATTTGTCTTTCGAATTATTCCTGTAGCATAAAGATGCAACGGAAAGTGTCTATTTCGTAAGTAGGTTCCAATCTGTAACCAAAATGAAAGAACTAGATGATCGCTATGAAAATATGCTACAATTGGATTTTGACGGTTTGGATATGGTGTCAATTGTAAAATCCTATCGCCTGACTTCGAAACCACTAGAACCGCCTAAGGCTTTTTTTATCTCTTCTTCACTTGCGCTAGAATTATTTTGAATAAGCTCGACATTATGTACTTGAGCAGTTGAAGGACCTTTTGAGAGATACGATTGACTATTATCGTAATACCAAAATCAGTCACATCTGTCTTTCGATATGCCCATAACTAGAACAAATGAAATGTACAATTGTTTGACTTTATCTTCCACACCTACAGCAATTCCTTGTACGCTTGAATCATCATGATTATATACATACCCTTTCAAGCCAAGTTTTTGAGCTCTACCATACAATACAATACAATCAATCAAGTCTCTTCATTTAGAACGTATCAAGGCACAACTCACTCCTTTTGAGTATAGTATCGGAAACTCACTCCCTACATTGGGAAGTCAGCTTTGTCTGTTAAGTTTGTAAAAAGTGTTGAAGAGAAACGGTTACCTGAACGTCACCCGTCCTATCAGAATACATGATCAGTAACGAACTGATAGGTGAGAGACAGGGACTGAAGGCCCAACTTACACTTTGAATTGAATGAGAGTTTGACTCATTTTCTGTAATGTTCTTGATGCTCCCACTTTGTTAGATCAGTATGAATGGTCAGCGTAAATCACAAATGCTTCGTTATGTGCTCCTGATGTTGACGAAGTTGATGAAGAAAGGAAGTGCATAAAGTCATGAGCTGCTGAAGCTGAGATCAAATCATTACCGAATAAAGCCCACAAAAAGTGATCGGTTAACGTTATTTCAAGATCCCGGTTGGCGGCCAAAAATAAGTAATCAACGGATCAACTAGAATTTGACAAAACAATAACAATACATACAACTGCTATCGACCATCAAGAGAGCCAGTCCTTCTGACGAAACATATGTTCATCCAAAAAGTCAAAATCATAGGAAGAGCGATATTTGAGAATCTCATTCGATAAAGAGTCAAAAAGAGCTGGGCGATAATCAATTCGAATATGCGCATATTTCATTTCTCACGATGTTCCCAGATCGCTTTGACATCTTCAAGAGGGGTTCATAGAAATGTTATCAAATCAAATCGGTTCAATTGGATGACCCGTTCTGCATCAACATCAAGTCTGAATGAACAATCTGGAACATGTCTACTATTTGCTGGACTTGTAAGTCGTTTTTTAGTCTTGCTAAACCCTCCCGACACGACTTTATTGTTTCCAGAATTGATCTTTTATCTGTTTGCGTAGGGATCATATCCACATACACCGACTTCACCTACGCCATCATCATTGAAAATATGGGATGAAGCTTCTGAAGCTTTGCTCAGTCCAGATGCTACGATAGGTTACGAAACCAGAGGAATGAGTGATGCGGGTTTAAAGCAAGTCAAAGGATGGATGAGGGGATGGGTAGAAGGTAGAAGTTTAGTGAGTTTATGTTAAACATTATAACGAACGCTTTAGTTTAAAGTCGCGTTGATTGACGATATGTATGTGATATAGGAAGAATTAATGAAACGACCTGACGTTACTGCCGCATTTATCCTTACATCTTCAATAGCAATTTTAGCTTCTGCTCAAGAAAAAAATGGAACACCAACATTATTACCAGAAGGAACAACTCATTTAGCAGGTCATGGATTTATAGGAACTTTGACAGCTTTAGTAGCAAGTGGAAGGTTAGATTTGGGTACAGGTGTAAGACTGGCTGTAAGTCAATTTTTCTTAGAACTATTTCTTTCTATATAAAACGAGAAAGGCTGATTTTCAAATTGGGGGGTTTTTTTTTTATAAAAAGCGAATATATACTTCTTTACCTCCTTCACCACCTAATACATATCCAAGATCACATTTAACAACTGTTTTATCTGCTCGACATTTTCATTCTTTATCTTCACCTTCATACTTTGTTCCTCCTCCTCCTCCTTCTCCACGTTCAACAGATATAGATGAAGATGATTCTATAAATGAAGAATCTGATTTAAATCCTAATTCAACTCCATTAAAAAGACGTAGAGCTATGCAATTAATTTTAGATGAAATACATAGTTTACAAAGAGATTGGGAAAGGGAAAATGAAATTACAGGAAGTGGAGGTACAATTGGACCAAGACAAGAATGGGCAAGTGCAGGTATAATAAATAGTAGTAAAGTTTTGGTTGTTACTGTGAGTAAAGTTGATTTTTTTTTCATATAAATCGTCTCAAAATTGTTGACAAATCCATTTTATAATGAAAAAATAGGGTACACATCATGCAGTCTTACAGGTAATTGAAAGATTACAACATTTAAATTTAGCAAATCCAGTAATGGATGTATCTATGCCGTGAGTTTTTTTTTTTTGTTTATTTTTCTGAGAGATATGTTCATTCAAGAAAAAATCTGATTATGATTTTTTATTTCATTTGAAAATATAGTTGTCCATATCATACAAAACTTATGACACACGCTATACCAAAATTTAGAGATGTTTTAGAAAGATGTTATTTTAAAAATTCAAATCCTAAAGATCCAATAATATTAGATCCAATGACAACTTTTCCTGTAAGTTCAAAAAAAATAATTAAATGATATATTTTTTTTGGTTTTTTCCATTCTCAGCTAATTTAATTTTGATTTTTTAATTTTTCGGGGTTTTAGATATCAAATCCATCTTTTTCATTATTACCACATTTAACAGCACAATTACGTTGGCATAAAACTTTATTTAGATTATATTCTTCTGCTTCTTCTTCATCTAATAAAAATTCAAATTTACCTAAAATAGATAAATTTATAACAGTTGGAAAAGGTGCAAAAGGTTTAGGTATAATGTTAAAAGGTGAAATTAAAAAAAGAATTGTAATTTCATCAAATTCAAATTCAAATTCTTCAACATCAACAAATATAAAAATTGAAGAATTAACTTCAGATCATCCTTCAGGTATTAATACTTTAAATTCAAATTTAAATTTAAAATCAAATGAAAATGAAATTAAAGGAAAAAATAATAATCAAAAAGAGAATGAACAGGAAAACAGAATTGCAAAAGCTATGGAAATGTTTAAAAGACAACAAAAAATGAATAATCGTTGAGCAATTTTGTCTATATTTTCCAAAGAAATTTTCAAGAAATCAGATTGGACCTTACATTTAGATGAAGCGAGCGAGAAAGGAATTTGTTTCGTCGTTACATTCAGTCTTGAGATGAATCATGGACCATCTTAGTAAATTAGGTTGTATACTATCGTGCAAATACAATGTAAACATTGATTACACCAAATATCTGTACGCAGGGACGCTGAATCAGTATATTTCATCGTCGGTTACAGTCGATTTTACATCAGTGCATATCATCGATCCGGCGAGAGGCAAAAATATATCTATAAAAGGGTGGAAAAAACTCGAGTAATCTACAGTGACGAGGCAACAGAAGGAATTGGGAAATATTCTATACACAAAATTGGGTGAGAAGGCTAAACGTCTATTAATCAGTACCTAAGATTGAGCTGGGGTGTTCTCGACAGTGCCATTGGCAGCTTCACCGACTCTTTCAGCTTCTTCTTGAGCCTTGATCTGTATGGTTTCTCGTTAGCTGTATGACCTTTGTTAGGAATCCAGTTTCAACTCACCTTAGCAGCGTTGACGTAATTATAAATTTCATCAATTACAGGTTTGGCTTGATCCTGGTAATCATATCAATCCAATCAGCTACTTGAGCGGGAATATTTTCGTAGCATAGCTCACCTTCACATATGCAGCAAGCTTGTTACTCTTGTCTTGTACAGTAGCGTCTTTGGCGAAAACGATCTCCTTTAAGTCTCCGGATATTTTCCCAACTCCCTAAGTGCGAAACGGCAGTCAGCTGACGCCCGGAGAATCTATACACGGCTGTAGGCCACATACATTGACCAAAGCACCAGGTAAAGCTTGACCATTTTCAGCAAGGTGTTTCAATTGTTCAATTAAGGAATGAGCTAGGTCTTGAGAGGTGTGAATGGTGGCTACCGCTCTTGAACTGATAGCTTCGTTAATTTGGGCAGTCTTGTTGACGAGGTCGGTGAGGACAGGTTGAGCGGATAGAATGTATGGGTGGACTCGCTACATCAGTTTCTGCTCGTTAGTCTTACACACGTGCGACTTATGACTCGGGATGCAAAGGCTCTCACGTCATCATATATACCTTTAGCTTGCTTGACGACGATCAAGTCTTGAGTAGGGGTCTTGAATGGGTCTGATGGAAAATATGTCAGCCTGATAGGAAGCGGCGTCCCGAGAATAACTTACATGGGAAAGTGGCTTCAGCTCGGTCGAATCTATGGATACAAGAATGATCAGCCATGATCCGCTGCATGATGTAGGACGAGCCCAGATTACTTACGTGGCCACAGCCAAACCGTCTGCAGATTCCAAGAGAGGCTTGGTGCGAAGAAGGACAGGGGTAGCTACTTCGTATGATTCTATTTGGCGAAGCATGAGCTCGAGATTGCTTCAACTGCGAGACAGGAAGCTTACTGTTGGCGATAGCGAGAGCCGTGGCATAGAGCTTGGCAGTGTACTCGTTTGATTGAATGACTTGTCTATGGGATACACGATGATCAGCCTTCCTGATAATATAGCAGGATTTTTCATCAGCTTCGATGAGATGACTTACGAAGCGTAAGTCACCGAGTCATGAACTACGGGAACTCCGTCAAGCTTTCCTACAATCTTGAAACCTACGAAAAGACTGAGAGTGAGTACAAAGGACTTTCAATAGTCTAGAGAAGTCATAGCTGAACAAGTGAGGATATTTGAACGCGTCACTCACTTGGTACTTCTTGACTGGGTGCAGTAGCAGTCTCGGTCGACATCTTGTCAAATGCTATTGGTTGAATGGGTATCGCTGCTGTCACAGGCGTAAGAGTTGGTTTGGCGATGTATAAGGAGGTTTGGCTAAGTCAGAATCAGGTCGTTAGTAAGATCCATTGAGACAGGTAAACAACATGAGGTAAAATGATTGAAGCACAGAGCCTAGAGTCAAAAAGCCAGAACCACGGAATAGGGATGAAGGCGTGAGAAACGAAAAATCAAGCACAACAAAAACAACAATCTGAACTAATTGGATATATGTCTCACGTTTTCACTTGTGCCGTAAATACTAAAGGATTAGGCAAAAGTATTGGATGATGTATTTGTACGGAGAATGAAAGAGTTGGATAGATTGTTGAGAGTGATAACATAGTGACAATCACGGTATACTAAACGTGATATGACAATGTGTTTCACACATGAATTGATAGAATCATCAAGAATGATGACAGAGTAGAATGAAAGTAGAAACAATGACAATAGAAGTGAACAAAAGAAAATAAAGCCTTATCTTGAATAGCCAGCCATAAAAAAGATTACTCACGTTCGTTTTGATTTTTCACTAATGCGAAGGAAGTGAAAATCAAAGGTAAAATGAGGTTGATAAGATATATAAACGTTGGATGAAAAAGGTATTTATGAAATTGATCTTTCTCACAAAAAGGTTAAGTTTAAAATGGGATTAGTATAATAATGAATAGCAAAAAGTTCTCATGCAAGAAAGAACTTGAAAAATACGGTTACATGTCATAATGAATCATTGCCGGCATACCCTTAATATAAACCCTGAGATAAATGTTTGAGTGGCAAAAAAACAAAACAATATGATTTATACCACCATCTGTCATGTTCTATGTTCCTTCTATGATGGTATAGTACTGTAATCTTCTCACAGTTTAGGTAGGATTTAATGATCCTTGAAACGAATTATTCAAATGAAATTATAACAAGCTGTGTATATCCCAATCGCAGTTTTTGGTCTGGAACGTTTATAACTGATATGATGATGACGCGAGATAAGAAGACCTATCAAAGTATAAATAACCCTTATTTTTAAAGATTTTCGCAAAGCTTATCTATTGACAATGGAAAGAAATAAAACCCTGAAAAGTTAAATTGCCGTTATTCATTCACATGTGAAACACAAGTACAGTACATATAAAGAGGTGTTGATGTCAACATGTGTTCCTTCTTATTCAGATACCTAAGTTCGGTTTAGAGCCTTAATGAATAGTTATGGTGAGAACGAATAGAAAAAAAAAGTGACAAGAATTGAACGGAAGCGCACGCCACCGATAATCAAGGGTTTAAAAGAAACCTTCCTTCATACCGGTTATCAAAGATATTTTTATCCATATCTCAATAAGCTTTCTTTTCAAGTTTGAAGAAACTGCCAAGACAATCTGATCAAGTATCTTCGCGCTCCAGACCAGCACCTCAACGGGATTCATAATCGAAGGAAATGGCTGAATACGCACTGCATGAAGTCAGGAAGCTTCAAGCATTTGCCATATCTTTCAGACTGATACAATTAAACCATATAGATTATCAAATGCTTCATCTTTACTTCCTCCTCTTCTTTGCACTTCCCCCATCCTCATCAGGTCCGTTAAACATAGCTCTAATCTTTTTCCTTTCCCTCGCTGAAACCGCATCTACGTATCTGACCTGTACACTCTCTTCTGCTACATTATCAATCATAGGTATATTTCCCTCTGCATCATGTGCAGACGTGCCATCTGCACCGAAATATGAAGTGTCAGGATCGATATGAGATGGGGAAGGTGGACCTGATATTCTTGATGCAGCAGGTGAAACACTATTTATAGGTGAACGGGTATTCTAAATGACATTCACATCAGCAGGAATTCTTCTTGAAAAAATATGAAAGCTCATTATTGTAACTCACCTTTATCCGTGCGCTTGGTCTAGGCCGCCTTATTACCCTCCCTTTACCGGACGTACTTCCATCTTTCTCAGCAAGTTGCCTCAATGCTTCGGTCATTCCTCCACCATTTGTTATAGACTTTCCCATACCCAAACTACCTGTGGAAGCAGCTCTTTCACCCAAACTATTGCCAATTTCTGCTTTTGTTGTGAGCTGTCGTGCAGCTAAGGACTCAGATATCGGAGCAGAAGCAAATTTTGCTAATTTACTTGGTTCGCTAATGATTATTTCCGACGCGCTTTTATGAGGTATTGCTGAATTCAAAATACGCTCAGTCGACACTTTAGGGGGTGAAAGTACATTATTATCTTGTATAATCGATGTGGTGGTCCTACTGCCGTGACCGCCAATCGATGATGTCGATGTCATTGCGTCATCGATGTGTGTAGGTGACGGCTTGAGCATCCGTCCAGGTGATATTAACGGGAGCTGTGAAGTCGGTTTGGAAGAAGATTGACGCAATGCGAAATCACTGTTGTCTGGTAGATTAGATATTGTGGACATGTTTGCTGTCAAATCGCTTGTTCTACCCGGTATGCGTGTGACTTTCGTGGGGTGGCATCAGCTATGACGCAGAGCAAACGGGTGTAGTTCGACATACCTTCAACCGCCGGAGAAAGAACATGATCTGCTTCGGGCTCAATTTTACCCGACCGACCCGTAGCTATCAGCCAAGAGTCTTTCATCACCTTTACCCCCCACTCTCTAGCTTTCTCAACTTTCTGACCTGTTGTTACTGCTGTAATGAGATGCGTACTTTGTCGATTTAGTTTGACTGATAGTGTTCCGCCTAATACCAGATGTTAGCACGAATGATACTCTGGTAGGGTATCGACGAAACCTTACCAATGGCACGTAATAGTCTTCGCATGTATACGTTATTCTCAGCCGAAAAGCCAGATAGGTGGACAATTAATTTGGATGCGTCTACCCGCCAATGGATCGACTGGTCAGCTCGATTCGGCTCACGATGAATCGTGCAAGGGCTTACCCTGTATAGGCATCTCAGCAGGTAAAGGTCTGAATACGATGTGCTTATCCGGCGTCAATAGCGTTTCCTCGAAGCAACATCCCTCGACCCAGCACTCTGTAACAACTATGGTATCTTTATCGCTCTCGCTCAAATGTGGCCGTATCTCAGAACATCTGGGATCTCAGTCAGCTTTTATCCTGCTGGTCTCAATAAGCCACAATCGTTCCAACTCACAGCCTGACAATGATGTAATCT
The DNA here is from genome assembly GCF_000512605.2 of Kwoniella pini CBS 10737. Lineage (NCBI taxonomy): Eukaryota > Fungi > Basidiomycota > Tremellomycetes > Tremellales > Cryptococcaceae > Kwoniella > Kwoniella pini. Next base: position 1,335,144 of record NC_091719.1, on the reverse strand, counting down.
ACCCGCTCCCCCTCCCTCCTATTTTCATCGTTGATAACGGTTCCACCATGTTGACGTATAGCATTTTCAAGCCCGTCACATTGTTCTTGTATCACATGACTGAAGCGCAGCCCTTCAAAAAACCTTTTGGGTATCAGCGCATCGGCAGCGATGTCTTGTCTGGTATCTTCAGTCTCCATCGTACTTTGATCGATTACAGGAGGTATAGCCGTTGTTCGATCAAGATCAGACTTCTCTTCTCGAGGAGCGTTGATAGCGAAGGAAGTTGATCTGGATACGTGTAATAGAGATGGCTTCCGATCTGGCTGCTGATCAAGGGCAGCTGCTGAGGTGGGCGGCTTTGGGGGAGACAATGACCGTTTCGGTATAGATTTATCACGAGGCTTTGTACCAGTAGTCGATACTAGTTCTGTTACCAGCGTATTTATCGATTCTCGTTTACGTTTTCTCATGACGGCTGGTTCGTTGCTATCCAGAGCGGCCTTTGAAGCTGTTGCACCGTCTGTTGTGACGTTCTTATTCGATTGTAAGCTTATCCTACCGTTAATCACGTCCTCTGAGAGGACGAAAGGTTTCAGCTTAATACGTGTGTCATCGAATAACAGAGAATGCGATAAAGTATCTACCAGAGCACTCACCAGGAATGACTTTCCCTCCTCGCCTAGCTTTTCTAGCATCATAATAATCTTCTTTCCATCTGCCTTTGTATGCTACACAATCCCAAACCCATTCCTCGTAAACAATCTTCATCTCCTCTTCATCAGTTCGAACTCCTTTTCGTTTTCGAGCTTCCAGTTCTGCTATCTCTCTCAAAGCCCATTTCACCTTCTCAGACGAACGAGGTTCATTCGTTGGTTTAGCTGATATCAGATGTGTACATGATCGATCCAAATCTTTGGAATATTGACCGCCGGACGATTGAATAAACTTGATCAACTGTTTACGCCTATCCACTATCATGCGCAGTACATGTCGTTAGCAAGCAACCAGCGATCTTCAGCTTGGAACAGAACTGCGGAACTGCTCACAAGGTTCGATACCTGACATAGCTATCTTTAAACCTATGAAAGGCAACAGACGATGATTTTCCTCGTCCGCCTCAATATCAAGCTCATCTCCATTAAGCCATGCTGCATGCGCTTCTTCGATCCATGAGGGTTTCATCACTGGTAGACTGTGCTCGACAGCGTACTAATCACCACAATCAGCTGCATTACATCCCTGAAACTTCCTTCCCGATTAACGATAAGACCTACTAGATATTTTGCGGATCCGTATCCTACAGCTACTACATGCGTAACATGTATCGTCAAGGCATTTTCCACCGTCCCTCCTAATTCTTTAGCTAAAGCTGTTAAGGCAGCCTTCAAAAGATATGCCAAATTAGCTTTGTAATTTTTGAGTACATTGATCTTGAGCTGATCCTTACTTTTGATTCCACTCCGGTAAAAGTAATCGTGATACCTTTCCAAGGTTTTGAATTCCTTCTGAGCGCCTCCGTCGAAGTCTCTTCATCTAGTCACATGCTGTATATAAGCATCATTACTATAATGCGTTACTGAAACCATTTACCTTCTGCATCTGCTAGAGCTCTACGCATGATTTCTTCATCAATCATGTTTATGGGTGAAGCTTCTTTCGCTCGCCGAGATGATCCCACAGGAGCAGGTCGAAGTTTGACCTGTGGAATCTTTGTCGACAGATGTCCTCGACGATTCATCTTGGTGTGCTTTGTCTGGAATTAGGTTGCTGGAATGTATGATTCTCAAATGTTTGACCACTCCCTAAGTCGAATCTATGAGTGAATTCCGAGTTGTCTTGATGATGAAAATTCTCTGGAACAGGCGAACCAGAAGATGATATTATGTACAAATGAGATGGGAAGTCGTAAACGCGAAAATGAAAACATTATTTGATACGAGTACATCATCAATCGATACAAGTAAAGGAAAATACAAAGACGCGTCAAACAATCTGTACCTGAAATTTGATACCGTCTTCGTAATTTCAATATGAAATCATACCTATGTCACTGGACCAAGGCTTCTTACTTTCTCGCTGAATATCAACTCAAATAACTAGACCTAGTCAAATGTATCCAATTACTCGTTCTGGTCTCTGAAAACAATGACGATGATTCCGTTAGCTATATTACGACCTTGTTCTTCCCGATTCGCAGCTTCATTATTCAATCAATCAACTACCAGGCAATTCTCATCAACTCTGTCAAGAAAAGAACAAAAAGCAGCTCAACCTCAAACTCCAGCTACCGATTCTATAGAACTTTCAGCAGTAAGTTAGACTCCATATGTTCATATAATAATGCAAATGTGATGAAGCTGATTGTTCAGGTAGCCCGTAGCGTATATTTCAGAAAGTCATGATCCATGGTTTAATCTATCTTATGAAGATTGGTGAGCTATTTCCCAACGAATGTAATTCTCGCAACTCATAATGGGAATTAGGTTGTTAAGAAATACACCTCATGAACAACCTGTTTTATTCCTTTATCGAAATTTCCCATGTGTGGTAATTGGTCGTAATCAAGTGAGTAGGTAATTCTGCGTTCAAAAAGAATTCATATCAAAGCTAATGTTCTGTTCTAGAATCCATGGAAAGAAACTACCCCTCATCATTTAAGAGAAGTTGGTATACCTTTAGTCAGACGACGTTCAGGCGGAGGAACAGTATTTCATGTTAGCTGATTTAACCGTCACGATTATGCGGAAAGAGCTAATTTATGTATGGAATAGGATATGGGTAATACGAATTTTTCAATTATTTTACCTCGACTTTTATTCACTCGATCACATGGTGCTGAATTAGTTTCTCGAGCTATAAGGGAACGATTAGGTATTAAGCAATGTACTGTCAATGAGAGAAATGATGTAATTATCAAAGATGGCGAAAATGAATTAAAGATGAGTTATTTTTCCCTTAAACACATGAAAATTATAATTAACATAAATCATATTTTATTTTTGACGATGATACGTATCTGGCTCAGCATATAAGATCATTCAACATCGAGCATATCATCATGGTACGATGCTCATATCATCTTCATTGTCAGAATTGGGTAAATCTTTAAGATCAAATTCGGTGAGCTCGATAAGATGTATGAAACCAACAAGATTGTTACTTATCAAATGAAATTGAAATGTAGCCAAATATGCAAACTAAATCAATATTGTCTCATCGATCACCTGTAACCACCTTGAATCACTATTTACCATCAGGTAGAAATCCAATACACCATGATGAGTTCATACAAGCAATTACAGCGGAGTTCAACAAAGTATACGCTAATGGGGTCAATAAGAAAATGGAGACAAGAGAAGTGAATTCAATTTGGATTAAAGAGCCTAAAGTTTGGAAAGGGGTGGAAGAATTGAAAAGTTGGGAATGGCAATTTGGTCAAACGCCTGAATTCACTAATTTGCTAGAAGGTCAATTATCATTCGGCAGTATTGTAAGTTTTATTCTGGTTATATAAAACAGTATAAATGTGACATTTGTCTGAAATCTCAAATTTACTTAGTCCGCAAACCTTACGGCCCGTCATGCCCTCCTAATTTCCCTCACATTTCACCTTGAACCCTTACACAATGAGAGCACGGAAAAGACTATGGAGAAACAGAATTTCCTCGATTCTTTAGCTTTATCACTTGTTGGACATAGGTACGAATCTCTCGAAGGAGTTGAAGGTGCTTTAGATCATCAATGGGAAGATGAGAAATGGAGAGAAAGAGGAAATGAGGTGATAAGTTGGTTAAGAAAGGTAATGTAGGAAAGAACAGCGTTTGGAAATGTAGGAGATAATGTATATGATCGACAAGATTACCAACTGATCGAAGGTCAATGAGAGGAAAATCGGGACAAAGATAGTTTCATCAAAATCTTTTGACAAATTATTTTTCTTATGAATCCTTACAAAGAACAGCCATCTAATAAAAAAAAAAAAAAAAGGAAATATGAGAGAACTAAGAATATGTTCACCCCGTATCTGTCATGACGACTATAAAACTCTAGTTAAAAAAAAACGCCATGTCAATATAAGGTAATTTTATTATATATTATTATAGGTCAGGTAAAATATAACAAATAAAAAAACCATAAAAGGTTTTTTTTTTTTGAGATAGTTTAAATAAGACTTTCAATTTCCAGGTTAATTTTTATCTAGAAAATGATTTTGTCAAATGACCGGATTTTTCAAGAAAGAATTGAATTTGTAATTTTGAAAATATAGAATTAAAGAAGGTAAAAGTGAAGAAAAAACGAAAAGAAAATTAAGGATACAAATTGTAAATATAATTCATGATAAGTTTATTAAATTACATTGTATTTTATTAATATTTTTACAACTGTGAATCTGATTTTCTTTTGTTTTTTTTAATTAACCTTGATAATTGAATTTTTTAAGAAATTTCAAAATTTAACTCACTAATTTATGGAATTTTTTTTACAAAAAAATAAAAAGATATCTTAATATTTGATTGTAAATTATGAAATTAACCATTTAACATTTCACCTATTTTATTTATACTTTTATTAAAATTTAAACTATTTTTTAACCATTCAATTTTAATATCTTCTGGACCAAAAGAAAACATTTTTGAATTTGATATTATACTTTTATTTGAAATTTTATTTTCATTTTTATTTTCAATTTCAATATTTTTTAAATTTTCTGGAATTGCTTGAAATGAATTTGAAAGTGATAAAAATGGATTTGTAATTGTTTTCAATAATAAATTATGTATAGATCTAAAAATCTAATTAATCAAGTATATATTAATTTTCCAAACTTTCGATAAAAACAACATATATATATATATATATATATATTTTTAACTCACTGCTACTATATCTGAATCTTTTATCATAGCATCTACTAAAGCTATTGATAAAACCATACGTAATTTTGTAATTGTTTGAAAACCATAACTATCAAATAAGAAAATAGAGAAATTAGCATAATTCAACAAAATTGTACTTTTGTAAACTTCCTGATCTTTCTCTGAAAATTACGATGGAGTTTCGAATTGATGAGAAAAACTCACAATGCCATATCTTCCATACAAAATAATAAACCTAAATATGACTCAGCAGGTTTAGTAGGAGTAGAAGTCATAACGACTATATTTCATAAATCAGCTTGATGAATTATCGTTAAAAGTACAATTGGGTGAAGAAAACTCACTCCTTTCTTCTATAACATCTACAGCAGCATGACTTAAATGATAATGCCTCAATTCATCTTCTGATCCAGTGAATGAATGAACGTATAAAGGTGAATTTGTTGGTGAGAGAATTGTAAGTGATGTTAAGTGTAAAGGGTTGATTATTCTATTCTCCATTTTTCGAGGTGTGTAAAATGTTATTCCTTCTCGAAGACTTTAGCCCTACACTTGCGATGTAAGATTAGTTGATTAGTACTATATGTTCGCATAATGTCAAGTTGAATTGATATTATAACTTACACCTCGAAGTTGTCAACGCGTATTAGTTAATTTCAAGGAAGCTGAAGAAGCGGTCATGTCCGGGCGTTGTAGTGCTCGATGATATCAAGGTCTCTCTCCAACTCTTAACACTCTCTCTTTTTCAACGTCATTTGAGTGTATTCTCCACTTGAGTGATTGCTTCTTTCACGACGTATACAAGTTTGAAATACTCTCAAGGCCATCGAAAATCCGAAATCAGAGGAATCAGCCAACCAAAAAGATGACATCTTTTAATCCATCTCATAACCCATTTTCATCAAAAGCTCAAGCAATTCATCATGCATCTTCAAGTAATAACGATGAAGAGAAAAGTAAATTCCCTGATAGTTTACCTACAGTTCATGGGCATCATGAAGATCATCCTGAATTTAGAAAAGAAGGTAGAAAAAGAGTTAAACAAAATATGCCTGTTATGCCTGATTTAAGATTTGAACAGGTGCGTTATGTTTTGTTTTTTTCATTATTTCAACAATAAGCTACACATCATGGGTGATATTTTCGTACGTTTTTAATCAATGAATATAACTATTTTAGTCATATCTCTTATCTATAAGACCTTATCTTACACCTCATCCAACTTCTAAAGGAATAACTAAAAAAGGTTTAATAGAAAAAGGTAAACCAAGTGGAACTTTAGTAACTTCTGCAGAAGAAGATAGAGTATTTCATTGGGGAAGAGAAGTTGATGTAGATTGGAAAAATGTGATTTGGGTAACATTAAGAGATCAAGTGAGTAAATTTTGTTAAACCATTCAAAATTGAATATAGTATGAAATGTACATGATTTAATCAAAGGAATATATTTGACTAATACAGGAAATCTTTTTCAAAATAGGTAATTTCACCTCTTGTTCAAGGTGCATTATGGGGATGGGCAACTATATTTTTAGCAACTACAGGTACAATTTTACGTGCTAATTTATATCCACCTAATCATGTAAATCGAGGTAGAATAACAGGTGGACCAATTTCAAAAGTTGATCAAGCAAGAGGTGGAAGTATAGTAGGTCAAAGTGGTTGGTGGAAAAATTGGGTTGGAAGTTTTTTTGGTGGTGTACAAACTGCTACTGTATAAAATTATATTGTAAATCATGACTGACGAACGAATCATCCTTTTATTTCCTTTGCATTCAGACATGCAGATGAAATGACTTTATTTGATAATGTATTTTACCTGGTATACAGATGTAATACGATTGATAATTTAACAAATCTCGCCGTTCAGCAAGTGTATACTTTTTTGCATAATAATTCATTGAGGAATTTACAATCTATACAACAGGTACATAAATCAAAGAATCTCACCGAGTAAATCGGATAGATCCTTATTATCGTCTTCTAACCAGGGAAGGCTTTCTGCTCTTCAGTTAAAGGTATATACTTTACACCAATCATCTTAGCTAAATCTTCTATATCAGTATGATCTACGGTATTTTGCATTCGATGAATATAAGAACAAGTACCATCTATAAAATAAGTTAATTTAAATTAGCATCATTATTAATTTAGAAAAGGTAGAAGATAATAGGAAATCCAAATTACCTTGTTCAAAAATGACTTCTCCACCATTTTGATCATTTGGTCCTCTAATTTTTTCACTTGAATGTGGAAATCAGTACCAAAGATAGTGAAGAGATAACAGCTCGAAATCACTCACCAATAACCGCATACTTTTGGTCCTGTAGATGTATTGGTCAATATCAGCTGATCACTATACTGGGAAACTCCAGGAGGAAAGCTAATGACGAACCTGGTTTATCAAGGTTGATGTATCTGTAGATTTAGGTCAGCTTCTGATCACAGCAGTCAATAGCTGGACTCACACTTTAGGGTGTCCAAGGGCACCCATGCCTGTTAAATAAATTTTGTTTAATTGATAACCAAGTTCTTTTAATTTCACCACCTACTTCATCTAAATAATTTTTTTTATTATCATCATTATCATTAAAAGAAGGACCTTTTAAAGTTTTTTTTAAATTAAATATTTTATGAATTTCTAATGAAGGACATGTTAAAATTTTATAATTTGATTGAGTATTTTGAATATATTGTAAAATTGGTTTAAATGATCCACAACCTATTATATATACTTAAAAATATATATAAAACAAATTAAAAAGTCAATTAAAATTTGTGATATTTTGTTATTCTATCCTTGAAAAAAAATTTAAAAAAAACTTACTTTCTATATTATTTGATAAAGATGAAGAAGGTATTGATTTATTTAATTGATATGTATATACTTGACAATTTGTACACCCTTTTTTTTTCCAAAATAATCATTAATTTACTCAAAAAAAAATATTAAATTATCTTGATTTAATGATTATATATTGATGACTTACAAAAATGCCTTATAAAGATTAATATTACTTTCTTATCTTTTATTAATTCTTTCAAAATTATCTTTTTCCCATCTTGATCGAAAAGTTCAACTTTGTAAGCTTGATTTATCTCTTCCGATGTTAAAGGTTGATTTGGATTCATCTCAATTAACAATTTATTAAAACAATGTGATATTCTCTCGATCGTTAAGATTATTGTGAAAGTATCGCCTGACCTATTTCGTAAGTAGATTATAGTATTGTAAAGTTTCCAATTCACCAATACAGTGATTACACTGAATATTCTGTGAAAGACGATCAAAGATTGTGATGATGATGATGATGACAACCTCTCAGTTCACAATCAGGCTTAGGCGATATAACCGGAGTTGTCCATCTGCAATTAACCCGTATAAAAGAGAAGACGATTTACCATATGGCATCTATCCCTTTTTCCAGCTACACTGCGAGCAGAAGTGTTCTTATGAAATGTACAAGTGCATTACATTTGGTTCCCGGTACTTGCAAGGATGAATATATAAATACATAATTATTGAAGAAGACTAAAAAGTAGTAACCCCACAAATGTTAATCAGACACCGACACTGTGCAATTCCGAGTATTTGGTTTGTTCGGATCATTAATTTACCGGAATACAAGTAACATGATAATTCGGTCCGATCACACCTAATTAGTAGTTTTACCTGATCACGACTTTGTTGATGTTGAAATTTAAAAAAAAGTAATCATCGAGTATCTTTTAAAAGTCTTTCATTTGCATCATCGTATTTTGTACAGGTTGAGGAGGAAGTCAAATCCTAATTTCAGTAGTGGTCGACAAAAGCAATAACATCGCTATCGTAGCTAACAAAAGTATAAATATCTAAAAAAAGAAACAAAACCATCTGCAAAATGCCGAATTTTTCTCCATTCCGAAAAGCAGTATTGAATCTACGAGCAAATCCTCAATCATTTTTATCTCGAAGGCCTCTTAGTAGTCAAACATCTTCTTCATCAACCAACACAATCAATCAGAAGTTCATCATAGGAGCGGGATTAGCTATAAGTGTACCTGTAAGTTTATCTCGCTTAATTTAACATTTAATCTTGCCACCGATCTGCTCTAGGTATTGAATGAAAGAGTATAAACTGATCTAAGATACATTTAGACTTATCTATACTTGACGAGAGCTCGATTAGATTATCAACCAGATACTGTACCTGATAAGGTAAATTCCGATGTTCCAGATCAAGTACGTTCTTCTCAAAGTGGAAATGGTAAACAAATAGCAAAAATTAGTGCAAGAGATGTATTAGATAAAAAAGATAGTAATGAATTTTGGGTAGTTATTAATGGAGATGTTTATAAGTGAGTCAATCAATTTGGTATTTTTCAATTATAATAGATTTTGAAGTTGATTATGATTATTTTGTTAATTAAATTTAGCGTTACGGAATTTTTAGATGAACATCCAGGTGGTAGAGAAATAATTGAATCTAATAAATCAAAAGATGTTTCATATATATTTAATCCAAGACATCCTTCAGATCAATTAAATAATGAAAATTTACCTCCATCAGTAAAACATTTAGGTAAATTAGAAATTAATAATGAAGAAGAAAAAGAAAAATTAAAATTAAATATTTCAAAATCTGAAACAGATGAAAAAGAATTAATAAAGAAAAAAAGAGAAGAATTTGAAGAAAAAGGTTTAGGACAAATTATTAATATGAGAGATTTTGAAAAACATGCAGAAGAATTATGTAGTAAAGTTGCTTGGGGTTATTATGCTAGTGCAGCAGATGATGAAATTAGTAAGTATTTTTTTATCTAATATAGTTTTCAAAACCTACTTGAGCCTTGATTATTCAGGTCAAAACAGGTCAAAAGGGTTGTATGAGAATGATTATTGATTCATGTATCTTTAATTTTCTAGCTAAAGAATCAAATAACTCGGATTACAAAAAAATCAGATTCAGACCTCGTGTACTTCGACCTGTAAAAGAAGTTGATTCCTCTACTAAGATCTTGGGATATGATAGTACGATACCGTTATGGATCTCTCCAGCGTGAGTCATAAAGACCGATCACTCAAGGCCCTACGAAAGCATGAGCTAATGGCTTAATACGACGATAGCGCGATGGCTAAACTTGGTCATCCTGATGGAGAAGTGAATTTGACCAAAGGTGCGGCTGCTACGGGAATAATACAGTGTGTGAGTATATCATGGCTACTTGCATTTATCCAGACGACTCTGGACTCTGAGAGACACTGATCGGTGTTGAGCTAATGGTATGTAATCTCACTTAGATCTCATCCTTCGCTTCATGCTCGGTAGAAGAGATAACTGCAGCACGGACAAACAACCAACCATTGTTTTTCCAATTATACGTCAACTCCAAGCGACATTTGGCTAAAGAGGTGATAAGCAAGATCAATCGTTTAGGATTCAACGCTATCTTATTGACCGTTGATGCGCCCGTTGGAGGTAAGAGGGAAAGAGATATAAGGGTCAAAGGAGAATTTGAAGCTCCAAAATCGGATGCGTACGATAAACAAGGCGATACGAAAGGTGTGGCAGAAGCTATTTTCTCTGCTGTCGATCCAGATTTAAATTGGAAAGATCTCAAGTGGATAAGGGAACAGACCAAGTTACCTATTATAATCAAAGGTGTACAAACTGTTGAAGTGAGTCGATTTTGGTCTTTCATTTCCTTGACAGCTTTTTTCTCCTTTGTGACCGATTCTGACCTGTTTATCACTTTATTAGGATGCGGTATTAGCTTACAAATATGGAGCCGATGGAGTAGTATTATCAAATCATGGTGGAAGACAATTAGATACATCTGCAACTGGAATTTCAACTTTACTTGAAATTCGTAAACATGCTCCATTTTTATTGAGACCTGAATATCGAATTCCTCATGGACCTTCAAAAGAATTAATAAAAAATCCAGATTTACTTGTACCTACTACACCTATTAATGAAAAACCATTAGATAGGAAATTTAGTATTTTTGTAGATGGTGGAATTTGGCGTGGAACAGATGTTGTTAAAGCTTTATGTTTAGGTGCAGAAGCTGTAGGTGTTGGAAGAGGTTTCTTATTTGCTCAAACTGTTGGAGGTGTAGATGGTACTATACATGCTGTTAAAAGTAAGTAAAATAAACATTGAAAAGAAGAATCAAGCTGAATGAAATAATTTTAGTTTTTGAAAGTGAAATTCAATTGGCAATGCGTTTACTAGGTGTAAATAAATTATCGGATCTAAGACCAAGTATGGTGGAGATAGTAGAAAATTAAGTATGTGTAAGGCGTAAAAAGTTTTCCCGTCAAATCGTATATGATATATCATATATCATATATTGTATATTGTAAATCGGAAAGATTTGGATACAAAAGGCAATATTAATGTCATGGAGGTTTTGTAAAGATAGGTGATTTCATATATATCATGCCTAGGTGAATGAAAGATATATGTGAATCATATTACGTGTAGGGGACAAATAAAGAGACGAAAATGTATGAAGCCACGTGTTCTTCATTATTGTGCCTGAGCAGATTTCAAGATTTCTGATTATATTTTTGCCATCTGTTCTGAATTATGAAAATAGATATTTATCATTCTTTTATTTGTAATTACATTGAGTTAGATCGAATATTCAGCAAAAGAATGTCGTCTAAGCAATTCAATAAGAAAAGATCTTTTCCTGATGGAGCTGGATCTTCAGGTTCAGGATCCGGTACAACTTCAAATAAATCATCAAAATTTTCAAAATCAAATAATGGTAAACCTTCTAAATCTAACGGATCATTTAAAAATAATACAAATGGGAATGTTGGAAAGTTTTCTGGAAAACCTAATAATAATTTGAATGAGAATAAAGGAAAATCAAGATCAAATATTAAAGAAAAAGAAGAAGAAGTTAAAAGACGTAAAAAACCTATTACACTTGGAGGTGGTGAAGAAGAAGATAATGAAGATGAAGATGAAGATATAAGTATGGATGAAGATGAAGAATTCGATGAAGATGAAGATGAAGAAATGGGAGATAAAGCTTTAGAAAATTCTGGTATAAATGAAGAAGAAGGACAAGAAAAAAAACCAAAATTAAGTAAAAGTGAAAAATTAGCTTTACATGCTCAACAACCACATAGAACAACACTTTTACCTTCTCATCCACTTTTACATGATACTTTAATTCCACTTTGGGAAACTGCACGTAGAGCAGATTTATCAAAAGAACAAAGAAAAAAAACTATTAATGAATTATATAATGCTTCAAAAGGTAGAATTGGTGAAATTAGTAGAGGTCATAAAGGTGGTAGAGTTTTACAAACTGTAAGTACATTTATTGCTTAAGACATTTGAAAATTTGATGTTGATCTAATTTATGGGCTTGTAGATCGTTAAATTTGGAGGTAAAGAAGAGAGAACTGGTGTTGCTATGGAACTTGAATCTCGATGGAAAGAAATGATGGAATCCAAGTATTCCAAAGTGAGTCTCCATTAATCCGTATCTAGTCCCAAGACAAAAACTTGGTATCAACAGTCGGCAATATGAACTGAGCTGATTCCTCCCATTTCCAGTTCTTGATGTCCAAGTTGATTCGATATTGCCCGTCAATCCGACCTTTACTTATCCCTCAATTGGCTCCGCACTTACTCACACTATTAAATCACTCCAATGCTGTCACTCCCTTATCCGATTTCTACGACTTATACGCTACTTCTAAAGAACGTAAATTACTTGTCCGAGGATTCTATCCCAGAGAATTGAAGATTTTCGATGGCGGTAAACAGGCTTCGGAGACTAAAGGACTTGAAGCTTTCTTGGAAGATATTGGAACTGATGGAAAAGGAAGAGAGAGAATTTTGGACAGTATCGAGAAGACCGTTCTTGATGTGTGAGTCGTCTTCCAATCGGGCTCTAAATGAGTCATGATATAGCAAGTATGCTGATACATTGAATGTGATTTGGCCAGCTTCAACGCAACGCAAAAACAAGCTTTGGCTCAATCGATCTTCCATCGTCTTGTATTTGAATACGTTACTTGCGTATTCAAATTTTTGGACAAAGAGACCGCCGAGAAGAAACTTCATGAGTTACTGGCTGCGTAAGTATCAAATGTCCGTTATGCTGTTGTATTCAGCCTTCAAGCTAATGTGATTCTCGGTAAATAGTGGAGCAGAAAGTTTCCCCGAAATCGTGCATACCAAAGATGGTTCAGCTGTTGTGAGAGAATTGATCGTTAGATGCAATGCCAAGGTGAGCTTAGCAGAAGGCCAATCCTCATGACCGGAATTTGGCAATTAACATATATGTGCTATCGTAGGACCGAAAACAAATCCTTCAGCCTCTTCGAAAACACGTTGAAGCATTATGCAAAGATGGTGATGCGCAAATGGTTCTGTTCACCGCCTTCGATTGCGTTGAGTAAGTGATGATGTTGGTCAATCAATCGATCAAACCTGACATAAACAATTGCAATTCAGTGATACCAAACTTATGGGTAAAGCATTCGTCTCCGATGTTGTGGGCTTAGCTACAAATCTGGCATTTGACAAACAAGGCAGAAGAGCTCTCCTTTACTTACTTACTCCAACATCTACCAAACATTTCATGCCTCAAACTATATCTTCCCTTGCGGCTTCTGCAGCCTCAGCTAAGGAGCTCGGAACAAGTAAGAAAGATACGGAACTCAGGCGAAAGGAATTACTCGGATACGCATCTGAGGGTTTATTGAAAGCAGTAGAAGAGAAAGGTGATGAAATGGTTCGAGATCCAGGAGCTGGTATGGTTGTTCAAGAGACATTACTTTATGCTCAAGGTGGTGAGTTTCTATCAATCGTAAAGAATTTGTTTATTTAATATTTTGAGTGCTTATGTTTTTGTGTCATCAAATTTCAGATAAATCAAAAGCTATGAATACTTTAGCAAAAGCATTAGAAATACCTTATCCTGATCCAGCACCTGTAGAAGCTAATCCTGATATAAAAACTTCTCATCCATTAGATTTATCACATTCAATTAGAACTTTTAAAACTTTACTTTCAGGTGGACATTTTAATACATCAACTAAAAAAATTGAAATTCCTGATGAAAATTTATCAAATCAATTTTCAAAATTAATTTGGAAATCAATTTTTTCTTCTTCTTTATCAGAAGAAAATGTTATTAAAATTTGTAAAGGAAATGCACCTTTTGTAATGGTAGAACTTATTGAAGCTTTAAAAAAATCTTCAGAAGAAAAAGAATTTAAAGAAATTAAAAATGTTTTAAAGAAAAAAGGAGTAAAAGAACAAATTGAACAAAGTGTAAGAAAAGGTTCAAATTTATTAGTTGAAAAAATTAATGAACTTTGAGAGTAAGAAAAGAGGTAAAAGGTAGTTTTGGTGTATGTTTTAAATTATTCATTTTTTCATCGTTAAAATATGTATGCATATTATTTTTGTTTTCATTGAACTTTGTTTGAATTGAACTTTGTTTTTTTCTTTCGGTCCTAAAGTACCATTTACATTTTGCTTCTTACATTTCATTTAATTGGAATTCAAATAATATGTTTATGCGGACGAATAAGCATCTCGTCTCGATGATTTGTCAAGTGAATAAGTAGCCTTAACTTGTAGGAAAAGATTTGATAGTTAAATGACAACTTAATAACAAAGTATTGAGATATACCTTTATGTATGGCTAGAATAGAATTTTCGGAATAACTTAAAGAAACAACGTGAATATGACGTTTTATGATTATTAAACTGAAAATCAATCCTTTTATATTTTAGTGCGAATTTCATGGCTGTGCTAAGAGAAATATATATCTAGGTGGAGCGTGAAAATCAAGCTGAAAGGCACTTTTGATGGATTGATTGATTGTGTATATTTGATTTAAAGGATACAAATAATGTATTTTTATTTGATGGATTGGAATATGAACTGAAATGTGGATTAGATCTTGAAGTTTTTTTGATTAACACATAAAAAGGTATATAAACTTGAGATTTTTTTACTATAATTATTACTTTTCTTCTTTTCAATCACAACAAATTCATCGAATTTATCAAAAGAAAAACAAAATATAAAATACAAATACAAATCAAAGATATATTCTACATAGTCATAATTTTACAAAATCTAACCAAAAAATGAAATTCATTTTAACATTTTTTTTTATAATTTCTTTATTTTTAATAACACAAATACAAATTAGTAATGCAAAAGTATATAATATTGAATTACCTAAACAAATTATAATAGGATCAAATATAAATATTATTGTATCTTCAAGTAGTTATATTCAAAATTGGAATGATTTTGGTATAATTTGGGGAATATTAAATGAAAATCATGAATGTAATGGTTGTATTGGACAAGAAATTGGTTATGAAAATTTATAGTAAGTCCCCAACCAAATTTGGAAAATTTCATTTAATTATTATAATATTGAATAAATTTTAATTTAATTGATTTTTTAGTGATAATAATTTTATTGGAAATTTAACTTATTCAATTAAAATTCCAAATTTGAATAATGGATCATATACTTTTATAGCTGCTGTACCATATTTAGTAGGTGTAAGTACATAATTAATTTCCTTTTCAATGGAAATAATTCCATTCCTTAATAATTTTAAAAATGATGCTAATGGAATTTTTGATTGGGAAAAAATAATAAAAAATCAGATCTCTGGCGAAACTGGTATTAATTATTTTAATCAATCTATCAACCTTATTTCGGATGCCAAAATGAGAATTTGAGCAGAAAATATAAATTGATGATAAATCTCACGAATGACACAGATACGACAATTTTCAGAAGAGAATAAGATACGAATAATGAATATAATTAAATTGGCTTCGACAACATTGACTAGATAACTTCGATATAATCGTTCGATCACGTATAATTAGAATGACTTTCACGAACAATTGTATATATTTCCTTTAATTGTAGTAGTACTAAATTTGGCGCATGTATGTATGAATTGACATTGATATGAGCAAGAAAAGCTATGAGTAAACCTGCATACATAATAATTACAATACAAATCAATGATTACGATAGTCCGAAGAAAGGATGAAAGGCTATGACAAAATCTATTACAAAGCATCTTATTAATAAAATAAACTTAACTCTATCATTTGCGAATAACTTACAGCAAGTAGAACTACAGCAACAACGATAACTAGAATAACCAATAAACAAGCCATTCTTCTTCCCGCTTTACGTTGATATTCGTGTGCAGTAGTTAATTCTTCTGCTGCAGATGAAGTATCTCTAGCTACTGAAGTGACATTTGATTCAATATTATCTATACATCGATGAATAACATATCAGCAGACAGTCTTTCCTTTGAAATTTAAGCAACATTTAATAAGCTAGCTCACCTATTAATCCACCTTGTTCAACTACCATCGTACCCAGATCTCTAAAGATATCATTCAATTCATGTATACCACTTTCGATTTCTCTGATTTCCGCCTCTCTTTCTGCAATTAATGTTTCCTGAAAGTCGAGTTCTTGAGGCGATACCCTACGGTTGCCGTCGCACATTAAGCATGATCTCCTCAAATCATATAGGCAGTGACAAAAATCGTGAAGCGGGACATTTTGAATAAAGAGAGAGCGATAGAAGCAAAGAAGCATAACTTACTGTTGTACCTGCTGTTGAGCTTGAACTTGCTCTAGCTCTACGGAATTCCTAGGTTCATCATGACTACGATGTTCGTATCCATATCAACTCGTCTTTCAATGACGGCGCACTTGATTTCAATCGAGGATAGTACGGAGACTCACGCCTCTTCTGACTCTTCAACTAGCTTATCCACTCTTCTCTTTTGACTTTCAACGAAACTCCTCTGTCTTTCTGCTGATTGACGTGAGACTCGTTGGAATGACGTTATGGCATTGCCAAACTCTTTTGATAATTTATTCTGAATAGGTTTACGTGACGACTACAGTATATTCCCAAATCTTAGCTGGGTTAATCATATGGCAGATTGGTGAAAGGACGGATGATATCCATATAGTGGGAATCGTTATTGAGGCGCAAGTGGATGGAGATTTGCTTACATGTTCTCCACCTGCTGGATAAGCTGTTATTTTCTTCAAATCCTCGGTTGATCTCTTAACCATCTCTCTTGTTGCTTCTGTGAGGTTATGCCTATATTGGTGATAGTCAGCTAAACCATGTTTACAAAAGCACCCAACAAGTTTCACCATCTGGTTTGCCTGTTTATTAACGAATTGCTAATAACAACCATACTCCCCATTCGCGATGGAGCCTGATACTCCGATAATAGATAGATATATGACAAGCCTAACTTACAGACTCGTCCGCAATGTAGGTCCATCCGCATTTCCACCCAACTTATCCACCAATTTCTGTATACCTTGAACATTACTTTGTATTTTGAATATTTGTATCGATACTGAATCTTTTAGCGAAGTGAACGTAGCGTCGGGATCTGTGTGTGATTCATCGTAGACATAACCATAGGGTTGCGATGAAACGATGTCGAAAGTTACATTCAAAGATGAAAAGGGCAAGGAGAATAGGCAGAAATGGTAGAGAGGAAATATAAGCGGTTCGTCATATATCTAGATTGTTAATACTCACCAGGTGCATTACCTCTCAGTAGAGGTTGACTTTGTCCTCTCTCTAAATCGTTGAAACTCATTTTTGACCTGTGGAATCTTGTTTGTCTGACCAAAATGAAGTATCTAAAAGTCTAAATTAGGTGGCAATTTAAAGGTAATGGTAGATCAATGAGTCTTCTAAGTTATGTTGATGGGATGATATTATGATAATAGGCGGTGATTACCGAAATTAGTAACATTACGCTCAGAACTATTCTCTAGACGCGACAAATCAATCAAGTGGAGGAAGTCTGACAAGCAAAATAGCACATAAGCAGACAAAATATGATATTTGCTTCTTCCTGTATATCAATTACAAGTAAGCTCTGAAGGAAGCATGTCAAGATCATCTGGACCGTTAGTAAATCTCTGATCATTGGTTGTAGGTAAAATTGAGAGTCTGCTAAACCGATTGTTCGTTTTTTCGTAGACTACCGAAAATAACGGCTCACTCAACTTCAATCATTTGTCAAGATACTAATTTACAAGGCGATATAACGATAAATGAAGGTGTAGTTGTACATCCGAAAACTTCTATACTAGCTATTGGAGGACCTATAATAATAGGTAAAAATTGCATAATTGAAGAAGGAGCAATGATTATAAATAGGTAAAGCTTGTATCGATTTATAAAATTGTTATGGACAACACTGAGTTTGATTTTTGAATCTTGGTAGAAATGCAGAGTCATTGAGAATTGGAGAATATAATCAATTTATGGTAGGCTGTCGTAAGTTTTATCTATCACATTTGAAAGATCCTTCGATTTACTTTTGAATCAGGTATAGAAGCCAATTCAATAGGGAATTGGAATACTTTTCAACCTCGTTCAACGGTTTCAAATGGAATAAAAATAAATGACCATTGTACATTCAGTCAGTAGTACCCTTCAAAGTCAAAATTTGATATTATCGTTCTGATGAAAAAACTATCAACGATAGGTGCAGGTACGATCACTACACCTTCCTTGACAATATCAGGAGAAACAGAAATAGAAAATTTACCTTCTTATACGACAATTTTTGGATCTAAATCTGAGAGACGAACATGGGATGGTACCAATCAAGTTGCAGAACAAAATTTAAGAGAGAAACATATTGAATATCTCAGGGAAATAATACCTAAGTAAGCGTTTTGTCAACGCTAAGGTTCACTGAAAACAGAAGATAATATATTGATAATGAATTTTTGACATAGGTACAATAGGCTACGTGTTATAACTTAGTCAAAACACATATTATAACTTAACTTGTGTCCTTGAAAGACCAAACGATATTAACGAATAATTATGACAATGAGAAGTTCACAAATATATGCATAATAATGATCAAAATCAATGCAAATTGATAATGCGTATTTTACTAAAAATGAGTCGTATAACATGTTATGCAATTAAGTTGTACTCAATCCAATTCGGCTTAATACCCTGTCATACCATTCCATCCTGCACTACCTCCAAAGGCAGACAATATGTTACCTCTTTTCAAAGCTCCCGCATCAGGTCCAACATCACGAGTCATAAAAGCTAATTCTCGATAAAATTCAATAGGTAAAGTACCATATGAAGTTGATCCGCATTCAAGCTGAAAATAAATGATATTCAGCCAAAGTTCTCAACATGATATCGGGTATACCAGAATCAGGAACTCACTTCAGAATAAACAAGTGGTTTACTTTTCCCTTCCATACCTTGTTCAATCACTCTCATACTTCTTCTAAATAAAGTTAAAGTATTTCCAGCAATTTCTATATCTTTAGCTTCTTCAATCATTTCTACTCTTTCATCATATTCTAAAGTATATTCTTCGTCTTTTATATTAACTTTAGATGGAGGTAATAATGAGGAGGATAATTTACCCTCCTTTTCAGCTTCGAAGATTGCAGAAATCGCTTCTGGAATTTTATTCTCTGGAAGAGTTACCGTGGATGTAGATGTAATCCTTACGTCATTTGGTCTATATATCGAGATCGAACTCAGCAACTCATTGAACAATCATATTTATCGGATCGCTATGACTCACCTATCAGGGATTAAGAGATCAGATTCCTTGATCACTCCGAAAACAGCTTCGAACGTCTTGGTATAGCTTATATCAGGTTCAGCCGATCCTACTTCCGGCGTGGTTGAGCTGATAGACTCAACCTCATCTACCGAGGTTAAAGCTTCTGATACTTCCGGCGAACCCTCGTTGATCGCAGAGGTTTGTTTGGAGAATAATGATGTGCTCGAGTGCGATTCCACTTCTTCAGCTGAGCCTTGGATGATTTGTTCATCAGGAGTGATTGACTGTTCTTGTCCGATGGTCTGCTCTTCTTCCAGAATTGCTTTTTCCAATTTGTTCAACGCTGCATCATACTGATCTTGCCATTTCTCTTCTCTTGTTCGCTCTTTGGTATAGGTGAATTCTACAAATCTCGATTCAGATGAAGGGCTATCAGCAGGAGTAGGAGAGGAGGGAATCGATCTATATCTTATTCTACGTAATTCTTTCGATTGTCCTTCGATTAGAGGGAATTGAATCATCGAAGGTGTCAAGCTAATAGATTGAATTAGCTTTTGACTTCCTCTATAATCTTTCATTTGAGTATAATGAGAACTTACCTCGGAGTGAATATCGGCTTCTTATCAGGTTTGATTGTTGAATTGACCATAGAATTTCCAGCATGAGAAGGTATCAACCAGTTTTTAAGTGTTTCAATTGGCCATAATCCAGGTAATGGATTATCAAATGTACCTAATCTACCATCTTTAGGTTGTATAGGAAATAATAAATTTCCAAATTGTAATTTTAATCTCTTTTTACCTTTTTTAGCAGTTAAATCCATAATTAAATTTTGAAATTCTGTTTCCCCTTTTCTTCTTTCAGCTTCCTCTTCTTCTAACTCTTCAGGATTCATTGGAAAATATGGTTGTTTCTTCGTTTTTGGAATATTCTCTATTATATCTGCTTTATTTTTCGAAGAAAAACTAAGATAAGGAGCTATATGTATTTTTTCATTCTTTTGATCTATTTCTCTTATAGCAGGTTTTGAATTCCATTCAGTAACTTTTTTCAATCTGAATAAAGTTTTTGATGCTATAGATGGTAAAATTGTCCAAGGAAAAGATTCTGTTAAAGAAGGTGTGAATGGATATAAAGATAATCTGAGTGGTTGAGTTTGAAAATTTCTAGGTGTAGGGAGTAATACATCGAGTGATCGATATGAAGGTAAAATTTCGGAATGTAAAGAAGCAATTCCTAATAATTGTTTAGCACTTTCAATATCTTCTGATGATTTTGCTGTTATACGATATTTATTTTCGGGAAGACTTTCGACATATGCACCACTGGCATTAGATACCATTCTTAATAAACCATCTGAAGCTTTTAGTTGATTGATTTCTCCAGAAGAGATCGTCACATTTTGAAGAGTCTGTTTTTGATCCGAAATAATTTGGGATAATCTCATTAGAGGTTCCAGTTTTCCACTTGCGACAAGAACTTTCCTGTTCGGATCCCCTTCGTTAGGCGTCAACATTATCGAACTAGGCTGAGGGACTTCGGAAAAAGGTAATATAGACATGTTTAGTCGTTCATAACCATCCATGAGGGATTGTATCAATTCCTCCTGTCGCACAAATAAGAAAAGTTCAGGCGGGGGAAGATCGAAGACTAACACCGGGAAGGTTGTTAGTTTACAATTGACGTATGATGGGTTCCGAGGTTCTGAGGTCCTAGACTCCTAGAAGGGGAAAAAAAAAGGCTTACCAAATGGATCAGGATCTTTTGGTTTGTTCCTAGGTTCAACCCATTTCCAAGATTTCATAATTTTCTTAATCATTCCACCTTTACTTGCCTTAGCATTATGATAAATTCCTAATTGTGTACTGAATGATTTCAATTGACGATGAACAAATGCAGAATCTAAACTTTCGTATACTTTTCTGTATAATTGAGGATATTTAGGATGCCATGGATCAGGTGGTTCTCTATCTGGTTTTTTTGATAGTAAATCATCTAAAGTAGGTGATGAATTCGTATTGACTGTCTGTTGAGAAGAAGTATCTATTGTTGTTGGTTTATTCAAAAGATCTGACCAGAAATTTGAATCTCCATTTTGGGCTTTTTCAACGTTTGTCGATGTTTTGATTCTTGATATTTGAGCTGAATTTCCTTCTTTTTCAGATCGGATAGCTTCAGCCAATTTCCTAGCTCTTAAAAAAGCTTGCTTGGCTTTAGGATTTGATTTAATATTTCTCTTTGATCGAGATTGATAAGTTCCTTCTAATGGTGAAGCTGATGAAATTTCTCCGGTTTGATCAGAAACGACTGTAGCTTCAGCTGAAGAAGCATATTGTCTACGTCTTGAAGGAGCTGAACTAGATTCGGCATGAGGGAAAATATCATTTCCTATCGTCGATAATCCTCGATGAAATCGACTTGATTGTCGAATTGATCGGGCAGCAAGCATCCTTATGATCTTCCAGCCCAATTCAGAGTCCGTCTAAAACAATAACTAATCAAGGTGTTTTGCAATTACCATATTAGCAAATATTTCGCTTTTTGTCTTGATTTGATTGCCGAAAACCGAAAAATCACAACTCAGTCGTTGACGAAACATTCAAGATTCGGAGATCGATCAAAACTCCGTCCTTCACCAAAAACTTACGCCTTTTCGTCCTGCTTTTTTACGTTATTACAGGACTACAAATGCGGAGAACGAGACGTTCATGATGGAGAACACGGTTTATACAGCTACGATACGTTTGGCAAGGGATATTCGTGATCTTATGATCTGTTCAATCAAGCTCAAAACTATATAATGACACACAACTGTCCGAATCCTCCATCTACGGCCATAGAATCCAGAAAGCACCGGGTCCCGTCTGCTCCCCGCAGTTAAGTTGGATATCGCTCGGTTAGTACCAAGGTGGGGGACCACTTGGGAATCCCGGGTGCTGTAGTTTTTGCTGTTTTTCTTTTACCCACGAGCTTAGACCAGAGACGAGGGTTGAAGAGCGACAGAAGTCGATGAACCGTTCTTGATTCGTTCTTGATTCCAGGTTTTCATTGGTGAAGCTGAATCTAGGTTTTTAGTGTCATCTGCAATTTGAGTTATGACGAGGATTTCACTTTGGTGTCATGTCATTGAGGGCACGCGCTGAAATCAAGAACTGGTTAAGGCAAACGCACGTATTTAAGTAGATGCGGTGCTCACACCATGCGTAGAAACTTGGAGAGTCTAGATGCCATCATAACCATCATGACAGTCTGGTGAAGAGAAATAGCGAAACCAGCTTTGAGTCCTCCAAGCCGATTCAAATTGCGATATGGAAAGTGAGCTTGACAGATGTCTTTTGAAACGCGAAGTTCGCTTTTCAAGCTTCAATGAACATGACATATCATCAAGAAAAGTGATGGTGCGAAAGCGTCATGTGTCTTGCGTTTGCTTTGAAAGGTCAGCAGTTGCTGAACAGGAAGATCTCTTCAAAGAGAAATTCGGATTGATGTATTTCGAACAGCTTGTGCTCTGTTGTGCGTCAGCGATGCGATGATGCGCAAACTATCTGTAATCTATACACAACTCAGGAGTTAGTCGACACTAGCGGTCCAATTCAAAGAAGTCCAAATTAATATCTTTCGCAACTACCATTCCCTACTTTGCAGTCCCAATTACTTGCTACTATTATGGAACCAACATGTATATTCCAGTCTTCCCATCACTCGATGATCGACCTACACACCCAGCGAGCTCTATATTCTCACCGAATGGCTCACAGTATTTGAGCTGCAGCCTTCTTGGTGTCAAGCGATATCCACTTTCATGAACCGAAAAACGGATCTCTCGGGATGCTGAATTCAGACTGTTCAGCCTGCGATGAATGTTTCTCCGTAGTGTATGATTCACTTCAGATCCGAACTCATCTGCGCTAAATTCCAGAACAAAGAAAACATGCGATCATTTTCCTGGATAAATCCCCTTTCCAAACATACTTCACCATTCCATGTACCACTCATACAGGGCCACATGCAAGAGTGTACGAAGACAGGGGCCCAGCAGTCTTTGAGGCCCTTGATGTGCTCGCAAGAACAAGTGGTACAAAGTAAATGCCACACATGCGATCCTTTCGGCCACACGACAATGGTTGGGATAATCACGACTAGGCACCAAGATCCTTTGATTTGAGTAACGCGTCTATTAGCTTGCACCTTGCAGTTTGAGCCTTCAACGACAGAATCGTAGGTTTGATACGCATCTGAGTATGCCAATCGCTACATCTGCTGAGTGAATCTGTCTTAAATACTTATACTTCGAGTCACGACAATTCTTCCCTATTCCGTCATGACGATCCCAACGGCAATTCCGCGGCACCAAATTTCCTCTTATAACCGCGGCAGTTTGCTTCTTGACGAGTGGTGGACCTGTCGGTCGTCAGGCCGAAAAAACGGGAGGAAATATGATCACGTGACTTGTGTGACATCCGCCGCCCCCGCCTGGAGGAGTGTAAAACTCAAACATGTTCATAGGTCATCGACGAATACTGCCTGGAAACCACTCACCGTACAAGATTTCATAATTGTTTTTCTGAATTGAATTTGTTGGAATCATAATAACAAATATATTAGACTCATTTAACTATTTCTTTTGACGATATCCATCTATTCGTCAGATACTTCTCTTATCAAGATGTTACGTACGATACCGAGGAATATAAGACAGAACGTCTCTGTCGCTAGAGCTTTATCCTCCACCATTGCTCGACCGTCATCAACAAAACGAAATTACGCCACTGAAGCTCAAGCACCAAGTAAAAATGACCTGTTTGCCAATGGTGGTAACACATATTATACTGAAGAGTAAGTGTTTCTCTTGAAGGTCATTCTAGGTGAATGCTGATGTTTAATCCGAATTTTCAGGATGTACCGATTGTGGAAACAGGATCCAAAATCTGTACATTCCTCTTGGGCTGTATACTTCTCTGGACTTGATAAAGGTCTTCCATCATCCTCCGCCTACAGCCCACCACCAGGATTCATCGGTGCCGCAAGCTCGATACCTACAGCTGCCGATGGTAGTCCAAAAATGAGCGTTGAGGGATCTGGAGACGTGACGGACTATCTCAAAGTGAGTTGTTTGCATACCTATACACGCATGCCAATGCTTATAATGTTCAAAGGTTCAACTCCTCATTCGAGCTTACCAAGTTCGAGGTCACCACATTGCCAACCTTGATCCACTTCATATCTCCAACGCCGACCTTGACAGTCATGTACCACCAGAATTGAAACTCGACTACTACGGTTGGACAGAAGCTGACATGAAGAAGGAGTTTAATCTCAGTGACGGTATCCTTCCTCGATTCAGAGGGTCCGTTGACGGTGACAAGTTGACTTTGGGCCAAATCATTGAGGAACTGAAACGAATGTATTGTGAGTTTTGGAATTGATTCCGATCATCTTGGATATCGCTCAATCGCGTTGATCAGGTACCCACGTTGGTGTACAATACGTACATATCGTCGACAGAGGACAGTGTGATTGGTTGAGAGAAAGAGTAGAGATTCCTGTGCAATGGAAGTACACCACAGAAGAAAAAAGAATGATCCTTGATCGATTGATGTGGTCTGAGCTTTTCGAAAAATTCATTGCATCAAAATACCCTAATGAGAAGAGATTCGGTCTAGAAGGTTGTGAAACTTTGATTCCAGGTATGAAAGCTCTGATTGATAAATCCGTCGACTCCGGCGTGAAATCTATCGTAATGGGTATGCCTCATAGAGGTAGATTGAACGTACTTGGTAACGTAATTAGAAAACCCATTGAAGCTATTCTGAACGAATTCGCCAACACCGATAAAGATGACACTGGTGGAGGTGATGTCAAGTACCACTTGGGTGCCAACTACGTCCGACCTACACCAAGCGGAAAGAAAGTTTCCCTCTCCCTTGTTGCCAACCCTTCGCACTTGGAAGCTGAAGATCCCGTTGTTCTCGGTAAAACCAGAGCTATTCAACATTTCGAAGGAGATGAAGGTACTGGTGACTCCGCAATGGGTGTATTGCTCCACGGTGATGCCGCTTTCGCTGGTCAAGGTGTAGTATACGAAACTACAGGTATGCAAGGTCTCCCTAACTACGGTACAGGTGGTACAGTTCATCTCATCGTTAACAACCAAATTGGTTTCACTACCGATCCCCGATTCTCAAGATCGACTCCTTACCCATCTGATATCGCCAAATCCATCGATGCTCCTATCTTCCATGTAAACGGTGACGATGTAGAAGCTGTTAACTACGTCTGTACCCTTGCGGCCGATTGGAGAGCTAAATTCAAGAAAGACGTCGTTGTAGACATCGTCTGTTATAGAAGATATGGTCACAATGAAACCGATCAACCATCGTTCACTCAACCCAAGATGTACAAAGCTATTCAAAAACAACCTACCGTATTATCGATATACACTGACAAATTGATCAAGGAAGGTACTTTTACAGAAAAGGAGATTGACGAACACAGACAATGGGTTTGGGGTATGTTAGAAAAGGCTTATGACGGATCAAAGGATTACAAACCCTCGCCAAGAGAGTGGCTATCATCATCATGGGAAGGTTTCCCTACACCTAAAGAGCTGGCTGAGAATGTCCTCCCACACTTGCCCACCGGAACCGAAGAGGAGACACTCAAGAAGGTTGGAGACGTTATCTCATCTTTCCCTGAAGGTTTCACTCCTCATAAGAATCTCGCAAGAATTATCGCCACCAGAGGGAAATCCGTTGCTGAAGGCAAAAATATCGATTGGTCAACAGCCGAAGCCCTCGCTATTGGTGCATTATGTTTAGAAGGTACACATGTCAGAATATCTGGTCAAGATGTTGAAAGAGGTACTTTCTCTCAAAGACACGCTGTCATCCACGATCAAGAGAACGAACAAACCTATCAACCTTTGAAACACTTGAGCTCGGATCAAGGTTCATTCACAGTTTGTAACTCGCATTTGTCCGAATTCGGTACTCTCGGTTTCGAATTAGGTTACTCATTGGTTTCGCCAAACTCATTGACGATCTGGGAAGCTCAATTCGGAGATTTCGCCAACAACGCTCAATGTATCATTGATCAATTCATCGCCTCTGGTGAGAGGAAATGGCTTCAAAGAACCGGTCTCGTGCTTTCGCTTCCTCACGGATACGATGGTCAAGGTCCAGAACACTCTTCAGGTAGAATTGAAAGGTTCTTACAACTTTGCGATGACGAACCTAGAATCTACCCATCTGCTGAGAAATTGGACCGACAACATCAAGATTGCAATATGCAAATTGTCTACCCAACGTGAGTGCCAGTGTATAATCACAAATAAGATCTCGACGTTAACGGCTATCTCTGTAGTACACCTGCAAACTATTTCCATGTGTTGAGAAGACAAATAAAACGAGAATTCCGAAAGCCTGTAAGTCGAATCCTGATCGATTAGAGCCTTTCAAATGCTGACATAACGATTCCGGTTCAGCTCATCGTTTTCTTCTCCAAATCTTTACTCCGACACCCACAAGCTAGATCATCTTTAGAAGAAATGACAGGCGAATCTACTTTCCAAAGATATTTACCTGAACCTCATCCTGAAAACTTGGTTGAACCAGAAAAAATCCGAAGACACATCTTATGTTCAGGTCAAGTCTACTTCCAATTACTGAAAGAACGTGAAGATAAAGGTATAAATGATGTTGCTATTTCAAGATTGGAACAATTGAGTCCATTACCTTATGATCTGTTGACTCCTCATTTGGATAAATATCCTAACGCTGATGTCGTCTGGGCACAAGAAGAAGTGAGCAAATCTTTCCCTTAGTTCTTTGCATTGCAGTCTTTTGCGAGTTTGAGTCTGAACTGATCGATTTTTTTGTTTGATGCTTAGCCATTAAACAATGGTGCTTGGACATACGTACAACCTCGATTAATCACTGCATTGAAAGAAACTCAACATCATACTGGAAAAGTACCGATCTATGCAGGTCGAAAACCCTCTTCATCCGTTGCTACAGGTAACAAGAATGCTCACAAGAAGGAAATTGAAATGATCAATGCAATGGCTTTTGCTAATGCTGAAGATTCTCAATAAATTAGGCTCAGGGGTGTTTGAGTTTAGTGAAAAGAAGAAGAGACCCATTTTGTATTAATATCAATTTTCTAGTTCATTTACTCCAATGGACATAAGTAGTTCATGAATATAACATAATACATAAAAAAATGCATTGAATCTACACGATTTACGCATTGATATGCTGAGATACGGATAACTTAACAGACTTGATATTGTACTTCCTTTGGAAGATATTTACTTGCCCAAAACTTCTTCTCTATCCATTACTTTCCCATCAAGTTTAATTAATATTACAGTACGTTGTGGTGTATCTGGATATTGATCTCCAACCCAATGAGCAGTAACTCTTGCCGGCTATAAAATTATAATTTTGAAATTTAGATATTTAACTAAAATTTAAGATCATTGGAAAAAGGTAAATTTTTATAGAAAAAACTTACTAAATCTAAACCATCTAATACACTTTCAACTAAACCTGCTGTAAATGCTTCACAAGATAAATCAGACATATCTTTTGGTACTGAAATAAATTGAGTTAAAGGTGATTCATTTGAAATTAACATATCTTTTTTTTTTTGTAACAAGATTAATTAGTAATTCTTTCATATTTTTACTAACTACTACTACTTTTAAAGACAAAAAATAATTTTGTTTGAATTTTGATTTTTAAAAAGAAAACTCACATTCATCTTCTGATTCTGAACTTTTTTCTAAACCATCTGCAGATTTTCCAAAAATGAATTTATAAATTTGAGTATGAATAAATTGTAAAATTGGTATAAGTCTATATTCTCTTTTAGGATCCTATTTTTTTTTTTTTTTTTTTTTTGGGAGATAAAGTAATTAATTCATTTAAATTAGCAATTTTCTTGTATTTTTTGGTTATGTAAATTGATTTGAAATTTAAAATTCACTTTTAAATTTAATGTTTGAGTATTACGAAGTAAGATTAATGATAATATTCTTTGTCCAACTTGATAACCTAATGAAGATAATCTTCAAAAGTTTGTTAATAAATCAAAATTGAATTAGTTAAAAGCAAACAATTTTATACAGAAACTGAGAATAACAAACCTTTTTTCAAGATCAGTTACACTATCTACTCTACTTTGACTATAACTAATAATTTCAGAAAACATAAAAGCCCAACTTGATAAAGCAATTTCAGAATTTTTACTTTTATTTAAAGGTCTATCTAATATATTTACATATTGTTGTTGTTGTTGTTGTTGTTGAATAATTAAATTATTATTTGAACCGAAAATTTGTTGTTGTAATGAAGAATTACCTTGTCCTGAAGGTATTATATTTGATCTAGCTGATTCTCTTCTATTAGATGATGGATTTTGATTTGTAGTAGAATATAATGAAGGTGGATTTGGTGTATTAGTTGTAGTATTTGAAGAAGAAGAAGAAGAAGTTATAGATTGTAAACTAAATCGAGAAGATGATGTAGGTGGTGTAGTTGAATATCCAATTGATTGAGACATACTTTTTTATGATCTTGAATCAGGTAAGAAGTGATTTCGAAGTATCGTTTTATGAAAAATCTATCTCTCTTATCTGACATCAAAAACGTAATCGAAATTAAAGATAGATATTAAATCATTCCACCGGTCAAATTCATCAACGCGTCCGAAAAGCTTGTTCGTTCTACCCTGACTCGATGTTGAAGTGTAGTTAATCCAATCTGTGAAATGGTTCAAGAATAGATCTGCGATAAGAGGCTATGCTATGATGCAATTCGTTAGGATGTAATGAAAAGTTGAAAATGATGCATAATTCGATTTCTTTGAAGGATACCTAAACTGCGTTGAATACATTAAAGCGTTAAAGCGATGAGTTGAATGCGCAATTGAAGATGTGAATGACGATGTAGATACGATAAAATGGTAATGACAATTACACCTTTATCAGTCTAAACTCTATTTGAGTATTAGGAAAGTGATATGATTAGATTATTGATTATTAACCAAAGAGTCCAGATTACATTCAATTACCCTGAATTTGGCTTTAGTATGAAAGTGAGTGAGTGGCATATTAACCGGGGGATCCCGTACTATGGTGAAATGAACACTCACTTAATTCACGCTAAACACCACACTACTGTATAATAATATGGTCACTTGCACTTTGCTATATCATCTCACCATCATAGTCAATCTCATTTTACCTTCCCATTCCATCTTTGTTTCATATATCATCGACTATATCAATCCTACATTACTACTTATGACACGACCTCCGTAAACAATCCATTACCATACCATTCAACTCGATTTGTCATCCAGTGTTCCAACACTACGCGTCATCAACGCTTGGATAACAGATTCACCACTATCGACCGACATTGACATCGATATCTAATAATTCCTATCACCATCACATCTCCTAAATATTAGACCACTCTCTACAAAGCACGAAGAAACTGCCCAAGATGGGTCAAGGTCAATCCTCCTCCAAAAAACTAGGACGTACATCATCAAAACAATTATCAACATCTGACTTGGCCGATTCATTAGCTAATACAACCATATCATCAGGAAAGGTAATCGATGGACCTTCTTCACCTGGATCTTCACCTTCTATGGAAATTAGTAATAATGGCCAATTTAGTACACCTACTCGAGTCAGTGGTAGGCGTAATGGTAGTGGGAAAGAGAAAACCGGTTCAATTTCAAGTTTCTCTTCTGCTTCAGCTGGAACCAATCGTCCGTCATTGAATACTCAAAACTCATTTGATGGTTCTTCATCTGTAAACACATCTACAAATGCTTCGACCTCCTCACCAACATCCATATCCACACCATCAAGTAATATACCTACAACACAAAATATATTAGCAGCTCCGAAAACAAGATCATCCTTACTTGGACATTCCCCTCCTCCTCCTTCTGCATTATCTGTTTCACCAGGTCAACCAGGCTCACCTCCTCTCAATTCCCCAAGTCAAAGTTTGGGACATATGCAACGTGATTCGACATCCTCTTTGAGTCCTGGAGCAGCTTTGACTGCTACAATCAGTAGAAGTAGTATAGGAGGAACCAGTGCAGGCGGAGTTCAAGTTCTAGATGTGGACAATATGATTCATAGGTTATTGGAAGCTGGATATAGTGGAAAAGTCACAAAATCACCCCCATTGAAAAATGCTGAAATTGCAAGTGTCTGTGCGGCTGCAAGGGAAGTATTCCTATCTCAGCCAACTTTGATCGAATTGAGTCCACCTGTTAAGATTGTAGGAGATGTACACGGTCAAGTGAGTGATGAAAATTACATATCTTTGTAGAACAACAACTGCTGACTCTTCCTCATTTGCTAGTACGCCGACTTGATTCGAATGTTCGAAATGTGCGGTTTCCCACCTTCGGCAAATTACTTATTTTTGGGAGATTACGTCGATAGAGGAAAACAATCACTTGAAACTATTCTCTTATTGTTATGTTACAAGATAAAATACCCTGAGAACTTCTTTCTACTTCGTGGGAACCATGAATGTGCGAATGTTACTCGAGGTGAGCTATTTCTTACGTCCTTGAGTGATTGGGAAGGAAGATCATTGAATTATGGTACTAGTATACGGCTTCTACGATGAATGTAAAAGAAGGACAAATATCAAAACCTGGAAAACGTTCATCGATGTCTTTAATGCTCTACCTATTGCTTCGATAGTAGCCAGTAAGATTTTCTGTGTGCACGGTGGTTTGAGCCCGAGTTTGAAGAGTATGGACGATATAAGGAGGATACAACGACCGACGGGTAAGTTCTTCTAGCTACTTACCCTCTACGCATGCGGAATGGCTAGCTGATAGGATTATGATAGATGTACCTGATTATGGGCTATTGAACGATTTAGTGTGGTCGGATCCGTCAGATACAGCTTTGGACTGGGAAGATAACGAAAGGGGTGTTTCGTTCTGTTATGGAAAGAGTGTCATCAACGCTTTCTTAGCAACACATGTGAGTTTGCTAGAAGTCTTCTATTCGAGAGTTCGCACGGATCCAGGCTGATACCTCCTGACGATAGGATATGGATCTGATTTGTCGGGCACATATGGTGGTAGAAGATGGATATGAATTCTATAATGATAGGACATTGGTGACGGTTTTCTCGGCACCAAAGTGAGTCAAGCTTTACCTTGATCATATGTTGTCGTTGCCAAAGAAAGAATCTGTGCTAACGTGCATAATGTTTAGCTATTGTGGAGAATTCGACAATTTCGGAGCAGTGATGTCGGTATCAGAAGATCTGCTATGTTCGTTTGAATTACTCAAACCGCTAGATGGGGCTGCGTTGAAAAAGGAAATGACAAAATCAAAGCGGAAAAGGTCAGTTCATCCTTTCGATTACCACATTGAATATCGTTTAGAATTGTCACTGATAACTCTATCTTATGAACAGTTTGCAAAACCACCAATCACCGCCCAACAACCCAATGGCTCAAAGCTATTAAACCTATTCTATTCAACGCCTCCACATTACGTCTTCAGTCAATCACGGACATTCTTGTATAATAACTCCGCACAACTCTTATTCCAGACAGCTACATCTCTTCACCCTCGTACGACTTCTCATGATCCGGACACCTTAAATAGGCTCGCACTTCCGATATGTGGTCGTCTCGAGGCTTTCAGACCCACATCAAGATTCTCGCGCAAGCCGTACAGTCCGAAATATCGTACCAGCCATCGGATGCACAGTGAGGGGAGCCTGTCGGACAGGACTATATCTTCCGCATCTCATCATTATTCATACCTGGCGATATAGCCCTTCAAAACACCCCGGAGGACAACTAGCAAATCTTTAAACCTCTTATTTCCCACTTGCACGATCAATATTCTCACAAGCAAGATTAAAAATGTACATTAAGAATTTCTTCGTCATTCTTCATTAGTCACTTTTCGTTCGGGTCTTTCATTGTTGTCCAACCAATCTTAGCCTCCTCTTTCACCTCTTATCCGTAGTCACTTATACGTCTTCGGTCTCTTTGGCTTGGTTTTTCTGTTCGTGGGGAATGACATGATCATTCGGGAAAGTATAGTAGATACGTCTGTTGGCTTCCTTATCCCATCAAAAGAATGCACGGAATATATTTGTAATGAGTTCCCTACATGTAAGCGAGGTATACACAGCAGTGCGAGCAATCTCGTAATTTGGCTTCTAATCTGATCGTAATAACCCTTATAGAATATTTTGTAATTGTTCAGGGCTATCATTTGCACAGCAATGCCAAGACACGATTAGACTTTTTGTAATTGTTATTATTGTTATTATTATTATTAATTTGGCGCGTTTTTGAGTTTTAACCTTTTTTCAATAGTCTATTAATAGTGATAGCCGATCATTTTCATGACGACATAAAAAGAGAAACGTACTTTCATCTTATCTTTCGTATATTCTCACATTCCTTGGAATTGATACTTTTGAAACATTACTTTATTGATTCTTGCTTATCATTGATTACTCAAATTCTTTGAAATTAGTTAAATTGATATTGACATCGATCACCATTCTTACTTACTTCATGTAAGGAAGACGATGGTCCAAAGCTAAATTATACATTCAAACATGTCTTTAACACATTCACAGCATTTAACATCAGAATCAAATTATCAAAAACAGAATCACCTCAAACCTTCTTCTTCAAGTGGATCTTTAAGTAATGGATCAAGTTCATCTAGATTAAAGAAATTAAGACCATGGAGTCTTAGTTCTCATATTAAACGTTCTCATACTTCGATACCAACAGAAAACAATAATATTATTGGTAATGGTAATTTTGAACAACATCAGAATATAAATGGGAATAATAAGAATAGGAATGATGAAAATCTTAATAAGTATGATAATGAAATTGATCAATTATATATAAAAGATTTAAGAATTGGAAATAAGTCTGATCAATTACCTAAAACTTTAAATAATACTTGGGAAGAAGAAAGTGATTTAGAAGATGAAGATGCCGAAGAAGAAGGAAGAATCGATACTTATAGTTGGATTGATCCTAGTATAATAGGAACAGATAGATTAAGAGATACTGTAAGTTTTTTTATCAATTTGATTGGAAAGTTGCCTGATCATTAAAAAGAATTGGTTTATTAGCCTGATCCATCTCGAGTTGATTTATCCATTTCACGTTCACGTTCATATCCAAATTCGATACCAAAAAGCTCGAATGAAAATTCGGAAAATACTACCCCAAGAAACGAAGTTTCTGATTTATTGGATCATGCAGGTGTGAGCATTGTTGATGCTATAAATTAAATTAAATTAAGGATATACTTATCGTTAATTCTCCATAGACTGCACCATCCCCACCGGCACAACTTCTTCCAGATGATTCATATGCAATGCTATTAGCATTTCAAAGTACATCAACCGCAGATTCAAGTCAAGGACACGGTCATATAGGTACACCTTCAATTCAGTCTCATACTCAAGCAGCACCATTATCTCCATTATTGGCAACTCCTTCTGAAAGTGGGGTATTGAGGAATATGAACCCGGAATGGTACGAATTAGTCGATAGATCACTTAGTGATTCGCTTAACAAAGAAGAGCTGAAAAGACAAGGTCTCTGGTGGGAGATGATCAAAGGTGAAAGGGAGTATGTAAAGGACATGAAAACTGTTTGTGAGGTGAGTGTCACGGTATTTGCCTTATCTCATGATGAGGCTTTCAAACTGATAATTCTTAATGATAAAGGTTTTCATACAACCGTTAAGGGAACATGATCCACCATTACTATCGCCCCCTACAAGACTTCACGCTTTCATCGCCGAAGTTTTCAGTACAACTCAACAAATTTATCATGCTCACGTGAGGTTATTAGGAAGGTTGATGGAGAGACAAAGACATGAATGGCCTTTAGTAAGTTGAAAGTCTTAGTGTATTGAGGCATCAACTGACGACGGGAAATAGATGACAACCGCTACTGATATATTGCTTGGCACTTTACTGGAAATTGTTGAGCTGTACGAATCGGTAAGCTATAAATTTCCCGCTTTGCAACAAGATTGTAAGCTGAATGACCGGTCAAAATAGTATATGAAGAATTATCCATTTGCCGAAGCTCGAGTTCGTAGAGAAGTAGCAAAGAATCCTCCATTTAGAACATTCTTATCGGAGAGGAATACCTTTGACCTCACGAGAAGGAGGGATATCGTAAGTCGCCTCGTTCTATCATCTCTGTGCACTGATGGTAATCTGCTTTTAGTCGGTGTTTCTATCTCGACCTGTTACGCGTTTACCGAGGATCTTACTTGTCTTGGAAGCGTTATATAAGGTAACGCCACATGATCATCCAGACAAAGAGGATATTCCCACAGCAATGGAGATTCTACAGAATGTAGTTCGATCCACTCAACCTGGCATTGAAAGTGCGGAAAATAAGATCAAACTTTGGAATACTGCAGAGAGGCTTCTATTCAAGAAGGGGGAAGTCGTGGTGAGTTGGTCAAATTACATGTCTTGTGTTGAATCGGAAGGGAGCCGGAGCTGAAGCAGTATATACAACTCATGTAGGAATTGGATATTGGAGATCCGAAACGAACTTTGGTGCATATGGGATATGTCTTCAGAAGAGTGCGGAGTGAGACTAATTGGCATGGGTGGTGAGTCCATCTGATGTAATAGCTTGTCGTGCGCACAAACATTGAAATGTCATGCCCTACCTAGGCAAGACTTGCGGGCCATCCTGTTGGATAATTACTTCTTACTCACGCGGGATGAAGAGAATGGCAAACACGTAGTGGTCTCGCGGGTAAGCTTCGAATTCCAATCTGAGGCTACACAGAAAGGCTAATCACAGATAGCAACGACTAGCCAATACATCTTGATTTTTTGATCCTCTCTTCAACCAATGGAGTACCAGAACGTCGGTATGATAGTGTGTCTAGATATCAGCGGAAGCCTGGGGGTCATATGTGAGTGGAAATGTTGATTAGCCGTCAAAATTGGCTAAGCATTCGTGTGAAATAGGCTCGAACCTGTCTTTCAGCCCGAGAGATTGATGTTCCCGTTCACGGTATCCACTACTGGTGGTGTAAATGGGCGGACATATACCCTTTGTACAGCGTGAGTCACCAATCCAACTCAAAGGTTCAACATGCTGACTATGCTAATGGTTCAGTACGCAAGGTTTGAGGTGAGCCTTCATTATCGTGGGAAGAAACATGCTGATCTAGATTAGAGAGGAATGGAGAGAGAAGATAGAAGGGGCTAAGACACTTCGAAAGTTCGATGTCGAAGGAAATAGAGTGAGTATCGCTCCACGTTAAATGGCCAGAGGTGTTGTCGACTTATGCATCATGTCATTCTAGATTTTCGCGGTACACAACATAAGTGTGCCTCTAGAGATTAAGGACCCCATCACGTCGGCAGACACTTTTACATGGCATAATAGAGAAACCATAGCTATAGCTACAAGCCGGAGCGTCTGGCTAGGATGGAGACGGGATTCGAAAAGTGAGCTTAGCGTGATGCTCTTAGTTTGAGTCGAATAGCAGCTGATCCTCGCGTGCGTTTTGGTCAGCTTTCCGGGAGCTCTTGCGGTTTAACTCCGGTCATATAACAATGATTTCCGTAGTTCCTGATTTTGGATGGATATTGGTCGTCTCCTCGGGATCTCTATTGGCGTACGACTTACGAGAAATGATACCTACTTCTAATCCTGATACCTGGATAACGAAAGGTCGTTTGGAGGGTCAAAGATTGAGTGAACCGGAACACAATATCGCTTTCGCTAGGGTAGGAGTTACGAAAAGTAGATTACTGGGTGAGTCATTTAAATGTTCAGCTGGATATCCGGCACGAGAAGATGAGCCGACCTGTCGGAATAGTGGTATATGCTGTTCATTCTAGAAATTCTCATCAAACGAATTTGTATTTCTATGAACCCTTGGTGATATCCAGTAAAAGCAACTCATCACCATTCAGATCTTTCGGAAGTATAACTGTACCTGGATACGCATCGGATTTATCGTTTTTTAGACAAACAGTATCAATTGTAACTGAAAAAACATTTGTAATTGCTGAACCTGGAAATCCAACTTATAATTGTATCCCAACTTTTGGATTAGATATACCTGAAAGAGGTATGATAGTTAGAATGGTTAGTTCATCTAAACCATTAGCTATGTGGCAAGTTGATGAAGCGGAATTTTTATTGGTTTATGAATGGGGTGGATGTTGGGTTACAAAATGTGAGTAAAGGGTTTTTTTTTTCGGTGACAAACCAATTTCGGTGAGCTGAAACGCTAAATTGATAATTTTGGGTATAAATGTAGTTGGAGAGGTTTCAAGAAAAGGATCATTTTTAAGATGGAATTTAATTCCATCATATGTTATATTTAAACAACCTTATTTAATTTTATTTGAAGAATCACAAGGAAGAGCAGAAATTAGAGATGTAATTTCTGGAAGAATTTGTGAATTAATTGAAGAAAAAGGTTTAAAAGTATTTGGATTAATTAGATTTAATCAAGGTATAATTGCTAAAACATTAAAAGGTTTGATTGAAATTGTTGAAGTGAGTTTCTTAGTATATTTCTCTCTTTCATATTTTGATAATTATTCGAATTTTCGGCTAATTAACTGAGAATGGATTTAGACTGTTCCTTTATAATCTGCTTGCTCTGTTTACAACGCTTTGCGATGATTGTATTTGTTATATTATGATGTCTTGTGTGAAATAGTATGCGTAGTGTTGTTGTTAATTTAATATTTATGTGCTATAATATGTATTTATGATGTACTATATATAACCGTCTAAGTGATTCTTCATGTCATGGGATAAGTTGGTGAGACTGATATATCGCGGGATGCTCATGTTCCGTCGAAAATCAGGCACATACATATATCCTCATTCCATCCCTCATTACCCTCGAGATGATGTTTTTGTTTTGGACATTCCTTATTTCGAGTTTTAGTAGTTCTTTCATTCATTTGACAACCTACTGGAACATCTTTTCATCTCTTGAAATTGATCACTTGAAATGTCCGAAGATGCTGGTCCTTCGAATTTGGGCAAAAGACCTCGAAACGGTTCAGCTGAAGTTGAGATAAAAAAGAATGAAAATGATATTCCTGAAATGCCAACTGCAGATATGGATGATTCTTCAGATGAAGAAATAGGTAGGTTAAATAATTGTAAATCACATTCATAAATTAATAAGGGATAGCTGATGTGAGTTTGTAAATTTTAGGTCCGATGCCTGGAAATGGGGAAGTAGTAATTAGTAATAGTCGTAAAAAGAAAAGAGCAGGTAGTGTCAATTTTATCAATTTATATAATTATGATGATGATGATGAAAAAGGTATTAACTTTGTTTTTTTTTTTTTTTTTCTTAGTATTACCTCATGAAAAATTATATCTTGCATCCTTACCTGATACAGATAGATATTATAAATCATTTATGCATAGAGAACCATTAAATTCAGTAACTATAACTAAGTGAGTTTTTTTTTTTTATTTAGAGTATTTTCTCTTTTGACTAAAAAAAATGAATTGGAATCAATTTTTTTTTATTTTAGAACCAATTTTGTAATTACAACTTCAATTGATGGACATTTGAAATTATGGAAAAAACAAGATCAAGGAATTGAATTTGTTAAACATTATAGAGCATCTTTAAAAGCTATAGTTGGAACTTGTTCAAGTGAAGATGGAAAATTATTCGCAACTGTTTCAGAAGGTGGAGAAGGTAGAGTTTTTGATATAGTTAATTTTGGTATGTTTTTTTTTTTTATTCTATTCATTGAATATGAAAATATTTGTCCTTTTTTATTGAAAATGTGAAGAAAAAACTTATTAATGATTACTCTTATCTTAAGATATGATAAATATTTTAAAATTCCCTTATACTCCTAAAACTTGTTGTTGGGTACATGAACCTGGAGCAGGTCAAACTCTTTTAGCTGTATCTGATTCATCTAGTCCAATAATAAGGATATATGATGGAAGAGGAGATGGAACACCTTTATATACTTTGGAAAAATTACATAGAGCACCAGTACATCTCATGGTGGTGAGTTGATATTTTGATTGATTTTAACAAATTCATTTCTCAAACTGAGGTGTAATTCCGTTTCAAATAGTATACTGCAAAGTATGATTGCGTAGTTTCAGCAGATGAAGCTGGTTTCGTTGAATATTGGCAACCTACCGAACCATGGGGATTACCTTCTGTGCCTGGTTTATGGCAATATAAATCATCTACAGATTTGTTCCATTTCAAAAAGGTCAGTCAAGTTTAATCAAATCCGTATATATGAATAATTTGCTTACTAAAATAACATTATAGACCAAAACATTACCTACATCCTTAACATTCTCTCCGAATTCTTCTCAATTCGTAACACTCGCACTCCCTTCACGTTCAGTACACATATTCAACTTTTTGACAGGTAAATTAACCAGAACATACGATGAATCTTTGACAGCAGTAGTAGAAATGCAACAAGCTGGAACAGCTGTTTTCAAATTAGATGATATGGACTTTGGAAGGAGATTAGCAGTAGAAAGGGAATTAGATACAAATGAAAGTGGACCTGGAGGTATGCTTAGAACTGCTAATGCAGTTTGGGATGAAAGTGGAAATTTCGTTTTGTATCCTACAATGTTAGGTATCAAAGGTGAGATAATGAATCACAAATATTCTTAAGTTTAGTTCGAAAATAAGCTGATTGTCCTATGTCAATAGTGGTAAATACCGTAACGAACAAAGTTGCACGTGTATTAGGAAAAGATGAAACTCTGAGATTCTTGAATATATCGTTATATCAAGGTGCACCTGCCAAAAAAGGATTGAACACAATTCAAATGGCAGCATCTGCTAATCCTTTATTACAAGAGAAAGGATCAAGAGATCCACATCTATTTGCTACGGCATATAAAAAGCAAAGATTCTACTTATTTGCTCAATCTGATAAAGAGTATGTGGAATTTTTGTCCTTCAAGACCTTTATAAATTTATGAAGTGAATCGCTGATTGATAATCGATGATCTTGATACAGGGAGAGTAAAGGTGATAGAGATGTGTTTAATGAAAGACCTACTAGGGAAGAACAAACTACTGCTGTGTCTGCTACTGCACCTGAGAAAGAAAGAGCATCTGCAACGAGATGTACGATACATACTACAAAAGGAGATATCACTTTACAACTCTTCCCTGATCTCGCTCCGAAAACGGTTGAGAATTTCGTTACTCATGCTAGAAATGGTGAGTGTTTAAGGATTCAGCGAATCGGAACGATCAGTTGACGGAATAATGATTAGGATATTATAATGGCACGATATTCCACCGAGTCATCAAGAAATTCGTAGGTCATATTGATCTCTCTTTTGTGCGGGTGGGGGCCGGAAGAGGAGAAAAGCTGATGATAATGGAATAGATGATACAAGGTGGTGATCCATTAGGAGTAAGTCAGCAATATCGTGCATCAATTAGTCGTGAACATGTTTAGCTGATACGTTCGAGTAGGATGGAACAGGTGGTGAATCGATATGGGGTGGAACGTTCGAAGATGAAATTTCGACAAAGGCAAGACATGATAGACCTTTCACATTGTCAATGGCTAATGCAGGTAAGCTTAGTTGGCCAGTTCACAATAATAATGGGCAATTCGAGCTGAACTTAATGCAATTTGATAGGACCGGGAACGAATGGATCACAATTTTTCATAACAACTATACCTTGTCAATGGTTAGATGGCAAACATACGTGAGCAATTTCGCGAATTTCCTTTTTTCGTATTCATGCGTTAGATATGGAAGCTGATCTTGTTTTTTCTTTCGATTTCGTAGTGTGTTTGGCAGAGCGGTAGGCGGATTAGATATAATCAGTGATATCGAAGATGTGAGAGTCGATAAGAATGATAGACCTTTCGATGAGATTAGCATGTCTAGTATAACTGTCGAATAGGTGATCATTATATGCATCTAGAGATCGTCACGGAAATATTTCCTTTGATTGCTGCCGACGTAAGGACATAGCAGAAGCCCGTGTTTGAGGATAGCTTTGACCATTTGCTAGGGTCGTTCTTGCGATTGCCTATACATGTGGCCATTAGGTCAGATCGACCTCGATGAGCCAATGTATTGTATGAACAAGTCAAATTCTTCTTGACATCTGTCGAGCCTTCGCAGGACAAATTGAGTTTCGCTCCCCATCGCCCTTTCCACCTGCTAATGTCGAATGATTTTCATATTTCCAAGATTTGTGGAAAAACTTAGGTGATATCCGTCTTTAAAAGGTATTTGATTTCGTATATGTATATGATTAAATCAAGAATATTTGAAATATTCCCATCCTATCCAATTTGCAATTGCGAACCAAGCTGTTACTGGTATAAGTAATGGTATTAAATATTTATAATGTTCATCTTGACAAATTGGTTTTATAATTGGAAATATCTGTTAAAAATTATATACAAAAAATTTCTTAGATGAATCAGGCGTATGTAGAAGATCAAAATTGATGACTTACATTAAATGGACAATGAATGTATGATAAACCTAATAAGAATGATAAGATTGATATCAAGAAAAATAAACCGGATACAATATATAAAGTGAATGTTGAATATGGTCCAGCAGGAGGAGGAGAAAAATTTATCTCACGTCTTGATGTTGAAGTAAGGTCATCATCTTGTCTTTTATAATTCATGTTCAGCTTGCTGTTTTTTATCTATATAAGATTGTCATTGTTTAAAATGAATAACGAATCTTTCATTTTTTCCATTCTATTAGGTTATACTTTATTGACTTTGTATTTTCACTTTAGTTGACATTTACCCCGCATTTTACCACGTG
The DNA here is from genome assembly GCF_000512605.2 of Kwoniella pini CBS 10737. Lineage (NCBI taxonomy): Eukaryota > Fungi > Basidiomycota > Tremellomycetes > Tremellales > Cryptococcaceae > Kwoniella > Kwoniella pini. The sequence goes on along the minus strand of NC_091719.1, from coordinate 1,293,784 downwards.
ATTTTGTTATTTGTTTTCATCCGTGCTCCCCATACTTTATAATGCCTATAAATAAAGCTTTATTATTGTCTCATCCATCTAAAAAACGATTATTCAACTATAATTATTTTCAAATTGAAATACCATATACGCAATCGCATTTATCGAGCTTGAACCTACTTTTCAGAACCCTCATAACGATGGAAGGATAGATAGAGGAGATATATAAATGGGGAGATCAAAGGATCTTTTTCTTTCATAGATTGATTGGTTTATTGATTAGTGATTAGAATTAGTTTCTTTGGTTATTGACTGAGGCTGGAAACAATATGTTCGTCTAAGAGGCTTCCAACATATTTTACACTTGGGGATACGTCGAAGAAATATTGATTCCTGGTGAGTAAGAAGTATCATTCATCTCAACATGGATGCATAGAACGACCGAATGTAGATTGTGAATTAATAAAATGAAACTTGGCAGCAGAAACGATGCCTCGACGTTTTCACTTGTTGAGGCGGAATCATGACTCATCAGGTAATATCAAACCTTCTTCAGTAGATTCCAGCACCAATGATCAAGAACCTTCCTCAGCAATCAAAAATCGTTTACATGCGTTATTTACTACTTCTCAAGTCAAAAACAATGATCAGGAACCTGAAGCTGGTCCGTCTCGCTCATCCCAATACCCATATGATGAAAAGGAGAATCGATGCAATAAAAGTACAGAACATTCGTCCACACGTGCAGCTCCGGATGATGGCTTGATCAGATCCAGAACTTTGCCCATAGATGGCCAAAATGGAGAGCATGGA